>NC_090922.1:1004262454-1004887454 GCF_040938575.1 Ambystoma mexicanum | reverse complement strand
GCCATAGTGCTTGTCAAGCATTCTGATGCAATTTTCAAATTCTTTGAGGTTTGCTGACTCTTCATCAGAGAGTGGGGGGATATTCTCAAATTGTTCTTGAACCTAATTGCCTAAACAGTGCATGGGTAAGCATTTTTTCTGCTCCCTTGCAAAGTTTATGCCATGTGCTGCGAACGCATAGTGATTAAAACGCTTCTTCCAATGTTTCCAGAGTATATTGGGTTCACCTCTGGTATCTAAAAAGTAGTTAGAAAGAGGTGTTCCCTGCATGGTTGGTTGTTTTTTTATTAGTGTCATTGCAGCTGTTTTGTTTCTTTGTTGAATTATTTTCCATCTATGAGGAATTGTCTTTGTACAATTCTGTCCCTGGTAATGCCTTTAGTGTGGCTTGCTTGAATGCTTCAAATGCAACTAGAACTCTGTTTGTTATCTAGTAGAGTTGTGGAGTTGTGCTCCTTATTGGCACCTTATTCCCATGGAAATTGTATTTCTGACTTTTTGATTTGTTTCCTTGGAAACTGATATGGCCGGCTCGTAGTGCATGTGCGCTTATGGCCTCTTCTTTAGCAATGCCGGAAGGATACAACGTTGATGTTGGTTTCCTTGGAAACCAAAATGGAGGAACGTAGCATGACGCTGCTGTGTCCTTTACTCTAAGGATAAGTAGCGCCCGCACTGTGCTCCCGCTTGCCGTATTTACTGGGGTCTTTGCTTCCCTCGTGCTTAATGCTGGTGCGGTTATGCTCCGCTGATGGAGGGGCTTTTCCCTTCCCTGTTTCTGTGCTTTTTGAAAGCATGGGTTGTGCTCGGGCTTGCTTGCTTCTCGATGATGCATCAAGGTGCGCGCTGCAGTGCTAACTTACTTCTCAAAGTCAGAGCTGCGGGCTCTGGACGTCTCATTTTCGCTTCTGCAGACTATCCTCGTCGTCACTAAAAGGATCCATGATACAGATTAGAGGTATGAACGATCTTTATTGAAGTTCATACGTATGCCCACAATCTCCTCAGCACAGTTGTCTTGGACTTCCCCAACAGCTTTATCCAGTGCCTATTTCTTCTGGTATTCTATACTCCACATTCCACGCTTACCTCAACATGGAATGTTGTGTGTGGAGCACAGAATACTACAACAGTCTATACTTATCTATATTTTTCACCGACCAGTGTATTCTATTACCAGCACCATTAACCATTGTTTGTCCAAAAGTTGCATCCTTAGTGTTCATTTTTGATCTCAAGCTAAACATATTGATTACATGATTGCTTAAGTTGTTTTGAATCAGGAGCAATTTAACAATTTCTTGGAATAAGGGTGCCGAGAAAAATATGTAATCGATCCAAGACTCGTTGCTACCAGCAGACCAAGTGAAACCCTTTTATAGTTTATCACTTTGATTTGTGAACAGCTGGTATAAGAAATTTGTGCTAACAAATATAGACCATCGGTCTTTCATCAGATTACAATCATCCATATGATGAATGATCGTGAGGCCTAAATCATTACTTGATAACACCATCTGTTCCAAATCGCAATCAATCTTGTTATCAGATCTTTGATAATTTAAATCTCCCATTATTAAAAACAAGTCCTCAGGATGGTTCCACCGCCAAGCATCAAGTATTTTCTCAAATATCTCTATAATTTCCACAGTGCTCTTATTATTTGGAGGGTTATAAACATTAATAATAAATACCCACTGTTTTCGAGCAGCATCATTTATTTGTACAATCGCTGTTAGTATGAAAGGGGAATTTTCCACCACACTATACTCAATCCTTTTTAGATGATTTTTGAAACCCAGAACCAAACCTCCATAAGGGCGACCTCTTTCTCCTTGCATAGACTTCTTCTGTAATACACAATATCCATCAATTGCTAAATCACTCATTAACCATGTTTCTTGGAGTGCAAATATATCTGCCTCCATTAGATGCATAAACCCCTCTTTTGTTGACAAAAATGAGTGGTGACCTCTTGTATTCCATGAAATGATCTCTAGTTTCTCACTGGGTATAGCGTTTTTTCAATCTAATTCATCTATATCGTTTATATATTTGCAAGGTCTGAAGCCCTTTTTAAGCAAATTCCTGGATGTTTTGTGAGTTGTCCCACGATGCATTTGACCAACTTTTCTACATCATATGTATCCTCTTCATTTAAATTCCTACCTGTTTTGCTATTTTTTTTAATTCTCATTTCTGGATGCTTTAGTGGTAATCTTTGTCATTGCATAGCCCAAATCCCTTATGTCATCTGTATATATCAATATAAGTTCTGCAAAGATGAGTAAGACTAAATGCAATATTAGACAATTTGCATCCTGCACAGGCATCGGTAATTCAACCAGCGCTATCTCACTACTTATTAATATCTTTAGCTCAGGAATTTGATGTAATAATTCTAGAATATGCTGTCTGTTAAGTAAAGGACTACAGGAGGAAGCAAAAATATCAGTTATCTTAATGACTCACGTATTTAATGTCAGTGCATTTTAGAACGTCAGTCAACAATATATCGTTTTTGTTTCTGTTACTTGTTTCCCATATAATTAATTATTTACTGTTTCACAATCTTCCATTTGTAAATCCTCAGTTTGCTCAAAGCACATCTCCTCATCACGATCCCTGTTTTCATCCCTATCTTCAAAGTGGGTGGACCCAGATTTTTTACCCACACTATTCATCACTCTCTGGACCCATGCAGCCAAAGTTTTTGCTTGCAACCTTTTGTATTTGTTTGTTGTCTTTTGGAACTTTGTTTATTTCCTACCATTTGATAGGTCTTTGGCAGTTCTACACACCTAATACTCTCAGATGACCTGGCTAAAGACATTGGGCCTCATTATGAGTCCGGCAGTAGCCGTGCTGGTGAATACCGGCACGGCTGCCACCAGAGTCATGAATATGCCACCACCCGGCAATGGGGACTTACCGGGGCATTCCAGCCCTGGCGGACCCAGGAAATGCCTAATACCTGGTGCCTATAATTATTACTCCCCATTCCCATTTGAGTCCCATTGGATTCAATGGGGAGGCCGGATGCACCGGCACCATTCAAGAATGGTGCCAGTGCATACGTCAAGGTCTGCTCACGGGTGCCGGTCCACCCACCAGGTCAGACCTGGTGGGCAGAAAGGCACCCGCAAGCAGAACTCGTAGTTTGCTGGTCCGGTAACAACAGTGCTGTTAGTTTACCGGCACCGTTGTTACCAGACTGGCAAACTTGTAATGAGGCCCATTGTTTTTTTCGGTCTGCCCTTTTTTTTATAGCAGTATTCACATGCTTTTTCTTATGTTTACATTTTCTGCCCTCATTTTGTAGTTGGTCTTTTGGGAGCCCAATCACAGGAGATTTCCATAGTTTGACCTATCTCTATCACTTCTTCATCTTCATGCAAAGTAAGTATTGGATCATCCTCATTTACCACCCCTATGCTACGATCTCCTTCACTCACCACTGCCTCCAATTTGTTCACTTCTTCATCACCATCCCCATCCCTGGAATTTAACTTACTAGTACTACATATTACATACACAAGCATTGCTAAGCCCTCTTTAATTACTTTTTGTTTATTATACATAATATCACACAAGGCGAACAATGCTTTAATTATTTGTATAAGTTCCGGTTCATAGGGGGTTTCTGATTGCACATGCACTTTTCACCTCACTTCTTAGGTGGTATTTCCTTGTTATTGCGGGCATACCCCTAATGTTCAGTATGGTACAGTACCATCAGTGCTATATTTGTATTGTTGTGGTAATTACCGACAAACACATGGATATTGCTCTCCTAGAGATGCTCTTCACAATCCTACCATCTCATTTGCTGGCTCACCCACACTACACCATTCACCACCAGGCGAACAGCCGAACAGCACTCGTCAGGGCGGTCCACAGGTGTGCGTGGGCCGTTATTTTATAGCGTTTTCGGCGGGTAGGGTGCGTGACCTAATTTAAAACCACGAAAATTCCTTTAAAAATGTCCATAAATGTCTACAAGAAGTCGTAGCTCTAAAAGTAATAATAAGCACTGTTAGACCATCTGTTTATAATAATGTTTCCAGCTTCAGATGATACAACATGTCTTCCCTGTACCTTTCAAATGAAGCGTTTCGAGAGTCTCCTCCACTGCATACACAGCCCAACAGCACTGACCAGGGCAATCCACGGGTGCGCGTGTGCAGGTGGGCGCAGGCCGTTATTTTATAGCGTTTTTGGCAGGCATGAGGCCTGTCCTAATTTAAAACCAAGAAAGTTCCTTTAAAAATGTCCACAAATGTCCACAAGAAGTCTAATCTTTTTCAAATAAAGCGTTCGAGAGTCTCCTCCACAGAACACACAGCAGAACATCACTCGCACGGCACTCCACAGGTAACTGTAATTATAATCCATCAAGATTAACCACTGACTGTCATCTCACCGAAGCATTACCATTTTCAGTGGTACAGTGCTATATTCTTTTTGGAGGAATAGACAGTTATTTTTGAAATGAGAAACAAAGGAATGTAATAAACTGTTCCCTCGCTTTTACATTAGTATCCTGTGGAATGCTGTGGAATGCTGCAAAGTCATTGTTATGCTACGCACATCCCTTTATTTAATCATCAAGCTTTTAAATTGTATCTTGTGGATTTTGTAGTTGTGACTGTTTCCATGCAGACTACGTTTCACATCTCCTGACAGACGAACGTATTACTTTTAAAATCGTTTGAGAATGCAGCTTAGTAGAAATGGCTTACATGGCATGAAAACAAAGTATCAGTTTAGGAGCAGATAGATTCAAATCAAATAACTGCACTGGAATGTGTTTGATTAGGATATATGTATCCATTATTATCAAACTGAGGGCATTTAGAATATGATGGCTAAAAAGTGACAATTATTTAAAACGTGTGGAGATAGATGTGAAATTAAGAGTAAAAAGCACTTGAGTTCCTCGGCTTGTTTATTTTGAAGCGTGCACTATGATTTTGTTTTATTTTATTTTTATTTTTTTTTATTTTTTTGTGTGTTTAATTGTATTACAATTTTTACAAAATCATTCTCTTGGCTAGAGATTTGAAGGAGAATGTGGTATATTTCTGTTTTGTTTTGTGCCGTTAAAATTCTCTTCAATCTGTGTTTTCCTCTTTAAAATCAACGGTTTTCTGTTTGTTCCCAACTGATTTGTCTTCCAGCACTAGGCTTTCAAGAAACTTGGCTGTTGCCACGGTCAGGGTGGTGGATTCTCCACTCATTAACCTGTTCCACCACTCTTCTTCAGTTGTGGTAAGATGTTTTAGTCTATGTGGTCGCAGGTAAGTTCTTCTGAATTAGTCTGTACCCGGACAGTGAAGGAGTAGATGTCGCACTGTTTCAGTCTCCGAGGTATTACAGTATCTACAGTTTTTATCTTGCGCCTTTTTATTATTGATTTGGCTGATTCGAATTCAACCTTTCAATTCAACACAATTAACAATATTTTATAATGTGTACATTGCATCTCTCTCACTTTCAATTGTAATTTGGGATACCAATGACGCCATCACTGGTATCCCGTGACGACAACGATAGAATCAGTGATGTCAACGATTGTGACCTAATGGATCCCTAAAGTGGTGTCATAGGAAATCCCATAAGTGACGCCCTTTGTGATATCCTCAGTGTACTCTAGAATCGAGTAATGGTACCAGTGACCTAAGTGATGTCATACATGATGTCATATATGAAGCCATCACTTGGCTCATGAGCTGCCTAAGGGGGGAGGTGCCTCGGAATTTAATATCCTGCTGACTTTCTGTGGATTTTATTTTGTATGCATGTATTGCATTAATCCAAAAGAACGATTCTCAGGTGGTTTAACTCTGTAACAAAAATACGTAAATCACTCACTGGGATTCTTACAGTCCCTGCAACTCTGATGGCACCAGCAAGCCACCGCAATAATATATCGACCGATCACTGTCTGAGAAACGAAAACACCACTTGTTTGCTATGCTATAAGAATTTAACTAGTTATGTGAAAGCTTACCTCTTGAATGAATGTTTAACTTCAAATTAAATGTAAACGTTTTTATAAGAAAGACATATGCGCATGTAATGTATTTGATGTCTGTTCCATTATAGATACACACATGCACATGTATGTGGTAAAGAAGAACATGCAAAAGTAGACTAAGCAGATGCCCATAGTGAGTGCACGCCCATACTTGCAAAGTGCCAAAGACAGCGTAAAGCGCGAGAAAAGTGCCATCGCACCGTGTGAATCTCGCAGGGCTGGAACCTGACTAGAAGCAGGCCATCTGGTGCACGGAGTCACCTGCAGCCCATCCACCACTGGGAGCCTGTTTATCAGCAGCATCTGCTGTTTGGATGCGCATCAAACATGGCGGAATTCACTCGGACATTGCAACCCTACAGGCGTTGATATCAGTTGCCTTTGATGAACACTTGCATATTGAAGAATCCTGTTATAGGGGTAACTACATTGCCGGTGCTGCCCCACACAACATTAATACTAGAGCAATGCAACATTGTGGTGGTCTTCTCAGGTACACCCCCGCCAACCAAAACAGCCTCATCTAGCAATGACGGCTGTTAAAGATGCTACAGACGATTTTCTTCGTAAGCATAGCTGCGAACAAGGCCTTCCCACGTGAGTATTTAGAAAAGGATGCTCCGGAGGCATATATTATCATTAGCCCACCGTCATTCTTCCTACTTCCTGTCCTGTAATGTCGATGAGGATTGTGACGCGGAGGACTAGGACTCACTCGCATTAACCCGCCTAGCCATTACATCTGAGGCCTTACCTCACTGTTCCTCTTCTTCCCTCAGTCCTCATGAACATTCCAGGACTGTGACGAGGAAGAGTGGGGCTAAGAAAAATGAAGATTACCGGTAAGTAATCTAAGCAACTCAACTGAAAATAGCCAGAACGTGGATCTTAAAGCGCACATGGAGGAGTGTGTGGTTCTGGGTCATTCAGAATAATAGGCTGGAACTGTGCTACTCAGTAAATTGAAAACTTTCCAGGCAATTTAAAATAAATCTTTTCAGAAATGAGAAGCCAGTGTTGCATCCGTTGATGTAATGAGATGTTGCAGGAGCCTTTAGCTATTTTATAGTTGTAGACGTGTGGCAATATTCAGCCGTATCATGGCGCAGGGCTCACTCTTGCGTTGCAATCAAATATGCAATAAATGCTGTAAAGATGGTAGGCAATTCTGCTCTGGCAATTTCACTGGTAATCAAGTGCTCTTACAAACGTACGACTTATGGGTGCATTACACTGACTAAATGTGCATAAAGACACTTTGCATAGATGCGGCAGCCTCTATGTGATTTTTGTTGTCACATATTTCTTAGGAAATCGGCCCCATTTTATGGTATACTCTTGGAAGGGATTGTAACATTTAATGTGCTCTTTTTCATGCCCAGTCTTGTTTTTTGTTGTGAAAATAGTCTCAAGACTGCCCATAACAACACATAAATCACATAACTGTACAAAGGGGATTCTGAAAGCTAAACACATTAACCCCAGAGTTTGCTGTGAAACCGTATTTTACATTGATAACTAAACTTTCAAAGGAGCGATTCACCATGAAAGACTGAAAATACACATCTATAGATCATTCAATGTGATTGGTGCACAAACAAAACCATTTCAGACAAGCCAACATATACACATGCAGTGTCTTAAGTAAGACAGATCAAAGCAAGACGTAAGTCTACGTCTGTGGGTAGAAATCATACTTGTAGAGGCCCTGATGGTAAGGGAGGCTCGTTCCTCTTGCCATGGGACCATTTGAGGGTAGTGGTGTGCACATATGGAATATGGTGCTGTGGAAGACACAAATTTGAAAGTGGTCAATTTGGTCGACCTTAATTTGTTTGAGGCTGTAACCTACACATATGTATGGAGGGGAATATGAAGGGGTGGCAGAATGGGAGAGTGAGCAGGCCAGAGGGCGGCTGGGGGGGACCCTGTGTGATTAATTGACTTCTGCCCTGCAGGAGTATAAGGATGAAAAGAGGCTAAAACACCCACTCAGCCCTCACACGTCTACAAACCAAGAGCCAACAGAATCATAAAAAGGTGCAACAGGCATAATCAAGAAATATACCTCCTTTGTCTTTTGTGGTAACGTGGGACGAGGGAAGCTTATACTCTTAAGAGGGGTGTGAATGCACTTCAGCAGCAACTCAAACAGCGAAGTATAACACTACAAAAGAAAGGAATTGCTTAGCAAGTATATACACTTTAATTAAACACACTATGTACAGTAACTAACTCAAACAAACTACACAAAACCCACCCCTGAGGAAAGAACAGAGAATAAGCAAAGATAGTAGATGCAGCACTCTGGGTAATGAATCGGGGTGAAAGGCAATCTAAAGCAATAATGTTTTTGAAAAAGTATATGTACTTGTGAGCAGATAGGGTTCAAAGGGACATAAGCAGTCTCTAGGGCCTGAAAAAGGACCAATGGGGCAGTTAGCAGTCAATAGTAAGTTCATTGCAGTTCTTGGTGGTTCAGCAGCACTGAACCAAACTTCTTGATGCTGTGTGAAGATCAGGAGAGAGCAAAAGACAGCATCAAAGGTCCCGCTGGTTCACATGTGCTTAACACTTCTTGAAGCATGCTCCAAGCAGTTCCATGGTGGAAAAACTAGGATCCCGGCTGTGTTGGCTCTCAGGGTGCTGCAAGACACAATCCAGGGACTCAGGGATAATACAAATCCTTTTATCTTGCTCCCAAACATAGGGTTTGGGGAGTGGCACACAACTGCAGGGGTCCTCCAACATGGTGAGGTCCTGGGTACCACTGTGGCTGGCAGAGAGGCAGGTCCTGTCAAGCAGCAGATCATCCCCAATGTTCCCAGGGGATGGTTAGGGGACAAAGCTGTCTCTGCCTTGGACCACCTGCCTCCACCTCACAACTGGAGGACATTAGAGAGGACTGCTCTCTCAGGTTCCAGCAAAACCGTCACGATGGTTCAAGATGACTCCAGAGGAATCCAAAAAGTGGTGGGAGACCCCTTTTTGTAGGCCACAGTCCCTGGGTAATTGGACTAAAGCTAGGCTGCTTTAGGGTCCAATCTCTGCTCGTGAAATGAGTGGCCTTTTATGATGTTGCATGCAAAGTGTTTTTCTCCAGAGGATGTGTGGGGGGTCGGGGGGGCAGGAAAGAGAAAGAGAGGCAGAGAGAATCAAGGTGGCAGCACCTTCCAAAGACTGCACAGAGCCCTCTCTGGCTATACGCGCTCTACCCCTCCCATTTTTGATAAGATCAAAGGGCCTTTAGAAATGCAGCACCGTGGTGTGAGACCTGCCTCTCTGTCAATGGGGATGCCTCTTGATTTTGGCTTCAAGGCCATCGTCATGTGGAGTGGGTGTCCTGGGACAAAAGGTGTTACCTATCCTTACAAAGGAAGAAAGAGAAGCAATCCCTCAAATCTAGCCCTGTCAGTGGACTGGGGTGGGCCTTGTCTGGAAGGAATGCACATAACTCTTCCACAAAAATGCTGGTCACCATACCCTAACGCAGATATGGCTTATTTTCACTGTGTATGTGCCGCCAGAACAACATCTTCAGGGTTATGTCATTTCTGGAGCAGGGGTGCATGTTTTAAATGCTGCCCCTGCGCTGCAGAGACTTGGGTGCCACTGGAGCTGTCAAGAGGGCACATGTGGCCTTTGAAACTGCTCAGTGCGACTAGTATAGCAGGTGCTGCAATCAGGATTCTGATGCAGCCAGGCACAAGTACGCACTCTGTGTATGGTATGGAGCTTATGAAAGGGGAATCTGATATGCATATTTCCCTTTCAGAGATTTTATTATTTAATCAAAATCAGATGGCAATTCATCCTACCCCCCAGATTTACGACGTTCAAATTGTAGTTGATGATACAACATAAAACCGTGCACATATGAACAGTGATTTGCAGCACAAATGTTACGTGAGCTGTAGTCCTGTGGCAAACTTTGAAAGTGGCAATTGGAGTATGAGGGGTATTTAACTGATGCGTGCTCAGTGGCTGCTTACCAGTCACAGCCACTTGCCTCTGTATCTCTCTGCTACACAACCTGCACTCTGAACCTTCATACTGGTCGTTCAGAAGACAATTAAAAATCGGACTTTTCCATTGATCCTCCTCCCTCCTCCTGCTCCCTCTTCACCTACTGTCTGTGCTCTGTAACCAGTGCCTTGATGCCCACGGATTTAGTGCCCTTCTACAATTGTAAATCAAATAAATAAATAAGATGTGGTTTGTAAGTGATTCCAACCCGGCCAGCCACCTAAGTCAATGCTTAGCGTGTGATGCACAATTGAAACCCTTAATTATTTATTTATGTCTATAAGTTCTTTTATTTCTGAATGATGTACCCTTATATCACGCCCCTCTCTTTGAATTCCCCCCCACCCGGTCACACTGAACCAGGAAGCAGGCTGTTTTGCAAAGTTAAAAATATTTAGTTTATGTATTTCACAATATATATATCACACTACGTTAATGGTTATACAATGATCCCCAATGGGGTGATGTCACAATAAATCTCTTTAATCACACATAGTAATGATAGGAAAAATAATGCAGCATAGAATAATACTTTGGTGTGGGTTCAATCAAAATGCAATGTGATTACTCTTTCCCCCTGCACACTACTCAATTCCCCCCAATATGCAATATCAAAAGATGGAAGGAGAGAAAACAGTTTTCAGGAATACAGAATTCAACAAAATAGTATCAATCCCAATTTCCTCCCAGCAAACACAGAGATAGAAACAGGAATGATTGCAAACTTGTCAAAAATGGTTTTGAATGTGGCTTTGAATGGAATGGTAAGAACACTGAACATTGATTTAATTCACTAACATGGTTTCAATACTAGTGGGAGCCGCTTTGTATAGTTTCAGAAAAACCCTAGCAATGATTATTGAGTAGCTAGCAAGTTGAACACTTAACTCTAAGGTCGGATGCAATGAACAGCTATTTCACACGTGATAGATTTGAGCCAAACAACAAATTTGCGGCAAACTTTTCAGCGCAAGGTAAGTGCTATGTCAGAAAAACTATAAGGATGCGTTTTGGGTACGTTGGAAAGCTTCGGATGTTAGCTTCAAGTAGACACATTTCGGTTCTAGCATAAACAGTGAAGAAGTTATGGAGGTTTTTGTGGAGGTCATTTTTTTCAGAAAGAGGCAAAATTGCAAAACAAGGATGCGCTTTTAAACTTACAAACAAGGTTTCTTTACACTAGGGGTAGACTATGAAGATGCAACCTACACGACAGCGCAGTCACCAGCCCAGGATATCACTGGTTGGTTTGGCCTGCCGAGACTCTCACCTTTCTTCAGAAAATATATCAGCGCAAAGATGATTTTAACACTACTATTACAAAGGACTATAGGGTAAGAGAAAGAGTTCAGGCAAAGACAAAAGGAATTTAACAATGCAGTTCTGGATATAAGAGAGGATGGATTTGGATAGGATTACTTATGGATAATGCATTTGCTAGTGACAATCCTATGCTATAGATACTCACTACCAATGTTTGGAATGGACCCGTCAGGGATCTGGTCAGGGAGACTTTCCGGATAGGAATTCCGCTAGCCCACCGGACTGGGCTCAAGGCGCTCTGGTTCTGCAATCAGCAAAGTACTCTGGACACCGCACGGTGGGACTGAAGTGGATCTGACGGGCTCTGGTTCTGGTTCACAGCACAGCTCTATTGGGTTGGATCTCTGGATTCTGGCAATAATTCTTAGTGGTAAAGCAGTACAGCACAGCCAGGCTGTTCTTTTGTTCCCCTTAGAGGTCTGGGGTAAAATCTGGTTTTTAAGGCCAAGCTGAGAAGGGTTCAACTATGGAAATGGGCCTTTCTGCTTTCAAAGTTCTGGAGTCTAGAGCCTGGAGTATGGATTTAACTTGCAAAGTGCTCCACCAGCAATAGGTTGGTGGGTAAATGTGTGTCTGTTTTTAGGTCCTAAACTGTCTCTATTTATGTATTTCCTAAAGGGGTGGGTATGCTGAATTATCCTAAGCACACCCCCTGGTATTCTGTTGGCTAGGGCCTTTCCTCTCCCTTGATTCGAGAAGAAAACCAAATGCCATCATGACGATGTGTTTTATGTTCCAGGGAAAAACCTCCCCTTTGTTTCTGCAGATCAAATCTACTTTTCCTATAATGCATATTTACTGTTTTACAAACTTGATAGCGATAGCATATCTCTATCCCATATTTTGTGGAGCAAGTATTCATCCGAGCCCCGTCGCGGTGAGAGCTTGGGTCTAGATTTGGCAATTTTTCACACTTGTGGTCTGGTACCCAATATCAGATGTGTCCACAAATTTACACATATGTGTGCAAGATATCTGGGCATAATCCTATGAAGTTTCATGTTTCTGGCATCAATACAATTGCTACAAAACCACAATTTCTGCAGTTATGTCCCTGAACATAGCACAGAGTTCTGACTACTTTTAAAACATACCCAAAAATTTCACATTAACAATACTGTAATTTAATTATTTTTACAAATTCGCACAGTCCTTTGTCAATCCTTTTCAAAAATATACTTTTCTGTGCTTTAAGAATCAACAAAACTGTCTATTCCCGCCCCCAAAGTTTCTGGTGGCTCAAGAGCAATCCCTGCCTCTTTTTTCTGGAAGGGGCTTCTGTTGACACTTGCAATCTGCATATTCTTTTCAGCCAAGGAAGTCCTTTGTCTCTCCCAGGAGCAGCAGCCCAAATCCACTCCCCTCTTCATTAACACCTGCCATTGAGTTCCTGGGCCAGAGAGCAGAAGGGAGGTGCCTTTTGTTGGGGCAAGCTGTGGAATTTGCTTTGTAGTTTTGGCTGGCATCAGGCTGACTTTGAAAATCCACTTTGTTAAGTTTTCTTTGATGAAATAAACTTACAATTTCAAAACAGGCAGACAGAACTCTAATTCCAGTCTTTTAAAACATAGAGATTAAATAGTTGCAACCTATATTAGTTTTGATGGCAAGTCACTTAATTCCAACCATTTCATTTTAACTGCACAAGTTTAAGTTTCTAATGCTATTAAATGACAGCTGTCATACAGGTGGTACTGTGCCCATATTTAGACAGATTTTCACAGACAAGCACACTTTTTAATGTGGGTATTCTGATGATAGACTCTGCTTTTCTGACATTGTGTGCTCCTGTTAATTCTTTAAAGAAAGTGATGGGTAACACCCAACAAGGATGTTGGATATTTTCTGATGTTTTGAACCATTATTTTGTAACCTCAGCAACCAAGGAAAAAAAGGATTTCAGAACAATTCTGGGTTTCCTCGCAATAAAACACTGCCTTTCATGCAGTTTCCATTTTCACTCTGTGGCAACCCAGTGACAGGTTTCAGCAGTGTGGTCTCCTGTTCCACCACTGACACAGGCAAAGTAGATTGGCAGCCATCTTTTCCAGTTTCAAAATGCGATTCTCATAGGTTTAGCGTGCATAGGGCTTTTTGCGGCCATTTTTCTGGTTCTGGTGCCACCAGCACACAGGGATGTCGCAGGGCAGAGACTAGTGGTCAGTACATCCCACAGGATGAAGCGGAGCTGTCTCTGATAAGAGCAGTAGGATGCCGGGACTTGTTGGTGACCCCAGTTGGTGCCACAGATGTGAGAGGGTAAAGGAGAGATGAGACAGGTTAGGTGGATAACATTGTTAGGGATAATGTGGAGGAGTCAGAAATGGAGGGCCAGCAAATGCTCATAACCTATTGACTGCTGTGGTCCTATATTGGAGGAGCTCACTGCCCCATTGAGGGGGCTCAAGACTGATAAGAGAAAGACAGCGTTAACATAACTTTGCAAATGAGGAGTGGTGGTGTCCTGTCAGAGTGGGCATTAGGAAAGTGAAGGCCAAGGTGGGGGTGGGGTTGATGGAAACATTACAGTAAGTTTGGAAGGAGGGCAAAATCCAACTGGTGGAAGAAACAGTGTGCCTTACCAAAAAGGATTTCAGAGCAATTCTGGGTTTCCTCGCAATAAAACACTGCCTTTCATGCAGTTTCCATTTTCACTCTGTGGTAACCCAGTGACAGGTTTCAGCAGTGTGGTCTCCTGTTCCACCACTGATACAGGCAAAGTAGATTGGCAGCCATCTTTTCCAGTTTCAAAATGCGATTCTCATAGGTTTAGCGTGCATAGGGCTTTTTGCGGCCATTTTTCTGGTTCTGGTGCCACCAGCACACAGGGATGTCGCAGGGCAGAGACTAGTGGTCAGTACATCCCACAGGATGAAGCGGAGCTGTCTCTGATAAGAGCAGTAGGATGTGGGGACTTGTTGGTGACCCCAGTTGGTGCCACAGATGTGAGAGGGTAAAGGAGAGATGAGACAGGTTAGGTGGATAACATTGTTAGGGATAATGTGGAGGAGTCAGAAATGGAGGACCAGCAAATGCTCATAACCTATTGACTGCTGTGGTCCTATATTGGAGGAGCTCACTGCCCCATTGTGGGGGCTCAAGACTGATAAGAGAAAGACAGCGTTAACATAATTTTGCAAATGAGGAGTGGTGGTGTCCTGTCAGAGTGGGCATTAGGAAAGTGAAGGCCAAGGTGGGGGTGGGGTTGATGGAAACATTACAGTAAGTTTGGAAGGAGGGCAGAATCCAACTGGTGGAAGAAACAGTGTGCCTTACCAAAAAGGACAGAAGAAACAAACAGAAAAATCCCTGTGGTGTTAAACAAAGGTTTTGGTTGACAAGTGAATTGTATGTAGATTATTCCACAGCTGGGCCTACCACAGAATACCCACAGCTGGGCAAGGGCCTACTGGCCATTCTATGGGACAGGGGGCAGGAAAGGTGGTAGTATCAAGCTGCACAGAAGATGGGCATTGGGCACACCTTAGTGCAGCTCTCTGAGAGCAGAGAAGAGCGATTGGGATTCCAGGCAGGCAGGCAAAATGGTAGAAGGCCAGGCCAGAGGGAAGGGTGGCACAGAAGAAGGCCACCCTTGCATTAGAGCCCACCATGTTTGGAGGAAGCAGTTCTGTGCTGAGGTATAGAATACAGAGTTAGTTCCTGTACAATGGGTAGTAAGCATGATAGGGAGAAGGGCAGTATGATTAAGAGGGATGCATGGAAAGAAACAAAAAGGGGCAAGAGTATTGGTTGGTTGGGTGCAAAAGGTGAGGTCAGGAGAGGAAGCACTTATCCAGGTGGAAGATCTGTTTGTGAAAGGGTGTCATGGTTGTGTTTAAATGTGAATTGGGGGGTGTACATGGAAACCTAGATGGTAGTGAGTGAAGAACAGGAAGGGAGTACAGTGGGCACCCAAGGAGTAGTAGGGGGAAAGGTGATAGAGATGAGAAAATTGGAATTGACGCTCTCGCCCTTAGGCATAACTAAGCTCTTACAGTCATAACTGAAGTTAAGCAAAAAGGACAACATCTGGGTTGGGAAAGACATGGAGGTATTTCAGGTACCCACTTGAGCAATGGAAAGAATGGTCAAAAGAGGGGTTAAACGAAGAAGACAAATAACTGGCAAAGAGACCTGGAACTCAGACCAGCATACATAACTGGATTTCTGCCTTTTTGATATACCCAAGCATATACTCCAAGAAGTTTTCAGAGAGAAGTGTGGCCATGTATAAGTATGTAGACAGAATATGTAGGGCACACACCAGTTTCAATGGCATAGCCTGGCTTGGGAATGATGAGGAATTTAGATAATGGATGGCAGTAGACCCGTCAATGTCTTGGGGAGAATTGGACATGAATATTTAGCTTAAGTGGATGGCCCTCACTTGGCCAGTTGCAGAGGTTCAGAGGGCTCCCTCTGCTCCCTTGCACCCCCTCCCAGACTGCCCAACCAAAGATAGGTGTGAGGAACAATTACACCACCTTGTTTCGTAGGACAGGGGGTGTATGCTGGTCCTCTAGAAGAGGAATTTTCACAAAGGGTGCAATATAGTAATGTTGTTTTCAGATAGATAACGTATTAGTCCCTTATGCTCCAGGTTGGGTTCAATGAAAAAGGGTTAGCGTCCTTACGTATTAATGTCATTTTAGTGAGGACCTCCCCCTTATGTATGCTTTCCTTTATTTTTTGCTTGTGTTTGTGTTTTAATGTACTGCACTCTGTTGCACCTTTGTAGCTAGATTTGTGGATTATGAATCTTTAAAACAAGTCAATAGAAATGTTTTGAAAATGCAAGCAACAATGCTCCAAGTAGGATTGTCAGGAACTTCGATAAGTGCAGGATGGAGGGGAGCAGTCTTATCTGTGTTGGTAACTTGGTACCTTGTTCCAGAGATCGGGTGCAATGTTAGGTTTCCTATTGTCTAACTCTTGTAGCATCTTGTATCAAGATTGGTGTAGTTGTGACTTCTGGTGGGGTACTGGCATCTGGAGACAATGGGCCTCATTCCAAGTCCGGCAGTAACTGTGTCAGAAAAAACAGCAGGTTGCCGCCGGACCCGGAATGAATTACTGGCCCTGAACTTGCCGGAATTACCGGGGCATTAGAGCCTGTGTGAGCTGGTAATTTCGGAGCCGTCATTCCATTACTCCCCACTCCCATGGAGTCCCTTAGGACTCCATGGGAATGGGGACCGTGGAAACACTGACACCATGCGGTAATGGTGCCGGTGTTTCCACATCTGTCTGCAGCCAGTGGCATTACACCCACCAGGTCAGACCTGCCAGGTGTAACACCACTGGCCGCAGAACTCGTAGTTAGCCAGTCCGGAAACACTGCCGGTACGATTTTACCTGCACCGTTAAATCCGGACCGGCTAACTTGTAATGAGGCCCAATGTGTTTCTCAGCCAGATAATGTGGTATATTAGTTGTGACTGCTTTGCAAGTAAGGCAAACTGTCCTGAACATGATGTGCGATTGAAGAGGTAGCCAGTGCAGCTCCTTGAAGATGGGGCTGATATGGTAACATTTTCTTAGTCCTGTGATGTGATGTGCTGCAGCATGCTGGTCAAATTTCAAAGGTTCCAAGGAGTAATGTGGGACTCATACATGTAAGATGTTGGCCACTATCCTGGTGTAAGATGACCAGGGCTTGCAGGGAAAGCTTTAATTTGCACAAGAATGCAACCCGATAACATTCTGCTTCTGTCTTCTTGGTGATTTGTTTTTTGAGTAAGAGATCACAGATGATGGTAAAGCCGACACAATGTGCACTTGGTGAGAGTTGAGGCATGTCAGTTTGCAGATTCCGTTCTTAAACATGCATACTCGGTGGGGTTTCCGCATTGAATGATCTTGGTCTCAGTCAGTTTGGGCCTCACATAGGCACTTTACATTGAGGCTCAGATGAGGAGCAGATACAGAGTCAATGGATTTTTCTGATACAATTGATCTTTAGTTAAAGCTGTGTTATCTGCCTATGGCTGTGTCTTGATTTCAGTGTTGGCGAGGCAATCTCCCATGTAGATCTTGAAGATTGTTAGCCCTGTAAGAGATTGTGCTAAGTGATCCTTTTGGGCAACTGGATGGCAACAGACTTCTCACTAACATTGCCAACAAAGTGCAGTGTGGTGTGGGAGGTGCTGGCAGATATTCCTGATATTTTAAAGAATTATCCTGTTCACAGTGGTAGTGGTAATGGAGAAATTATTTTGTTTGTGTTTGTTGTTAAAGAGGCCTCTAAGATTCTGAGCCTTGTGTGATGGCATGAGGAGGTGAGGCAAAAAGAGATGGGGATGGGAGAGTTGGGTTGGCATTCGTGGACAAAAGAATGATAACTTCAGTTTTAGACAAGTTGGTGGCGAAGCAGTTGGTAATATGCTCAAAGATGTCAGCGGTTAAGGGAGAAATGAAAAGAACAACCGAGTATCGCTAGCAAAGAGATGATATGAGAAGCCAAAGCATGAGAAGAGTTTGCCAGGGAGGAGATTTACAGAGTAAAGAGAGTCTAGAACTAATCATCGATCTATCGAGGTGTAAAAGTCCAGAAGATAGGAAAGGGGTGGTTAGATAGAAAGGTATTTGAGTAAAGTTTTCTTAGTCATTGCAGGCAATAGTTTGGAGGATGAAAGGATTATAGAAAGTGTCTAATGCAGCATAGAGATAAGTAAGAGGATAGAGAAGAGGGAGAGTGGTAAGCAATTGAGGGAACACTTTAGACATGATGAGAGCTGCCTTAGGTGCAAAACCAACATTGGAGGTGGCCACACAGAGGATTTGTTTCCTGGTAGTTTACAATGTGGTTGAAAATAACACAAAGATTTTATGCCAGGGAA
The DNA here is from genome assembly GCF_040938575.1 of Ambystoma mexicanum. NCBI lineage: Eukaryota > Metazoa > Chordata > Amphibia > Caudata > Ambystomatidae > Ambystoma > Ambystoma mexicanum. The sequence continues at coordinate 1,004,869,226 of NC_090922.1, read as the reverse complement.
GCAAAAGGGAATAGTAGAACGAGGAATGTTTAGGGCTAGCAGTAGGTTTCTTCAAAATGGACACCTTTAAGTAGGCTGTCCATATGCCATATGGATATGCCAGCTGACAGAGGTAGGTTCAAGGGCGAGGAGATGCCAGGCAACTGGTGCAAGCTGTTTGGCCATCTGGTGTGCAAAAAAATCACTAGGAACACAGGATGGGTTGGGGTGGAGGGTTGTGAATCCAATCTGAACTGCATAAACCTTCAATTCGGCCCCAACTTGACATCTTGCTGAACGACTGCAACTGCAGCATTCAGGCTCATATCGAACTGCCAGTACAGCTCTGAGAATCTGGATTTGCCATTGTTGATCTGCCAAGACACAGCAAATGTATCAAGGTCTGATATCTAATTCTTCTATTGCACCACTCACCCATAGGCCTCAGGGCACTCACAAGACAGACATACAAAGAACAAGAAAGAAATGGTTCCCCATGTCCATTTGTGGGCCTGAGAGACTGGCTAGGCCACTTTAATCCCTTTTCATTCAAGAGAATATCCTTTTTTGAAGCCTTTCTCCCCCTTTTTCATTACGCAGAGTGCTGCATCTTGCTATCTTTGCATATTCTGTGTTCTACAGGGGGGGGGATTTTCAGATTGTTTTCAACCAATATATATTGTGTTTAATTAAGGGATATATATACATATATATATATATATATATATATATATATATATATATATATATATATATATATATATATATATATATATATATATATAAAATTGTTAAAGGGACGTTATGGTTCCAAGTAAAACCGAAAACCCCTTAAATTCGCCAGTTATGGTAAGCTAAGCAACCATAACTCGTGCCACCACCGTGCACTGCTAAGACTAACACCCAGGACATCAAAGATGACATCACAAATGTTTTTAGTAGCGCAACTTAACCATAACGTCCCTTTAACAAAGTTTTTTTTACTGAATTTCATAGGATTTTAGTAGCGCAACTTAACCATAATGTCTACGAACATCTGACTTCATTGCACACTTTCCGGATAATGCCACATGACCATATGCTGGCGGACAGCATGATGACATGTCCGAGAACCCATACGCACTTCACAATAACATCTGTGCTTCATGGAGAGTTTGGAACTACATTTTCTAATGATGTAGGTACTTGCAACTTCAACATTTCCCTTGCACAGCTCCAACACCTATTGTTACTCATCCATTAACAATCTAGTACACAGTACATACTTTCGGAAAAACGGCTAGTTACGTTAAAATTACATCAGCTAACGCCATCCCTCCTCCCCAAGAGACACCACCACTGCTGTAATGAAGCAGCATGAGAAACACTTCCCCCTAGGGTGGCCAACTGTTTGATAGTCTGTCGCGGGACACTTGGCCACAAGGCGGTGATGACGTCACTTCATTCACGTTTGGCACGCCTCTTTTTGATTTTTTTTTTTTAATGGCTCTTAATTCCTGGCTTAATTTAAATACAAATGCTTTGTCCTGGGGAGGTGATGGTCACGTTTTTTTACTGCAAACATAACCATCACGATACCAGGAACAAACAATTAGCATTTGAATTAAGGCAGGTGTCCGAGCATTACAGCTCGACCTGTAGGCTCAAAAGGAGCCAGGGCTGCAGAGGCACCCAGAGAAAGAAAGCAGCAGACGGCAGCACCGTACTGAGCAGATGCTCACTTTAGTTTGCAGAGTGGCTGTGCTGGAGGACAACCTACGTCCCGCACAGCCACTCTGCGAACCGTGGGACGGAGTCCTTAATTGCGGGACAATCCCGCAAAATCGGGGACATTTGGCCATCCTACTACCCCATACCTTAGAAATAACACACGCACGGCATTTCCTCCTTTTCCATCTGCCCCTCCATATTAGTGTTTGGTGCCTCTTACCTCATTTCCATCCCCACCTTTCGTTCTTAGCTCTCCTACCAAAATAAATCCACCCAATAACAAAGTAAATGTTCCTTTCAGAACACCTTTCACAGTTAAAAAATAGAAGTAAAAAAAAAATGCATAGACTCCATCTACTTTGTATTTCTCAGTAAAATACATAGACGCAATAAGATTTTCCAACATTTCCATTTGCATTTTGTGTTATAGTAATGTGAATATTGTAGCGTTCATGCGCCGTTCCAGGGACTGGAATGGTGGATAACGACCCAGTAGCCCTAGTTATCAGCCCAAGCGAAGCGAGGGTGGATAATGAGGTCTCTGCACCATTACTCCCCATTTCAGCCCCTAAAATGGGGGATGAACGCCATTACCAGCCTAGGTTTCCAAAGTGGTAACCCGTGCTACTAATAAATAGGATTTCTCATCCTATACTAGGACGCGGCGTCCCGGTTTAGGAATAAAATCCTTTTCCAAGATGGCCACCATGGAAAGGGGAAGCGCCAGTTCCATACAGGGCCCATCTTCCCTTTCCATGGCAGCCTCCAAAAGGCAAAAAAATCCCTCTAACCATATTAACATAAGCACATTTTTCTTCCCTTTCAAATCTATCCCAATTGCGAATAACTTTACCACAAAGCCAGTCCCAGGTGGACATGGCCACTTTAATACTATGGTAACACCTTCTGGTCATGGCCAGTAGCCACATTGTCCGGATCATGACCTTATACCATGACCCCGACATTCGGGCCACTACCCATGACTACAGCCTACCCCTCAGGCACTAAAAAAACCATGCTTCTCGATCCTTGCCAATGAGCCTTACGCAAATTTGCTGTAAATCCACCCATGTTTTATTTTTTCAAAACTGTCAAAATAATACACAAATCATTCGTCATATAAGCTGTGCATAAAATTCCAACAAACTTTGCAAACTCATTCGAAATTACGTCTGAAATATTCCAACCATGATCATCACCCCTCACCTCCCCAAACATTATTGCATAAGTTTCACAAGTGCAATGCTCACAAAATATTATTGTCCCAAGGGTTTGACCATGTATTTTTGTACATACGTTGATTTATGATTTATCGCAAACATTTCCACATCAGTTTACCGCATTTCTCCTCTTTCAGAAACGTACGAAATCTGGCAACAGGGCGCGTCCATCTTGTGCTATTGTTAACCATTGCTGCATCGGCCTAAGGTAAACTGGCCGGACATCACTAAATCATATGCCCCGCCCCTGACCCTCACATAACCAACCCTAGTGATAATGAACACCTTTCTCTGTGACGTTCCTCTTCACCGTAGCCAAATGCACCCATAACCACCTACGTGACGTGACGCAGAACCCAAAAATCAACACACATCGACTAACAACATACCACGTCACAATTCAAATTATTAAACCTCTCTTTAAAAGAAAACAATAACAGTATACAATTTGTAAAGTACTTTTATTTCACAATAAACTCTCCAAGAACATCCGACTGTTCCCATATTCAATCAAATTGCAAATGTGTTTCTTCGCTCGTGATCGAAAATGGTAATTGTTAGGCACACATTCTTCTTTTTCCATACACAAAGTGTTCGTTTTTGATGAAAGAACCGCTTGGGTCCCACAGCGAATTCCAGGGCATCTGCATCAACTTACGCCTATTCCACCATAAAAGATGTTATGTTACTCCTAATCGCTAGTGCAGCATACGGACACATGGGCCCTGGCCGATCGTCCCACAAAACAGTCACAGTAATCCAGCCGTTAACCAGTACGTGCAAATGACGAATGAAGAACCCATCAGTTGGCATCTGGAATCCATGGCAATCGCAGTAAGGTAGCATATAGATATTTGGAAAACATAACAGAAAATATGTATCAATACCCGACCTTTATTACACTTTATTACAATATATGTATTACTTTCTTAATTAGCGATATAGTTTAAACTAACGATTAGCACACACATCAAACAATCTCAAAAAAGACAAAAAGAACCTAGAAACTGATATACAATTCCATATAGTCATACATGACATTTTAAATTAATATTAGCTTTGAACCTGGGTGAATCTAGTTATAATCGACATACACCTACATTCTGCACTCCCATAACCACATAAAAAGACAACCACACAGAAAAATAGTACTACATTGCCAAAATCAATCTTCAGATAAAAATAGGTTAAATCTCATTCCACGTTCCAATATACAGTCGTCAAAAGCAAACTTACATAATATTCACCGTCTCCATTCTCTTTGCGAAAATCAGTCCGTAATGCTCAATCCGCTTGCATCTTCATGAACTGAATTCATATGATCCGTACACACTTTTGGAATGCATAACCTTATCAAATGTTCATTATTACAAACCTCCTCTCACTGACTCTTCACGAAAAAATCCCTTTCTCTCAAGGTCAAAAAACAATTGACCCTTCTACTTTCTGTCCCATGCGTGGGCTGCCTTAGCTCGCAACCAAAAAAATCAAAGCTGCTGACCTTCATTCAGAATCTAAATACATTCTCACTTTGCAACAACACGGCTCAACGCACCCATCATACACGTGCACGGCCGCCGTTTCCATCAAACACTGCAGGTGGCTGCCTCAGATGCCAAACTCTAGGGGACACCAATCTGACTTCAATATTATTTTAAATACATTGTAACACAGACACATTACTCCTTCACTGGTATTTTACACACAATGGCCCTCATTACAACTGAGGTGCTAAGTGCACCAACATTACCACCATGGTGTAAACTCCGTTTACACCATGGTGGATGGCGGATTTACCGCCCCATTACAAGGTGAGTGGGGCGGTAAATCCCCATTTCCCATTTTCCCTTCCCCATTCCCATTTTTGCCCCATAGGGCATAATGGGAGTGGGGAAGGCGCTAATTACGGCACCGTAAATTACGGTGCCGTAATTAGCACCAAGGTGCCTTAGCACCATGGAACTTAACGCCTGCAAAAAGCAGGCGTTAAGGTGGGAATCAGGCGTTAAGGGTTAACGGTGGCGTTAACCCTTAACGCCTGAGTTGTAATGAGGGCCAATATATTGAGGAATACCTCCAAATAGGGTGGCCAACTTTTTCACATCCCTTTGCCGGACAAAAGGTGGTGATGACATCACAGCATCATTCACCTGGCAGAATCAATGCATTGCACCCGAAGCTGCTGGCATGACCAGCCTGCAAGCCTGTCACGTCAGTAGCTGCGGTTGCAATGCAATACAATAGGACTCTTATTTACAGCTTAGTTGCCACTTGCCAGCCACTGTTATTCCCATTCACGGGAAATGTATGTATATGACCCCCTCCCTGCTCGGCCCCAACCCCCAGCATGACTAATTGTGACTCCTAACTTACTCTGTTAGATCACAAATTGTGCTCGAACAGAGCAAGTTGGTACAACCCGCGTCCAGCAGAGCCACTCGGCAAACTGCGCAACACAGGCGGCAATTACAGGACCATCCTGCAAATTACGAGACAGTTGCCCACCGCACCTACCTCCAAATATACTGTATGATTTTAGTGACAAAAAAAACACTTTTTTGCTTCTTGCTGCCATAACTAGTCCCATCCTCATCAACCCTCACCTCCCCAGACAGTATTTGATAAGTTTAACAAGTGCAATGTTGTGTTTTTTTATATGTTTTTGCAGCGATGTCCGCGGACACCAAAACACAGATCAAAGATGGTGGGCGCATCGGAACAATCTGATGCACTTCACGCCCTTCACCAACCAATGACCGAATGTGTCACATGTCCGCGGACATGACGCGCCCGATTACCCAATCGGTGTCCTGCCCGCGGAGCGAACACGGAAGTGTGTCCATGGAGCGGACATAGATATCACTAATGTTTTGAGACCTACTTTTTGATCTTTAAAAAAAAACTACTGGACGGATATTCTCCAAATTTACAAAAGCACGCTTTTGGGACCAAATCGCTGCTCCTGCCGCAAATCTGGTGAAAATCCATCGAGCGGTTTCATCTGTAGCCGTGCACAAAGTTTTTTCCCCCATTCAGTGGGAAAAAAATAGGTTTTGGGAGCCCCCCCTTTAACTTTGCCCCCCATAACTCACCAAACTTTGCAAAAAAAATCAGAGTGTGCCATATACTTTTTTTTGCAAAGTTTGGTGAGGATTTGTACAGGGGGAGCGGAGATATAAGCCGCCCAAAAAGTGCTTTTCGTATGGGAATAGCAACTTAACCATAACTACACTGCTACTGCTGTGGCCGTGTAATATATGTATACATATATATATAACCTTGATTGGACATTTCTTTGTTTTCGATTGTTTTACTTTGCTGGTTGAGTTGCTACTGTTCCACATTCACACCCGTCTTGAGAGCATAGTCCCCTGTGCCCACATTTCCACAAACAGTGAAGGGGGTATTTCTGTTGTTCCTTTAAGATTGGGTTCACTCTTGTTTTGCAGACGTGTGAGGGCTGGGTAGGCGCTATAGCCACTACTCTTCTTTGTATTCCTACAGGGTAGAAGTCAATTTGTCACATCTGGTTATTCAGCCTATTGTAGCTCATTAGCATGTGTGATGGCTATACTCAAGATACATATACAAAGATGTATCAACCTTTACAGGGGACCATAGGCTAAGATGATTGAGATAGAAGACGTTACACTGGGAACAAACTGGGCCTTCTTGTATTACCATAAATTAACCTCTAGGATAAGAAAGTATACAAAATTGCACATGTCTAAGACTACATGCTAATGAAGCATACAGTTTCAAGCTCTGAAAGGTCTTGTGAAGATGGTAAGTTGGTTTGATGCAAGTGTTTTTACTGCACTTTCCTAAATTGACTACTTACCTGTGTTACTGTTTTTGAATGAACTGTTTTTCTCTCTCTTCACTCACTTTACTGCACACAGTTATTGAACATATTTGTGTGATAATACTTTTAAATGCCTAATAAATCATTGTATATTTTTGTACTTCTCTGTCTAACAGGAATGATTGGAGTGATCTACCGTGTGTGTCTCATTATAGCCATAGACCACTTTTACCCCCCTTCTGACTCTAAGACGTGCCACAATGCTCCCTACCTTCATTGTGTTTGGCTAGGCTTCAGTGTCTTTCCTGTTCACCATAGTAGGATGGCCTCTCAAAATCCACCCCAAGGTGGATTTTGGAAATCCGTTTTAACAGGGAGCCAGACAGATGTGGATGGTCTGGTCCCTGCTGCAACATGTAGGAACACATTTTGATTCTACTTTCTGGTCCTGCATCAGCTCTGGACAGCCATGAATGAGCAGCCAATGAAGGCACACTGCTACACGGGATGTAGGGTGAGTGGTCTCCCAAGGGGGTAGGGTACTATGAACTGTGGGAATGGGTACTGTGTCCAGAAATGACCCTCGTCATGCAGTGATATGGGCCATAACCAGCGAGCACTGTGGAGAGGGGCAGTGCACCGAAATGGGTGCTGTGTATGTAGTTTATGTTTGCATGTCATGTTACATAGCCATTGTAGCTTTCAAGAAGTATGGATGTATAATATTTTTTTTTAAACAGAGAAAGGCAGCCAAAATTAAACTACATATCTCTCCACAGTTTCTAGTATATGGGCAAGGGGAATAGCCTTTTCTTTGGCATCAACATTTGTGGGTCATATCCAGAGGAAATACTTCACGTGGACTGGGAACCAAAAGAGGCCCTGGAAATAATTTTCAAGTGGCCCCAAATTACACATTTTCAGCAGGCCTCACTCTTTTCCTATGAGAAGATGTGGACATATCACACAAAAGAGGTCCAGGGTGCAGAGGCCTTCCAGGAAATCTACAGAGTTCCCTATAGACCAGTCCACCCCTGCTTATTGACACCTTCCTACTGTATTTGTAATCAACATTTGTAATATCTGCCAACAGACAATGTACCCTTAGCCCCAATGCAAGCCCATTACGTCATTGATTGACATGTAGTTAATTATTTTTTGTATTTCCCATTGTCAATATGCCTCAAATGAAACTAACTGCACCTCTCACTCCCTCCATAGTGTGGGGCCAGACGGAAAATGGGCTACCCATGCACACATTTTTGGTTAAGCTGAGTGCATGGAGACATATGGAGATCTGTTGAAACACATTTACTCTTCTGAAGCCTTAACCCTCTTGCTGTTGGATTGGCAAGGGGAGACTACATGGGTCTCTGAATGAAGAGCAGTCTTGAGAGATAGTTACGAATACCACCTCCGGCAACGCCTTTTGGTACTAGCCTTGTATTTTTTAGTTATTATAGAACTACATAAATAAAAAGAAACTTCTTTATTACAATGTGTACTGTAACTCTTAATATTATAATGATCAAATAGTTAATGTAGCATGAGGTCGACGCACATTACGTTATTCAGCTGCAACTAATGTCATGGCCTGGATTGCCAAGGACAAATAATTGAGTAAAGCTAACAGTCCCCTTTCCACTTTCTTCATCATGTTCAAAAGCCTTTGCCATAAAATGATGATTTTTCTTTTCACCTTAATTAGTACAGCACGCATATCCTGTTTTATTGGCTTTTTTTATTTTTGGAGTTTTATTTTGTTACAATCTGGAAGACAAAGCTTAGTCCACAAATAGATACACGTAATGCAGAAATGAGCCTTGCGTACAGTAGTATAGTGAAATGGTAATGTCACTTAGCATGACATTCAGGGGCCGATTCATGGAACAAACATGCGCCGAAAATCTTTGCGCAAGCAGGCGCAAGCAGGCGCAAGCAGGCGCAAGCGCAAAAAAACAGGCGCACGCGTGCGATTCATGGAAGTCCCTGCGCGTGTTTTCCTCGGGATGTGCGCCAAACCCGTGCATGGCGCACACGTCACTGCAACATCCCGAAAGGCGTGCGCGGCGCGCACAGTGAAAGCGCACAACCTCGGCGCATACACCAGAAAGTGGGTGGAACACGGGGCGTAACGCGCGGAATGGGGAACTACGCGCAAAAATAAGGGCATAACTGGGGATGTACTGCAGGGAAGCAGACGGAACGCCCACACGCACTCGAACCACACGTATTCATGGAATCGAATAGGGCAAAGCCACGCACAGCCAAAGACACACACAAGCCGAAACACGTCCGCCACACGAAGGCAGGCGGTAGCGTCCCTGCGGATTACAAAAGTGGCAACATACAGCAATTGGGCCTGTGCGAGCGGGGCACGTGTATTTCGGGGGTGCCTGGGAATTTACACACGCGATTGAGCGGGGTACGTGTATTTCGGCGGTGCGCGGCAAGTTACACGCGATTGAGCGGGGTACGTGTATTTCGGGGTTGCGCGGGAAGTTACACCCCCGATTGAGCGGGGTACGTGTATTTCGGGGGTGTGCGGGAAGTTACACACGCGATTGAGCGGGGTATGTGTATTTCGGGGGTGCGCGGGAAGTTACACACGCGATTGAGTGGGGTACGTGTATTTCGGGGGTGCGCGGGAAGTTACACATGCAATTGAGCGGGGTATGTGTATTTCGGGGCTGCGCGGGAAGTTTCACACGCGATTGAGCGGGGTACGTGTATTTCGGGGTTGCGCGGGAAGTTATACACGCGATTGAGCGGGGTACGTGCATATCAGGGGTGCGCGGAAAGTATCACACGCGATTCCATCAGGGTATGTGTATTACAGGGGTGCGCGGGAAGTTCCACACGCGAATGTCCAGGCTATGTGTATTTCGGGGTGCACCACCCCCACCCCCCAGCAGTGCAGGGGCACCCTCCACCAGGCCCCCACCGATGTCCAACTCATGTCTCCCACCACCCCCACCCCCCAGCAGTGCAGGGGCGTCCTCCACCAGGCCCCCACCCATGTCCAACTCATGTCTCCCACCACCCCCCAGCACTGTGGGGCACCTGCCAGCAGGCCCCCACCCATGTCCAACTCATGTTACCCACCACCCCCACCCCCCAGCACTGTGGGGCACTTGCCAGCAGGCCCCCACCCATGTCTCCCACCACCCCCACCCCCCAGCAGTGCAGGGGCACCCTCCACCAGGCCCCCACCCATGTCCAACTCATGTCTCCCACCACCCCCACCCCCCCCAGTATTGCAGGGGCACCCTCCAGCAGGCCCCCATCCATGTCCAACTCATGTCTCCCACCACCCCCAACCCCCAGCACTGTGGGGCACCTGCCAGCAGGCCCCCACCCATGTCCAACCCATGTTCTCCACCACCCCCCAGCACTGCGGGGCACCTGCCAGCAGGCCCCCACCCATGTCCAACTCATGTTCCCCACCACCCCCACCCCCCAGCACTGTGGGGCACCTGCCAGCAGGCCCCAACTCATGTTCCCCAGCCAACATGTCATCACAATCTAGATCCCTGGTCCCTATGGTCAGCCTCCAAATGCAAAACAGCCACCTGAGTATTGCATCCACCCACTCTGAAATGGCAATTACATGACAGATCACCAATTGCAAGTTTCGAAACAAACACATGTCCCTCACATACACCCAATGGGTGTCAGTGAATCTCAAAACCCATATCATGATATGCATGAAACCAATGAGATGATACTACACATTGAAGTTCGATAAAAAAAATATGTATTAAAGGAAACATAAATAGATTCAAAAATAAAGAAACAGAAATGGGAATGTACAGAAATGAAAAGAAGCATGTCCGTGAAAAAAAGCAAAAGCAAAAATCATAATCCAAAGTAATGGTGTCCAAAGTCACTGTCCACAAAAGAAAATCCAATGGGAAATAATAATTGAAAGCCATTGCTCCATGGGTAAATTGTGAAAGTGAAATAAAATCCAACAGTGAACTATGTACAGACGAACAAGCCAGGGTCCATTGTCCCAAGCAAAGAAATGAAACCTATCTAACAACACTAACTAATAAAATAAACTATATACAAAAATGTGGCCAATGTCCAAAAGGTCCAAAAAAAATCAAAAAACAAAGGAAACCTAACATTAACTACATAACTATTTACATGGCCAGCGGGCTAGTCCAACGGCTCACTGGATGTTGTCATGGGCCAGGGCATCATCGAACTCCTGTTCAATGGCTTGGAGGCGGGCATGTTCCCTGGCCTCGAGGTCTTGCAGGGATAAAGCAGTGTCCAGCTCCAACTCCCTGCGAAGACCCTCGAGGCACTCAGCCCGCCTCAGCGCCCTCCGCATGGAGTTCTCCGCCCTGACCATTGTGAGCCGTTCCTCCTCTGCCCGCTGCCGCTCCGCATCTATCTGCTGGCCCAACCGCTCCCACACGGAAGCCACTCCCATTCCAGGGTTCTCCTGCCCTGCGGCTGATGCCTGCACCCCTGATGTTGATGGCCCCGAGCCATGATGCCTCCCACGTCGAGCCTGCCGCTGCCTCCGACGCAACTGCCTGTGCCAGCACGACGGCATCTAGGCTGATGGAATCCACCGACGCCGTTGTGCACATGCCCTGCCCGATGATGCCGTCACATCCTCCATCTGCTGGGGTCCAGTTGCTGGTGTGTCCACCCCTGCTGGACCTCCGACTCCCGACTGTGGCAGGGATGGGATCCCCACCGAGCCGGCTGCATTGGTCGGGGCAGGTCCACAGGAGGCCCTGGTGGCATCTGGGCCGGAAGACGGCATGGAGAACGACTGGTGCATAGTCTCCACAGAGGAGGAGAGGGTCGCCAGATTGGCCGGCACATGTAGCAAACCCCCGACCATGGCCGTTCCCAACTGGGCCACGTCGGCACGGTGCTCTCCGTGATGACGTGCATGCACCTCCCGGGAAGCACGCACCTCATCACGAATTGCACCTGTGCGCAATGCGACACCAATCAGGACCTTCTCCATACAGCCAGGGGTCCCTTCGTCCGCAGGTGGAGGGGAGTCAGATGACATGGACATCCCCCCTACCTGCGGACGGGCCTGGCATGGGGCATCACTGCTGGTACATGGTGGTGCAGTCACAGTGTCACGGACAGTGACATGCACAGGCCCCTCCACGGCGACCTGTGCTGCCTCCTGCCCCTGCCCCTGGACTGCAACACTTGCACCAGCAGGGATGCCCCCACCAGGCCCCATGTGCGCCTCAGTAGCGGCCTCCTCCTCCTCTGTGGAAACCACCAACCTGGATGGCTCCACCCTGTCTTCCGCCGTTGCAAGCCCCTGTGGGGGCTCACCCACCCCTTCCGCTGCAGCCGTGGGGGCATCCCCGCCGCTTTGCTCCACAGAGCCGTCTCCGCCCTCTTCTTCACGTGGCGCTGTGTAGAGGGAGACATAGAACACAAGCATCAGGGTACTGTACAATGGTCCCCTAGACAGGAAGCAATAGCAGATGAGTGGCACTGTCAAAGATCACTTCCATCACGTCCCTCCACAACACATGGCTCAGTGCAGGTAAAACACATGCAGTAACAGGCATGGCGCATGCTATGGACATTAGCATACATGTCCAAGGGATTCTTGGAACATACAATGTTGTTTTGGAACTCACATGCATCATGGGCCATGCCTATCACATGCACACACTTCACCCTAGTTTCATCCATCTGGCCTCGTACACCACAGACACAGTGGATACAAGGATGACTAGGCTGCATCAGTGAACCTGAACATTGCGACAGACATGTGTCATGCATCCCTGGCATTCACAAGTCACAGACACACAGGTCAGACACACAGACATGGACAGCATACATGTACATGGCATCAGCACCCATCCCTCACCCCCACCCATGTCCAGGAACAGAGACTGGCATGCTTTCATGTGGCCATCCCGCATAGGGCAACCCATGTTGCATTTGAACACATGCACCAACCGTGTGGTTCACACATTACTGGTCTCACATGCATGACGTCCCTGCACACACACATGCATACGTGGCCTATGTCACACATACAGGCAAGTATCAGACAACCAGCATACTGCGACATGCCCTGTCTCAACCAGCAATGCTTGGCCACTTACCGCTCAACTCCAGACGGGTCTGCCTCTCAAGGATCTGGGCGTGGAGCGCTGGGCCTACGCGTTCCAGGACCCTCATCTGGATGGGACTCATATGGCCCCGGCCCCCCTCCATGAGGCGCCGGGCCTTCAAGAGGGTCCTGGACCTGCAGTCATCCCAGCGCTTCTTGACATGTTGGTAGTCGCGGACTGCCACCCCCTCCACGTTGATGGCAGTCACGATGTCCGTCCAGATCCGAGTCCGTCCTTCCTTGTTGGCGCGCTTACTTCCGAAGAGGGCATCATACTGCCCCAGGACTTGCTCCACCAGGACACCAACTTCGGTGGCAGTGAACCTGGTGCCCCTCTTCCTCTCTGGCCGGGGGTTGCCAGTGGTGCCAGATGTTTCAGTGCCCGACATGGCAACCCCAGAGGCAGGAGTGGGTGGGCAACTGGGTCCTGATGCTGGGCTGTGGAGCGATGGTATCCCAGTCGGGAGTCTTCTGTTCCAGCAGGGGTGGACACAGCAAATGGACCCCTGCAGATGGCACCAAATGGCAGGGCACGGTGGCAGCAGGCAGGCAGGCAGGCAGCAGCAGATGGCTCGTGGGAGGCTGCTCGGGGCTCTGGGGGTCAGTAATTTGGCCCTTTGGGCAGGAGCGTAGTCTTCCGTGTGCTTACGCGTGGCCAGCTTGATACGGAGTGAATTGGCACGTGAAAATCCAGCACATCTGCGTGTAATTCGAGGAAAGGCCCTTAGCGCGTATGCACGTCAGCACGCATATGCGATTTCATTGGACCAAAGGCCCTTAGCACGTAAGCCCGTCTGTGACGTGACGCGCACGGGTGTTTCCCTCATTGCACGTGATGACATTGCACGGGGATCCCACCGCCAGCCGGAGACGCAAGGCCCGGCTCCCTCCCATGTTGTCATCTCGTCAGGGAGTGAGGAGTCCGGTGCTGCGTCCCAGGCGGCAGCTGCCGGGGGGAGGTCCAAGAGGCGGAGGTTGGAGTTGGACTCCTCGGCAGCAGAAGGGGCGGCTGGGACCCCACAGGGCCCAACGGGGGAAGATGGCACGGAGTCATCCAGGTTGGTGGGGGGTTTGGTGGAGGAGGAGGCCGTGCAAGCAACAGAGACGGGGTCTGGAGGTGGGGATCCCACTGGTGCTAGTGGTGCAGTGCAGGACCAGGGACAGGAGGCAGCACAGGCCGCCGCGGAGGTGCCTGTGTGCAATCCTGTCCCTGATCCTGTCCCTGCATCATCTTGCACCAGCAGGGATGCCTACATCCAGACCCGTTTTCAGGCAGGGGATGGGCTCACGACAACTGGCCTTCCTCTGCCTGCGGACGTGGCTATCCGGGTCCGGGTTGAGCCTGTTCTGACTGGTGTGGCGTTGCGTCAATGGGCCATGCGAGGTGACCTGCAGTCTTTTCATGAGGAGACTGCACGTCAACTTGAATGGCTCGTTGACCACGTCAGCCTGCTGGGACAGGTCATCCAGGCCGGATTCCTCCGTATGATGGGGCTTGCTACGACCCCCTCCTCAACTGAACCCCCTACGCGCCAGTCGTCCTCCGTGCCATCTTCCCACCCATCAGTCACCTGGGTGCCCTGTGGAGCTGCCTCTGACGGTGCGGCCAGGCTGGTGGAGGAGGCATCCCTGCCACAGTTGGGAGTCGGACGTCCAGCAGGGGTGGCCACATCAACGACTGCACCCCAGCCGGCGGAGGATGTGCAGGCAGCAGGAGGCAGTGCACGGGCAGAGGCACAGCAGCAGCAGCAACGTGGTGGGAGCCATGAAGGCTCGGGGCCTTCAACATCAGAGGGGCAGGCATCGGCCGGAGGGCAGGAGGACCCAGGACAGAGAGTGTGTTCCGTGTGGCAGCGGTTGGGCCACGCCATAGATGCGGAGAGCAGCGGGCGGAAGAGGCACGGCTCACAATGGTCAGGGCAGAGAACTCCATGCGGAGGGCCCTGAGGCGGGCCAAGTGCTCCGAGGCAATCCGCAGGGGTTTGGAGGTGGACACGTCGACGGCCCTGCGGACCCTCGGGGCCATGGAGGAGGACCGCCTCCGGGACATTGAGCAGGAGTTCGATGATGCCCTGGCCCGGGACATCCAAAAGTGAGCCGTCAAACTAGCCCGCTGCCCTTGTACATAGTTATGTAGGTAGTGTTAGGCTTCCTTTTTTTTGGATTTATTTTGGACCTTTTGGACATTGGCCACATTTTTGTATATAGTTTATTTTATTAGTTAGTGTAGTTAGATAGGCTTCATTTCTTTTGTTGGGATAATGGACCCTGGCTTGTTCGTATGTACATAGTTCACTGTTGGATTGTATTTTTCTTTCACATTTTAACCATGGAGCAATGGCTTTCAATTTTATTTCCCATTGGATTTTGTTTTGTGGACAGTGACTTTGGACACCATTACTTTGGATTATGATTTTTGGTTTTGCTTTTTTTCACGGACATGCTTCTTTTCATTTTTGTACATTCCCATTCCTGTTTCTTTATTTTTGATTCTATTTATGTTTCCTTTAATACATGTTTTTTTATCGAACTTCAATGTGTAGTATCTCATTGGTTTCATGCATATCATGATATGGGTTTTGAGATTCACTGACACCCATTGGGTGTATGTGAGGGAAATGTGTTTGTTTCGGAACTTGCAATTGGTGTTCTGTCATGTAATTGCTAATTATGAGTGGGTGGATGCAATACTCGGGTGGGTGTTTTGCATTTGGAGGCTGACCATAGGGACCAGGGATCTAGATTGTGATGACATGTTGGCTGGGGAACATGAGTTGGACATGGGTGGGGGCCTGCTGGCAGGTGCCCCACAGTGCTGGGGGGTGGGGGTGGTGGGAGACATGGGTGGGGGCCTGCTGGCAGGTGCCCCACAGTGCTGGGGGGTGGGGGTGGTGGGAGACATGGGTGGGGGCCTGGTGGAGGGTGACCCTCCACTGCTGGGGGGTAGGGGTGGTGGGAGACATGTGTGGGGGCCTGCTGGCAGGTGCCCCACAGTGCTGGGGGGTGGGGGGGTGGGAGACATGGGTGGGGGCCTGGTGGAGGGTGACCCTGCACTGCTGGGGGGTAGGGGTGGTGGGAGACATGGGTGGGGGCCTGCTGGCAGGTGCCCCACAGTTCTGGGGGGTGGGGGTGGTGGGGAACATGAGTTGGACATGGGTGGGGGCCTGCTGGCAGGTGCCCCACAGTGCTGGGGAGTGGGGGTGGTGGGAGACATGGGTGGGGGCCTGCTGGCAGGTGCCCCACAGTGCTGGGGGGTGGGGGGTGGGAGACATGGGTGGGGGCCTCGTGGAGGGTGACCCTGCACTGCTGGGGGGTGCGGGTGGTGGGAGACATGGGTGGGGGCCTGCTGGCAGGTGCCCCACAGTGCTGGGGGGTGGGGGTGGTGGGAGACATGGGTGGGGGCCTGGTGGAGGGTGACCCTGCACTGCTGGGGGGTGGGGGTGGTGGGAGACATGGGTGGGGGCCCGGTGGAGGGTGACCCTGCACTGCTGGGGGGTGGGGGTGGTGGGAGACATGGGTGGGGGCCTGGTGGAGGGTGACCCTACACTGCTGGGGGGTGGGGGTGGTGGGAGACATGGGTGGGGGCCTGGTGGAGGGTGACCCTGCACTGCTGGGGGATGGGGGTGGTGGGAGACATGGGTGGGGGCCTGCTGGCAGGTGCCCCACAGTGCTGGGGGGTGGGGGTGGTGGGAGACATGGGTGGGGGCCTGCTGGCAGGTGCCCCACAGTGCTGGGGGTTGGGGGTGGTGGGGAACATGAGTTGGACATGGGTGGGAGCCTGCTGGCAGGTGCCCCACAGTGCTGGGGGGTGGGGGTGGTTGGAGACATGGGTGGGGGCCTGGTGGAGGGTGACCCTGCACTGCTGGGGGGTGGGGGTGGTGGGAGACATGGGTGGGGACCTGGTGGAGGGTGACCCTGCACTGCTGGAGGGTGGGGGGGTGGGAGACATGGGTGGGGGCCTGCTGGCAGGTGCCCCACAGTGCTGGGGGGTGGGGGTGGTGGGAGACATGGGTGGGGGCCTGCTGGCAGGTGCCCCACAGTGCTGGGGGGTGGGGGCGGTGGGGAACATGAGTTGGACATGGGTGGGGGCCTGCTGGCAGGTGCCCCACAGTGCTGGGGGGTGGGGGTGGTGGGAGACATGGGTGGGGGCCTGGTGGAGGGTGACCCTGCACTGCTGGGGGGTGGGGGTGGTGGGAGACATGGGTGGGGGCCTGCTGGCAGGTGCCCCACAGTGCTGGGGGGTGGGGGTGGTGGGAGACATGGGTGGGGGCCTGCTGGCCGGTGCCCCACAGTGCTGGGGGGTGGGGGGGTGGGAGACATGGGTGGGGGCCTACTGGCAGGTGCCCCACAGTGCTGGGGGGTGGGGGTGGTGGGAGACATGGGTGGGGGCCTGGTGGAGGGTGACCCTGCACTGCTGGGGGGTGGGGGGTGGGGAACATGAGTTGGACATGGGTGGGGGCCTGCTGGCAGGTGCCCCACAGTGCTGGGGGATGGGGGTGGTGGGGAACATGAGTTGGACATGGGTGGGGGCCTGCTGGCAGGTGCCCCACAGTGCTGGGGGGTGGGGGGGTGGGGAACATGAGTTGGACATGGGTGGGGGCCTGCTGGCAGGTGCCCCACAGTGCTGGGGGGTGGGGGTGGTGGGAGACATGGGTGGGGGCCTGCTGGCAGGTGCCCCACAGTGCTGGGGGGTGGGGGTGGTGGGGAACATGAGTTGGACATGGGTGGGGGCCTGGTGGAGGGTGACTCTGCACTGCTGGGGGGTGGGGGTGGTGGGAGACATGGGTGGGGGCCTGGTGGAGGGTGCCCCTGGTGGCTGGGGGTGCAGGGGGATATGCGTTGGTGGGCAGTAGTGCAAGTTGACATGTGGGTTGGCTGGGGGGCATGGCCATGGTGGATGGGGTGCCTGCAGGACATGTGCAGGGTAGGCCCTTGTGGTGTGAGCCACCTGCAGGGGCCGTGGAGGGTGTAGAGGGAACACCTGGGAGGACCCACACGTGCACTTCACGTGTGGTGCTCCCCGCGCACCCCTGTAATACACGTACCCTGATGGAATCGTGTGTCGAACTTCCCGCGCACCCCTGGAATACACATACCCTGCTGATGTTGCGTGTGAAACTTCCCCCGCACCCCGAAATACAAGTACCCTGATGAAATCGCGTGTGGAACTTCCCGCGCACCCCTGTGATACACGTACCCTGATGGAATCGCGTGTGCAACTTCCCGCTCACCCCTGAAATACACGTACCTTGCGGAAATCGCATGTGGAACTTGCTGCGCACCCCTGAAATACGCGTACCCTGCTCGCACGGGGCCAATCACGTGTGGAGCTTCCCGCACACCCCTGAAATACACGTACCCTGCTGAAATCGCGTGTGGAACTTCCCGCGCACCCCTGGAATGCACGTACCCTGCTGATGTTGCGTGTGAAACTTCCCCCGCACCCCGAAATACACGTACCCTGATGAAATTGCGTGTGGAACTTCCCGCGCACCCCTGTAATACACGTACCCTGATGGAATCACGCGTGGAACTTCCCGCGCACCCCTGAAATACACGTACCCTGCGGAAATCGCGTGTGGAACTTCCCGCGCACCCCTGAAATACACGTACCCTGCTCGCACGGGGCCAATCGCGTGTGGAACTTCCCGCGCACCCCTGAAATACACGTACCCTGCTGAAATCACGTGTGGAACTTCCCGCGCACCCCCGAAATACACGTACCCTGCAGAAATCGCGTGTGGAACTTCCCGCGCACCCCTGAAATACACGTACCCTGCTTGCACGGGGCCAATCGCGTGTGGAACTTCCCGCGCACCCCTGAAATACACGTACCCTGCTGAAATTGCGTGTGGAACTTCCCGCGCACCCCTGGAATGCACGTACCCTGCTGATGTTGCGTGTGAAACTTCCCCCGCACCCCAAAATACACGTACCCTGATGAAATCGCGTGTGGAACTTCCCGCGCACCCCTGTAATACACGTACCCTGATGGAATCGCGTGTGGAACTTCCCGCGCACCCCTGAAATACACGTACCCTGCGGAAATCGCGTGTGGAACTTGCCGCGCACCCCTGAAATACGCGTACCCTGCTCGCACGGGGCCAATCGCGTGTGGAACTTCCCGCGCACCCCTGAAATACACGTACCCTGTGGAAATCGCGTGTGGAACTTCCCACGAACCCCTGAAATACACGTACCCTGCTCGCACGGGGCCAATCGCGTGTGGAACTTCCCGCGCACCCCTGAAATACACGTACCCTGCTGAAATCGCGTGTGGTACTTCCCGCGCACCCCCGAAATACACGTACCCTGCAGAAATCACGTGTGGAACTTCCCGCGCACCCCTGAAATACGCGTACCCTGCTTGCACGGGGCCAATCGCGTGTGGAACTTCCCACACACCCCTGAAATACACGTACCCTGCAGAAATCGCATGTGGAACTTCCCGCGCACCCCTGAAATATGCGTACCCTGCTCGCACGGGGCCAAACGCGTGAGGTACTTCCCGTGCACCCCAGTGATACACATAGCCCGCTTGCCGTGCTGGTACAGGGTTAGCGCAGCCCTTTGCGCTGGATTGGAGATTTTGATGGCTTTTCCCTGCGCGAGAGGCGTTCTTGGGGGCGTAACTGGCGCTGCTGCAGGGTCGCTGCGCCACTGTGCGCCACGGCTGGTTTTGGTGGCTGGAATCCATGAATACGCTGTGCGCGGAAATGGATTTTAGCACACGCGGCTGGCGCAGGGTTTCGCACGCGCACACTGTGCGGCAGCCGCGTGCGCCACTTGTGCGCTGAATTCTATGAATTACCCCCTCAGTGTCGCTTTTGTTTTTTTAACCAAAAAACAGTACTATTTATTACAGGGCTGTAGATTTTAATTTTTTTTTAAAACCGGCTGCTTTACTGGTCATTTGGTAATGATATAAGAGTATCAAATGCAACACACTGGTGGTCCATGTAAAATGCTCATAGTTTAGTGCTCTGTCATCATCAATGCTGGTTTTATTCCTCTGTTCAAACAGACACTTTAAAAGCTGTGATACTGTTAAGGACGAAATTTGTTTCAATTCCTTTCCCTCTTTGACTCATTTTATTCATCTCATCATTTTAATTTTGGGTTTGGGTTGTGGAGGATTTTGGGATTGGGTTATTCTTACATCTTGACAGCTACATATGGTGAATGCAAGATAGATCTACAGATGCAGCAGCACAATCTGTAGTTTCCGACAACTACTTCACATCCATCTTCAGAAAACTGGAGGGGGAATGGGACCTCAAATGTCACCCTGGTACGCAAAGCCTATTATGGCTCAACTTTAGCACTCTTTACCACCTAACTCATAAAACCTCTTCTGTACCTCCATTAGAGTAGATATATTTTTCAGATTTGGACTGATAATGAACATGTTCTTATACCATTTAACAACAGATTAAATGAATTCCTTCCAATCACACAGGCATCAATATACTGCAACCCAAAGATCGACCCAGGCTACGCACAGAGTAATCGTTTCTACCTGAACCATTCCCAAAATGATACCATCTCTCATGGATTGTAATTGAGACTTGCTGAGCAAGACTAAACACATCTCCTGGCTATCTGGCAACGTCAGGAAAGAGTTATCTCTGGGGAGGCAGGGGCTAGTACAAAGTGTACCACAAACTAACTGGTGCAATTGTACATGTTCCATATATGAAAGACCCTTAGACGTGTCCTTTATTCTCCTTCTGACACATTGTCATGCATATAGTTTTAATATTGCATATGTATGTTAGTAAGGCAATTGTTGGCCCTGCAAGTCAAAAGTAGCTCCAGTGATCTGTTGTGTCAAGTTAATCAGGATCTCCTTTGTTACAAGCATGAGCTAAATAGCTCCAAACTCCCAGCAAATATTTATTTATAATACGTTTTAGTTCATAGAACTTTTCGTATATATTTTGTTTACAAATACATTCCATACTTTATCACGCTAACAACTATCAGACCAAAGGCCTCACTGCAAACATACATTCATTGTGTATATTGGGATATTTCATAACCTACAGAATCTAACACTAACTTCATTAACAAAGCTCATCTTTCATACTGCTCAACACATATCTAAAAAGCAATTTGACAATTTACATTTCATATAAAATTAAAACAACAAATAAAATAATCATTTAGCCCCAAAACTTCATATGAATAATTCACAGCAATTTCTTAAAAATGTTCAAATTCTTAAAATGTACCCCCATTTTTTCTAGGTGCAGTGTTGCTCCTGCTGAGGGCACGGTCTGATATTTGCCCAGATTTGATACCGGCTATATGTACAGATTTAAAATTAGTATTTAAACAGTAGATCCAGAAATCATCATTCAATATTGATTCGTAATTGTGTACCAGATGTCCTAGATATGACATGTATAAAGGACCAGGTTTTGTACATTCAGTGTAGATGTGTCACACGGTTTCCATGTTCCCAGGATTTTTACATATTCTGCAGAATCTACATTCTTGGCTCAGTTTATGTCGACCACCCATAGATGAGAGCACCATGAGTCAGTTGATACTTGTAAGAAGTCTTAATCTTTTTACCTTAGGATCCGGGCATATCAAAGGATATGGCTGGGGTCGCATAAAACGATGAACCGCTTGTGATACCTGAGCATAACCATGCAAAGTTCACATGTGGGTAAAATTGCACAGCCAATCCCACCGAGCTAGCTTCCTGGTAAAAACCTTTTCTTAATTTTACATATCAGGTTCTGCGTGAAAAATCTGGTTGGCAATTTACTTTTGAAAATAATTTGTTTATCATTACTCGGTATTTATCAATTTGGTTTGTCTCTGAGAGAGTCTTTGGCTAAAATCTGTGTACGGATGAACAGTTCACCCATGCATTTCATCGCCATTGCTTTTATTGATAATAACCCCAATTCTAAGCGCATATATTCCATTGGAATACTTTGTGGTAATCTCAAATTGTTTCCCCAAAAGAAACCCTCTATCTGGTTTAACCATTCCCATTTGGGCAACTGCAGGCTTTCTAGCCCATATATGATAGTGGTGCAAAACCACTGCTTATATAGCAATAATATCCCACTCACAGAGAAGCCAAACGACTCATCAGGAAGTGCCACGAAAGTGTTTGGCGCTTGGTGCTTTTATTTTACTCACTGGCACCTTTCTGAATATCATTGTGCTGAAGGACTTGCTACATTGTACATCACAGTCTCTCTGGCCTGACTTTGGGAGCCTTAATGGGGAGTGGCTCCTTTAACACCAGCAATGCCAGTAACGGCTGAAGCACACGCTCCCGCTATAAAACATTCTCTAGTGGCGGAAGCGGAGCAGAAGTGCGGCAAAAGGGTTTGGCAGTGTTCAGCGGGGAGGCTAGGTGGCCTGGCCCTTACGCAGTAAGTCTACAAACTCTACATCTGTTTAATATCTTAAAACCCAAATACTGATCAAGGGCTGCGGGTTGTACCTTTGACTTGATTTGGTGGTTTAGGGTCATTCTGTTTAACTATAACTGTGTGCTATTTGTGCTCTTGCTATCTGTTGCGACTTTGAAGCTCTGGAGGTTTGTTTGTTTGTTTATTTTATTTAGTATAGCGCTCCAGACACAGGGGTAAATGGGCGCTTAAGGACAAGTTACAAGGAATACAGTAGAAAAAACAGTTATACAATTATGGCGGAGAAATGCCATATATGGTGTGTACAGGCAGCAAATAGGAAACATATCAAAGTATGTACAATATATACAAAAAGTACTGAGCTTAGTCTATCTGAGTTTACACTCTCCAGGAGCCAACTAATGACTAGTTTTCTGAACAATTGGAAGGATTTTGCCAGTTTAATATTCAGTGGTAGGGTGTTCCAGAGTTGAGGGACGAGAAACGTGAAGCTCGAGCCTCCTGCTCTTTTGGCTGTGAATCTGGGCACAATGAGGCTGAGAGTATTGGATGATCTAGTGACTCTCATGTTAGGTTTGAGAGTAAGTTTGTTGGTCAGGTACTGTGGGGCTAGGTGGTTTAAGGCTTTGTAGGTGAGGCAGAGGGTTTTTAGGTGAATTGTTTGCTGAATGGATAACCATTTACAAGATATTCTTGTGTGGGAGATATGCTCTCTCTTGGGAATATTTAGTGCTGCTCTCAACGCGTTATTTTGGAGGATCTGAAGTTTCTTGATTATAGCTAGGTTGGCACCAAGATAAAGGCTATTACAGTAGTCAAGCTTTGATTGTATGAGGGCCCTCACCAGAATGAGGCAGCTGTTTGTAGATAGAAAGGGTCTACAGGCCCTGATTAGTTTTCCCATGTATGCAGTGGCTGAGGCAGTCATATTGACTTGTTTGGCAAGGTTGGTATTGGCATCTAGGTAGAAGCCTAACGTTTTCACATTTTTCACAACTGGGATGATGTTGCCATCTATGGTGAAATTCGAATATTCAGGGCTGAGATGGAGAAATGTGTTTCAAACAATTGGAAGTCAGCTCTTCCTCTGTCTCTCTCTTTGCCAACAAAAACTGCTGTTATTCCCCTAGTTAAATAAAAAATGGTTTCAGTAATGTTTCAAGTTTGAACGTTTTTCTAAGTAAAACTGACAAAAATAAGCAATGCAATCCTATTAATCGGCCTACCATTCTCTGAGACATGAAATCAATGAATTTGGTGAGATTTCTGACCTCAAGTGATATTGATTGAGTCAGTCTTATGGCCTATGCAAATACTACTATTACAGAACCCCAGATGAAATCTAGACTTTCTTGGGAAACAATGCTGTACTCGAAAGAAGAATGGCAAAAAAGAGGATACATGATATCAAGATCTCCACCTATAATTGCTTCAAATGCATCAAGTATGGGACTAGAGGAGCAAAATCAAAAGATGTTAAATGGATCTGCTATTCTAGGGGGTTCCTAGAATCATTGGGAAATAGTTCCAGAAATTATATCACAAGTGCTTCAGAAAATAAGTCTTCCTGAAAAGAAGCTCTAGCTGAGATGGAGATAAGATGCCTCTCTTGGAACACAAGAGGGTATAACTCTTTCCACAAAGATGTTCAAAGACAGTTTATCTTTCAAAATGTTGATTTGATCTCATTCCAGAAAACCTGGCTGACTGATGTATTGGGTA
The DNA here is from genome assembly GCF_040938575.1 of Ambystoma mexicanum. Lineage (NCBI taxonomy): Eukaryota > Metazoa > Chordata > Amphibia > Caudata > Ambystomatidae > Ambystoma > Ambystoma mexicanum. The sequence goes on along the minus strand of NC_090922.1, from coordinate 1,004,845,268 downwards.
TTGAGGGATTCTCTGTATTACAACAACTTGCTAATTATAGAGGGTGCGGTCGCCCAAGTGGTGGTTTGTTGTTGGCATGCCAAAAAGATGATTTCTATAAATGTTCCCCGTTATCAAATACAATACAGGGCCTATTGGTAGTAAGATTGCAGACTACAGAAAATAGGAATATTACACATTGGGTTGTGATAACACTGTACTGGAACCCGTTGGCTACTGAACTGTCAGTTTTTCTGCAGTCTCTATATGATTTGTTGGTGGTAATCTCCTCTCATTTTCCATCTGATGAATTGATAATTTTGGGAGATGTTAATACATAATTACCACAAACTTCCCATCTCTGCCCGCAAAAAAGAAAACACAAAATGGCCACATGTGGGTTAACTTTATGGCTGAAGGGAGCATGATAATGTCAAACGATAATGTGAAAGACGACATTCCAGGGGCCCCCAACTAGCGGAGAGGTTGAGCCTTTTCAATGATCGATTATGTCTTTGTTTCAAGTAATGTTTTTGATAAATGTCTAACTTTGAAGACAGTGATCATGTAATGTTGGATTTTGTTCTACAAATGGAGGATATTACACAAAGTCCAACTCAAGAGCTCCAGGGTCAAATGGCTTATCTAATTCCATCTTGAAGAAAAACACTACTATCTGGGCTGCAGTTTTTAAGATTCTCTTTGATAATATCCTTGATTCTCAAATGATCCCTGATTCGTGGAGGAACGCAATTATCATCCCGATTTACAAAAAGGGAGACCGCCTGTTAGTGGCTCGGATAACTACCATCTGATATCACTCCTTGATGCGGATGGAAAAATCTTCTGTGGTTTACTCTTGGGGGAATTGGAGAGTTGGGCACCGTCTAAGGGTATACTCCCCAAGGAACAGACGGGTTTCCGAAAAGGTATATCTACCACATTAAATATACTGACTCTTAGATGCATTACTTCTTCTTCCTTTGTAAAGGCTGGTCTTCCACTCTTGTGTGCATGGGTGGACCTTTTACTGGCCTTTGACACCATAAACAGGAATAAATGATGGTGTAAATTAAAAAATTGGGGCCTACCAGATCACTTGTAAAATGAACATCCTTATCCGTCTTCATCAAGATTCAGTGTTAAGAGTAAGGTTGACAAAAACGGGACATCTGTCTAGACCAATTAAAATAAAGAGGGGAGTTCAACAAGGCTGTTTCTTGGCCCCTTTCCTGTTTATTTTGCTTATGGCTGATTTCTCTGAATGGCTGTTGGGGATGGGTTTGGAGGCTCAGAGAATCGGAAATGGAAACATTAAATGGTTGGCATATGCTGATAACATTGTGGTCATGGGCCACTCTCAAGTCAGCCTACAGCGATTATTAAAAGCTTTCGCTGAATATGCCTCTCTGAATGATTCGATAATCAACCCTGACAAATCGAATATTGTGATTTTTAAATATCCACATACATTAACCAAACCCTATGTATGGTGTCTGAATAATTCAACTATCCCTATAGCCAAAGAAGTGATCTATCTAGGCACCCAATTATTGAGATTAAGCTGAGAAAGCTGGGTGCCCAAATGAAGAGAATCTATTCTAAACACTGTCGAATTTCATTGCAGCCACTAATAAAATACTATGTGGGGAAGGTGATTCCATTTGTCACCTACGGTCTAGAATGTAACCTCCAGGCTTTCAATCTTAACTGGGACAGATTGGAAGGGAAGATTTGGAAAGATGTATTGGCTTTACCAATCTCAATTCCAATCTCATGTGTTCGATATGAATTGGACCTTGGCTCAATGATGTCAGTATTGGAATGGAATTGGTTAAGTCTGTATAGGCTAACCCTGTTGCTGCCAAAAATGTCTTTATATGAAGATGTAGCTCAACAAATGAAATTGAATAATAACCTTTTCTTAAATACTTTGTCTCTGTATTTTTTTTTAGAGATGTCTGATAGTTCAAGTGAAATTTTAATTCAGAATCCAGTGAAGGTCAAAGAAGCAGTCAAACGGATGGACTGGATCAGAACAATTGAAAAGATGAGAGCTGCAAACATATCTGCCTCTTGGTCTGAATATGATAAACTTAGAGCATCTATTTTGGCTTATTTAAAGACATTTTTAAATCCAAGGGCCAGAATGGACTTCCTAATATTGAGGTTAAATCTGGTACAACCCTGAGAATTCAACATATTAGAGATCCGATAACTTTCCATACCAATATATGTAATATCTGTGAAGAAGGGGTGAAACAAACAGCTGCTCATTTGTTATCAGAGTGCCCGGGACGTGGTGTATCAGACAGAAGAGGCTACAGAGATTTGTTCAAGATCCCAGAATGTTAAATTCGAAAATGTTCTGGCAGAGATTGAGCCAGGGGCATGAAACTTTTCTTACTTTGGAAGTGATAGTCCTACTAAAAGAATTAAAACTACTTGGTGCTGTGACTTAGATGAATTTATTTTGATATTATATTGAATATTTTTCTTATTTGCTTCTTGATCTTCTTGAAAAGAAGTTTTTCCTTAAACATTGTATTATTTTTAATAGTTGGAAGAAATGTTAATGTGGAAATAATTTTTTTTTATGTCCTTATTTCTGATACTGTAAACATACATGTTTTCTTTTTTCTCCTTTTGCATGCATTGATATTTGTGTTCTGTAATTCTTGTCAGGTGTACTTATTTGTAATATGTCTTGCATAAAAAGTCAAAATGTTGACTAAAATCACAATTCACATTTAAAAAAAAAAAAGAAAGTTAATTGTCTTGCCTTAGGGGCCTTCATTTTTATTATACTTTCATACCTTGCAATATACATCAGGTTTAAACCAAGGTACTTGTATAGGGGTTTGAACTGGATCTGTCATATACTTAATTAAATGTGTACCCTATTTATTTTTTATGGGATACTAACATCACCTTTAATTTATATAGATTTAATACCAGCTCGTTTTCATTCACATCATTTGCCAGGTCTTCTAGTAAGGGTTTCATTTCAGGTACGGTATGACTCAGTAGCACAAGATTGTCCGCAAACAAAATCGCTGTAAGACAATCTTGGCCAATTTTGGGTGACCATGTACCTAGTACTTCTAAACGGTGAATCAAATCGGCGAGGTATAAATTAAAGAGGAGAGGGGCCAGCATACATCCCTGCTTTACAACTCTATTTATACCAAACTCGCCAGAAAGGTGATTACCATTTCCCAGTCTAATCCTGGCAGTAGTGTTTTATGTAGACTTTTGACAATTTCTAATAGCCAACTAGGGCACCCCCAAGTTTTCATTTTTCTCCCTGAGTCGCTCCCTTTTGACTTAATCTAAAGCGGATTTAAAATCCACATAAGCTGTATAGAGGGGCGGGTTAGCTTTTTTCCTTGCAAGGTTCATAATAGGTCTCCCACTCTCAAATTTAGGTTCTTACTAGCATCAGCTCGAAAACCAGTTTGCAGAGGATGTAGCAGCCTGTTTTCCTCCACCCATGCTTGTAAATGCTTTAACACGCAGGTTGCAAACATCTTTCCTGTAGTGTCTAGTAATGACAATAGGAGATCATTTTCAGGTATCAGCCTGTCTCCGGCTTTATGGACTGGTATCAATATAGAACAAGTTCAAAACTGAGGAATTGTTTTCGGTTGACACACTTTTGCAAACAAATTACGTAGCAACATGGCCCAATCTAGTGAATCAGCTTTCAGTACCACAACCGCCAGACCATTCCGGACTGGAGCCTTGGAATTCTTTGCCTTTTTAATAATATCCACAATGCAGTCTCAGTTAAAGGGCAGTGGCCAGGGACTATCTTCTCCCACCATAATTTTGTTTTCTTTGTGGCTCTCAAACATTTCAGATTCGATGAACACCTGCCATATGGATTCAGAAATGGGATTTATCGTTCTTTTTCTTTCTTTTGAGTCTATAGATAATGATAGAATCTGCCAAATAGTTTTAGGGTTATGAGTCATCACAACCGTTAGCAGCTGTTGCCAGTTCTCAGTCAAGCCCAACGCCTTTCGCCTCTTTAGCCAATTTCAATATATATTTTAAATTTTACGAATATCACTCAAAATCTTCTGTGTAGAGAGTGCAGATCTTTTTATGGTTCACACGTGTCTATACAATTTGCGTTTGGCCAATTGGACCTCCATGTCAAACAGTTTAGTTCTTACCTCCCGAATTTTGGCTTGGGGTTTTCCCCTAACTACCCCCGCTTTGCTGGTGATTTCTTTAATCCATGATTCTGTACCAACAGCATCAAGATCACTCAAGCAAACGTCCCCATCAACCAAGGTGTTGAACTGTAATTTAGCAGCCCTTCTAATGTTACCTTCTCACCACAGAATTCTGTTCCCTCCTTGGATGACCTCCAGGTCACCAGGGCCAGACTCAGTAAGTGTCCTCCCAATTCCTTTTAGACTTAATACCAATCTATGATGATCACTGTATTCGGTGAATACTGTATGAAATGATGATGCATATTCAAGCAGTGGTCCATTCGCACACATATAATCAATGGTACTATTCTTGCTACCTATCGTTCTAGTTGGTTGCCCTGGAATATCATTTAGGAGCCAGGCATTTAAAGGTGTCAGTTCCCAACCAGCCCAGAAATGTAGCCACTCCCTACCCTTAGTGTTAGTATCCTTCATTAACATGTTGTTTCTTTTTAACATATGGCTAAAACCTGTCCTCATTATAGACTCGCCACATTTTGCATTCATGTCCCCAAACATAAGAATCATATCTCGGTCCGGATCTTCCACTCAAGTCACAAACAATTTGTAGTCAAAAACAATGTCAGTTCTATCTGTCCCAGGGGGATCATATATGCATACCAGTAACAATATTTTATTTACGCCCTCATGGATTAAACTAGTCTCTACTGCAATTACATTCCATCCCTCTTCTAAGGAAGTCACAATCGAGGAGGGTAGGTCATGTGAAATCCCTATTAATAAACCCGCTGAAAGTCGTCCCAATAGGCCCTTTATTGCTAGTGTCTGGTAAATTGCGTAGCCATCCAAGGAAAAAACTTCCACTTCCATGTTTCTTGTAACAAAAAAAATTAGAGTTTACTCTGAATGAAAGCGAACCCCCCTGAGAATGACTCTGGGTGTTCCATGACATGATGTTAATTCAATCATTTGATCCCACCATACCAGGGATAATACTCCTTAACCATGTCCAGCCCTGTGTGCTATCAAAGGCGGGAATGCCATCTTTTTTTGGGAGTGATAGAGGTACATGGTCCTCTTTTTTACTACACTTTTTATACTCATCACATACACTGTCAGCAGATTTAAATTCCAGCTTACTGTCCAATTCGTATCCCAAAAATGTGTTGTATCTGGGCGCGCACATTGGATCTTCGATATATCATCATACCATGGGCCTAAAGGTTGTACAAAGTCCAGGTCACTGGAATTCAAAATCCGTTACGAAGGAACGTTTGTGAACAGTTTCAATCGTGCTGGACAATTAATGACTGCTCTCTTTACAATTGAAGTGTTCTGACAAATAGTTACTATGCGCTAATCCAATTCAAATTTTGTGGGAGTCGAGAATAAGGGTACTGTTTTAAGTGACAACATTTCTGGGCTTTTAACTGGAAGGTTTTCCTGGCTATCTGTGGTGGGTTAAGGAGGCCTAATTCCACTAGGTCCCTCTTTAGTTTGTTCTGCTACCACCACAATTTCCGCCAGTTCTTGGGTGGAGGTATTTTCTTTTAGTAGCCAGCTCGTTGAAGCCCCTCACTTTGCTGTCTAAGTTTTTTCCAACTTCTTTCTTTCTTTTTATTTTCTTAGTCATTTGCGGTAGTGCAGACGCTATATCAATAGTTGAATTTAAAAGTTGATTAATCGTGCTTGCCACTAATTTGTTGGGTTATTTCAATTCCTTCATCTGCTTTTGTACACGTTTCCTTATACATCTATTCCTGTGTGTGGGATAGTTAAAAGGGGATACTGATAGCTCTTCCCGGAGACAGTCAGTAATGCCCACCCCATGGGTTTCAATAATTATCAGGGACGGAACTGTTTTTTTGGGAGGCACAACCTCTGGCTCATCTAGTGAGTTTGGTTGTTTCCGTTTTTCCAGTAACACACTGAACATATTTCCGTGCCTCTCCACCTCTTCATGACTACGTCCACAGAGTTTCAGCAGGACCTTTATGTCAAAATTAACCACATTACTATCCGCCATTAGATTTAGGCCTGTCCCATTATATGGACTATTGGAATGGCTATTTACACCTGATGGCACCGTGTGTACTGATGGTGGTGTATCCTCCATTTACTATTTTTAGTAAATGTATCTCTTCTCAGCCTTTTACTGCATTTTGGAGTTTGATACAGACTCTTATGCAGACTTTGCCTCAGGAATCTTTAACACCCCTATTTGGAGTCTTTACTTTAGTGCGTACCCTTCTGCCCCACTTGGAAAAAGGAATAGAGCTGTCGACTTCTTCTCTTCATAATCCCCCCAAAAAATCAATTTCTGTTATTTTTTATGTATATTATTAACAACGCAATCCCTTCACCTATTTTGCCACCTTCATTGTTCTATTAACATCAGTGACTCCCTCAAGCAACCACTTTGTATTCTGTCCACGGGGCACCTGCGGGGATCGGACAGGAGTTTCCTCAAAGGGGGACCTGCCAACCAAGTCTTCTTGCACGTGACTCTGCGCGCTGATCTCCACAGGAAGCTCTTCTGTCTTCTAGCTAATGTCGGGAGCAGCCAAGCATCCAGGGGTCTGGACCTGGCCTAAGTCAATTTAGACGGCAACCTTCCTCTGCTACCAAAATGTGCTGTAAGACCTTGAAGCGTCTTTTGTGCTAGATGGAATTACAAATAAAGGACTAAGACCAAATAACTGGACAGATTCAAGGAATGTTCCAAAGTACTACTTTATTCTCTCATTTAATAAAGCAGGGAGAACTGACAGGCATCAGACTGATGCATGCACACTCACACAGTAGCTTGATTACATAGAGGTCTTATACCCCAATATGCATCGTCTATGAAGTCATCCTATGTGGCAAATCATAAACCTCTTGAAGGAAGTGATTGGTTAAGGTAACATGTCTACATATAGAACATATAAAAATGAGTACACCATTGGCTGTTCCTTATCTGTAGGACATGCCTCAAACTACCTCTAAAAACGTATAGTAATGATTATAGCAGACAGAATAGCAGCAGATTCGTCTATGCAACATTGTATGATAGGTTGTCCCGTAGACCCACAGATTGGTTGGCATACTATCCCAACCTTGAACTTTCGGCTTTCTAGCTGCACATATGTGAAACGAAACCCAAGTACTTTTCAATTTCGTGAAATTACTCCCTGTTCTCCCAATTAATCCATCATCCCTCATCGGTCGACCATAAGTCAAATTATTCCATCAGTAGTTGATCTTGCAGCCTGCTCACCGCACTGGAACATTTGAGGCTCTAATGAATAGCCCTCGTCTTCGACTTCTGAGTAACATGTGAAGAGACCACGAATTTGTCCATTTCATCCTCTTATTTACTGCCATTTGATTCAATTATACAGGGTGCAGTTTCTCCTCTTGCCCTTCAGAGACTTGCTCATTCTACCTTATACAGACTTCATACACTTTTAATTGTCCAATACTTTGGCTGTTACAGATGTTTTCTTCATCCTTAATCTAAGAGGAATATTTCACATTCAGAGCTTATCTGTGTAACTCCCCTTGTGACTGGCAATTTTTCCTTAAAATAGTTATCCTTGATTCTAGGCCAAGGTAGTCTTCTTGTTCTGCACAATGGGCTTCACAGCCTATTCTGATTTTGCAGCTCTGGTCTGTTTCTGAGGTAGCTTGGTTGAGCTCGACGTGAGCCAGCATCCATTTTCCTACATTGGCCGTCCTTGCCACATTTAATATTCCTCTATAGCAAGCCTCTATATTTCTCCTCGATCTTGCGTTACTGCATATTTACAGTTATTGGCCAATAAGTTACTTCATCTTCTTTATTTCCATGATTACTTTAGCTTTAGGTACATTTATCTCTTGGTGCTTCAGTTACATCGTCACTCTTAAGTATTTTCATAATGTTTCAGCATAGATTCATATATCTTCTTCATGACATCACTCTGCCCTCGTCAGATTTTATTTAACGTTCCATGATGTCCATAGGTGCATGCTGACATCCTTCCATGCGGCATCCTTCCACACTTTCAGTGCGAGGGTACATTCAATATGACTGTCTGAGTGCGTAACATCTCTCTTACACTGAATGCGGTATAGGCATAACAGATGGCGTTCCACATAGAGCCGTTCTACTGCTGTTCCAGTATGATGGCAGTGAAAGGGTAGGAGCTAGGGAAAATGCATCCACCTGCTCCTCTACAGTGATGACCGGGTACACAGGCACAAATACATTCCACGCAATCACTCTTTAGAGAAACAACCCAATGGGAATGTAAATATTTGGGTGGGCAATCATCCGTTAGACAATATGGGGGAGGGCCACAGACTGGGAAAACCGCTTGCTTGGGTAGCCCGGGCAGAGACGGCCAGAGCAACCATACATGCCATAAGGGACTCTACAGGGATTCTATTCTGTACCACACTGATGACAACATCTGGAGAAAATTTCTCAAATTGTATACTAAACTCTATATTTCGGCCTTCACAGTATCCCCAAAGCAGCTGGAGCAATAATTGAACAAGGTTGCGCTCTATTGGTTCTCACCCGAAGAGAGGGAGGCACTAAATGCCCCTGTGACAACTCGGGAAATTCAATTCACTATTCAAAACTTGCCGGGGTAAAGTCTCTAGGGCCTGACAGCCTTTCGGCAGAGTTTTGTAAAGCTTATGCAGTGTCTCTTGCTCCACATATCCTTGCAGTGTATCAGCATGCAGTGGAAAAGGGTTCACTGCTGGTTTCAATGTGAGGGGCAATAGTTACACTGCTTCTTAAACCTGCGAATGACCCCTTGGACTGCTCGCCGTATAGGCCAATCTTGCTTATAAATTGGGAAAATAAACTCCTGGCTAAGGTTCTAGAAAATAGATTGGTGCCTTTTATGTAAAAATGTGTGATGGTGGACCATTCATGGTTTACTCCAGACAAATCCCCATTTTATGGTCTCAGGCAAATCTTTGGCCTAATCCATGTCTTGAACCCTGACCTACTGGTGATGGCCACCCTCCTACACACGTGGAAGGCCTTTGGCTCAATAGAGTGGCCCTTCATGTTCACTGTTCTTAGAAGGATGGGTATTGAAACCTTGTTCCTCTCTCTTTTATCGCTGCTGTATAATCAGACCATGGAACAACTAGGAATTCATGTTAACTTATCTGATAGTTCCCCATTGGTAAAGGTACTAGGCAGGGTTGCATCCTTTCCCCCTTGCTATTTGGCCACTGGCAGGTCTAATAAGGGAGCAACACATGTATAGTTTATGCATACTCGCATACACTCTCTCTCTATGCTGATGACATGACCCTGTTTATCATAATCCTGAAGACAACCTGGCGCCAGTAATGCAGGTCATACGAGAATTTGTCTGCTTTTCTGGGCTCAAAGTAAACACTCAGAAATCGGTCCTTTTCCTCCTAATTGACCAGACCCCAATGTTCCCGGATAGACTGGCATGATTTCAATGGCATGGGGTTAACACAAGGTACCTTGGGGTGGAGATAGCTAGTATTCCGGAGATACTTTAGCAGGACAACTATGGCAGGGCTTTGGCAAAGGTTAAGGAAGCAACCCTGAAGTGGCAGAACTTGCTGTTCTTTATTTTGGAGAATATCTCTCATCATCTCTCATCAAAATGGTTCATCCCCCAAGGTTCCTCTATCTGTTCCTGAATGTCCCTCTTTTCCCACCGGGCACATTTATTATAGTGTTGAAGAGTATAATAGACTTTTTTTGGACTCGTAAACATGCATGGCCTGGTTGGAATATGGCAGATGGGGAGCAGGTGCAAGTGGATCTAGGTCACCTGCCCTAAGCCCCGCCCACCTGGTGCCTTCCTGCCTGCCGCTCTTTTTCTCCACTTAGCAAGCCATGCCCACCTGGTGCCTTCCTGCTTGCCACTCTGTTTCCCTACTTAAGGAGCCCTCCAGCTTCTTTTCCTTTGCAGATGGGGAGCAGGTGCAAGTGGATCTAGGTCCCCTGGCCTAAGCCCCGCCAACCTGGTGCCTTCCTGCTTCCTGCCCTTTTTCACCACTTACCAAGCCCTGCCCACCTGGTGCCTTCCTGCTTCCCGCTCTTTTTCACCACTTAGCAAGCCCTGCCCACCTGGTGCCTTCCTGCTTGCCGCTCTTTTTCACCACTTAGCAAGCCCCGCCCACCTGGTGCCTTCCTGCTTCCCGCTCTTTTTCACCACTTAGCAAGCCATGCCCACCTGGTGCCTTCCTGCTTGCCGCTCTGTTTCCCTACTTAAGGAGCCCTCCAGCTTCTTTTCCTTTGCAGATGGGGAGCAGATGCAAGTGGATCTAGGTCCCCTGGCCTTAGCCCCGCCCATCTGGTGCCTTCCTGCCTGCCACTCTTTTTCACCACTTAGCAAGCCCCGCCCACCTGGTGCCTTCCTGCTTCCCGCTCTTTTTCACCACTTAGCAAGCCCTGCCCACCTGGTGCCTTCCTGCCTGCCGCTCTTTTTCACCACTTAGCAAGCCCCGCCCACCTGGTGCCTTCCTGCTTGCCGCTCTTTTTCACCACTTAGCAAGCCCCGGCCACCTGGCGCCTTCCTGCTTCCCGCTCTTTTTCACCACTTAGCAAGCCCCGCCCACCTGGTGCCTTCCTGCTTGCCGCTCTGTTTCCCTACTTAAGGAGCCCTCCAGCTTCTTTTCCTTTGCAGATAGGGAGCAGGTGCAAGTGGATCCAGGTCACTTGGCCTAAGCCCGCCGACCTGGTGCCTTCCTGTCTGCCGCTCTTTCTCACCACTTAGCAAGCCTCGCCCAATTGGTGCATTCCTGCTTGCCGCTCTTTTTCACCACTTAGCAAGCCCTTCCCACCTGGTGCCTTCCTGCTTCCCGCTCTTTTTCACCACTTAGCAAGCCACGCCCACCTGGTGCCTTCCTGCTTGCTGCTCTGTTTCCCTACTTAAGGAGCCCTCCAGCTTCTTTTCCTTTGCAGATGGGGAGCAGGTGCAAGTGGATCTAGGTCACCTGGCCTAAGCCCGCCCAACTGGTAACTTCCAGCCTGCTGCTCTTTTTCATCACTTAGGAAGCCCCGCCCACCGTGTGCCTTCCTTCACCATCACTGTCTTGTGGCCAATGCTGGATTTGACTTTTATGGACTTCATTCATTCACGGTGCGTCACTCTCTCTCAACTCTGATGCTGGACTTCCTTTGCATCTTGTACTCATGGTGGCCCTGAATCATGCTGTTCCCATCTTCATCTTGTATCCTGGCTTGCAACATTATGTGTTACTAATGACTTCTGCAATTGTATTCGCTCTCCACTCTTGCTTCTCCACTCTTTTTGACAGCTAACTCTCTTTTCTCTCCTCCTTTCCCTTCTCCCTTTTCCTATCTCCTCCCCTTACTTTCTTCTATGCACTTACTCTATCAGAATTGTCCCTGGACCTAATATGATAGCAACCTCGTCTGTTTCCTCCACCCTCCCATTACTGTTTTTTTGCTCCCCACCACGCCTCCAGCACTATCTGAATTGTCGTCAGGCCTAGTATGATAGTCGCTTGTTTTGTTCCTCCCCTCCCTTTCTGCACCCCTCTCCCTCACCTTTTGTTTTTCTCCGGCTCTACCAGAAATGTCGTTAGGCCTAGTACGGTAGTCACCTGTCTGTTTCCATTTCCTTCCCACTCTCCCCCTCCCTTCATTATCTATGTCTTAGCTCTTGCACTATCTGAAATGTTGTCAGGCCGAGTACGATAGTTAATTTTACATCCTTACTGTTCATGGCATGTAAGAATGTGGTTGTATTTTCCCTTGTTCCCTGCCTTGCCTTGAAGCACTTTGAAACACGTTGTGTATAGGCGCTATATAAATAAACAATCATAAACGATCATAATAATCTAGTGGCCCTGCTGGTTAGGGACGGCTTGGCCTTCCTGAAATGTGAGTGTTACTGCCTTGCAGCTCAGACCCAATTGCTGTCACACTGGTACTCCACCCATCCAGATAGAGCCCATATCCAAATGAAAAGGGAAATTGCAGCTCTATCAATTCTCAGATCGGCCATTCTGCAAATGGCCCCTAGGAGAGCATAAGCGACAGATGTAGTGTCCTGCACATGCTGAGCCTGTGTTAAAGTAGTGGAAAGAATGATGGACACACCACTCTATTCACCCAAATTGCCCGTCACGGTTATAACAGGAGTCCCACTTATGAATGGAAATCTCTGCGTTCAGTGTATGGGTAGAATGGGCTAGACCACATTTTCTGAAATGTTCCCGGATGACTAGGTCATGACTTTGGAGAGGTTTCGGGAGCTAGGGCGTATCTTTACTCAGGATATCGTCATTTACTTCCAGACTCACAACATGGTTGGTTAAGGGATGCTTTGGAACATTCCCGGCTCAACTGCGGACCACGCCACAACTACACTAGGTCATAGTTGCACAGGACGACTGTAGATTAATTAGAATACCAATTAATCAGCGCACACCAATGTGTAGAACAACCTATAAAGATGGAGACCATAGACCCTGTTCCTAACAAGGCAACAGCCGGCCTTCAGCCTTCGCCTGTTAATAATGCGATGGGTAGTCACAAGGGTCCGACCAAAACTTACAATATGTTTAAAGCCCCCAACAAAGGTCCAAGGATGGTGCACAGTCCGGTTATGGTCCTCAACAAAAAGGGAACCAGCACCTACCCGAAGAAACTCCAACCTCTAGAACAAAAGTCTTCCGAAACAATTGTAGTCACGGATCAGACACAAAGGAGTGTTTGTAGGAAGGTTAGGCAAAACAAATGCAACCTCCCAAAAAATATTAAAATCCAAGGAAGAGGGGTAAACGTTTTAAGGTTTATGACAAATACAAAAAGACCCCAACTTCAAACTGAAACGGATTCAGACACAATTTGCTTAATCTACTAGTGACATAGACGATGAGCTGCTGAATATGTCTACTTATTCAGAAAGCACAGGCCCAGGGGCTGATGAGCCCAAGACACATCTTCAGAAGGACACAAGTGTTCCACCCCCAAGGGTTTTGGTAACTCTGAATGCCACACTCAAGGCCTCCATTGGTGTGCCAAAGGAAAATGTGGGCAGGGACTCCAAAAGGCAGGGCGGACCAGAACCCCGGCCAGTGACTGGGGAAAAGACCCTGACAAATCCCAAATGGAGTTCTCAATTAAAGAACAATGTGGTAATATTTGACTATTTGTCGGATTCAGGAGAAGATTACTCTCATATCAAACGTGAGATAACCTTCCAGACAATGGAGCAAAAGAGAACTATGGTAGCTCAGAGGACGCAGTTGGTGGTGGGGAACAAATGTTCGAGCAATATTGAAGGTAACAATCATATTGACAAAAGATGATCCGTGTCTTGGGCCGAAGACAGTAAGACTGCGGGTAGTGTCACAAAGTCAATTCATGCTACAACGAAAGCTCTGAGCAGCCCTTTGCAACTTAGGGTATTTAAATTATCGCTGGCAAGAACCTTAGGCTTCTCGGATAATTTGATTATGAACAGAAACAACGTAATGAGGCTTCTGCGAAGCATACAGGCTTTGGATCAAGTAAATTCAAATGACATTGATTTAATTGAATTTCCGAGTGAATCAAGACTTGACAAAGTAATTTTGCACATAACATCACAAAACATCAGAAATTTACTCGTCAAGGAAGGTGCAAAATTGAACTCCCATGGATTCACACTGAAGGAACTGGACAATCAGATTGCAAAGTCAAGTGCAATTCCTTACCAGTTCGTGGACGAAAGTGAAAAGACTGTTTATCAAGCAAAATCTGGGGATCCAAATCCCTCGGGAACCAACCTTAAGGAAGGAATAGATGACCTTAAAATCAGCTTCCACAAGGGTAGTAGGAGGGTCATGTTGAAGAAACCGGAGGAACAAAAGGAGGCGTGCGTTGAAGACTCGAGTTGGCTATCTGGAGCCCTGGCACGTCCTCTATAACGCCAGAATAGGAGCCTTACCAGCCCTGTTGCGACTAAGAAAATAATCAGTTGGAACACTAGGGCTTTTATGCACCTGTTTGGTCGAAGTGAAAGTATTCTAACAACATATGACTCCGGGAAACCTGGTTGAGGGAGTCTCCTGCCCTGGAAGGATTTGAAGTAAACATACATCCAATGATAAAGGAGGATAAAGGTCGCCCGAGGGCAGGACTCATAACTGCCATAAAAAAATCAAGCGGCATTAAGGTCACCAGCTCTACAAATGTAAGTACGGAAATCCAACTTACTGCAGTTCAAATTACTTCTTCGAATTGGCAACCTAAGAACCAGATGTTCCTAATTATTAACATATACTGGAGAAACCGTCCAGGATTGAAGCAAAATACTAAAAACACCATGCTAAGAGTTAGAGGAGGCCAGGTTTACCTCGCCTAACTTGGCCATACTCCTGTGTGGAGACTTCAACATGGAGTGCTTCGATAAGCTAGGTGCCAAAATAGAGGTGTTACCAACAGCTCCTACAAGAAACATCAGCAGGGGCCTGGCCATGATAGAGGAATTATTGAGAGAAACATTCACATGGTAAATGGCAACCTTAAGGGAGACATACCAGTGGCTGGAACATGGAAACGGGGGTCACAAATAAGTACCATTGACTATTTTTTTGCCACAGAAGATCTTTTGGCAAAATAGATTTCTCTGCAAGTCCAAACAACAGGCTCAAGCGACCACAATCTTCTCGAGCTCGAATGTATTGACTGGGCAACCAGCAATACATTAAAGGGCAATAATCATGAAAATCAGACCCTTGAGGTTACATCAGGCGGAAATCGACTTTGAATACATAAAGAAATCTGCCCTGTGTAACATCAACTCTGTTGGCCTTGAATCACGACCCGCACTGTACCAGAGGAGGTATCTTACAATATCCTGACTTTCTACTTGCTTTCTGCGAAAAACAGGGAGCTTCTAAAAGGCCTGATTTTACACCCAAGTACGCCTATAATGACCAGATTGCTGTGAGAAAGCGAGAGGTAAACAAACTGGGGAGACTGGTGAAAAAGAAAAAACCTCTCTTAACCTAGAAAAACTTAAAAAAGCTAAAAAGACCTTTAAGAACTGGTTACACCAATACAAACAGTTAACCTTTCAGCGAGAAGGTGAAAGAATGCTGATGCTAGCCCCTTAGAAAAATATAGTAGGAGCCTGGAAGCTAATTAATGAATTGAACACTCCGGAGAGTGCGAAAATTACAAATTCGGTCTCAGCAAAAGTGTGGGAGGAGCACTTCAAACATCTGTACGCATCAAAAGGGGGGAAACAAATTGAGCCATTACTTCATTCAGATGCCCCATGGGACTTTGAATTTGATTATGAAGAAATACTCGACCTAATCCACAACTCAAACGTGTTGAGGGCAGCAGGCCCGGATGGGTTGACCAATGAGATTCTGAAGAACGATCCCGCAGGGTGGGCATCTTTTATGCTAAAACTGTTCACAACGGTGACAAGGGCAATTCCAGCATCCTGGACCCGCTCCATTGTTGTTCCTATCTTCAAGGGGGGGTGATAGGGCCAATCCATGCAATTACAGGCCTATCACCCTTCCTGACGTGATAGGCAAGATTTTCGCAGCAATTACCCTTCGGCACCTTAATGAATGGAGTTCGAAGCCAAACCATCAGGACCAGTGGCAGTCGGCTTTCCGAAAAGGTATTGGCACAAACCTAAGCATCTTCATTATAAACATACTTAAGTGCCTGGTCCACCAGAAAAAGATCTGTGCAGTTTACATCGCATCGATCGACCTGGAACAGGCGTTTGACTCAGTCGATCGCAGAACCCTGTGGCACAAATTAAAGAAATGGGGCTGCCCTCAAGCATTAACAGAACCCATGGAAGAACTGCATACGAATACAAGCCTTAAAATCAGGCGGGATAGAAAGGGTTTACTATCAGACGAAATTTGTTCGGACAATGGGTTAAAGCAGGGTTGTCGTTTGGCGCCAGCAGTGTTCTGCCTTTTTTTATTTTTTTTATTTTATTGTTATTTTTCGATAAAATATCTTTACAACATCAATAAAAAAAAAGAAAAGAACATTTTATAAAATCAGCTTAAAATCAGAAATATTGTTTTTTACATTCCATTTAAAAAAACAAAAGAAATAGGTGCAAGAAGGCAAATGGAGCGAGGGAATAAACAGGGAATAGGGAAAAAGAAAAAGAATCAGAACAATAAACAAAACTTAATTAGAACATACTCAAAAAGGATAACAGTTCAGCTTTAGAAGCTGTGCAAAAGAGCAAACAGCCTATGAATTGTTCCCAAGGTTATCTCTATGGTAGATAAAAAAATTATACAAATCAATGATCAAGGCTTGCCTGTGTCCCCATATACATTAGGGGTCATTATGACCCTGGTGTTAAGGGTTTAACAGCGCTGTAAAAGGTGTCGGCGCCGTTAAACCCTTAACGCCTGATTACGAGGTCCCTTTGCGGGACCCGACTTTAACGGCTGGTTTCACCAGCCGTTAAACTAGGATGCCGCAAAGGGACCTCAGTGCTAATTACGGTACCGCAATTTGCAGTACCGTACTTAGTGCCTTCCCCAGTCCCATTGAGCCCTATGGGGCGAAAATGGGAATGGGGAAGGGCCATGGTGAAATGGGGAAATACCGCCCCGCCAACCTTGGAATGGGGCGGTATTTCCCTATTTTACCATGGCGGACTCGTTACAACACCGGCACCAACCATGGTGCTAATAGCGCCATGGTTTAGCGCCGGGGTTGTAATGAGGGCCATTGTATCCACAATATTTCCAATTTGTAGGTAACTGCTACATCCACATATTTCCCTAGATGCATTTGCCTCTCCTTTGCAAAATGAGCACAATAAAGCATGAGATGTTTCAGAGTTACATTTACATGTGTTTTATAAAATCTGCAACCCTCTTCAGATAGTAATGAGGTGTTCTGCCTTTTTATATCCGACATGGCCGAAGCTTTTGAAAAAACTAGAAGCTTTCCACCTAAAATTGCCAACCACCCTGTGGGTCGTCTACTCTTTGCGACGATCTGTTACTGCTGGATCAAACGGAAATCGGGCTGCAGAGACAATTGACGGATTTGTCACACTACATTCATGACAATGCATTAAAGATAAATGCTAAAAAATCCAAGATACTGATCTTGGGAGACAATGGGAGGGCCAGGAAGCGGAAGAACTGGTCATGGCTACTGAATGGTGAACAAATACCAGTAGTTGGTTCAATGGTATATCTGGGGACCACTTTGAATAACAGCTTGGTCGACGCTCCAGGAATTCAACATCTCAGAAGCAAAGCCAAAAATTTGGCATCTCAAGCGCTTCTCATTAATGGGCGTTATTGTAAGTTCTCGCTGTTACCAATTTTGGACTTTTATAAACTAAAAGTGGTGCCAATACTCACCTATGCGGCAGAGGCTAACCTCTTAATTGAACCCAAAAATTAGAATTGCTTGGAAAGCCTATTTTGGAAGAGGGTTCTGGCCCTACCAAATTCAATACCCATTGAACGGGTACAGAGGGAAATGGGCCTGACATCCTTATACTCCACAATGGAATGGAAGTCCTATCACTCATGAGGAAATGTCTTGAACCACCAGGAGTGAGTGGGTTTTCCATTATTAAGGAGGCCATAGAAGGGAAGCAGGTTGAAATTCTAAAGACCTGGTATGAGTCGTGTTCTGCAATTCTGTCCAATGTCGCTCTTTCGGGAAAGTCACTCATCGAAAATCCAATGAGGGTCAAGTGTAAACTACTTGACTTGGATTGGATCCGGACCGAGTGGACAGTGAAATCATATAAACTGTTTGCTGATGTACCTGAGGAGTTCTACAGAAGAGGCTTTGTGATGCCTTACTTGGCTAAATTTCCGTCACAAACGGAGCGACAACATTTTTTATGACTTTGTCTGAATTTACATCCTTCACGTGAGGTCATAGCTAGGAGAACAAAGGCCCAGGAAGAGCGAACTTCGACCTGTCGATTGTGCAACAAAAATAAGGAGACCTTACAGCATTTAGTACTAGTGTGCGAGCCCATAAATTCCATAAGAAATCGACCCCTGGGGAGATTCCTCGAGGAATCACCATTAAAATCGCAGGAGGACTGGTGGGCTTGCATTAGATGGGGTGGTTGCCTCTCCTTATCACTAGCTGTTCTCCAACTAACTAGGGTAATCTCCTCTAATTTGGAGGCCAAAGAAACTGCTTTGTCAGGTTGAAAAAGCTCCATTACAAAAACTTCCATTTCTCCTTGTGATTACGTGACTACTTTATTTTATGTTTTGTGATGGGTTATTTTCTTTTCTGTTTTTATTTGAATGTTTTTGATTGTTATCAAAGTCTTTTATACCTGGTTGCATCAAAGGTTTAATTAAAACTAAATGATGTAAATAAAAAGATAAAAAAAATAAAGATTTATGTAATATTTCAGAGAGAAATTTGGGTGCAGGAGAAGAACAACAGCCCTGGCATGAAGGCCAGTCAAAACATAGAACAAATAGTGTCCAATATATTGACACTTCTGTCCCTGCAGAGCACAAATGCTGAAAAACAGCTAAATCAATTCGAAATGAATACAAAGTTTAATATATCAAAAAATTAAATCAACAAAGACATGTATAACTTGTCCACCACTCTTGTGGTCTTCTTCTATGATAGTGACATTCTTTCATAACAAGTCCTTCAAACTCTATGCGAACTTCTGTAGATATACAACAAAACAAAACGAGGACCAGATTTCATCTTATTAAACTCTTCACCTCCTCACCATTCAAATTAGTAATACGCCATTAATTACAGGGCAACCATCACCCCAGGTGCATTGCTTGATCTCAATATATGCATTTTGTGTCAATACCCAATGTCCATTACTATACATACACCAATTGTTTGACAATACATGCTGTAATAACAGTTGATGAGAATGACAATCTACACTGCATCCCTTCTGACGTAGAATGCATGCTACTTATTCCATGCAGATGGTGTCGGGTTCATGCCGTGAATATGAGTCAAGCTCCCCTGCCTATGTTTAACACCCGTGATTGTTCTGTGGATGGTATTTAACAGGACTTTAAGTGCCTTAGGGCCTCGCGCACCTTAAAACTTGAAATATGTTGGAATGCGACAGTGCATCGTATTTCTAAATATAAAGCAAAGTTGCAGAATTGTATTGTCCGAGCCTTAAATCCTTGCACCAGTGCTGCCCTATATAAAGCAAAGTTGCAGGATTGTAATTTCCAAGCCTTAAATCCATGCACCAGTGTCACCATATTGGGTCAAGTAAGTGATTTGTACCTGTGTGTCAGGAATATCGTTCCTATGAAAGGACAACTCAGAAGTACGAAAGCAGTGAAGTTTACAGTCTTTGCCCTTTTGGGGTCACTCTGGCCGGAAGAGAATGATGTTATATCTCCTTGCTTGAAAATAGCGCCCTGTATACAATTTAAAGACAACAACAACTGTTCTAATGCTGGTAATAATCTTACCTCAACGTTCATGTAGAAGCAAGAATCGCTCACTTCCCAACTCTACTATTTTTCTATCCCAGCTTCTTGCGGAGATTCCTGTCTCTGAAGCGTACTGGTAATGCAATGTCTAGCCGTGATCACGTGATAATGTTCAGAGAAACCGAATTCAATGTGTCAAAGGTAGAGGTAGCTCAAGCGGCATGGAATTCAGCACTTAATGCTGCTTGAGCTACATTTACCTTTGACACATTCAGGGTAATTCATGGAATAAATGTGCGCTGAAAAGGGGAGCGCAAGCGTGAAAATTGCAGCGCACACGTGCTAAAGCCGCTCATGCAGCCATTTGTCGATTCATGGAATGCACTGCGTGTGCTTTCCCTGGGATGTGCGCCAAATCTATGGGTGGTGCACACGGGCAAACACGTCACTAAACGCTGTGCGCGACACGCACAGCAAAAGCGCACAACGTGTAGCGCACACAACAAAAGGGGTGGAACACGGGGCGTAACACACGGAATGGGGAACAACGCGTGAAAATGTGGGCGTTACGGGGGTAGTCCCACAGCTAAATGCTTGCAACGCCCTCACGCGCACTAATAACACGTGTTCATGGAATCAAACAGGGGAAACCTGCACGCCAAAAAAGACGCGCTTATCCGGAAACACGTACGCCAGCAGGAAGCAGGCATAAGCGGCCCCGCGCAGCATAAAAGTGCACGCAAAGAACAAACAAGCTCATACGCTACGATGAATATACTGTTCCTCGCAGCAGTGGTCATGAGACATCGCAGGAGGATGAGGATAGCCAGGCCCCGCATTTTTTTACTCAGGACCAGACTTTTTGGGATGCCTGATGATCAGGTACATGGGAGGTACAGGTTTCCACCACAAATAATCCTAGAACTGGGAGTGGGAAGATGACCTCACATCACCCACCCTGTGCTCCCAAGCACTGAGTCTCAAGCACTGAGTCCCTTGGAAAAGGTACCCAATGTACTACATTTCTTGGCTACTGGGTCATTTCATCAGACAGTGCCATAGTTGGGGTGTCTCACAGGCCACACAGTCACGCTGCCTAGACCAGGTGTTGGCAATCATGACTGCGCGTCTCTCAGTCCGCAGGCACATATACATGCCCAGAATGCCTGTAAAAAGGCAGGCCGTGGTCCAGGACTTTTACGGGGTGGCACACTTCCACAAAGTGCTAGGTGTCAAAGATTGCACCCATGTAGCTCTACAGCCTCTCAGGGCCACTGAGCACATCTATCGAAACCGCAAGCACTGGCATTCCATCAACATGCAGGTTGTATGTGATGCCAAGGGAATGATCACCACAGTATATGCCAACTATCCGGGGTCCAGCCATGATAGTTTTATATTCAGAATGTCACTCCTAAACGGGGACCTGGAAGCTGGGAGGCATGGTGACACATGGCTCATTGGTGAGTACAAATGCCTCTGCACATGCATGCATGTCAGACACTGAGAAATGGGAAAACCTAACTAATAACCATTATCACCTCCCCAGGGGCAGTGCCTACCCTCTGAGCACCTACATGATGATGCCAATACGGAACCCCACCACACCACCCGAGGTAAGATACAACACAACCCATATTGCAACCCGGGGCATAGTGGAGCGTGCATTCGGAGTGCTCAAGTCACGTTTTCACTCCCTTGACCGCTCTGGTGACCAGCTGCTATATGCGCACCCAGTAGTGTGCAGGATCATAGTGGCAGCATGTGTCTGGCACAACGTTGCAACCCGGCGGACATGGTAGTGCCCCCACATCCCCAACCACATGCACGTCCGTTGCGCATGGTAGGGGAAAGGGCACGTGGTGAGGCAGCCCGTACCCAGCTTGTGGCAAATTTTTTCACCTAAAATCCCACCCCTGCGGAGTGCACATAGGCCTGGCACGTACCGGCTGACAATTGATGATGATGATGACAAAAGGGACAGTCAACTGTCACAATCATACCACCCTGAGATTGTTTTCCTGGAAGTGCTACATTGTGTGCATCCCTAGCTACTTAAAAAGACCCAATACTGTGTCAGTAAAAGGCACACATTGATGCAGCATGAAGGACTATCCCTTGCAATATAGTACTCACAAATAGTGGCATGTCACCCAACCCCTGCCTAACCCTATCTCAGCTACCCAACACACCATGGCATGGCATGCTATATAAAAGCAACCACATGCTGCAAGTGTCACAAAGTGCACCATCCCAAATGGAAACAGGCCAGAGACAATTTCCTCTCACTAATTAAAAAGAAACAGCACTCATGAACTAATACTTACCAGCAAGAAAAAACATTAGTACAGGACCCAACAGTGACAATGTATGACAGTAAAAAATGAAAGTAGTGCAAGTGTCACAACCTGACAAAGGCAGCATATCGTCCCCTTCCAACTCCAGTGTGTTGCTGGTAGGCAAATGTGGCAGTGTACTGCATACAACATGAACTGCATCTGCAATGGAGAAGGGCTTGTTAAGACATGAAGAAAAATGTCAGTAAAAGGCACACATTGATGCAGCATGAAGGACTACCCCCTTGCAATATAGTACACACAAACAGTGGCATGTCACCCAACCCCTCCCTAACCCTATCTCAGCTACCCAACACACCATGGCATGGCATGCTATATAAAAGCAACCACATGCCACAAGTGTCACAAAGTGCACCATCCCAAATGGAAACAGGCCAGAGACAATTTCCTCTCACTAATTAAAAAGAAACAGCACTCATGAACTAATACTTGCCAGCAAGAAAAAACATTAGTACAGGACCCAACAGTGACAACGTATGACAGTAAAAAATGAAAGTAGTGCAAGTGTCACAACCTGACAAAGGCAGCACATCGACCCCTTCCAACTCCAGCGTGTTGCTGGTAAGCAAATGTGGCAGTGTACTGCATAAAACATGAACTGCATCTGCAATGGAGAAGGGCTTGTTAAGACATGAGGAAGCTACATGCATATATGCAAAAAGTCCTGTATGGAATACAATATATAAATCAACAATGCAGTGGAGAAATCAACACCAATCCCCACTAGGGATGTATACACAGTTTGGACTACAGACTGCCCACACAACTTATGGGAGCCCAATGCCTCTGTGTAAATTACTGTCACTTGGTCACACCCTTAAAGCCGATGGAAAGGGGAAGCAGGAGGGGCGTGTGTGTCAGGAACCCAAGTTTCAAACACAGGATAAGCCGGCATGTGCCCAGCTGGAACACACAGTGGATGCCTACGGGAGCCACACAAAGCAACACACTGTAACATGGATTTACAATCTGAAAGAAAATAGTTATCAACAAAAAAGTAAATGCAAATTAAAAAAATAAAATTAAAAAGAAAAAATAGTAAATGAAAAGTAAACAAAATAAAATACAAAATCATAAATCAAAATACAAATTAAATAAAAAAAGAAAAAAGAAAAAGAAACTTAAAAAATCAAATTAAACATGAAATGAAAATGAAAATAATAAATTGAAAAAAGAAGAAGAAAAAATGATAATCGAAAAATGAAATTATAATTATAATTTGCAATTCGGAATGAAATATGAAAAACCAAAAAGAAAACGAAAAAATAAAAATAAAAATTGTCAAAACAAATCAAAAGGAAAAATCTAAAATGGTCATGTGTCGACTGGGGGGGCACCCTGGAGGGAGGAGGTACAGGGTGCACCCGAACACCCACATGCGTGGATGTTGAGAAAAGAAAAAACCTCCTTGGGCTCATGGCCTGCACGGCTACCCTACATTGGGAGAACTGCCATCGCTGTCATCACCCTCTGGTGGTACATTAGAAGGTGTGCATGATATGGGAGGCAGACCACGCAAAGCCCTGGCATGCTTCTATATGGCAGCAAGCATGCAGGTCTGAAAGGTTTGGATCTGCAGGATGATGGCACGGAGATCCCCATGCAGCACCTCACGGGTAGCACGGATTTCTGCCTGCTAGGCCTTGCTTGATACCCAGATCTTCTCACGGGTTGCCTGGAGTTTAGCTGAGAGTGTGCGTGTTAGCTGCTCCAGCTGCTGTTCTGACCTTGTACTCTGGGACACCTCAAGTGCACCCAGAGTATCTCTGAGGGACCTGTGTTCTAACCTCAGGGCATCCCTGTGGGCCTGTGACTCTGCGCACAGCCATATCTGCAGAGTCTCCAGTCCAGCCCGTCGGTCCCTGTTGGACGCCAACATGTCCTCCCTGTGTGAGCGGCACATGGACTCTGTTGCCTGTTGCTGGAGCTCCACCTGCCTTGCAGGGGGGAAAATGGAGTGGCCACCCTATCCACGGCCTGAGCCGTCATCTAACAAGATGCCCCCTGTTGTGCTGCAATAGTATACATGGAGTTCTCCCACACAGTAATGCCCGGCGGTGCACGGCCACCACATTGGTGGGCACCACAACTGTTTGGGGCAAGGTGATGTGCACCTTGCTGTGCTGGCACTGCCTGAGGCTGCAGGACTGCATTCCTCCTTTGATCTGCTGGCCCAGGAACAGGAGCAAATATAGTGGAGTTCCGACACAGCATCCAGAACCGCCACAGGCGGACATTCCAAAACTGAATGCCCCATAGAGGGGTCTACCCCCAGTGCAGGTGGGTTGGACAGAACAGCATCCCTGCCAGAAACACTCACCTGTGATGGGACATTTGTCTCAATGTCAGATTCAGCACCTGAGCCATAGAGGTCTTCGGAGGTGTACCCAGAGACACCCGTGGATATGATGGTTTGTAGGAGTAATGCATTTTCACCCACCACCACCCCCACGTCCTCCACTGGTACCTGGTAGGGTCTGCTAGTACTCCAGCCCCTATGCCATCTCCTCCTCCTCAACAGCATCTAGTGCTTCATCACCTGCACAAATATAAAACAAAAGTAATGAAGACAGGCATGAACATCATAGGCGACACACATCACAATCTACACATTGAATACATAAATGACACGTCACATATGACACTAACTCTAGCATGCATGCACTGGCGGCAATGAAGTGAAAGGGGACCCTAAAATCAGACACTGAGGAGTCCAAGATGGAAAAGCAACACTTGTGCTGCATGCTGCATAGCACCTGCATCACACATTAGCCTGTGAGTGGCATGGACAATCCACATACACGACACATGCCAGCCCACAGATGGCACATAACATAGCCATGGCAGATTTCACAAGGACACCCCGATGGTAGCAAAGCAGTACAGTGCCCCATCCATGTGAGATGGACATCATGAAAAAGAACATGCAAAGGAGTGTGACAAAACACGCATGTGTCACACGCTGCAACAAAGCCAGTGTTTACTAATACAGTGATGGCAGGCACATGGATACATCAATGGTTGGTCACTTGGACATGACAGATGTAAATTGTAAATTGTCATGTTGAACATTGAAACAGGGCCCCAAAGTGATTGTGTGCAGAGCATGTTTAGGTGCAGAAAAGGCAATCAGCCTGATTGATGAAATCATTCCCATAATAAGTAAATAAATGCGGAGCATTGTGTGGTGAAATCTATGTCCGAAGTACGCTGAATCTGGGGCACAACAGCACTAAAATGTGTCTTTAACATGCAAATGATTCCATCAATCAGGCACAATGAAGAGGAAAACAGTATTAACAATTTTGTGATATGATGGCAGTTGAAGGGCAAGTGCAGTAATCCGGTGCAAAGTGTTAACTGCGGTCAGAAGGTATACTGTGAAACCCAAACCCAAGGCCGGGGGATGGTTTGGAGGCACCACATGGGTGACCCATACCAATCATCACTACACAGCCTCACCTGGCACTCAATCAGTACACATCACCCAAACAACATACACATGGTTTGCACACACATGCGTGGCCACTCACGGGACATTGCCTCAAGATCTGGTAGGTCTCCCACACCTTGGATCTGATCCTCTGTGATGAAGCCTCCAACGATTGACTCATGTTCTGTGAGTACTTCCTCCTCTGGTGGAGAACCACTGCCAGTCACCAGAGTAGGGGCATGATTGGAAGCCAGTTTGTTTTTTGCTCTGCGTTTGAGGTCATTCCACCGCTTAAAGCAATCATCAGCTGTGCACTTCACAAATCCAAGGGAACTAATCTGGTTTGCAATGCACTGCCAGTGGGCCCTACATTGAGCAGTCATAGCCTTGCACCCTGCAGTCACCAGCATTTCGCGGCCATGGGCCGACACGTAGCCAACAAGTGCGTCTAGTTCCACATCATTGAAACTCCGCTTCCTTGATGTGCCGGAGGGGTGAGCCGTGTCTGGGGTCCTAGCCTGTACCGCAAGAGCACCCTGCTTCCTCTTGAGAGGTGGTGCGGACCCAGAGTGGCTTACACCGCTCTGGTTGGTAGGGGCTGAAGCGCAGGTGGACTGGGCACTGGAAGTAGCCAATGGCACGATAACCAAAGGTCTCACTGATGGCATTGGCAGCTGGGTGCTGTTGGCAGGACCAACCTTGGTGTGATGGTCTTGGACCAACACTGTCCCGGCTGCGTGACTCGGAACTGGGGTGGATTGAGCTGCAGCTGCCCCTGCAGCCTCCTCACCCTGGCTACTTGGGGCAGCAGATGACATTGGTGCCCCAGATCCACGTGGCGTGGTGACAGAAACTTTCACCGCCACATGGGGCTTTGACTTGGTGACACGGAAGTCGGCCTGTGAGTCATCCCGCGCCAGTTCGATGAACAATATGGGCCGGGTTAACAGGGCCTGAGCTGGGATGGTGTCAGCTGCATCTCCCTGATCCATTGGGGGGGCATAGGTGTCCCTGATTGGTCCTCCACACACTGGCCTCTTGGGCCACCATGCACATCCTGGCCACCTCCCCTACCGCAGACACCTCTTGGAGGTCGGCCACCTTTGCCTCCCTTACCACTTGGTTGCCTCCCAACCATGGCACTGATGTTCTTGTGCAAATGGGAGATGCGGTAAACAATTGTCCTGGGCAATTGGGGTGAAGGGGGCAGGGTACTAGATGGAATACGTACCCTAGTGCTCTAGCAAGGATGTCTGTGACCCCTGGGGGAAGATGACAAGTCACGCAATGCTCAGGCACACCGAAAACAAAATTTAACATGCACGCGACCCCTAGTAGCCCACGTGCATGGAATAAAGGACCCGCACTACGATGTGGCACCCAGAAACACAAAAATAAGTGTATGCATGGTAAACGCAGGCTACAATGACCTCTGAATGGGTACGTGACACACGGGGGCAACCACAGTAAAAAAATACATGTGTGACTCACCGTCTGCCTGGAAAAAGAACGTGAAAAAGATGCACGTGTGTGCATTGGCAACACCCCCGCCAAATGAAGAATTGAAAGTTGTCTGAGTATACAAGGAGTACAAACTGGAACCTTTGTGAAGTAATCACGTGTGAACCGACAAGAAGTACAAGAATCACCCGCTCGCTCTCCACAAAAAGCACGTACAAGACAATGGCGTCCTATGCGTACCTTTTAACCCTGCCCATACGTGCCACGTCACTTACGCGCATACTCGCTAAGGGCCTTTCCTCCAATTACACGCACTAAAAACCAGACGTTTTGCACGTGTAGAATCACTATGCACCTGTGTGGAGGGAAACGCCTGTGCGCGTTACATCACAGACATGCTTATGCGCTAAGGGCCTTTCCTCGAATTACACGCTGACGTGCATTTTTTTTCATGTGCCAAATCACTCCGTATCAAGCTGGCACGCAACAACACACGGAAGACCACGCTCCTGCCCAGAAGGCCATTTTCCTGCCCCGCCAGAGCCACAAGCCCACTCCCACCTGCCATCTGCTGCTTCCTGCTGGCCACGTGCCCTGCTATTTGGTGCTTGCATGCCAGCCATCTGCAGGGAGTCCAGTTGCTGTGACCACCCCTGCTGGAACAGTAGACTCCCGACTGAAGTTCCATCGCTCCACAGCCCAGCACCAGGACCCACTTGCCCACCCACACCTGCCTCGGGGGTTGCCATGTTGGGGGAAACACCATCAGAGACCACTGGCAACCCCCAGCCAGAGAAGCAGAGGGCTACCAGCTTCAGTGCCGCAGAAGTTGGATCATGGTGGAGCAAGTCCTGGTGCATTATGATGCCCTCTTCGGAAGACCATGCGCCGACAATGAAGGACGGAAGAGGATCTGGAAGGACATCATGGCTGCCATCAACGTGGAGGGGGTGGCAACCCGCGACATATAACATGTCCAGAAGTGCTGGGAGGACTTCAGGTCCAGGACCCTCAGCAAGGCCGGGCACCTCTTGGAGGCAGCGCATGCAGATTGGGTCCGGGTCTGCCTTACAAACAACCAGATGAGGATCCTAGAACGTGTACGCCCAGCACTCTACCTCCAGGTCCTTCAGAAGGCAGGCCCGTCTGGAGTCTAGCGGTAAGTGTCCAATGTACTGATTGGACACAGTGCATGTTGAGGTGTGCCAGGAGTGTGCAGCTTGGACATATGTCTTGAAAGGGCCATGTATGGATGTGTATGTAGAGGGACATGAGCCTGCCGCATGTGAGTCCAGTCATGTGTGTGGCACATCAAGGGTGTATGTGTTCAAATGCATGTGGGGATGCACACATGTTTACATTTCTGTGTAAGAACTATGGCATGGTTGGGGTGTAACACATGGATGCTGGTTCCACATTCATGTACGTGCACGGTGTACATGTGCATGTGTGTGTATTTGACATGTGCTGGACTGTGATACACCATGGATGCATGCGACACCGACATGTAGGAGGCTGATTGGTAGATGTGACATAGTTGCCGATGATTTCACTGTGACAGGTGGTGCAGATGTACAGATGCATGTATGTCTGGTGGCGTGTGTGCATGTGTTCGGCACTCCCCGTGTTGCGTCAGGCTAACTTTCGATGCTCATGCTGTTGTATGTGTATGGATGGTGCTGCCTGCTGCAACATTCCTGTTAATTTGCGCATGTGTGTGGGTTCAAATGATAGGTATGTTGGGGAGTGTGATGCCATCTTTGAAGTTTGACACTGCCACTCATGTGCAACTGTCATGTGTGTATCAGACCATTGTACAGTGCCCTGATGCCTGTGTTCTGTCTCTCCCTGTCTGTAGCATCAACTGATGAAGAGGGCAGAGACAGTGCTGTGGAGCACAGCAGCAGGGATCTCACCGCCAGCCGGAGACACAAGGTCCAGCTCGCCTGACAGGTTGTCATCTCTTCGGGGAGAGAGGAGTCTGGTGCCACGTCCGTGGCCGCAGCTGCAAAGGGTAGGTCTAAGAGGCAGAGGTCGGAGGTGGACTCCTCAGCAGCAGAAGGGGCAGCTGAGACCCCACAGGGGCCTATGGAGGTAGATGGCACAGAGTCATCCAGGTTGGTGGGGGTTTCAGTTGAGGAGGAGGCCGTGGAAGGCCCACGCACGGGGTCTGGAGGGGGAGATTCCACTGGTGCTAGGGGTGCAGTCCAGGGGCAGGGACAGCAGGCAGCACAGGGCGCTGCAGAGGTGCCTGTGTGTAATCCTGTCCCCGATCCTGTGACTGCATTATCCGGCACCATCAGGGATGCCTCCGTCCAGACCAATTTTCAGGCAGGGGATGCGCACACAACAACTGCCCTTCCTCTACGCATGGACGTGGCAAACCGGGACTGTTGAGCCTGTCCTGGCTGGGGTGGCGTTGCGTCAATGTGGCATTCGGGATGACGTGCAGGGTTCTCGTGTGGACAACGCACGTCATTTCGAATGCCTCATTGACCGCTTCGACCTACTAGGACGGGTCAGCAGTGCTGGATTCCTCGTGTGCTGGAATGTCTATAGACCCCCTCCTCAACTTAACCCCTTATGTGCCAGTTGTCCTCTGTGCCATCTTCATGCCCACGTATCACCTGGGCACCCTGTGGAGCTGCCCCTGACCCAGTAGCCAGGCTGGTGGAGGACACATCCCTGCCACAGACGGAGATCCAGCCGGGGTGGCCTCCCCAACAACTGGACCCCAGCAGGAGGAGGACGTGCAGGCATCGACAGGCAGGGCACATGCACGGCAGCAGCAGGCTCAAGGTGGGAGCGATGATGGCTTGGGGCCATCAAAATCACAGGGGCAGGCATCGGCCAGAGGGCAGGAGGACCCTGGATTGGGAGTGTCTTCAATGTGGCAGCGGTTGGGCCGGCAAATAGATGAAGAGTGGCGGCGGGCACAAGAGGCACGGCTCACTATGGTCAGGGCGGAGAACTCCATGCGCAGGGCGCTGAGGTGGGCTGAGTGCCTCGAGGCAACTCGCAGGGAGTTAGAGGAAGCGATGGCTGCATCCCTGTGAGACCTCGGGGCCAGGGAAGAGGCCCGCCTCCAAGACGTTGAAGAGGAGTTTGATGATGCCCTGGCCCGGGACATCAACAATTGAGCCATTGGACTTGCCCGCCGCCTTTGTACATAGTTCTTTAGGGTTAGGTTTCCTTTGTTTTTTCTTTATTTTGGAGTTCATTCCTCCACTTTATGTACATAGTTATTTTTATATGTTTTTTGGTAGGTTTCCTTTTGTTTGGGCATCATGGACCCTTCGGACTTGCAGTGTATATAGTTCCAGACTTGTACATCCTTTAGTTATTTTAACATCCCATGGATCAATCGTTTTTTTAATTTTTTTCAGATACTTTATTTGGATATTGGAAATGGACCACTTCCCTTTTTTCCTCTTGTGGATTTGTGTCTTACAATGGATTTTTTTTTGCTTTTCATCATTTCTTAATTTACAAGTTTGATATTTCATTATGTTTTTTCATTACATATTTTTAATACAAATCATATATCTTCATTATTGGTGTTGTGTACTCTCATTGCTTTTGTGCATTTTTCAATGAACATTGCCTCAGTCATGTGTTGCCACTGTGTGGCTCTGTTGTACATTTATGCATGGGCATGGTGGTTCTTTGGAGGCTCTCATGGCATGGGTAATTTCGGAGTGGGTGCAGTGGATGGTTGTGTGCTTGTACTGGGGGGCAGGAGGTATTTGTGTTGGCATTAGGACCATAGGTTTGTTTTGTTAGAACTTGGTGTTTGGCGGCCACATATCGGGGCCTGCTGGCAGGTGCCCGTCAATGGTGAGTGAGTGGGTGAGTGGGTAGGGAACATGAGTCGGGGCCTGCTGGCAGGTGCCTGTCAATTGGCTACGGGACTTGAGTCGAGGCCTGCTGGCAGGTGCCCATCTTTGGGGGACATGAGTCGCGGCCTGCTGGCAGGTGCCTGTCAATGGTGAGTGGGTGGGGGACATGAGTGCAGCCTGCAGGGCATGGTCAGGGGTGTAGGGTAGTTCCCTGTGATGTGGGCTGCCTGCAGCGCATGGTGACGGGGAAAGGGCACACCCGGGAGGGCCCACAATGCCAAATCGCGTGTAAAAGTCCCTGCACACCCCCAAAATACACGTACCGTGCTCGCACCAGGCCTGTCGCATGTGAAAATCCCTGTATACCCCTGGAATACATGTACCCTGCTCGCGCCAGGCCTATCACGTGTGAAACTCCCTGCCACAACCGAAATACACGTACCCCGCTTGCTCTAGCGAAATCGCATTTGATACTCCATACGCACCGCCGAAATACATATATCCCGCTCGTACCAGGCCTATCGCGCGTGAAAATCCCTGTGTACCCCTGGAATACACGTATCCCACTCGCGTCAGGCCTATCATGTGTGAAAATCCCCGCGCACCCCCGAAATACACGTACCCCACTGGCGCTAGCGAAATCACATGCGATACTCCCTGCGCACCCCCAAAATACACGTACCCCGCTCGCGCAAGTCCTATCGTGTGTGAACATCTCCACGTACCCCTGTAATACATGTACCCCGCTCGCGCCGGGCCTATCGCGTGTGAAAATCCCTGCATACCCCTGGAATACACATACCCGCTTGCGCCAGGCCTATAGCGTGTGAAAATCCCTGTGTACCCCTGGAATACACATACCTCGCTCACGCCAGGCCTATTGCATGTGAAACTCCCCGTGCACCCCTGAAAAACACGTACCCCGCTCGTGCAAGGCCTATCGCATGTGTAACTCCCCGCGTACCCCCGGAATACACGCAGGCACCCCATCCACCCTGGGCATGCCCCACAGGCAGCCCATTCACCCTCCCCATGCCCTGCAGGCAGACCATCCACCCTGGGCATGCCCCACAGGCAGCCCACACCACAGCGGGTACTTTTCAATGCAATTTACTTGCCCGAGTGGGGTACGTGTATTCCGAGGGGTGTGCAAGTACATTTTCACACATTTTGGCTGCCCTGAGCGGGCTACGCATAGTATTTTCACGTGATTACAGTGTAGAGGCCCTGTAAGCTGATCCATGGTTAGCACGGCCCTTTGTGCCGAATTGGAGATTTCAATGGCTTTTCCTTGCGCAAGGGCGTTCTTGGGTGCATAACTGGCGCTGCGGGATGTGCGCTGGACCAGGGCTCAAAATGGCTTGGAAAATCCATGAATACGCGGTGCACCAGAATGCTGTTTAGCGCACACGGCTGGCGCACCCAGGCGCACGTTCCCTCTCTGCGCTGCTCGCGTGCGCTGCCTCTGCACTGAAATCTACGAATTACCCCCATTGTATTCAGTCACAATGGAATCGGTTTGCTGCCCTCAGGCTATCTTTTGAAGTCCCTAACCACTGCAACATGGCAGTTGGGTTGAGACATCGATGCCACACCACTCAGGAACAGGCCAGTATAAAAGTGTTATTCCAGACCACGTGCGTAACGTTTCTCTGAGCATTATCACGTGTCATTTCAAGTGATTATCCACACACGGATGAATTAGAAAAATAGGAGAGATGGGAAGTGTTTCCAGCTTCTACATGAACGTTGAGGTGAGATTATTACCAGCGTTAGAACAGATGTATATAAATTGTAGACAGGACGCTATTTTCAAGCAAAGAGAAATAACATCATTCTCTCCTGTCCAGAGTATACCGAAAAGGGCGAAGACTGTAAGCTTCACTACGTTCGTACTTCTGAGTTGTCCTTTCATAGGATGGATATTCCCGACATACAGGTACAAATCACTTACTTGACCTGATCGACACTGGTGCAAGGATTTAATGGTCGGAAATTACAATGCTGCGAGTTTGCTTTATATTTATAAATACGATGCACCGTCACATTCCAACAAATTTCAAGTTTTAAGGTATGGGAGGCCCTAAGGCACTTAAAGTCCTGTTAAATACCATCCACAGAACAATCACGGGTGTTAAACATAGTTAGGGGAGCGGCTTGACTCATATTCACGGCATGAACCCGACACCATCTGCATGGAATAAGTAGCATGCATTATACATCAGAAGGGATGCAGTGTAGATTGTCATTCTCATCATCAACTGTTATTACAGCACGTATTGTCAAACAATTGGTGTATGTATAGTAATGGACATAGGGTATTGACACAAAATAAATATATATATTGAGATCAAGCAATACACCTGGGGTGATGGTTGCCCTGTAATTAATGGTGTTTTACTGATTTCAATGGTGTGGAGGTGAAGAGTTTAATAACATGAAATCTGGTCGTCATTTTGTTTTGTTGTATATGTACAGAACTCCACTCCAAAAGAAGGGGTGCTACACCTCGAAACACGTAGAGTATGAAGGACTTGTTATGAAAGAATGTCACTACCATAGAAGGAGACCACCAGAGTGGTGGACAAGTTCTACATGTTTTTGTTGATTCCATTTTTTGATATATTTAACTTTGTATTCATTTTGAATACATTTGGCTGTTTTTCAGCATGTGTGGTGTGCAGGGGACAGAAGTGTCGGCTCTAAATTAATGTCTGGCTTGTATGCCGGAATCATTGATAGAACTACAGGATGGTCTGCGACGCTTGGGAGGAGACCCTACATCAACCAATACCGGACAAATTGTGGCGATATTGCTGCTCACAAACAAAGTATGTCTCATTCAATAGACAATTCAAGCTCATTCATTTTAAATTCCTTCATTGAATATATTACACATCGGTGTTGCTTCACAGGTTTTCCCCATACAATTCAAATGCATGCGTTAGGTATGCGTATGCACTGGCTACCTTCCTACATCAAGCCTGGGAATGTGGTCCAGTTGCCTTGTTTTGGGCTGGGGCTATCCAGATCCAATGGGGATGTATCACAAAATAGCACTTCTGAAAGAAGACTATAGGAATCTAAAACCGCCTTTTGCCAAGCTTTGTGATATATGGGGTCCCTACAAGAATTATTTAATTAATAAACCAAAAGCTCAGCACCTGACCTGGCACCTGATGATGATACAACCTGCCAAAAGGAAAGAGCAAAATGTATCCGGAGGCGAACAATACTATGCAATGGTGAAGGATCTTTAAAAGGTACGCAAACCATGAAGTGGGTGGACGAGGGAAAAGTTGTTACTGCTCATTTGGATGTGTCTCCAATTAGTAAAACTTCCTAAACTGTGGGCATTGGCTTAATATACAATCGTACTGTCATCATTGCATGTATTTTCAAAAACAATACAAAGAATATTAAAAGAATAATAATAATACCAACAAGATCCTTTGCAAGTCAGGGATGGAGTTTTTAGAATGTGTCATACAATCAGAAAACCCAATCCATGTAAATAAAAAATAATGTCATCACTAATGTATTATAGGTAGGGGTGTACCGAACTTTGGCTTCAAGTAAGTATTCGGCCGAATTCAAAATGCTATTGACATTCTCATTTCAATACAATGCAACATGAACTCAGAAAGGCAAATATAGACTTCAGTTTGCAGAACTTCATAGAATTAGACCAGACAAATTGCTACCACACAGCTGAAAAATATCTTAAATTGTAATCTACTCTTTAGGGCAAGTTTGTTAGGGAGAATTCTCTGTTTAGGCTCAATGTCCTAACCTAGTGAGTCCCACAGCAGCTTTGCTGGATTTCTGGAGTTTGTTTTTTCATCCTGCCAAGAGTGAGACTCTTTTTTTCCCACTCTTGGACATGATTTGTGGTATTTCTTTGAATGTTAATGTGTTCTATGGGCTATGGGGTCTTTTACTCCATAGGGTCTCATGTGTTTTGCTATGTGTGTTACACAGCACCCTCCGTGCCATAACACTGGGGTGTCCTAGGTGACCCCCACCATAGACTCCATACCCTGGGACTGACTACCGTCTCCCAGGGCATGTAAAGTCACCATTGGCTTTACTAGACCTAAATTTACTAACAGAACCAGTACAAACCATCCTATTGTGGACGTACTGGTAGGGGTAATTCAGTTACCCCTGGGTCTGTTGTTCGAGGGGGCACTGTCCCGTCCCCCCTCGTTGAGTTTTGGCTGGTGGCAGTGGATACTATTTTTTATATTCGACCGCAAATATATTCCTATGGGATTTTTCCCATTGTTCGAGGCTAATACTTTTTCACATTAGTCTCTAACATACCGCCGGTTTATTTGTTTTAAATAAATCCACCGGTTATAATTTCTGACAGAACTCGGTTTTTAAAATGGCGTATGTGTTCGCCTCTGTAACTCCAAACCAAAGGTTGAGCCCTTTGTTCCACTTTTGGCGGGCTTCTGCACAGAAGCCCTCCAGAGATGTGCCATTCTGTCTGGGTACCACAGGGGGTGTGGGAGGGGGTTTAGGCACCCTGGACTGAGTTGCATTGCCAACTCAAGTCGCACTCTGGTGTGTTTGGCCCAAGTGGTGAGCCGCCCCGCTCACCACTTAGCATGTTTGATTGACAGCTAGGCTGAATGAATGGGGGTTTTCTGCATAAAAGCAGGGCTTTGGGGACTGGAACTTCAGAAGTCGCCACAGGACCTAAGAATCCGATGAGGGAGAAGCTGAGCTGACCTGCAACGACGACACCACCAGTGGAGCCCTGCTGAACCGACTCCCACTTCCCAACGACAGAGGAGATCTCCCTGCCGGAAAGTCTTCTTCCCTTAGACTGGTGGGAACAACCAGTCCCTTGCTTTTTCTTCACTTCCAGGAAGTCTAGTGGTCGAATTGCCCGTGCTGAGCACCCCGGCAACCGGATAGCCACGAACCCCTGTACCGCGACCAAAAGGTGGTGCCTTGTGACGGAGCACTCCGCAGCTGGTCTCTTCCCTGGTGGTGCAACGATCTTCAACTTTCCTCTACAACGAGATCATCTCTTCTCCGGGAAAAGTCCCGACTTGCATCCACCACAAGGAACAACTGCCCCCGCCGGAGCTGTCTCTCCACTTTCAAGGTACTGTGTCCACCTGGCTTCCCTTGAAACGGTTAGCGTGAGGTGTCTTAAATCCTTACCTTTCCACTGGGTCGCCTCCAGACCTTCTTAACTTTTGTTCTAAAACTGGTCCAACCTTTCTGTGACATTTTGCTACAAAGACTTGAAGTGCATTTCCACTGTGGTATTGTTGGGACATACCGCCTTGCCTCTCCCCGAGTGGGCCTGGCCTCTGAATTTTGTGATCTACAGTAGACCCTGTCTTGCTTGCCTTGCATTTGCTTCGTAAAAGTGTTGGTACTGAGTTGGTTTCAAACCCTGCCTTTTTCTTTCCCTTTCTAACAAATATTAGAGTGCCATCTAGGTTAAAGCACTCACCTCTGTCTGCAAATAAGTGGTGCCGTTGAACCTAGACTTGTCGAAATATTGTTATGGGATTGATATATACTTATAGTTACTGTGATTGAAGTTGTTTGCCATATTAGTGCCAGTGTGTTTTTCATAGATGTGTTTTTAAATAAATAATTATATATCTTTAAACCCAAGCTCTGATCAGTGTCTGCTTGTTCTACTGTGTAAATTGCCCTATTTTGTATACTCTAAATACTGCCTAACTCATCTTGAGAGAAGTCTGACTGCTCAGCCACAGCTACCAGGTAAATCTGGGTGGTACAGACTGCTACCAATTGGGTTTACTGCTAACTCCTGTAGTCTTAAACTTTTTGCAGTGGTCCCAGAGGGAACTGCACAGGTTTCTGCCTAACAATGTTTTGTTACAGATTCTTAGACAAAAAAGGTGCTCATCATTGCGTACGTCATAGTCCCCCCTTTTCTTTTTTTAAGGACTTGAGTCCTGAGTTTAATATTATCTGATATTTTATCAGGAATTATAGGTTGCATATGTTTGTGTATTGGCGAGAAAGAGTAGCTAGGATAAGTGAAAATTGAGAAGCATTTGTTTGCATGGGGTGAATAGTTGTGAGATGGAGTTCATGCATTTCAGATTTCCTCTTGACTTGCGTCCTGCATGAGCCAACATGAACCATTTTATACATATCTATGTGAGATGCAAGGAAGTTTTGAAACTCGACCGCGTTGACTTTGCAGCTGGATAGAGAATGCAATGCATCTGATTCTCAATGGCAGTCCTTTTGCATTTGTGAAGCCTCCTGCTTTAACTGGCACTGAATATGCAACAATCTTCTGTACATTTGGCCCCTTCATTTTGGTTAAATCTGCTTTATTTATGGCTTTTATAATTTAAATAAAGATGCTACATTAATTACAATGAAGAGAAATAAAAGTATAGAATGCATTTAAAATGGTGCTTTGTTTTTTTTTAATAAGTGGTTTTTTGAAGTTTTCAACATGATCTATTAAATAAAGCAACTATTCGGCTTCATATTCGGCTTCGGCCGAATAGTTGTCAAACTATTCAGTATTCAGCCGAATACTAAATATGCTATTCGGTACAGCCCTAATTATAGGGAATGGGGTGAAGTCTTTATTTAGGCTAAACCAATGAAGTTAAAACCAAAAGCTAGTCTGGGATGACCCAAAACAAACTTGAAATTAAGCAGTAGCGAATCCAGCCCTTAGAAGCAGGACTCAAAGAGCATACTGCTGGAGTTTATCCCTGGGAAAATCTGGAGACCATCGCTAATTTTCAAGCAAGAGGATTTGCAACATTGAGCCATCACAATAACTGGCATGTGCAGAGTACATCTGCCTTCTGTTGATTACAACACTTTAAAAGTAAGTTAACAGACACTGCAAAAGCATATCTGAAATGTACGTTCACATTGAACGTAGCAGCCCCGGATAAATGAATTAAGTTCCTTGGTGATTAAAGTGAATGGATCAGTCTTGATCTGTAATTTTTTCTATGCTTCTGATACCACATATTTAGAACAGAGATCCCTGTTTCTGTCGCTCTACAAAAGTCATTAGTTTAATAAACTGAGATGGTGATTGAGAACAGAATTCCAATAGACAACTGTGAGTGTATTCATATCCCCTTTCATTTCTCTCTGGGAAATAAAGCATAACATTTAAATTCCCATTTCAACAGTGTAGATGAGCAGTCAAATGCCTCTGCAGGAAGTCCCGCCCCTTTCTACCGGTATGCTGGCAGCCTGAATTGTGCCATGTGTGACGCCAGCAGTTGTGACTATTCCGCGTTGAGACTTTGAGAAAAGGTATCCACTAAGAAAACACTATCAGATGTATCCCAGAAGAGATGATAATCTCTTGTCGGAGATCCCCGAAGGAATATGAAAAAAGAGAAAGAATTTGGTGATATCACAAGATATGAGCATAACGCACAGAAAAAACTAGCTGAAGAAGAGAATTTATGGAGCTGATAGAAACTGATGACGAAGTAAATAATCGGGTAAACCTTTATGTGTGGAACAGAGACTACACATGTGAAGAGCACTGGGCAAAATGCAAATTGTTTGATAACTGTACAGATGCAGCAATGTAAGTAGATCAAGAATTCATACAAGCTGGCTGCTATACGTAGTGAATAGACTGCAAGCGAAACCACCATTATATAGAAGTTAGACATCAGTGTCACAATTTTAGTAAGTTCGGACCTTGAAGAGAAGGACTGAAGGATGTGTTGCAGAAGAGAATTAGCTGGCAGCATGGAAGAAAGGAGAAGGGCTGTCTGGTCTGGTGTGAAGACTAAATGCAGCCAAAGACTGGTTATCTATTCTTGAAAGCAGAGAACATGAGAAGCTGATTCATCCCTTGTTAAGGTGCAATGGGCTGAATTGTGGTCTCCTGCCACTTGACCCAAGGATGGGAATAGAGATGGGCACGCAGTTCAGAACTTTGATAAGCATGTGCTCATACTCCCTTATATTCTCAGAGATGAGAATACATTGCAAGGCCAAGTTCAAAGACAGTCTTCATGGCAGAAGGCATGGGTGATGAGAGATGATGAGCTAATTTGATGGGGAGGTAAAGTCAAGTCCACCTCCCAGCACCTGGGTCTGAGCTCACATGCTGCTAAGTGAACTGAATGTTCCAGAAATGGTACGATCATGCCAACCAATTGTAGATGGCCATATAACGAAGGGCCTTATAGTTTGAGAGCCAATGGAGTACCATGTTTGTAATAACTGTTCAAGATGACTTGCACTAGGGGTGGGCATGAGTTGTCCACCTGACTGTAGAGACCCAATCACAATCCCAGTCCTTATAGAAAGTATATTTAGATGTTCCCCTTGAGCCAACCACAATACCCCATAGGTTTCCCTTATTGGCCACATAGTATGACGTCACATACGACAAGTTTTTACTATAAAAGTGTTGTTCTTTATAAAATGCTTTGAGAGAGAATGCTGTGCGATGTCCGTTGATATGGGTTGTAACTCCCTGTTTTAGACAATTGATAATAAAACAGAAAAAATAACTTTGCCATCTTTCTGAGTGGTCTGATTATTTGTGTACATAGCTATTCCGTTTCCCATCCACCTACATGGCACGCTACCTAAAAAGGGCCATAAGCTCAACTACATGCTAATTCAAAGCAGTACAGAAATGAAGGGGCTGTACCGTTAGTGAACGTTAATCTATTATTCAGAATAAACATCATCCTATTGATGGAAGGGTGTGTTTATTTTAATAATGCAAACTGATCCCTGTATTGTAAATTGTTTACAGTGTATTATGCACGTCTTTGGCAACAAAGTTCCCA
Source organism: Ambystoma mexicanum (assembly GCF_040938575.1). NCBI lineage: Eukaryota > Metazoa > Chordata > Amphibia > Caudata > Ambystomatidae > Ambystoma > Ambystoma mexicanum. Next base: position 1,004,805,794 of record NC_090922.1, on the reverse strand, counting down.
GAGCATTTCCCTTGAATTCAGAGAGGGAAAACACCTGTACATTATCTTGTGGTATATTTTGAATAAACGGCCATATTGTTAATACACAGTTTGTTTATTGTCCCCGAGGGTGGGAGGCGGGTTGTGGTGCATGAATTTACAGTCGCAGACAGAGAATGCCTGCATCTGTAATTGGACCTAAACTAATTCATTGTGTGGATCTTTTTTGGGGGTGAATTGTTAAAATTCCCCTTAATTTTGTCCCGCTGCATTGAAAGTCATTACAAGGGAGGAGAGGGAAAAGATGGTGGAGATCATAATGGCGTTCCCTATGGTTGACATTTGGTCGTTGTAGTATTTTTTTTTAACAAACTATGCTTGCTGCTAAGATTTTGGGCCAGTGGTGTCTTCTTTCAGAACTAAGTGGAAGTGGCAAATCAGTGAGTAACAGTCTGTAAATAGTAGACCAGAATGCGGGACTACTGTCAGCCAGCCTGACCTCACCCAGTGCAGTAGTGGCTCTCACTGACAAGCCCCAAACCACACAATATTCCTAATGGGCATCCCAAAGCTACATGTTGTCACAGTCCATGTAGAGGCACCTCGCACACTCACAACCTTTCGAAATATGGTATGTGTATAATCTTACACTTCGACATTAGCACCACAACCCAGAACTCCTCACAAACTCTTTTTGGTTATCAGCAAAGAGATCCTTTGAAGAAAAAAGTCTGAAAATAATTGTGTGTCTCTGTACAGGGGCTCTCCGCGTGTCCTCAGTTTCTCTTTTACTATAATTTTGCAGAGATTGGTTGTCTCATCACCGCATTCAGTGTAAAACCCACCACACAAAGGTTACTCTGTCTAGAGTAACTCTCCTTGTAAATGATCTATTTATTTGTCCAATCAATTTGTAGGGACAGGCTCCCAAACTTTCTTTGAAGAACCATTATGCAATCCTCAGTGGCTTAAAATGCCATGCCATTTCATATCACCCATGACTTACTGGTGAGCCATTTCTACTGGCATTTAGCTATTTTTGCTTTAGTATTTGCAGTACCAGGATTTCTTTTATTTGACCCCTGTGTTGATGTTCATTCAAAGATCCTCATGTGAAGGCCTTTCGGTGTAGTCGTGGAGGTGGGCTTAGCCACCTCTTAAGCTCCAGAATTATTCTTCATTTGTCATCTCTGGTCTTCCACATCACCCGTCTCAGCTGTCTCCACCATCTTAATTCCTATTACTTTTTATAAACCCGGATTTACAGAGAGAAGGCCAGAACAGCGCATGTTTGCATGGCAGCCTGGTCGCTTTCATGTTCCCAGGCTTCAGGATTCGTTTTCTTTCACGTTGTTAAGAGTTGTGTCTGACGTCACATGAGGCCATAGGCACCTAACGTTGTCAGATTCTGTGTGCTGCAAACACAGAACCCAGAGGAAACTCATTCATAGACTAAACAAACGTGCACACTTTTCCCAGGAGTGTATTTAAATGCGCCTTGTGGCAGAAAGAACTTGGTTATGAGGAAAATAGAAAAACAGCTATTTTATGCATCTTTATGCAAATCAAAATAAACAGTGTTAAGTCACTGTAGCATCCCCCCCCACTAGTTCATAAATGAGTTGGCAACTATCTACTGTGAAGCATCTGTTTGTGGGACTGCTTGGTCGTTTAATATTTCCTCTGCGACGTGTTTCTGGCTGAAAGACCATGGGCCTCATTCCGAGTACGGCGCTAACCAATGGCGCTATTAACGCCTTGGTTGACGCCGTACCCGGACCGGCAGCGCCTTGGTGGTTGGCGGAATTACCGCCCCATTCCAAGGTTGGCGGGGCGGTAATTCCCCAATCCCCATTTACCCTTCCCCATTCCCATTCTTGCCCCATAGGGCATAATGGGAGTGGGGAAGGCGTCAATTACGCCACCGTAAATTACGGTGGCGTAATTAACATCAAGGTCCCTTAGCGCCATGGTATTTAACGCCTGCTAAAAGCAGGTGTTAAAAGCACCATGGCGCTAAGGGAACTCGGAGTATGGCGGTAAGGGATTACCGCCACCGCTCTCGTTAGCGGTGGCCGCTATCCCTTACCGCCATACTCGGAATGAGGCCCCATATCTTTGAAAAACATGCAATTAAATATGGTTGATACGTCTTTCTAATGTGCATTGGTTCTTTGGTCTAAACTTGAAGAATTCATCTATTAACAGTTGGGCGTTGTGTTTGTTGTTTTCAGCATCGTCAAGACCTCTTAGTTCAGCCACCATTTCCCAAAGACGTGGCAAGGGCAGGGTTGTGAGGAATAGCTTAGCATCCTTGCGTTGTACAAACCTGTGTAGAGAGTCATTGCTTCGTTTTCTCTTTCACTCCGATCCAGTGTGAGTCTTTCCTTCATATTTTCCAAGAACGTGTTGTTGGGATTATATGCCATCACTCAGGATGGGTTTGCTTTTGATCACAGAGTGCAGTTTGCGGGTGGCACACAAAACAGTTCTTGGCAGATTGGGCATGTTCCTTCTCATTGCATCGAAAGGTCCTTCTCTCACTGTTAACGCGAGTGTTGTTATTGATCATCAGACAAAAGCAGTCTCCTGGGTAACATTAAGGGGGCAGTTGCCTGTTGCTACTGTGCCTTCTTTCTTGCCATGCTTGCATAGTAGATTGTCAACAACCATACTGGTTAATTTAATTTCAAGTCACCATGGTGTGTTACCCCTGCAGTATATGATGTTTGCCAGTTAAATCATACGAGTTCTTTCTTGTCGCATTGTAGATTACAGTCACTTTCCACAGCGATGTTTAAAAGAACCCAACTTTTTTATTTATGCCAATTTGAATTCTCTCCTTCAACAGGATCCAGAAAAAGCAAGATTGCTCATCAAAAACTCAGAGGGGTCCCGCTGAGACCCTTAAGCCTTCCACCTACAAGACACATTGGCGCTGCCTTTTCCGCACTGTTCACAGATACTGCAGGGATATGCTGACTCTAGGAATGACAGATTGCATTAGTGACAGAAGGAAAGAAGTGCGACGTAATTTGAAAATAACAAATGTTACAGTATAAAAGTTAATGTTCTATGCAATCCCTCACAAATAGCCAATTAGGCTGGGTCAAACTATAATCATTAAGACGATGTTTAAAAATGTGCTTCAGACAGATAACGATATCTTCTGCTTTTTTGTTTTGAAACATTTAATTAAGTTGTTATGCCCGTATGTTTCTGATATGTGCAATTATGTGGCAGTTTATCTTCCTGACTCGGGAAATTAAAAACCAATAGCGCAGCTGGTTTACACGGCCCCAGTCTGATGGTTAAGTATTTTAGCTCAAACAAATACATGAATGTAATTGTACATTATATGCCAAGCAGTTATCATTCAATGTGTACGTGGCATTCTTTCTTTGACATCGTTCACTTCAGTATAATCAGCCTTTGAAACTCATAAAATGATACAGTTGGGGCTAGTTGTTCAGACTACCGCGATGTGTATGTAATTTGCTATAGACGTTCCAATTCATGGAAAAGTGCGAATTTAGCCCGCAAAGGCCGCGTGGCGTGAATGGCACAGTGCAAGCTTGCGAGCAGAATGAAATATATGCACGCTGCGTATGCATGCAATTGTCTGGGCAAAGTAACTGTATATGCAAGTCACGGCCAGAATGCCCCCAAAACTCACCCAATGCAAAGTAAAAACAGCCAGAACAGCTACCTTTGTGTACTCCCCTGGGTGAAAACACATGCACCCTTCAAACAATGCATGAGATCCCCCGCATGCAGGCTTGCATCTTGTGGACTCTGCTCAGGGTCCCCTGTAACTGTTAAGAGCACCCTACAATTTGGCGTTACTCGGGTAAAACATGGAAAATCTGTGTGCAAACCCCTGTAAACCATTCCTGCACACGGCTACACTACGTATGTGCACCCCTAAGTCAGATCGGAACAACGGCTGTGTACACGCACCCCTAAATCCAACACCCGATCTTACTCCTGCGCAGTGAATCCTATGCGCAAGTGTCTGTACACCTGCCTTCAGGTGGTGGATAGTATGAGAGCTTCGCATGGCCATTTTCCTGCCGAGAGGTAGCATGCTGAATACGTATCGTTGCACACAATAGTGGGGGTTGCAATGGACGGCCTGGGGGCCGTCCCTTGTAATGCCCACTTTGTTCTTCCTCATTTTCTGGTGTCTCGCGCAAGGCACTTGGTCTCTCGCAGTAATGTGCTGAGCCTGCGCAAAGTCCAGTGAAATAAAAAAAGGGCTGTGCAGTCGATTCCATGAATTGACAAGCAGGATTTCGCATCCGTTCTGCAAGGAAAGCCCTGATATTACGCGCAGATAATTCCATGAATTGGGTCCATAATATCACTGATAATTCAGTACTTTAGTATTTCAACTATTTCATCTACCACTTTTCCCCCTATATGTCTGGTTCACCTGGTAGCTTGTATGAGGAAATTGCAAGTCCCTGATCCGCTCTGTGACCATATAGAGGTATGAAAGAACATAAAAGAGCATCAAACAAGGTGACTTGCTCTATAGAGACGGGAGTATTTGATTACTTATAATACATGGCCTCAACAGTCTCTTGGTACCTATTATGTAGGGACAATTCCAAATGTGGATATGTGAAATGAGTGTAGAATCTATACTGTAGGAATGTACACCACACCAAAATAAAGCTCAGAATTATAAATATAATATACTAGCATAAAGTACCTGTTCTCCAAATGGGTTCTGTGGACAGACAGGACAACGCTCCCATCAGTGATTGAAAATCAATAATCCTGTAGGTCACTGTTCCGATTGCTTATCGCTTGATGTGCTTTGCACTCTGAAGTAAACTGCACTAGGAATGGGCTTGTGTGGCTGGCTGACATACCCTAGAGCAGACCTAAGGAGGCAAGAGTTGTGGGCTGCTGCATACTGGGACCTACTGTGCTCTCTCCCCACCTGTTGCCTCACCATGGTGTGGTGCAGTTTGTTGTGGTGCAAATGTCCCAGAAACCGTGCATTCTAGGGTTGAGGACCTGTCCTCCTACGACCACATTGATGTTTCACTGATTTCAGTCTTCTGTCTCATGTGTGAAGGTGCTGAAATCTGGGGAAAAGGGTGGGCTGTCCAAATGTTATGTGGCCAGTAATTCCTGGGGGGGTCCTAAGTGGTAACTATGCAAAATGTGGTGCAGATGAGGAACATCACTTCACCAAACCACAAAGCCACAAACACATTTTGACTTTTGCTTAAATTCAGGGAAAAGGGTGGGGTGTCCAAATGTCATGTAGCCAGTCATGTCCGGAGGATCCTGACAGGTAACCATGCAAAATTTGGTGCAGATTGGTGAAACGGTGTGGAATTGTATAAGGAACAACGCTTCGCCAGGTCACAAACCTAGCCACAAATCCACACATTTTCACTTTTGTAAATATAGATAACAAATCAATTTCATTGGAGAGTGGCTGCAAGCGGCTAGATTTACGCTTTCTTAAACTAATCTCCAAAAGTGTACTAAATTATATATAAAACTATGTTATGTTGATTTATGCCGTGCACCGTTACCACCCACAGGCAGTCTCCAGGCGCTCACAAGCCACTTAATCAACTAAAGATTATTAATAATTAGAGAAAGTAAGATCAAGCTGCTTTCCATTACACTGTTATGCTTCTGACATAAGGCATTGTACTCACAAAACTAGCTGTAATAGGTCATTGCATTTCATTGTTTTTTTTTTTAAATCAAAGGTCAGTGGGGATGTCCCAACCCCTATACTGTAACAGGAGAATGTTGTACCGCCATTTATATAGCTATTAGAGAATTACATCACGTATGCAAAACGCGATGTATCCCAAACTGTACAGTATCAATATCATTAAAGTTCCTCTGTAGTGCTTTATGCAGGAACACCAAGGTAACTCATAACATGATCAAAATATGCTTAATGTGGGTACATTTATTAATAGGGTCCTCATAACTACTTCGGCGGTAGCCGTGCCGGTAACACTGGCACGGCTGCCGCCAGAGTCGTTTTTTTTACCGGTGCCCGGGAATGACCAATTACTGGATCATTATGGCCCTGCTGGACCCGGTATTTGCTGTACCAGCAAACTTGTAATGAGGCCTTATGTGTAATACCAAAATGATGGTGTGTATTCTGCTTTTGATAAATGCTCATAACACTTGTATTAATTCTAGTCTCGGTCTCCTTTGGACTGCCGCAATATGCTCATTCAGAACGCTGCTGCTAGGATCCTAATAAAACGTCCTCCATCTATCAGTGCTTACCATTCCAGCTCTTCCCCGTTATACTGGCTCCCTGTTGAACATATGCACGCTTTTAAATCTCTCTGCTTAGTGCAGCCATAAAGATGTGTTCATTTGGACCGCTCACCCTTTGATACCGCTGCATTGTTTACATTCCTACAAGGTATCTATTCTTAGCTGGCTTAAAACTCAATCAAGATCGCCCCTACCACCACCTTTCCTGCTGGCAAAATGGGGGTTGAGGGATTGCTCCTTCTCTGTAAAGGTGTCTGAACTCTGGAAAAAAACGTCTTGGATAGAAGACCTGTCTCGTCCTACAGGAATGACCCTTAATCTCCAGGCTTTGTACACTGAGGCAGCCAATCTGCACCGTTCTACTTCAATTAACAACTATGTTTCTGAAATGCAGTTTCGAGGTGCCCCCGCAGCGATATGAGTTCACTTTATAAAAGTAATGAACAAACAATTCATTTTGAAACTGTCTGAAGTTTGGTAAAGTTTGGAAAATGCTATACACATACCTTAAAGTGTCTTGTGTTTTTGGAAAAAGCAGCTGTCTCCAGGTTAGCGTTTTGTGTTGCCAAGAAAGTATATGAAATGGATACAGTGTTGGACTTGCTTGAGTGGCTACTAGTACTGGGAAAGTGCAGGTCTTTCTGGACCAGTGTCCATGGAAAACGTGTTCTAAGCGGAACCGTATTTCTTTTTTTTACTTATTTGTAACCCTCAGAATGATGAGTTTTGGATCAATGTTCTTAAAATGAGTGAGCCTCCTTCAGCAAGCGTTAAAACTAATGACCTCATCTTACAGAATGTCGACCTCCATAGGGTCACCAAGCAAGGGGGGTCTTCTATCACACTTAGTATGTGTTATTGCAATGGAACCAATGGCCATAATGCTGAGAAAATGATATTCAAGGTACTAGATATGGAGGTGAACCCGTAAAATATGGTTGTATGGAGATGATCTTTGGGCAGTGCTGCAAAACCTTGAACATTACATGTCTTCTCTAATGAGTGCAAGTGAAACCGTCATAGGCATTTCAGAATATAAAATCGATTGGACCAAATCGGAGCTGCTACCTGTCTCACCATCTTGTATGAGGCATTTGTTTAAAGGATAGGACTTTTCCTGATGAACCCTCAAAGATGAAGTACTTAGGAATTTGGATAAGCCCTGAGGATAATGATATTATGCGACTGAACTATGAGACTCTGTTGCCAAAGATCAAGTTGTATATTGAGAGGTGGACACTCCTTAAACTCTCACTAGGGAGAAAAGTCAACACTGTCAAAATTAATTTGGCTCCACAGGTCAACCATGTTCTTTTCATGCCCTCTCCTACCACCCAAAGATCTCTTCAAGGACATTGATGCTATATTACAAACATTTCTATGGGATGGTAAACTGCTGATGCTGGTGCTTTGGAAGCTTCAACAGCCAACTCATTCAAGGGGAATGAATGTCCCCAGCCTCTCGAACTACCAGGTGGCATTTTCAGCACAACACACATATTAATTGAAAAGCCCGCATTTGGATGCACGTATACAGGCATAGTCGAATCAGTTATCACATTTAGAACCAATTGCCCTGTTAAACTCTGGATCCAGATGTACACTTGGGAAGAACCCCTTACTGATTTTCTGAAAAGTAGCTGGAAGTCCATATGCCAGGCATTCAATACAGACCGGTATGCCTCATCTGAAGCATTGATTTGGTTGAACCCAGTGCTCAAAATCTGAGGAAAAAGATTATTTTGGCACAACTGGCATCTGGCGGGATTCGTTATATTATTTGAGTATGCAGACATGATCTCTTATGAGCAGCTATGCCAACGTCATGACCTACGAGACAATGTCAAATATAGAGGTTCCTGTTAAACCTTGTGCGTCCAGGGATCATGTAGATAAAGATACAAAAAATCATCAAGGCTATATTTGGTCAAACTTCCCTCTTTTACACTATATAGCAAGTACCAAGCAGTCTATTTTGATTCTTCATAAAAAATAATATCTGTTTTATTGTTTTGGTACTGACCAATCTTGTATGCATCTCTCTTTACAGGGAACACATTTCTACACAATTCTTTTATACACATTCATTTGGCCAGACAGACACAGGCCTTCAACATAATACTTTATCCAATAAAAATAAAACACCATCTATCTTAGACACAAGAATTACGGACACCATTGGTTTATAGTGTCTTATTCCAGTTAATTTACCTGGTTGCGTATGTCCTGTCATAATTAAAGCAGTGCTGATGGGTGCTGCGTGGAAAAGTCGACACAGTGTGTTTCGGCCGTCTCGTCACCTACTGTGGTGTATCAGATAAGCTACCTTCATCAGATCGATGATAAGGTTTTCAATAACACAAACATATGTGCATTGTGTCAACAAAGGGAAACAAAGAGGCGTATAAGGGAGGTGACCAATAACTTTTTAAGGACGTAAAAATACGTCTATGAAGTGAAGGAGCCAATGGATGAAGCCATACCTTATTAAGTAGTGCAAGTTTAGAGGGAACTTTTTGGTTGATATCACTTGGTGACCGGCGCAACCTCATTAATTGCTAGGTTGCTCTCATGCATTGGTGTGTCAAAGAACGGAGACTAAGAGTTCCTCTACTCCGTTTGTTAAACTTTGAAAAGCAAGGGCTTTGGACTCACCTTATTACTGCGCCAAATATAATAGGAGAAGACTCCAAAGCATGTTGGTGGTAAAAAGACTTTAATTTCATGTAGCGCTTCAACATTGACACGTGTTTCGGCAAGGTGCCTTTCTCAAAACAGGGCTTATCCTGTTTTCCATCAATTGAGAATTTCCTCTGTCGGCAAATGATTCTATGTATATATATATTCAGTAAAAAAACGTTGTTAAAGGGATGTTATGGTTAAGTTATGCTATAAAAAACCTATGAAATTCAGTAAAAAAACTTTGTTAAAGGGACTAAGCAACCATAACTCGTGCCACCACCCTGCACTCTAAGACTAACGCCCAGCATATCACTGATGACATCACATGTCTGGCTCCCCCTTTTTTTCTTTACTGACATATCTAGGCCACATGGTTTTGTTCAGTAACAGTCAGGAACAAAAAACTGAAAAGGTACTATATTTGTAGACTTATACTTCAAGTATGTTCTTACAGTAATTCCCTTAGTGTCAAGTAACATCATATTGTATTACTGTATTACTGTACTTTCCCTATATGTATATGCTCATATTTCTATACATTGTACTCACACTACTTTCCTTAGGGTCCAGTCACATCATGTGATACACATACATAGAGTAAGTAGCAGCTTTGAAACAGAGCAATTATCTCTCTGCATAAAGATAATCACTTAGGTTATGAACTCTTTCTGCTACTATTTCTGCTTTTTTGCTTACTTCACTTTCCCTGTATATACTCATATTTGTATGTGTTGTCTCTTTGTGTTTTGTCTGTAATAATGCAATTATGTAGTAAGTGGGTTTTATTAGCTACTTATTACATGTTTCACAGTACGCAAAACTCTAATAAGAAAGCAGTTATCATTTCACTATTCAACATGGCAAGATTATGAATATTGCACCTTCATCATGTATGCTGCACACACTGCCTATGGTTGTGGATGAGTAGCTTAGTATACTGGATAGAATTTCATAATAGAATGCTATTTATATCAATGCATTGCTTAATGCACTAATTAGCTCATGATATTTATTCCAATGATCCTTGACACTTTTTTGTCAACATTATAATAAGAATCCCTTGTACAGAGTTTTCATGAAGAGTAAATGCACATGTGATGTCATCAGTGATGTCATCAATGACATTTGTGATGTGATCTTTGATTTCCTGGGTGTTAGTCTTAGCAGTGCACGGTGGTGGCGCAAGTTATGGTTGCTTAGCTTACCATAAGTGGTGAATTTCAGGGATTTTTCGGTTTTACTTGGAACCATAACGTCCCTTTAACATTTTTTTTACTGAATTTCATAGGTTTTTAGTAGCACAACTTAACCATAACGTCCCTTTAACAAAGTTTTTTTACTGAATATACATTTCCATAGTGTGAATTTGATAGATGTTTACTAGGATTCCCTTACTTTATATACAAGTAACATAGAACATACTGAACCCCCAGCTAGTGATTTTGATGTCCGCGGACTGTGTGAAGGGTCGCGGACGACATCAACACTACCTGTAAGAGTATTTAGCATTTTTATGCAGCACCACTGCATGGGTTTGGTGCATTGCTATAATGCGGTACAGCAAGGCGTGTGTTGCCAGTGTGACATGGACATGTAAATGAAAACAGGCTATTCAGTCAAAAACGATTTCTACATCTAAAATGCAAATTATTTTTTTTCACAGTTAAAAGCATATTTTTTTTCCACCTGAAATTCCTCTGTTGCAGGAGACACATTTGAGGATTAATGAACTAACCTTATTAACAATACTAACGATTCTAACTCATTAATAATATAATGTGTTCTCCAGTGCAAAATGAGATGGAAAATGACAGGCTCTGAAAGTCATTTTAAACGCGCATCCAGATTTTTTTTTCTTTGCTTCTATGTGCTCTGTCCACAGTATTTGCAGGAAGCAAAGACTTGAATAAGCAGGAAATCAGTTTGGTTACAGTTGCAACTGTATAAGCCAAGCCATTGTTAAAGAAAAGGAGGGTAGGACATGATAGAATTTCATTGGTTGAACTCGTTTGGCAGGCTGTAACAGAGCTTTGCTAATGAATCTCGGGGAAGAAGGAAGGAGAAGACATTTTACAGAGCTGGGAGAAAGACCTGGCTGGTGGCTGGGGATTTTCCTGATTGAAAAAGCAGATCCCAGTGCACTGCTGCAGAGACTGGGAATTCCAGTCAATAAGCCCCGGTTTGAGTGACAGCAGATGCTCGTCCTTGCTGGGGTGATTTAAGAAGGATTCATTGAACCACTTCCAGAAGGCGACCAGCCGATGAATTTCACATGCTGGACAGGCCTGGTAATTATATTACAGAGTGTGGGGGCAGTGTGTATGTGTGCGAAACTATTCAGTCAGCGTGGAAGAGGGAACTCTAGTGTTTTATCAACATGTTTAATGTTGCGAATTGAAAATGTTCTTGCTGCTCCCTTCTCATTTTGTTACAGATAAGGTTGTTACTGTGCAATTTCCATTTATTTCTGAAAAAAGAGTAAGATCGTGTTGAAATGCAATTTTTTATAACACACAAAAAATAGCTGAAAGCAGATGGATAGTGTGTTTTATTTTTCTCTTTTATTTGTGCATCTACCATTACAGTACTGATAATATGGGGAGAGGTTTAGACAGTGCAATTGTCATTTTTAAGCTAGCCAAAAATAAGACTTAGCGGTAGCTGTGTGCATGATTCCATTCAGTATATAAGTGTATGTTTTCTGAACGGAACATAATAATAACATAATGAAATAGACTGCTGCTGGAGGTACATGAGTCAGCAGAAAGAGAGGCCCTGGACATAGTTCACCGATGTAGATAAGTTGGTGATGAATACCACATGTTAGCTCGCTGCCGTAGATAAGACAGTGAGGACAGCCCATGGTGGCACTCCAATTGAAAATGTGGTGTTCCTGAAATGTAAGCCTGAGGCCTCTCTAGTCATCACACGAACAAACTAAGCAAAAATAAGGGGTTCTGGATATTGGGGCCACATATAAAACAAAGGAATTATGCTCACCAGAAATACCACCAATAACGCATACCAACATAATGTATACCACTAAATGTATCTGTGTGCTGAAATAATGTATGTATACTGTATACGGACAACATCAACACTACGCTCAGGGGGTATCTTAAATGGTTCTATCATACCATAGAAACACTGCACAAGTTCAAAAAGCAGCACATAAACACATTATATGTAATAATAAATGAACAGTGAAACCTATATATCTAACACATCAACCATCCATTTAAATACCAGTAGTAAAATGAAATATACCAAAACAAAAAAGATATTCCTCCAACATAATTACTTCACAGAAACTGCAGAGCTAGAATCAACAGTAGACCAACACAACAGTACGAATACAATTTACCCGAAACTAGTAAGTAAACTTCATTTTTCTTCTATATTTCTAAACTTTTTGTATTAGGTACACTACAATTAATATATTTTTGTTTTTCACACAGAAATGTGCAGTACTTTGGAATGGCTTGAGGAGAATTTTCCACGTGAGGACATGTCTGAAGACAGTGATAATAATGGTAGACACTTCTCTATATAACCAAATTAATAATCATTACTTTATGTGTACTTAACATAAAAATATTTATGTTTAACAGACCACACAAACATTGAAAATAATACACCAATCGACACATTTGAAAAGACTCTGCAACGGATGGAACAGAAAATGGACATGCTCAAGGAAAATTTTATTGTTTTGAAACAGTTAGTGGAGGACCACATAAAAGAAAAAAGAAAATTCCATTGTCCCACATGTACCTGTTCCCCCCTCTCCATGTCCAGTCAACCATCCCCAAACCCTCAACACCAAGAAAAACGTTTTGATGAGACTTCCATCCCTTCATCCCCTCCCATCCATCCTCTCCAAACCCCTAATTCCCCTGCATTTGTATCGGTTTCTGCTTCCCCCTCTTATTTTATAAATTGTGTATCTGTATATGATAAAAAAAATATTATGTGTCTTTTAATTCAATCCTCTGTGTCTTATTTTTTCAAAAAAAGCAGTTAGAATGTCTGTGGACAGCGCGCCTGTCTGGGCTGTCCGTAATTAACAAAATGGGGATGTCCTAAGGACACTATACCTGTCTGTACCATTCGCAACCAAGATGGAACTGTTCTTAGAACACACCTGGTGTCCGAGATGTCCATAATTGAACAAAATGGAGGAATCCTAAGGACACTATACCTGTCCGTACCGTCCGCAGCCAAGTTGAAACTGTCCTAAGAACACGCACGGTGTCCGGGATGTCCGTAGTCAAACAAAATGGAGGTGTCCTAAGGACACTATACCTGTCCGTACAGTCTGCAGAACATCTATGCACATGCGCACCACACCCGTAAGTCAGCAAACATCGCGCCTGTCCGTAACTGTCCGTCTCAATTCTGTTGCACTTTTAATTTGTTTGAGGACCTGAACACTGTCTGTAGAACATCCGCACGCATGCGCACGACCGTTCAAGTGCATTTGGTGTCCTGCGGACACCCGTTTCCTTTGAGGACGTGTTCCTGATGTTATCACGTGACCGCACCCACGCTGAGCGTGTGTCCTAATTTACAGACACTGTCCGGTTCGCCAACATTTTAAAATAACTTATTCAGACAATCCAAATTATTTTACAGTAAAAATTCATCATTGCACATGTCCCAGACAATGACCCTGGCTTTCCACATACTTTTTGTAACTTTTTGAACCTTTTGGGTGTTCGATCTGTTCGCGAAGAGCACCCCTCCACCCGTATAAAAGGCCACACACCAGAGCTGATCTTCGTTGTACTTCTGGCTATTGCAGATTGACTTTTGCTGCCTTTGCTGCTCTTGCTGAGATTATCACATCAACCCTGATGGCATCCATGGCTGCTGTTGCTACATCTGCCTCAGCCCCACCCCAAACCCTCCACCACCACCACCTCCCCAAGGACTGCAGAGGGGAACACGCGTGAGGATGTAGAGAACAAGGATGAAGAGGATGAAGAGAATGAAGTCGAGGAACTCCCTACTACCAGCACTCGCTGGGAGCCTTTGGGTGTGGCGGTTGTTTACCATTCACGGTAACGTACCAAAAGCATGTGCGAACAAGGTCACCTGCAATCAGTGCCCCATGGTGCTGAGTCATGGACATCTATGAAGCGACATCTAAGGTCGTTCCACGGTGGGGCCGTTCGCAAGGTTGTACCTTGTAATCAACGTAGTAGGTTGAGTTCCTCTACTACATCCTCTGTTTCCGCTCCTGTCAGCACAAGAGACACTCCTGTGGGACAGAGCATCCCTCCAGCTGCCTCACAGACCATTCATGATGCTGTTGACCCTTACCTTTAGAGGGTCACAATATTGTGTATGTACTGTGATGCAGTACTCTGCAGGGGGAAAAGTGCTTTGGAGACTATGGTCAAGGAGCATGAGAAGGTCTGCCCACTGCCTAAATAAGGCCCACCCTACATCTTCCTCTCTCTACCTGCCCTTTCTTATCCCTGTGGTTGGTGTCCCTTCCTTACCCTCCTTTCCCCTCCTCTCCCAGTGTGTCGTGTGTAAAAAAACAAAAAATATATAAAACAACAAACCCCCCCAAGAAAAAGGCTCTTTTCAGAGCTGCCTTTCACAGTTTAAAAATATAAGTGGCAAATAAATGGAGCAGGGCCCTGGGCATTTTTTAGAAGCCCGCGGACAGTTCGCGGAAATCTAAAATTTTGGGGTGCTGCCCTATCATAACCATTGAACTTTTCTCTGGGAGGAAGTGGTGGCTCTGAAAAGAGCTGTTTGGTGGTGTTTTTGTGTTTGAAAAACTTCAAATGATCAACACCTACTGCAAAATGGATGGCTGTAATTCCAAAAAAGGTCGTAATGCATTTTGTACATTTCTCAGAAAAATCTGATTGCCAGCATAAGTAAGATGAACTCCATCTCTGCGAAAAATGTATGTGCTACGAAACATAATATTTTCATTGTGAAAAGGGGACATGCCAACCTCTCTTAGAAAAGCACAAACATCCTTATTTACATTGCGCCTCGCTTTCTCCATTTGTGGACCAAATGAAGAAGAACACATTTGTCTCTGCTCAATACGAGAAAAAATTATTTGGGAATTTGGAAACATGTCCATGACCTTCCCAAGTCCTTTTTTCATTGCAAATTGCAAAGAAATTCCAGACACTATTCCCTCCTAAACTATTCCCTCCACAATGAATTATAATTATGTCTGGATGATGCTCTGTCTCCAAACTAGCACAAGAGGTACAAAGTCCAGCCACTTCATTCGACGCTCTCCATGCCAGTGCACTTCCACATAAGGGAATCCAAGATCTGAAGCTACTCCACAGCGTTCTGCATGCACCTCCAGCCAATGTATCCATGAGTCTCCCAAAATCCATACAATCTGTTTTCTGAAACAGACAGCTATAGCTATCTGTTCTTCTCTCAGAAAAAAAGACTTTCTGACAAACTCTCTCCTTACACAACACACCGAGTAAACTTTACTGACCAATCCCTTGTTTTTCTCATTCTCATTTGCATGCCTCTCAACCCCAAAATCCCGTATGTAATAAGCGATGTCCACGGACTACCGCCATGTCCACGGACATATCGAAAATATGAGCGTGGTGTATTTAAATTTAAATAATGTGCCCCATTTCCCCTTTGAAGTTGGCTCTGAAAAGAGCCATTTTTTGGGGGGGTGTCTTTGCAGATGCTTGACAGACACCTGTTATTGTGTATTTTTTTTCTTTTTATTTTCTTACTTTACTCCTAAAATCTTCAAATTACCTTCTCCAAAGCAACCCTTACATTCAAGAACAGCATGGCATTTCCCATAAAAGATAAAGAAATGCCATCTTCTTTAAAATAAACAGCATTAATTGAATCAATATTATCATTATTACAGAAGGACATACCAGCTCTAAGCATGAAAGCACACATGCCTCGGTTGATTGCACACTTAGCAATGTTTTGCTGAGGACAAAAACAGAACTATTGTCCCATATTGCCCTAGGTACTAATCCAGAAAAAATAAGTTTGGCATTTGGAAGGATGTTCATTACTGCTTGAACCAAGTGTTCCAAATCTGCCAAAAACGTAGGGGCACTGACATAGCCCAAATGAAAAGCACCATAGTGCAAAAACTACCACATGGGGACTGTTCATCCTATCCATATCTTCACAAACGTGTACAATTCCCTGTATACTGCAATCAGGCACAGTGCTCCACAAGACCTCCACTCCTTTAACATCAAAATTGTTTACCACATGCCTACATTGAGCATACTGCTGTATCCATGCACAAACATATCCCCAAGGACCAACACCCTGACTTTCTCCACCTCTCGCATCTTCACTGCACACAGTCTATTTTAACACAAATCCACAACCTCAACATCTGATTGGCTGATCTCTACAGTCCCATTTCCATCCTGAATTTGCAGGAATACCCCGGATGTGGCACGCTCTGTCCATGGACAGCCTTGGTGTCTGCGGACAGCGTAACTCTTACACAGTCCTTCTACACTTTCCACTTCACTCTCTGTGCCATTCCCTCATTGGATACAGCAAAGCAGTCACACAACCATCCACCAATCACATCCAAGACCTCTACATCTAACTCCATCATCAGAGTTTAGCACTTCAAATGTACTAGTCTCATATCATTGGAAAGCACCTACTACAAAAACTACTGTACAAGTCTCCAAGATTTCTACTTACAGCTACAGGCATATCCACATGCAAGAATACTAACTTCAGGTATGCATATGTTCTGCACAGTAGATGAACAACTCTTATGAATGCATATAAACAGAGTAATTGCCACTTAACCTGTATAATCTATAAAACAAAAACGTACTGTCATTTTTCCCATCTGCTATAATCAACTCTCACTTTCAAACCTGTCTGCTATCTAATTTTTTTTTCACACACACAGGTATCTAAAAAAAATATAATATTAAAAGATGGGAGAAATAACAGTATAATTATTAAAAAAAACACTTAGTAGTGTATTATAAAATTACACACAGTCGGGATATGATTATGCAACTTCATACATTCACACAGATAGACAGTATCATTGAAAAGTTCCCAGCTGAAACAACAACACTGCCTATAAATCACATTCTTCCGCTTTATTACCCATACCTTCACAAATGCATACATTCCATGCTTCTATGCTTCTCTATACAATTTCTGCCCTTTACCTTATAAGAATTGCAAAATAAGTATATCATTATTTCTTCTATCTCCTCACATTCAATAACACAGCCTTAAAAAACCAAGTGAGTTTCATACACTTAGTATTCTACTCATTTGCAAAGCATAACGAACTAACATTTTGTAAGTAAAATATAAAGCCTGCACATAGTCAAAGGAAACTATATTCACACACTATGTTCACTTAACAAACAAGAATACTACTATAAAAACATAAAAATAAACGTCTAATTTAACATCAGTGCTATAAACACACAAAATTACTAACTTCTTTCAATTACAATTGCAGTGAAGACCACTCTCCTAAAAAACAGCAACATCTGAAGTACAAACAACAACTGAGAAGAAACCTGCTCATTCCAAACAAAAGAAGTAAGTACAATACTACCATAATATTCTTACTGTTACTCAAACTCACTGTGCAGTTGATTGATGGAATTTGTGCGCAAAAAAACAGAGATTTGTACACCATTCTTCCCACAAATCCCCATTTGTTAAACAGCGATTAACAGGCAGAATAGCACACAAATCCTTGTTTTTGATGCACAAATGACATAACTCAGCCCCTAGAATATTGGTATTACAGAATGAAGAACTGTTTTAATTCTATACCACTAGCTTACTTTGTACAGTCATCTGAACACATGTATAGTAGCACACAAATACAAGAATAGCCTTTCCAACTACTTGTAGCTCCCAATGCACAATCACACACCACCACATACATCCTTACCATCATACTCACACACTTATGCACATAGCACACATACATTGCAGAACAGCCTAACCCATACCTTCTTTTTTTTCAACAGACCCCAAAGAATGCCTACCAAGAACCAAGTCTGTAGAAAGCAATGCAGGAGAAGAGCAAATGAAAATAAAGGTGTCCAAAATAAGCATCCATCTCGAGCAGAATTTGTAGAAAAAGTTCAAACAAAAGATCTAATAGAGTCATTAAGCGAAACAAAACAAGCTTCCAGTACAAAAACGTTCCCTCCTCTTTCAAAATGTAAAATGAAACAAAAAGTGATTAACAACAATTCAGCCACCACTACTGCTAACACTGCTCCTATACATCTTGATGTAGTGGCAAGTAACCGTACCAAAAAAAGTATATTAGGAAAAAATGTTCCACCACAGAGTCCTTCAAAATCTTATAAAAACAGGAGAGAAATCATGCACAACCCTTAAAACCAACCGTAGAAAATGAATTTTAGAAGCCTTGATAGACAGTGCAAACCTTCTCTAAAGGAATTTATTTATTTTAGTGTTAAACAGAATGAAACCACTAACAAAACTAACTACTAAATTACAAAAAAGACTTCTAAATAAACAGAATGTCAACAAAAATAACTTCTTAAATATCTGTGGAGGTGAATGGATTCACACCACCAGCACAGAACCATATTTCAATGAAGAAGCATACAAACAAAAGCAAACAAACATAATTGCCATACATAACAGTGGAAGAGGCTATGAAAAACTTAATACCATTATGGAACAAGAAATACTGCTTACAGAAATGTCCCCAGAAAATTCAGTATCACCTCTCCATTCAACTGAACCAGAACGTCCAGCATACAAATGGCTGTGCACGTCAAGGTGTAACATTGCAAAAAAAGCTTTCACATGTTTACGCCAGTTCCTCAATCAGTATGTGAAAGGCAAAGACAAAATCAAAATGAAACTACTACAAAATATGGATACCTGTCCAGTGCGCCAACACACAGGACTACAAGGACATTCATTAGCCTGAATTTCAGGACCTATTTGCAAAAGCACCTTCCATCATATCAAAATGATATCAACACATCATTCAACTATAAGAAATCTAGTCTATAAACTGTACTATGCTAAAAGTCCTGCTTTAGCACTAGCCAACTTAAATAATCTTCTACATAGTACAGCCAAAGAGCTACTTGAAGAAATAGAGCATATCCAGAGAAAATATTTTGGAAGTGAAAGCCACTTACAAAATGCAATCCCTTTACAGCAGAATAGCAACAATTGTGCAGATGGCAACCTTCTACTACACACATACAAAAAAGAAATTCTAAAATTTAAAAGTACATCCGCTGAAGTACCAAACTATGTGTGTGTGTGTGTGTGTTGTCACATAACTTTTCATGAAAGTAACACAAAAACTGAAGATGTAGTGTACAAAATAGAAGACAGTGAAGATTCCAAATGGTTTGAATTAGCTCTGTACCTTATAGCAGAAAACAAATATGAAATAAATGTCCCCGTAATACTTTGCACTTACTGCACTACAAAACTTGACCACAACCAAATTCCTTCACGTGCTATCACAAATAACTTGGAATTATTCCCACTACCAAAACCCCTGCAACAACTCAATTTATATGAGAGCATCATAATTCAAACAGTGCACCGATTTCAAGCAATAATACACCTTCAACCAAAAACAGCAAAATGACCTCCCTCTGAATTAGTGAAAGGCATTCATGGCAAAGTAGGTTATTTACCATTAGATCTGAAAGAACATGTGAACACTCTGGGAGTACAACGTCCAATAGAGCAATCTTTAATTGTCTTAGTAAATGGTGTACCTACAAAAGACAAAAAAATAAACAACTTGTAGACTTACATAAAGTTAGACAAGCCTTGCAATATCTAAAAGACAATAATGAATACTACAAAGAAATGAATATTTAAGAAAACTTGAAGGAAACCACTAAAATAATTCAAGAGTCACCAGAAACGGGTCAATTTGAACTAGATCCTGCAACACTATTGAATATTTTAAACCATTATACAATTCATCCATTACACTCTAGTGACATCATAGATGATGCACTAGAAACGTACCAAATGCGACAAACCAAAGGATCACCAATCAGCATATGGGAAAAAGTATAGAAGCACGTGCTTTTCCTCTACTCTTTCCAAGGGGAAAATGAGGAAGGTACGATGATAGACCCATTCAGATAACAGCATCCGAAGACCGCTCGTTACGGATGTATTCTGAAGATCCACATTTTGTCTAAATCTGGGAATACATATTCCACCTACTCTTTGAAAGTGAACTAGCAACTCTATGCTACGGAGTTGCACACACATTAAAATGAGGTACCCAATTTCAAACTATGTCAGCTATGCAATTACTACAAAAAGTGCAAGAAAAAGATGAGGTTCTACAATCAAGCATAACAAATCTGTTAGCAAACATGTGTGGTACTAAAGAGTACTGGTTCAGAAGTCACAGAGATGTATGTTGTATGATAAGACACCTTGGCCCGCCCACTTGGTTTGTTACATTAAGTTGTGAAGAATATGCATGGGAAGATTTACATGTTTTCCTCCGCATATCAAACAAAAGCAAAACAAACATAGATATACTAACACCTGTAGTACTTTGCTCTCTAGATCCTGTTAATGTTTCAAGATATTGCCATCATCGCTTCATTGCTATGCTACACTTTATTTGTAATAAAACTGTTCCTCCCCTCGGAGAAGTGCAACACTTCTTTTGGAGAAAAGAATACCAAGCCAGAGGAGCACCACATATCCACATGCTTTTATGGATTAAAGATGCTCCTAAATTTGGTAAAGACAGTGATTCCATGGTTTTACAGTTTATTGAAAAATATGTCAGATGTGAAATTCCATCAGAAGCAACAAATAGTGATCTTCATGCACAAATTGTACAATTTCAAAGACACAAATGTGGGAAATATTGTTGTTGCAAATACTAAACAAAGGGAAATACTACACCAAATGCCGCTTTTGTTTCCCTAGACCAGTTACAGAAACAGGTGAAGTGAACAACTTCATGTCTTCAGTTAGACATAGTGTTAAAGGTAAATCACCTAAGAACACATATTACACAAAAAGAACAGAAGAAGCAAAATATATCAATGATTACAATGCAATCATTGCCCTCTTATGGAATGCAAATATAGATGTGCAGTACATTGCAGACAATTCTACTGCAGTTGCACGGTATGTTACAGCCTACTTAACCAAAGCAGAAAAAACAGAGCTGCAAGACCTCTGGAATGACCTATCATCGGACAAAACACTGTCTCAGAAAGTGTACAGTTTAGGCATAAAAATGCTCTCCCATAGAGAATGGTGCTGCTATGAAGCTGCAGATCGTTTAACCGGTACTGTTTTATATGGAAAATCTAAAAAAATGGTATGGCTAAGTCTTGGTCCTGCTAAATCTAGAAAAAGAGTTCTCAAATCATACGACGACATAGAAACAATAGCCAAAAATGATCCCAACAGCCAAGACATTTTGAAAAACACTTTACTAGACATGTACTACCCAAACAGAAGTACCACTTTGGAAACCATGTGTCTATACCAGATAGCTCAAAACTTCACATACAAAAATAATATAAAACTCAATGAAAACAAAGGTAGATACAGGGTGACAAATTGTGAAGGCAGCTTAGTGAAACTTACCAAACGAAGCTTAATTAATCATATCAAATTGTCATTAAAAACTCCTCAACATAAAGAACTATATTACATATCCCTGCTATAACTTTTTAAACCATGGAGGAAAGAAGAAGAGATACTAGAAAACTATGACTCCTATGAAGACGCTTTCACAGCAAATGAGAGCTCTATCACCGATATAAACTTTACACAGTACAAAAAATGTTGCACAATGAACAGCAACACGAAGAAGAACTCCAGGCTCAACTAGATAAGGACACTCCCGACAGTAGTCAACCTTCTGTAACAGGAAGCCAAGAACCACTGGGACAGCCACTAATAGCAAATGAGGCAGAATTAGCTATGACTGAAGTAGAAAACACCATGTGTCACTATGAAGAAGATACAGAAGACGTCACTGTATTACAATCAAAACTAAACAAAGAGCAGCATACCATTTTTCAAGAAGTAACAAAAAAATTGCACATGGTGTACAACATGAACATAAAGAATGTACCTGCCAAAATTACAAACCTATACTACTATACGTCAGTGGTGAAGCTTTGTCAGGCAAATCATTCTTAATCAAAATCATCAGCAAGTTCCTTCAACAATTGACAAACAACAAACTGTCAGCTGTTGTAACTGCCCCCACAGGTTTAGCTGCCTACAACATAGGTGGTGTCACTTTACACCGATTACGACTCCTTCCAGTAGAACACCAAAACAAATTATAATATTACAAACTTTCTACAGAAGCTGCAATGGAATTACGCAGAGTGCTAAAACAAATGAAAATGCTGCTAATAGATGAGGTGTGCATGGTCTCCAATCTAATGTTGGCTTTGATTAACCTCAGATTACAAGAAGTACTGAAAACCAACTACGGAGAGCTCTTTGAAGGAAAACACATTATTGTTTTCGGAGATCTTCTTCAATTAACACCAGTGAAAGGTGAACCTATTTTTAAACCCTTAGGACACAAACTCTGCCATAAAACTGTTGGCAGCATAGGAAATGTTATCCTTTGGCAACATTTCCAATACAGAGATTTAACAGAAAACATGTGCCAGTCAGCAGACCTCACCTAAGCCAACATTTTAAAAAGTATTAGAGTTGGTGTACTATCTCAAGAAGCACAAGCAATATTAAAAACCCGGCACAATCATGCACTCTATAGCCATAACTCATGTGCTACTGATGTCATGGAACAATTAGCACACAAAAATGTCACTTGTATGTCTTTGATGCCAACTCTTGCAAGCTGTTCCAAGTTCAATGAAACAATGTTGAAAAAAGAAATGCAACCAATAATTGAAATTTTCTCCACAGACAAACTGGACGTACATGGTATGATACCCATGTGTCAACAAGCCACAAAAAGATTAAATGCCTTAGAAAACTATCTCCAACACAGCTGGTTTGGAGAAAATATTAAAATGATCTTTAAACTGCAGAGTAATGCTTAAATGTAACCTTGACGTGGAGCAAGGACTAGTTAATAGAGCACTTGGTACAGTTGTTGGCTTTCCCTCGTGACAACAACATTCAGTTTGTCAATATTCTCTTTGACAAACTATCATAAGTAAAAACAATAGGACGCTCAACAGCTCGATTCCTTCTTTTCAAAGACTGGTATGCACGCAGAGAGCAATTTTCTCTAACTCTAGCATACGCAGTCACCATTCACAAATCACAAGGTCTTACCCTAGATAAAGCATTAATAGATATTGGGAACAGTCTTTAAAGAAGGCATGAGCTACGTAGTACTACCACGCTTACGTAAACATGACGTTCCATTTCTAATCAACTTTGATGCAAGTAAAATAAACGCTGATATTCCTTGCATTTAAGAATACAATAGACTACGTTCACTGTACACCCCCATCAAAAACCTTTCCTGTTCCACAAAAAGCAAAACGTTATAAAAGAAAACTACTTCAAACAGAAATGCAACAGGATCTCACTGCAAAGAGAGTAAAAGAAGCTAATACTTCATCAATTACTACAACCAAAGGAGAATGTACTACTCAAAGTAACTCAGATACTTCTTCAAAGAAGCAACACACACTCCAAAGAAATGACCTGCACACAGAACTATCTGGTCCATTCAAACTTTCAAAAGTAACTGGTGTAAATTGCTATTTCAATTGCCACCAATTATTGACAACATTTATTTATACAATACAGACCAATTGTGTTTGCAAATGTTAGTCCTTCATAGAAATGCAACAAATATATTCTGACAACACTTACAGTGTTCATGGAATAAAACAAGAATTAGGCTACTGTGAGGGAATGGTGAAATTCACTATAAACTCACAAGAAGATCCACAAGAATTTCTAATGTACTTACTACAAGTACTGGAAAACAAAAATATACGTATAAATGAAATCTTCCAGATTTCATACATGTGGAAACATACATGCACTCTGTGCATCAATAAGGCACAGGAACAAATGCCTAATGAACGCTTTGTGTATGTATCTATACCTAACTGTGAATCCGTTCCATTTCAACAACTTGTACAAAATGCAAACCATGGCAGATTATGTACTACCTGCAATTCAGATAATCGCTCCACCTTACAAATCCAAACACATAGTAAATACGTAATACTAATGCTTTTACATTACAATGCAGATGGTACCAAAAACAACTGCAAGCTGACTGGATTCACAAATGGTCAAGTATCACTTGGTAAGAAAACCTTCACAACAATAGGTATAATCTACCATGCAGGAGCCACAACCAATGCAGGTCACTACACTGCATATATAAAAAAAAATGGTGGATGGTTGGAATGTAATGATAATACCATTACTATAAAGCAAAGATTACCAGCAAATCTTATAAACGCTTATTTAATATTCTTAAAACCAAAATTTAATAGCTAATCTGTGCATAAACATTAATCAAATTTCAATTAGAAAAATATAAACAGTTACAATACGCCAACAAGTATCTAACTGCCTCAAAATTCTGCAACAACCAAACAGATAAATCAACACCACTAAATTATAAGAAGAAATGCACAGTTAGAATACGCCAACAAGTATCTAACTGCCCCAATATTTTGCAAAAAACTAACAGATAAATCAATACCACTAAATTATAAAATGAAATAAACTGTTAGAATACACCAACATGTATATAACTGGCCCAAGAATCTGCAACAACCCAACAGTTATATTAGCAAAGTTAATAATATAAATAAAAAACTACAGTCAGTTACAATTCGACATCAGGTATCTAACAATCTGCAACAACCAACAGATAGAACATTAGCCAGAAACAACATTAAAAACAAAGAAAAAAATGTACTGTGCCATAACAAAAAAAGTTTTTTTTAATCCAACATGGATTTTTTTTTCCACAGACCCAATGATTTAAGCAACAAACACAGAAACTGAGCAAATTGCACACTACACTGGTTTGTAAACTACTAAATATGAGGGTCGAAATAAAGCAGAAATGTCTATTATGCAATGTAATAAAGCTTTATAAACTACCTACACTAACATATTTTCTTTTATCACAGAAATTGAAAAAGAATATCTGCTCCAATTACCCATGTCATAAAAAAATATATATCCAATCACAAAAAATCAAACAGGTAGTATATTATAATTCAGTAAAACAAAACATTGTTAAAGGGACGTTATGGTTAAGTTGTGCTACTAAAAACCTATGAAATTCAGTAAAATAATTTTGTTAAAGGGACGTTATGGTTCAAAGTAAAACCGAAAAACCCCTGAAATTCGCTAGTTATGGTAAGTTAAGCAACCATAACTCATGCCACCACGGTGCACTGCTAAGCTTAACACCCAGGACATCAAAGATGACATCACAAATGTTTTTGGTCGTTTTAAAAAAAACTACTGGATGGATTTTCACCGATTTCGGGATCAAGCCGCTGCTCATGCTGCAAATCTGCTGCAAATTTGGTGAAAATCCATCCAGCGGTTTGGGCTGGCGTGAGCAAAGTTTTTTCCCCATTCAGTCTATGGGAAAAAAGAAATTTTGGGACCCCCCTTATAACTTTGTCCCCCCTGGACCAAACCTCACCAAAGTTTGCAAAAACTTTCAGAGTGGGCCATACACTTTTTTTGCAGAGTTTGGTGAGGATTCGTCCAGGGGGAGCGAAGGTATAAGCAGCCCAAAAAGTTCTCTTCCTATGGGATTAGCAACTTAACCATAACTACACGGCCATTACTGTGGCCGTGTAATATATATATATATATATATATATATATATATATATACATACAACCTCTGTGCATTTGACTCACTACATTCAGAACATAATGTCAAGTAAAAATGTCTGGGTATGTCCCCCTGCTTCACACAGTTGGTAATAATATCTACTATATATGTGAAATGCTTTGGAATACCATGATACAATATTATCTAACATGGATGCAAAATGTGTCATAGTGATACATAATTGTTGAGCACAGAATGCAGTCAGTCTCATATTTGCCTGACTGTACCCAGTGTGTTGATGCTTACTAGAATGACTTGGCCTCAGAGTGCTTGATGTAATTGACACATGATCAAATCAAACTTGATATAATGGATACTGCTGCAGTGAATTGTAGATAATTATGCACTCTGAATCTAAGAATTATATAATTCGAGATAATAGATACTGTGATGCTAAGAATGATACATATGTTTACGGCTCTGGATTCCATAAACACCTAATTATAGAGCTTGTTACTTAGGTAAGCAGGATGTAGCCACAACTTCTGATCATATTTATTTATGTGTCGAAAAATGTAAAATTATCATGGGCGCAATATCTGCATTGTATTTGGTGGACACTGCAGGTGTCACTATTATAGTGTATTTCCCCACTAGAGATACGATTGGTGCATTGCACGCGACGGCATCCCTCCAACATGGCCACCCTTGGGTTTGGCCTTCAAATAGGTGCATTGTTGTGTTATCTGGTTGCTTAGCAACCTGTATCTTTTGACTGAGATGGCAACGCAGATTGCCACTCTTAGTAGATGTTGTATCCCGGGGCTCTGACATTCGCACATGGGTCAATTGATGAGGTTACAATATGATCCTTAATTACTTTTGGAACTAGCGATCTGCACGCTGTGCCAAATTCATTTCCATAGCCAGCATCCGCGTGTGCTCCCACACTGCGTTGCGGCTTACAATAGATAGACTAGTTCCTGGTCTCGGGAACTAGCGATCCTCATGCTGCCCCCAAATTACATGTTCTGTCAATTCCATAGCCAGTGGCCAGGTGTGCTCCTTCACTATGATGGGCCTGACAATAGGGAGACTAGCTCCTGGCCTTTGAACTCGCGATCCCCATGCTGTCTCCAATACAGTGTTATTTACATAGCCAGTGTGTGGGCTACATTGACCCATTCAACAGAATTCTTCTCCGTAACCAAGCTGTGGGCAGTCAATGACAAAATGGCTGTGCAGGATCCTTGGGGCACCATTGTGTCAAAACTGCGCCTGGCAGCGACAAAAGGATGGCTGCACCATCTTGCAAAACACAAAATGGGCGAGTTGGAACCGGGAGCACACAGAGAAAATTGCCAGTGTGTTCTTACATGTATAAAAGAAGTGGAGTGAAAAAGCAGCGCTGCTTTGCTGCAAACCCAGAGTTCCCATTGAAAAAGGGAAATATTTGCATTAAAAATTATGCCGCTCGGATGCTTTTTCCTTTCATTCCTCATCACACTATTTTATTAAGGAGACTCTGCCATGCCCATTCACATTCACATTGTGCTCCAGCAGACAAAACCAGTATCCCTGAATGACACGCTGTTGTTCAGTTCTGAAGGAATCAAAAGAAGCTTTACTTCAGCCACACGGGAAACGCTTTACGTTTGGGATACAATATATCAAAGATCAATGCGTCAAAGACGCCCTGGCTCTCGGCCCATGTCAATTTCAGGCCATCTGTGTTCAAACAAATTGTTGCATACAAGGAACTAACTATGGCTACAAAACAATGTGGAAATGCAGAGGGAAGAAACAAACCAAATTTGCAAGGAAAATGCCAGCTGTCTTCACACATGTAAAAACTGGCTTTTGCAAACCAGAAATAAAAAATGCCTGTTTTAAAAGTACCATGTTGAACAAAAACCTGTCTGTGTCTAGCAACGTAAAGGGGTTGTTGCTGAGAAACATAGGGGATGTTTTATCCAACAGGTTTGTTTTGATCCAGGACAAACGAAAATAAAGTAAAATGAATTAAACCTCATTGGCTGGATTTTGCAAGCTCCAGAACAGGTTTTTCTCTGCTGGCTAAACTAAGGCTTCCCCCAAAAGGAACCACCATAAAATTACAGGACACTTTGACTGACCAAAAAAAAGGAAGTTCACACACTCATCAGACATTCGGCTGGGCAGAGGCCTCTCACAATAGAAGTTCTGGGACACGAGGATGTGAAAAAGAAAATCACACCTTCCAGTGACTTTGGTTTAAAAAACTATTTTATTAAGAAACTGTTCAGACTTTTATCTTTGTAACCGGACTTTGCTGGAATGTAATAAATTAACAGCTTTAATGTAATTTTGTGGGTTTTAATTTAAGATATTGTAGCTTTCACTGCCATGTTGGGAATAGAAATGGCAGGGAATTGGGTATTCCACGGAAGGTATACCTTATGCCACTGTGAATTTCAAAGCTGACATGCCTAATGATAATCCACACACATGCATAAACTTATAGAATTTTAGGCTGAATATGTCACCCTAATAATGACCAAACATTTTTAGAAGGGCAAAACAATATCTTACAGACTGCAGAGTTGGGCTGGCATGTGCTGCATAAAATATGTAACCTGTTTATGTAATTTGTTAAAATGCTACCACTGTACAAATGTGCCATTTATGGCAAAATTGGATTTTGGCTAAAATAACTGTGGGAAGGTCTGGACATTGTAAAACTCACATCATAAATCTGACAGCATGCCCTTGAAACCCAATCAGCTGAGAGCAAGGCATCAACCATTACTCCTAACAATCCAGTTGTTTAGAGGCGTGCCCCACCATATAGTTCTATGATGTGATCATGCTTTATATAAAGGGTGGCTGACAGGACTCTAGACACTCTTTCTTGAATGTCCTGTGCCTACGTTCCTGATTTTCCACAATCATCTTGCCAGATTCCAGATCCCCCTGCAAAGGCCAAAGCATAGCTGATTCCAGATTCCATTGAAAGACCCAAGCATAGCTGATTCCAGATTCCATTGCAAGGCCAAAGCATAGCTGATTCCAGATCCCCCTGCAAAGGCCAAAGCATAGCTGATTCCAGATTCCATTGAAAGGCCAAAGCATAGCCGATTCCAGATTCCACTGCAAGGCCAAAGCATTGCTGACCATCCCAGCAAGGCCTCAATCCAGAGACCCTAGATCTAAAAATCCCAATAGCCAAAGGGAAAGCTGTGGTGTTGTTTTGGGAAGCATCCTGAAACCAGACCTGCTTTTTGCCCACCAACTGCTTGCCCTGCTTACCCGCTCCATCCCGCTGAGGCATCACTGTGCTGTGACCAGACCTTTGCTCACCTATCTTTTGCCAGGAGAGTCCGCCATTCGGTGACCTGAGCACTAGAGTCCAGAACCCGGTTGACTGTGCCTAATCCCACATCCCATCACACATAGTCTACCCCATCTTAATTTGTGTCTTTGTTCCACTCTCTAATCAACCCTATCCATATCCTGATAACTTGTCCAACTGTCAGAATTCTCTGTGCATCTTGTCCTTGATCTCCAAGCATTAGCGCCACTTTCCTCTTCCTTTCAGTCTTTCATAGAGCATAAGTCATTAGAGATATTTTGTTTAAATTAATTAATTTTCCCTAAAGAAAAAGGGTACACTGTGTGAAGGGTTACAACTGCAGCGTACCTTTTATATTCACGGGTGGCGTTCCTCTTTTCTTAGCCATTAAACCTAGTTTAAGTAAAATGTGTCTTTCATTTTAAAACAGATTTTCTCTTTTTAACTGCTCTATTTTCCAAAAAACAAACCTCATTCTACCTTCCAAATCTCTCTCAATTCACCACCTATAGCTTCCTTTCACCTCTATATTGTCCCTGTGTTGTGCATCTATTACCCTGCCCAAAGACCGCATTCCAATTCAGTGTTGTTCACCTGTTGTTTGCAAATACCGTTTTTACAGATAAAACTGCAAACTACAAAAATTCAACTTTTCCATGTGTGAATTTGGCTGCACTGGGTTTTCCATTTCAATCTGCTTGTGAACTGTATGCTTTTGTGATACGTTGCCTGATGGGTGCTAGTGATATAACATCCCTGATACTGTGATAAAACATATGCATATCTTTCTTTAGACACACGTATAATCAGGGGTCGAAGTGTACGAAAAGATGTAGCGGAACTATGTTCCCTGCTGGCCTGCACCCACTCCTCACAAACCCCATCGCCACGCCCTCTGCCACACACAACACAAACCCCCGAACACTAGCACCTGCTGTGCAACGTATTCCTACACTTTTATTTTAAAACGAAACCATCCGGTTTCACCTCAGAATCTATCCTACCGGGGAAGGAATCTGAGGAGAAGGATGTGCCTGTAATCTCTTCTTCCTCATAGGAGGAGAAGGCCAGATTAGCAGAGTGGACCCCCAAGGTTTTGACCTTACATCTGGGATCCCCCTTCACATGGTCAGTTGCTCCGCAAACAAAACAAGATCCACTGGGTCTGTTTACATAGGGAGGCTTACTATAACCAGAGCTCTGTCTGGGAGGCTGACCTCCACTACCCCGTGAGTACTCTTGTGACTTACCCTTATTTTTCTTTTTGTGGCCTTCTGTGAGGAAGTTTTATCAGATTCTCCACCCTCCTTATCTTTGGACTTTTCCCCCTCATCCTGCTTAACAGGATGAGTCTTGTCCTTATGGGACACTCTATGTGACACCCACACATCTGTTGCAATGGCCAGCTTCTTAGGATCTATCTCCTTTGAATCTGCCAAATGCTGCTTAAGCTCAGGGGAACAAGATGCAAAAATATGTTCAAGCATGACAAGACATGTCATATCTTCAAAATTGGAGACCTTATAACATTCAACCCAGCCAGCCAAGTTTATTAAGTAGAGACCCTAGATCTAAAAATCCCAATAGCCAAAGGGAAAGCTGTGGTGTTGTTTTGGGAAGCATCCTGAAACCAGACCTGCTTTTTGCCCACCAACTGCTTGCACTGTACAGACTTCCCCCAACAACACATATGAACGATGTGGGAATGATGACAATGTGGGCCCAGGAAATTGATGAACACCTGAATCCCGAAAGCTGGGAAAGATGTTGTGGCAATGTACGACATTCCTCACTGGACTGGAATCTCAGAGATTGTCAAATCAAACTTCTGCCCAAGACATACTGGATGCCAGACCGGATATATAAAAGGGGGCTCAGATGCTTCAGCAAAGAAGAATAATGCAGCAATTGGGTCCAGTTGACTAGGTGTCTGTAAAAGGGTCTAAACCGAGTTATGCATTGATTATCTGACTGCAGGTCCTCTGCACTCACAGCATGTCCCCTTTACTTCATGCTAAACCGTGTTGTGAATAAAAGATTCTTTTGTCCACAGAGATGTGTTGACAGCATTCAAGGTGCACATTGCACCACACATTATCTGTCCTCGTGCCTTTGGCACTTGGCTCTTAGGTGTTTTCTTCAAAGTACAAAACCCTTTTGCACATGAGAACACACACTTCCATAGATTGTCTTGTCATTTTATGAAAGATATACAGTTTATTAGACTGCTTTCTAACAGCAGATAAACAAAGCATGGTAGTAAAGAAAAAGTTAAGTCAATGAGGGATTTTCAAAATATAATTCAAAGCAATATTAGAGATTTAAAAAGTTTACATCTTTATTTTCCACAAATCTAGAAATTAGTTGGTTGCCCTCTTTAGGAAAAGGCTCTAGAAATGATATGAGGTTGAATAGGATGATATCCTTTAAACACTTCTCCAAGATCACTGCAATATGTTGAAATTCGAATGCAGCACTGGCACTCATCCAGAAAACACATCTTCAACTAGACAAGGACTAGGTCAGTAATGTTGTTTGCAAAATATGATATTATATTTGGAATGGAACTAGCTGAATTGCATTGTTGTATTTTTTGGGTGGCAGCCCACAGTGAAGCATATGTTCGGATATCATATATGTACATTATTTGGGGAAAAACATTTTTACGAAAGAGTTAAGGTTAAACCAACAAAAGTCTTCCAACATCAGAAATAATAACATTGAGGTAACAACATAATAAACTTTATTAATACATTTAAACATAATTTAAAATCAAATATCATGGTAACCTTAACTTACCCTGTTTTTCTTTTGCAATATTTAGTTTTTGATCTCGAAATGCTTCATAGTGAAAGTAATGTAATGTGTTGTGTGAATATTTGTATTTAATAAAAATGTAAAATGTTTTCATGTTTGTTTTAATGTGTATTGCATTTGCATTTACAGCCTGCATCATTTACAACTTTTAATTTAGCACACATTATGTTTGCATTTTGTATGCACAGTGTAACAACTATAAACATGTATATATTATTTGGAGAAGTAAATGTTACAAAGCTTTTACTGTATATGGCATGTTAATACTTATTTAGCAGTTTAGTTTATGTTTTCATTTTATAATGATATGTTCATTGTTTAGTAAATTATATGTATTTACAATGATGACATGCACCTTGTTATTAATTGATATTGTTGTATGTTGTAAGGTTGGGGAAGGAGGAGATTAACACACAGGTGGTTTGATTGTTGGCATGGGTTGAAGAAATAACTTCATGACCCTAATACTAAGAGGAATTTCCCTGCCTTGAAATAATTTTCTAAGGAGTTTGTCAGGATAGTCCAAAATAAACAAGTCCACCGCTGTGTCAGAATCCTATTTCCAGGCCTCACACTAAGAACTTAAACTAATGTGAAAAGGGGATCTTTCTTTAGTCTCATGGATTTGTTCCACTAGCAAAACAAAGTTTAAAAATGGTGCAACAAAGAAACTCCAAAAGGAAGGACAGCCTTACCCCCAGGTTGACGTGCTCTCTGAATCGGCAATGAGGGTAATTTCCTGTTTTAGTGTTCAAGGAAAATCTTACTCCCAGATAGTCATGACCACAAAACGTTCAACAAGTGTCTTTTCTTCTTTCCTTCCTTCTCCTTGGTTTCACAGCCAACCTTGTATGCTATCCTGCCAGGTACTGTGACCATGAAAAGTGCTTGTGCTTTCTCTTGTGAGTGAGTCCCAGGCCCTACCTTCTCTATTGTTATCAATTGTGCTTTTTCTTGCTTGACTACTACTGCTTTGCTGATCACAGCTAACCTGGTAGACTCTACTGCCAGGTACTGTGTGTTGAAGACTGATTTGGCTTTCTCTTCATGTGGGTGCAAATCCCAGACTTTCCTTTTCACTAAATTGTGGTCTTCTTCCTTTGCTACTACTACTACTACTACTACTAATACGCTGTCGCTCATGGCCAACCTGCTATACTCTACTGCCAGGTGCTGTGAGTATAAAGATAGCTTTGGATCTCTCTTCATGTGGGTGAGAGACCCAGACTCGCCTTGTCTTAATTGTGATCTTCTTATTTTGTTTTTACTACTCTGTTGTTCACAGCCAACCTGGTACACTCTCCTGCCAGGTGCTGTGAGTATGAAGATTGCTTTGGCTCTTTCTTCATAAGGGTGTAAATCCCAAATTTGCTTTGTCCTTTATTGTGGTCTTCTTCCATTACTACTACTACTGCTACTGCTACTGCTACTACTACTACTACTACTACTTTAGTCACAGCCAACTTGGTATACTATCCTGCAACAGGATTGGTGTGGAGGCCATAATCAGATATATGGGTGTGGGTCCCAGACTCACTTTTGTGATCATCCATTCTCCTAGCCATCCCACCAACGGTCCCATTCTCCCTGACCTGGTGCATCTCAGTTGTTTGCTGGTGCTTTGGGTCTTCACAGCTTCCTTTCGCTGCTTCCATGGCTTGCGGCAGCTCCACGCTGAATCAAGGTCTCTTAGCTGCACTTCTTGACTTCCCCACACGCTGCAGGCCTCTTGACTGCATGGGAGCTTGGCTTCTGCCACTCACAGGTGTTCATCTGCGACGGAGGTTCAAGGGACAACGTTACCAGCAGGTAACCACT
The DNA here is from genome assembly GCF_040938575.1 of Ambystoma mexicanum. Lineage (NCBI taxonomy): Eukaryota > Metazoa > Chordata > Amphibia > Caudata > Ambystomatidae > Ambystoma > Ambystoma mexicanum. The sequence goes on along the minus strand of NC_090922.1, from coordinate 1,004,772,072 downwards.
CTGTCCCCTCTACAGCTGTCAGCATTTGGATCTCCACCCTCTCCTATGAGGGCCTCTCCTCACTCCCAGTCCTCCCTTCCTTTTTATGAGATAAACAGCATAAGCCTTCTATGGAATTTAGTCTGTGCACCATGGTTCTGCAGAACCTGCCATCTGGATCCATGCCTCTTCCTCGTCTCAGTAGTGAGGTCCTCACTCCTCACTAGGTTGCTGCTGCGCTTCATCATCCGAGTAGGAAGGTCTTCACTGTCAGAAAGAGTGGGCAAGGAAAGGTGATTGGGGTGGTGGGAGCCACTTTGAGCACCAGATGTCATGTTTGTCCCCATTGCAGGTGTCACTGGTGCTGCACACGGAAAAGAAAGTCAGGAGAAAGTCAAGACAGGAAGAAACCGCACTTCCCAGCATGCTCAGCCTCCAGAACTACAGCCCCGGCAGCCCAGAAACCTCAGCTCCAAGAAACAGGCACACGGGGCCTGTCGAGGCTGGAGCCGACGCCCAGACTTACGCACATGCGCGCAGGAACTCCTGCGCATGCGCAAACAACCCGAATCTGTTCGCGCTCGTACTTTCCTCCGGGCGGACGCATCTCCGATGACCTCCGGACACAGCATCTTACGCGGGGCCAGACCTCGCCTGCACTCCTGTTGCGGCCCCGCGAGACAAGAGATAAGTAAACCTGTAATGATATCCGTCGATCGGACCCCGCAGTGCATGGACCAGTGTGGGAGGGACCCCGGTTACCCCGCATGTCACGTTGGGAGATCCGAGGGAGTTCTCGCATGATACCCGGTGCTATAAAACACTAACCGCATGTGGCGCAGCACGCTTCTCATGCATTGGTACTAATGTGAAAGTCGTGTGCTTGGATAGGAGCATGGTAGAGAGGCCATACTAATTATTTCCTTCTTGGCAGGCATTAACGCCGCTTCTGGCGCCCCGAGGCTGCGAGCCCCGACCTCCGAACATTGCCATTAACCATATGGAAACGAACACCAAGCTAAGTGTACCATTCGGTTTTATGTGATTTATGTTTTAACTTGGTGCAACTCAATCCAGCAGTTATATTCATGCTATGATTTAGTGGGTGTGAATACTGATATTACACTTATATGTACGAAATGTGAAGGGGCAACTCAGTGCTGTCTACAACTGGGAGCAGTCCCTCAGAGGTTACAGGTGTGAACATTGTACAGTATAACTAATAGGCAAGGGGTAAACTCAGTGCAGATGCTCAACTGAGTGCAAGAACCTAAGCCAAAAAATAAGAGTGATTTTGTAATTGTAAGAGTTGTAACAAGGCTCTCAGGACAAGAGCCCTGGAGCATGTTTCCCTTAACTCCCCCTACCTGTCCCTAACCAATCTCCTAACCCTCTATCCGGTGATCCTCTTCTCCCGAAACCTATCCAGTCCAAGGACCCTAACCCTCTTTCCCTCAGGGGGTCGCGGAGGCCTGTGTTACGTATAAACCAGGCGCCAAGACCGCCTGGGGGAGGTAGGTGTTCGTGCTGCTTCTGCGCTGAGGACCAACAAGAGAACCTGACATTCACTCCTCACCAGGTTGTTGTCGCTCTTCCTCATCCCAGCATTTCTTGGGGAAGTGGCACTGTCTATTCTGCAGACATACATGGAAGTGCGTGGGTTTAGGTCTTGTGTGGGGTAACAGTGTGAGGGATGTTGAGGTGTAGGAGAATAATATTGCATATCTCCCAAGATGTGGTCCCTCATCCCATAGGGGTTTCCCTCCTCATGAGATCCACCCACTGAGTACCACCCTCCAGGGCACTATCAGGTAGCAGCTTCACCTCACAGGCCTCATGGGAAGGGGCTTCACCCAAAAAAAGCAGTGATGACATCCCAGGATTCGTCACATTATATAAAGTATGACACTTTAACGCTTCCATATAATTTGTTATTGTAGTTTTTATTTTTAAATATTGTGTGTATTTGAATTGAAATTTCAGGGGGAATTATGCTTGTGTATATTATATTTTAACTTTGTTATGTAGTAATTCTGTATTACAAAAATATTGCATACTTTCTTTTAACATATATTTTATACAGTGATGTGTTTTATGTGTTAAATTGTTATACTTTCATGGTAATATTGTTTGCTTTTAAGTGTGGGGGTAAGTTAAGTTTACGATGATATTGGATATTAATGTAATTTCTTTAAATGTATTAATAATGTTTATTATGGTGGTACCTTAATGTTAAATAATTCTGATGTTTGTAGACTAAGTTTTTGATGGTGTAACCTTCTTTTCAAATGAACTTAATTACAGTTATGTGATTATTGATGTTGAGTGTTGTAATATTAGCATGTTTTGTATGAGCATTTAATGTAAGTGTGTGGTTGGCATGACAGCATGTTTCATATCATCGGGTGACATAACTATGTGTCATACGTGAGTGTGTTGTAAGTTTATATGTTGTAAGATTGTGTGTAGTGTGTGTTGTAGGCACATGAGTCGAAGAGCACATATTGTAGGAGCATAAGATAAAGGCATGTGTGTTGTAGAAGGGTGTGTTGTAGGACCGTGTGTCATAATAGTGTCTTATAAGAGTGTGTGTGGACAGATGCCATGTAATGGGAGCATGTGCTGTAGGAGTTACTGTCATACGTTCACATGTTGTACATCCACATGTTGTAGGTAAATATGTTGTAGGTGCATGTGTTGTAGGTGCATGTGTGATATGAGCACATGTTATAGGTGCATGTGTTGTAAGTGCACATGTAATAGGAGCATTTGTCAGGAGCGTGGGCTTTAGCCGTGTCTGTCATAAGAGTGTGAGCAATAGCAGTGCACATCATAGGTGCTTGTGTTATAGGAGTATGTTTTATAACAGTGTATCATAGGATCGTGTGTTGTAGGAGCATGTATCATAAGAGTGCATGTGGTAGGAGCACATGCTGTAGGAGTGTGTTCATAGAAGCGCATCGAGAGAGGTATGCCTCCTAAAGTGTACATTATCTTATGAATAGTGCATATTTTTGTACAAAAAGTATATATTTCCTTATGAAACATTTACATGCATTCTATCACTTTAAAGCCAGAATGAGAGTCAGTTGTCACTTGCCTTTGATGTGAGATATTAATTGCATAATATATGAACTGTAAAACTCAAACACTCTGTGTACAGTTTGTGCAATAGCACCTGGAGCATTCCAGGTGCCAAATGGGATTACCAAATAAATGATTTCAGGCCCAAATAACCAGACAGACTCAAAGAATATGGAAAAATACTACTTCGTTTTCAGTTCAATAAAGCAGGGAAACCTGGTGAACAAACACATTGTAGTTCACACACTCTCATCACATATCCATTACACAAAGGGCTTTATACCTTGATGTACGTCAGTTATGACATCCTACATTGCAAACAATAAAACCTATCGGGTATATTTAGTATAAGTGTTAGTAACATCACTGGCTGCCCTTTATCGGGAAGGTGCTGGAATAATCACCCTGAAATGCGTAGAGAAATACATAAGGATTGCACACATCACATAATAATTTTTTCCAGCTACGTGAAATTTGACTGAAATCCATTGGGAGAAATTGTCTACCTGTGATTAGTTAAACAGATGTCATTTTGAAAGTGATTGATTTGAACAAAGACAGTATGCTGACCTAATTGTAAAACATGAACTTTATTTTTACAAATTGAATATGGTCTATTGTAAAGACATTTATATGAATCAATAGGATGAAGTAAAATAGTATTGATATTTTTATCAGTAACCTGAGTAGGAATGATATTATTGAATATGACTGATTGATAATTAAATAATTGTTTGTCTATACAATACCAATTGTGTGCGCAGGGGAAGGGAGAGTTCCACAAGTGTGTGGACTTCTGCTGTTTTTACACATGAAAGTCAGTTGTGACTTACTTTTGATGTGAATTTTTAAATGTCAGTTGTGTAATGCACGAACAGTAAAACTAATATGTTCTGTGTACAGTTTCTATGACTTGCCGTAGATGTAAATATTAAGATGTCAATTTTGTAATGTGCCAACTGTAAAACTCATACACTCTATGTATGTCATTGTATCACATGTTGTAGGGCCTGTCTGGTAGGAGTATGTGTTTTAAGAATGTGTGTCATGGGGGGCGTGGCCTGGAGCTCACGGTGGAAGGAGGCTAAGGCGCCAAGCTCTGGCCGAGACGCTGCATCAAGATCCTCATTCGACCGCATGCAGGAGCCCTTCAGGCGACAAACTCAAGCAGAAGGTGTCGGAACCCAATGTCGACTAGCGACGGCAGTCCCGAAGAAAATCGGCACTGGGAACACACATATTTAGCCCTACAAAGACCCTTCCCGCCCTCCGCCCTCGCCTGTGTTCAAGATGGCGGTCTCTGCACTCCACTGAAGCCGCCTGGGACTCCGCGGCAGACCGTCATTGCTGCGATCAACACTCCAGGGAGAAGAATAGAATCGGACTCGAAACCGCGGGCACACAAACCCCTGCGGCTGCGAGGCTGAGTGCTGGGCGCCCACAGCCCCGACATTAAGCAAAGCGTGGCGGGCCGCTGGGGAGCGCCGACAAGAGGGAGAGGAACCAGACCCCGCACTACTCCTACGAATTTGTGGCCTCCCACACACCCGCACCACCCCCCAGAGAAAAATGGACTACCGCTGGGAAGAGCCATCGGGGGGAGAAGACCCGGACCCCAGACTGCTCCGGCGCACTGAGGCCTTGGAAGGCTGAGTGCGACTCCCCACACAGCCGCCTCGCCCCAACGGAGGTGCGCGGTGCGCACACCAGCACGGCCAGTGCATATACCGGCGACCTCAGGGGAGTGAATCGTCGGGGTGGGAAGACACCTGATCCTCCATCTGTGGATGGAGCACGCGCACACAAGGTGAGGAGACCGGGGGGCCCCGCAAAGCATTACAGCAACACCATCAGCCTCCTCCCCGGCTCCTGTGCCTAATACTGCTCTACCACCCATCTAACGCACCCCCCTCAGACCCTGCTGGGGGGAAAAGACTCAGACCCCGAGTGGAGAAAATTAATTTCCAGCCCCCCCACCGAAGCGGTGCCTGGGGTGCAACTAAATCACCCCTGCAAAGCCTGCAGGCCATTGATACACGACGCACTACCCCTCCATAAATCAAAACTCTGTAACACTCTAGCAGGACACCATTATCCAGTGCCCACCTGATCTAGCCAACGCAGGGAGCAACATCAACACCAGCCCAGATAGCCTCGGCATCACATATTCACGAACTTGCCATGTCCTCCAGAAGCAAGCCGAAACCTGCTACAATGGACAATTATGTCTCTACCAAACCTAAAAGCCCAGCTAACCCGCGCCTCTCCGCCCCTGAACCCACTCAACCAAGAAGCGCGGACCCCCCCGAGAGCCAGAGCCAAGTGTTGGAAGCCATAGCGTCTCTCTGCACATTTATAGATTCCAAGATAGACAAATTCAGGTCGGACATACAACTTGTGCGACAAGATGGCAGGAATTTAACAGACAGAGTCGCTACCTCTGAAGCAACCATAAAAGAAACAACAGAAAACACAGTTGAACTGAAAGCCAAGGTAGTGGATCTCGAAAGGAAAGTAGCTATCCTTGAGTCTAGGGCCGAGGAGGCCGAGGGGTGCGCCAGAAGGGGCAACATCAGGATACTGGGAATTCCGGAAGTTGACGATGGCCCAAACACCACATATAGAGTCTCTGCTGCAACAGGAAATAGGCGCTGGCAATCTCACGCAAGGCTTCGCAGTCGAAAGGGCACATAGATCCCTCCAAAAGAAACCTCCCCCGGGTTCGCACCCTCGCCCAATAATCGCAAAAATACTTAATTTCCAGGACAGGGAAGTCATCCTGAGGCACACCAGGGAAGGAGGCCCAAAAGAACGCGGCAATTCAATGATATCCATTTACCCGGATTACACTCCAAAAGTACAAAGAGAGAGGAACTCATTTGTTCCAATCAAGGCCAGGTTGCGGCAACTAAATTTAAAATACATGCTGCTCTACCCGTCCACACTGAAGGTTATCTTCAAGGGCCGGATGGAGGACAATAACCTAGCTCAAGGCGAGGACGCCCAGCCCAGAAACAAACAAGAGAAACTATAGATCGGGACGCAAGAATTGTACATGCTCGCCAAAACAAGAACCCACTACAAACACATGCACCCTGCATCGCGGAAGCAATTTACACTACAGTTAGCCAGCTAAATGCGGCGCTCGCTTGGCCCTCATCGGACACAGGACTTCGCCCCCGCGAACAGACCAGGCCAGGCCAGTTGCCTGACCGACCCCACTCGAGCCCGACACCCGGATGGTATCCGACGGCGCGAGAGCACCTGAGCACAGCAACAAGAATGCAGTCGCTAGGCGCACCAGTTATAGTTATGTTAATTGTTACGTTAGCTGCACAGTCTTCACACTACCACATCTGAAAAGACAGTGGACGAGACCACCACAGCACCTAAACACGGGCAGAAATGAGAGACGAACGCCGAGCCCCGCTAGTGAGAGGCTGAGTCTACTGGGCAGACGCATCATGGAGGGGATTAGAATGAGCACATATACACCCAAATGGCATCACAATTGAAAATAATGATGTGGAATGTGCGTGGGATGAACTCTTACCTAAGAAGGACCCGGATTCAATCCTATCTTTGCGGAAAGTAGATCTCTATTGCAATGCTCCAGGAAACCCACCTGACGGCGGAATTCTCATCCAAGATAGCCGAACGATGGGGAGGTATTGGTAAGGGAGCACCATACTCCAAATACGCAAGAGGAGTCTTCACGTGGGTGAGCCCAAGCGTTCCGTTTCACCTACAGGGAGTGGAAGCTGACAAGGAAGGCAGGGACCTAATAGTGTGGGGAACCATCGAACACACCACAATATGCCTAGTCAACTCCTACTTCCCGCAACACGGAATACCATCACATATTGCAATGTTGTGCTCCAAAATAGCTCATCACAGAGAGGGCACCTTCATTTGGGGTGGCGACTTCAACTGCATCAGAAGTGGCGAAGTGGATAGGTCTATGCCCCCCCAACAACCACACTATACCGCTACCACGGCTCTCAACAATGCCTTGGAACACCTCGACCTAGTAGATATCTGGAGAGCACAACACCCAGAAGAAAGAATCTACTCATATTACTCGGCCCCGCACAAGATCCACACGAGGATCGATTACCTGTTTGTAGACAGGGAACAAATCGCATCGGTGGACTCCACCACATACCTGGGCAGATCGATATCTGACCATTCACCGCTGGTCATGCAGTAGAAACTAAAGGGCCCCAGACCCCCAATACCAACATGGCGATTGCCCACCGCAGCACTTACTGATCAGGACTTCAGGGAAGATCTCAGCACTAAGCTCGAAGACTACATCGACAACAACAGAGGATCCGTATCGAGCTGGAGAACGCTATGGGAGGCAATGAAAGTGGTAACTCGGGGAGAAGCGATATCTGGAGCGGGAGGCATTTGGAGACGTCTGAAAGAGACATTGGAAGAGCGTGAAACTGAAATAACGCGTCTTGAAGCCGACTCAGACCCCACTCTGGAGACAGAGGACATTATGCGGGAACTCAGAGACGAATGCCGAACAGCCTGGGACAGACTGGCTAAATTCGATTTTGCAACTAATACCACCAAGACCCATAAAGAGGCTGATAAGCCAGGCAGACTACTGGCATGGCTGTGCAAGCGTGAACATCCAAGACACTTCCCCACAGAGATCAAAGACGCACATGGAATAACACATAAGTCACAACTGGACATCAACACTGCATTCGCGGAGTTCTACTCCGAACTCTACTCCCACGATGAACAAGTACCCAGGGAAGAAATCAGAGCCACCCTCGACGAGATCGGGCTCCCAAGACTGACTGAAGAACAGAGAGAAGCACTAGACGCTGAGATCACCTCAGAAGACATCACGGAAGCAATTAGATCCCTAGCGACTAGCAAGACCCCAGTGAGCGATGGTCTCCCACCTGAATTTTCCAAAGCCTATGAAGCAACCATTACCCCGATACTATACGGGGTCTACACGGAAGCTTACGAAAATGAAATTCTCCCCTGCACCATGAAGGAGACCATCATAATCCCCATGCTCAAACCAAACAAGCCACACGAATGCTGTGATTCTTATCACCCGTTAGCTATGCTGAATTACGACAGCAAGATTTTAACCACCATTTTGTCTAAGAGACTCGCGAGGGTGGTGGGGGCTATAATACATGAAGACCAAAACGGATTTGTCCCAGGACGCAACACCACGGCCAACCTCCGGAGACTACAACACGTCATAGCGGAAACCTATGAAAGTGATGAGGACCTGGCGGTGCTGTCACTAGACGCCATCAAGGCATTCGACTCCATATTCTGGGAATGGTTGATCGAGGTGCTGAGAGAGTTTGGATTTGGGGAGGGCTTTGTGAGATGGGTCAAGGTCCTGTACAACTCACCCATGGCCAGAGTGAAAACCGGCAGAATAATATCTGAAGCCTGGCCGATACAGCGAGGTACTAGGCAAGGATGCCCGCTGTCACCCATGTTGTACATCTTGGGACTGGAACCGATTGCCATCTACTGTAGGAAGCAGTTTTTTGATACGGGCATAAAACTAGGCAATCGACACTTCATAATCTCCTTGTACGCTGATGACGTGCTCTTATACCTAAAGGGCCCACACGTAAACACGCAGGTCTTGCTCGATGTCCTCAAAAACTATGCTCGCTATTCCGGGATCAAATTCAGCAGGTCAAAATGTTGTGCGTTCCCGCTGGCCAGACTTAAAGAAGTGGGAGAAGCTGATCTGCCAGAGGTGGAAATAAAATGGCGACCAGGAATGTTCCGATATCTGGGAATCAATATAAAACATACCCCAGAGCTTACACACGACCATAACACCGAGATGGCGACAAAAGCACTCCGCAACTCCATGAAGTTCTGGTCAAAATTACCACTCGCCATGATGGGAAGAGCAGCAATTGTGAAAATGATTATCCTTCCGAGACTCCTGTATTACTTCACAAATATCTGCTACTACATCCCCCTGCCCTTCTTCAGAAAATTGGAATCACTAATCAGGGACTTCCTATGGGGCCCATCCAGGCACAAGCTACCCCTAGCGATCCTCACGTTGCGACATAAAGAAGGAGAGGTGCAACTCCCAGATTTACACATGTACTACCTAGCTGCACTGCTCAGCCATGTGACAAAATGGCTCCAGGACGACCCGAACGCAGAATCAGATTTACTAAGGCTAACACCTTCCAACCTGTTCCCCAAAGAGGCACTTTGGAACCCGCTGAAACAAACACGGGACGTCCCCATGATCGTACAATTAGGCAGACAGATCTGGACCAGAACCTGTTCCACCCTCCAGTTGAGTCACCCATACTCTCCCAACACTCCCATCCTCGTGGACGCATGCAAAACCATAACAGACCTCAGGGTGGCGAGAAGCTGGGAGCGAGCTGGGATCTACGCATGGGGCGACATGTTCGAAGACGGCAAGTTCAGAGAACTTGAATCGATCTTGGAATCGGAGGGGCTCAGAGGAGGCCAATTCCTGTGGTACCATCGCCTCAGACAGGTCGCAAAAACTAAATGGCCAGATTGGCCAGAAGAACCCACTTATGACCCTTTGCTCCAGGAGATGCACGACCTCTCAGACGGCTGGAAACCAGTAACTCGACTCTACGGTCGATTGATGGACAAACCCAACCCCAAAAGCGCAACACTAAAGGAAAGATGGGAGATTGACCTGGAGACCACACTGACGGACGATGAGTGGGAAAGAATACTACTTTACCCAAAGGAGGTCTCTAGGAACACTAGATTCTGACAAATCCAACTCAACGTCCTCTATAGAACGTACATGACCCCGAAGAGGGTGGCCGGTTTCAACAAAAAAGCATCCCCAAACTGCCCCTGGTGCGGCAGCGACGCCGCTGACCTGCTACACATGTTCTGGACCTGCAACAAGGTGATGCTACTCTGGTCTAAAGTAAAGCAAACTTGCATAAGTGCTGGCATCACCAGATACAACTGGGAACTGAAAGAATGTCTGCTTGGAGCCCACCCCAGAATGAGCAAGATCAAACACGTGGTCAAGCTGATGGACATTGCCTGCATCCTGGCCAAGAGAACTATAGCTATGGCCTGGAAGTCAAAAGGGGGTCCGAGGTACGAACACTGGATCAAAGAACTAGACAGATGGACCACAGCGGAGACCAGAGCCTGGCAAGATGGTGCTAACACTGGTGTGGACGACATAAACAACACCCTTGAGGCATGGAAGGCCCTCCTTCGTGACATACCCTTCTCCGCAGACCACAAACCCCCTGAAGAACCTGCCCGTCCCAATACAAAATAAGACAAGAAACCACTCAGCGCCTCGACTCGGACTTCTCGTGAGGCCTGAAACTTTATCTCCTTACTCCTCCGCTTCAGAACTTAAGCTGCAAAGAACGCTCTGATAGAAGAAGACTGTGCGGTTTGTTGTTATTATGTTGTTATCTGTTATGTGTTTCCTTTATTTGGCTAACTAGAACCAGTATTAAATGCAACCTGCAATGTGTACTTAAACAAATGCCAATAAAATGCGTTTAAAAAAAAAAAGAATGTGTGTCATAGGACTATGTGCTGTAGGAGCGCATTTTCTAGAGTACATATTGTAGGAGACTGATATGTGTAGCAGGAGCATGTGCAGTAGGTGTGCTTGCCATCAGAACATGTATTATAGGAGCATGTGTTGTAGAAGTGCATGTTATAACAGCACGTGTAATAGGAACATTTGTTGTAGGATTGTGTTTATTAGAGTGTAATGTCATAAGAGTGTGTGATTATGTGTGTAGTAGAAGTATGTATGGTAGGGGCATGTGTCATAGGAGCATGTATCGTAGGAGCATGTGGTTTCATAAGAGCATTTGTTGTAGGTTCATGTATCCTACGTGCATGTGAGAGCATTTGTCCTACATCTACATGTTATGTGTAGTAAGCATGTGTGTATTAGGTGTGCATGTCGTAGGAGCATGTTATTAGTGATCATATACACAATGTTAATATCACAAATCTATGAGTAGGGTTTGAATGTAACCTGTGTACTTTCATTCTGCTCATGCATTGTAGGTATACTAAAGTGTACATTTTCGTATGAAAAGTGTACATGTTCGTATGAAAAGTGTTCCTTTATCATATGAAATATGTACATTTATTCAATCGCTTTAAAACTGACATCAAATGCTATGATAAGAGTTTTTAGATGTTAATTGTGTAATATACGAACAGTAAAAAAACGTCCATCTACCCTGGCTGCACTTCGCTGCATTGAGCCAACCAATTGGCCATTGTGCTGTGCAAATACCCAGACCTCCCGGAGCCAGGATGCAAAGAAGGCCCTGTTCGAAGGCCTAGTTAAAAGGCTCCATGAGCCTGTTTTTTGTTGTCTGTGCAGGTATGTGACGGTAATGGCAGGCGTTCATAAAATCACTGAAACGGATTTGGGTGCCTTTTCCTCCATGCAGCATGTCCGGTCTCCATGCCTTGCTAATGGTTGTCCTGCTGCACCCCAACCCCAATTACTGGTCATCTGTAAAGGTGAGAAGAAGCCAGATTCTTGTAATACTCCATTTCAGCATAATGTGCAGGTCCGCAGAGCATGCTGCTCGATCCACCTCTAAGTGCTACACTACGCATCAATGCTTGACTCTCTAAAGGGATAATTCCCTCAACTAATGTTTCTAATGGCCATTGTTGTCTAAGAGTCCAAAGTAAAAGTCAGTCTGTGTCTAAACCTATGCCTGCCCTCAATCTATACAAACATTTTATAGAAAGTCTTTTCAAAAATAAGAAAAATAGTGGTTCAACAAAAATGGAAACCAGGATTGGTTTCAGGTGGTCTTTCTCCAGGTGTTGTTGGGTCAATGTCACACAAATAAGTTATATCCACAGAGCTATTCGCAAGACATTCTCACATATGTCCCTTGTAGTTATTCCAACTACCTTCAAATGTCTAAGTTCTTTGGTGTTCCCGTTCCCAAGCTTCAGCAAGTTTCAAAACACCATTCAAAATAACAACACAGTTATTTTTGCAAGTTTCCAGGGGTCTCCTTCCCCACGCTTTAATCCTCTTTACCAGTTCAATAAAACTTAACAAGTCTCTAACGTGGTTAGGCCATTTAGGGTTCCTTTCTCCAAACTCAGGCCCCTTTCAACTTTCACAAAAAAAGTGGGGATGGGGGGCACAACTTAGTAATAGTAATCCTTAGGATGGTGCAAATAACAGCAACTGTGCTACTTGAGTATTCATCAAAGTGTTATATAGGTTTATAGTGTTCTAAAAAATTTCAGGTGCACAAGGGGGAGGTAAGTCTCAAGGCCACCCAAGACTGAAGGAAATATATGAACAAAACATGTTGTTGCCAACTGTGTGCGCTCCCAAGGGATATATCATCCAAGGTCACTTTAGGTACGTGGAAGAACTGGTCCCCAGGTAGGCAACTTACTCTTACGTACACCGTGTAATGTATTCAAACATTCTCAATGTAACCTCATCTCTGCTGTTACAATCATATAGCTTCCATCAAAGAAAATTCAACTCTCCACAACTGAGAGATCTCACAATGTTCATATATGTAATAGGTGAGTGAATATCACTCTCAAAGTAATATCTTCAGGTTTTTAGAGTATCATTTTCGAAACAAGCATCATGAAGGAAAATAGTCTCCACATTCAAAGCTAAGAACATAATCTGTGCTAAGTCCACCTTGGTAAATAAGTTAAAGAGATTGTGTTACAGAGTTCACACAATGTCATTTCAAAACATCAAACAATAGATACAGAAATAATTGTAATCATCCTAATGAACTCCATTAAAGATAACAGTTGCCAACGGGTTTCGTCCCCTTTCAACTTTGAACCACAAAACTCAGTTCTTTATCGGGATGTATTATGATTTCTTAAAAAGGCCTCTTCCTTCCCCAAGCTCTAGCCCTCTTTCAGCTTCCAAACACAACATATGATTTATTACAGTTCTGTCTGAATTAAAAAAACATTCTTTCATGGGGTAGAATCAGAGGCTTTTGAAAACTCCAGGCTTTTTGCTTTCCTAGGTGACACCACTCTGACCCCTTTTGGCCCTCTCTTTGCTCTCACATTATTCTGTTACCTTTTTATTTCCTTTAGATGCTCTTTGAATCCCTTTTCTTCTGCTTTCCTTTCCGTGCACAGTTGCACCCTCTTTACTAATCTGCTGTCCTTTCCATACACCCTTTCACCCTCTTTTGGTTCCGTGCACACTTGCACCTTCCTTTGCGTGCCCCAGCACTCTTCTTTATCTTTCTTGTGCCCCTCTCTTATTACGGGAAATTCACTGTTTCTTTTCCCTTTCTCTCATCTTCTGCTTCAATTGGGCTTATTTTTGCCTTTTGCCCCAATCTGCTTTTCTCACTGCTTTTCATTTGCTTTCTGTCTCCTTGCTGCACTTTCAGCCTTTTTACTTTTCTTTCACTTTTAACTTTCACACTTTTTGTTCTGATTTTATGCTGCTTTTCTTGTTCGTGTCTTTCTCCCGTTGCGCTCTCATTTAAACGTACGCTCCTGGTTTCTATTACATTCTTTCATGAAACTCACCAGGCAGCATCGCGTAGAGAGACGGCTCCTTCAGACAATGCGGGATGGAAGTCAGGGTCTCATCACTTGCCCCTCTGGTGCCCTTAGGGTCGGCACTGGCACCAAGGGAACAAGCATTTTGCTGGTCCTCACCTGAAGAATGCAGGCAGCGCTTCTCCGACTCCCTAGTGTCACGGTTTCCTCACCACGCTGCAGCCCACACACACCGGGTAAACGTCTCTGCGCGCTGTCTTCCGCCTGCCTGAAGCTCCTGCTTCTCTCTGCTGCTGGGCTTCACTGGACTGGACTGCATCCCCAGCTCGCTCCAGTTCCTGCGACCGACCACACCTTTGATAGCTGAACACACAGTCAAGTGGAATCAGGTGTGAATGGTTACCAACCCATGCCTGACTCTGCCTGAATCTATTAGTGCAGCAGTGGTTTTCTCTAAAGTCAGTTGCCCTTACTTTCCCCATGTTATTCATATGGGTAATCCTCATTGATCTTAGTGGTCTCCTCCTTGTCTTAGTATTTCGTGGAAATGGGGAGGGTGGTCATCTAGCCTTTGTTTAATAGAATGGGATGGCATCCCATAGTGGGATTTCCTATCCTTGCTGTTTTGTTGTAGAAGTGTGAAACCTGATAATATTCCCTGTATTCTAGATGGGTAGGAGATGGAAGGATATTAATATCAACGGCCTGTTTTTGTCCTGTTTGCTGTTTCCTCTGATTGGGAGTAGTGGGGTAATGGTAATGAATGTGTGTCTGTTCCTGTTTCCCTACTCCTAGAGTCTTATTAGAGGAAGGTAAATGGGAAGGAGTAAGTTGGGTTACAAAATATCCTCTAGGTTTTGAAGAAAGAGAATACAACTTAACGTAATGGTTTAGGAAAAGGTTTAGTTTACCTTTAGATCAGGGTTTCTTTCTCTTCCCTCCTTATGAGGGCAAGTCATGGGGTAAGACAGATTGTGGATGACAATATCCCATGAAAGTCTACGGACGTTCTCCTCCTTCTCTACTTCCTCATTTGGATACCGTGTCTCGCCTAGAGTATCCCCTGAGAACAACCCCAGACTCCCCCACCCAGGTGATCCTCCCTCGCTTGTCCACCCTCAGGGTTGGGATCCAAGGGCGATAGCCCTTCCCTGGCCACCTGAATAGAGTATTCTCATGGCTTAAATGGGAGAATACCTCTAGGTTTCCCACAGAGGGCAGCATGCAATCGTGCCTATCTTTGGTCTGTGCATTGCTAACATACATTTCCCATGATGGGTGTTTGGTTTTGCTTGTGCAGGTTGTCTGTGTATATCCATGATGGATTAACATCCATGGTCACCCAAGTACATGGCATGACATATGCCAGTGTCAAATTTCTTAGCTGCAGTTTAGAAGGGTGTCATTCAATGTATAGCAATGGTCTTTAAACATTTTCATACCAAGCCACACAGGAGTTCACATAGTGTTTGTGGGCCCACTTCACCTGAGGCTGCCCCTCCCTTTAGGTGACAAAGTATGTCTGTGCAGAGGGGGGGCTCTTCAAAACACTGCTAAGATTGTGTACTGCTTGTATATTTGTTTGAAAAGTCACCTTAATCCTCTAAAATCTCTAACATTCTTGACACTAGCAGCTCCTCTCTCCCTCTCTAAAACTTCTTCTGTTCACCATCTCTCCCCTAACTACATCTACTCTCTACTACCTCTTGCCTACATCTCCTATTGAATTAGAACCCATTCTTAGCAGTGCCAACCCCAGAGTCAACACATATTTCACTCCTATTGACCCTTTTTCTCCCCAAACGGTCAAATACTATCAATCAATTGCCCTTACCCCTTATCTCTCAGTGCTTTGCAACTGTATTACCTATATTGAAGAAACACTCTGCTGGCCCAAACATCACAGCAAACTGTCACCCAGTTCCTCTCCTTTCACCATTATTCAGAAGACCTTGTGTGGGTGGTCTTTGATTGAATCACAAAGTACCTTGAGGATAATGGCCTTGGAGATGCACTTCAATCTAGCTCCCATAGTAAACCCTCCACCAAACTTATGTTTGTCTCCAACTTTCTCAATAATGCTCACCGCTCCAAACTCTCTTCTATACTCCCACATCTCTCCCTGATGGTGCCCCCCCCCCACTCAAGGACCAGCCCTTGGCTCTCTGTTCTTCACCCTCTTTACATTTGCCCTAGGAAGACGTATCTCATCCTTTGGCTTTCACTATCAACTTTTTTCTGATGACACTCAAATACTTTTCCCCTTTCCTCCTTCACCCCAGACATCTTGCAATGGATCAACAACTGTCTCACTGCAATTGATTACTGGATGGCTCTCAACTGCCTCATACTGTACTCTTCAACAATGGAAGTCATCTTTCTCACAGCTTCCAATGCCATCCCTACCCTAGCCTATGTCCTTCCCACCTTCCTCATCAAAGGCTCGTAGTCTTGAGGGCCTCTTTGATAGCAACCTACGACTACAACAATTCATCACTACTGTTCATATTAACTTACTCAACAGTTGGAAAATGTATCCTTTTTTACATAACCACTCTACAAAAACTCTAATCTCTACTCTTGTGCTCAGCCAACTTGACTGCTCAAACCTACTCCATGGACTAACGATCTACGCTTACCTCTTTCTTTTAGAAAAAGTCCTCAATTCTGCTATCCGCATTATCTACAATTTACCCAGATGACCCCCGCACCCCAACTTCTACCTACCAACAACATGATGGTAGGCTCTCAATGTGCAAGCTCTCTCTTTACAAGTTCCCTCTCCTGGTCTACAAAGCTATCAATGGTCTCAATGCGCAGTACCTGTCAGATGCATCCCAGTTTACTCACCATTTTTCTCCCTCTGATACTCCTCTGCACAAAAATGCACCATCCTATAGCTCCCTGTGCCTCCTCTGGCTTCAGCTCCTCCTCCCTACTCGCCCTGCTCTACTGGAACACACTGCCGAGAACAATCAAAGCCAGCCCAACTGTGGATCTCTTCAAAGTTTGGCTTAAACTTCACTTACTTCCTAAAGAGGGAACTCCCCCTGTGCCCTCCCCATCCCCTCTACCTGACCACACCACTGCCCCCAGTGACACCTAATGATATAGTTTTGTATATTCCAATGGTACTCTTCTTTAGTTTGAAGCACTTGCCCCTTAAGTTAATGTTACCTTTGCAATTCACTTGTTTTGCAATACATATATTTTTTTCAGTTTTGTTTTGTGAATGTTATTTATCCCACTTGTGTTACACCTTATTAACTGGCTCCCCACTTGTTCTTGTTTTTATGCTATTGCACAGGAACCCTTCATGGGAATGCCTTTCCATGATGTATTTCTTTCTTGAAAGGAGCAACTGGTTCAGCGTGCAACTCTGTCTTGGCAGTGCTCTGCGCAATACAGGTTATTATGGATTAGCACCTCTTAATGGTTTCTCAAGCTGTGGGAATCATGGCCCCACCAGACATTTCACCGCTCCCCACCAGACGGTGTGCCCCACAGTTTCAATAACACTGCGCTAGACATGTTCGCCATGCTCCGCATCATACCTATGCCTAAAGCCTCTGGTTTTAGGTATGGGGTGGCCCAAAAATTCAAGAAGACACTCACGATGTGTATTCAGGGAGGGTGCCTTGTGTGTCATCTATCTTAGTGTAGATTTTAACTTTTCTTTTTTGCTCCGCATACCCTACTTTTGTACAATAATCTGGTACACTTGGGCAAGGTATGCTTTATTAAATGTTTCAGTAAGAACAATAAAGCGATCCCTGGCAACTAATGACCACATCAGAGTTCGCAGATAAAAAGGGAGACATTGGGGGTCATTCCGAGTACGGCGGTAGGGGCTTAGCGGCATTGTTAAGGATGCCGGTGCCGTTAAGCCCCTACCGCCGCATTCCGAGGTCCCTTAGCGTGTCCCGCTAGGGCCAGCTGGGTTTACCAAACGCCCTTAACGGGACCCGTTAAGGGACCATGGAGCTAATAACGGGCCCGCTATTTGCGGGCCCGTTATTAGATCCTTCCCCATTCCCATTGAGCCCTGTGGGGGCTCAAACGGGAATGAGGAAGGGTTTTCGAAATGGGGATTTACCAGTTCCACATAAGGCAGAATGTCCCGGTATGTCCCCATTCCGACACCACGGACCCGGCCATGGGTTTGGAGGCAGCCATGGTGATATTTGCACCATGGCTACCTCCAAACTCGTAATGACCCCCATTGAAATTAAGGAATTAAAAAAACGTCTTTATAGTTTTACAACCATGATTATTGTTTGCTCACACTATATTGCTGAGCAAGAACTTCTGTGCTGCCTACCTGAAGGGAAAAAATTATAGGAACTGCGGTCTGCAGATGTATTGTCTCCAGACTGAGGTTGTGCATGTCTGGCGAGTGTCGCCACCAGCAGCAGCAGAGCAGAGCAGTGATTAGTAAACCAAATTACAAGCACAAAAAAAAAGCTCTCCTCTCCTAGGGTTAAGTAATTTGCTTGGTTTCATTCTGTTTCGAATCGGAGCAAGCAATCTCGGTGGATATATGCATTTTACATGAATCTAATTTCAGAAGAGCCAGAAGAACACATTGACGGAATATAACAAAAATCAAGAAAAGGTATGAATAGTATATTAGAACATGTGCAACTCAATTTATTTCTGCATTGATGCAATGGTAAGAAAAAACACAATTAAATGTCTGCAATAGACATCCATGGAGGAGGCAGACTAGAGAGCAATGGCCAAGAAAATGTCAGGCTGCAACTGGAAGCGGAGAATGGCAGAATAACAATCCAGGTGAAGACATCATGGCTAAATTCAACTCTCATACACGCAGAGATGAGTATAGGGTGTGTGACTGCTGTAAAAAGTGTTTCACAAAATGGGTCCGTGGGAAATGCTGCCGTCCATTGACCATTCCACTGGAAAATATGTGGATTCACTGGAAGCTTCCTTCAAACACATTGGCCCTCATTACGACCCTTGCGGAAATTGACTGACCGGACCGCAACAGCGTAAATAGCGTTTCCGCCATTGCACGAAGGAGCAAAGTGCGGCTAATTACGACCCATCGGGCACGAGCATTACGCCATGGCGGAATCCGAAAGGCTGCGATGGCGGAAATGACCCCAAAACGGCCCTTACCGCCGCCGTACGCTGCACCAGGTGCAATACCGCCACCCATCTTAGCGGTCACCGTAATGAGCGGGCACCGTAATGAGCGGGCACCGCAAATTACGGGCACCGTAAATATACGGAAACGGAAGTAAAAGCATGTGGCCGGAACGGGAAACAGCACGCCGCACAACTATAAAATCCGAATCCCAACACAACCATTAAAAATCCGACCCCGACACACATCCCAACCCGTTAGCAACCCCAGTTAAAAAAATAAATATGGGAAAGGTAGCCAAGAAAGCGTGTGATCGCAAGCGGCAGGTCCACTTCTCCCGAGAGGAACTGACCGTGCTGACCGAGACCCTGCAGGAAAATGCCGCCGTCGTCTTCTCCAGTCAAATGACCAGGACGGCCCTTGCCAACAAGAAGGCCATATGGGCCCTTGTGGCACAGCGCGTAAGTGCGGTGGGGACAACACCCCGCACGCCACAGCAATGTCGCAAGCGGTGGGACGACCTGCGGATCCGCGTACGCAGCATACTTTCTGCGAACAGGAACATCGCCACAGCTACCGGGGGGGGATCAGAGTCGCCCATCAAGTTGACCCCCTGGGAGGAGATCTGCGCCTCCACCATAGGAATGGAGAGCATAGAGGGAGTCGGAGGGATGGAGAAAGGAGTGCCGACATCCGGAGAATCAGGTAGGTTTGCCAAGAGAAACAATGCGAAATCCACAAACCACGAACATGTGCAGTACCATGTGACCCCATAGTGCAATACATACTTTGCCCTGACAGCGCCCTCTAAAAGTCAGAATGAATAAACAAATCAATCAAGATGCCATAAACAACCCCTACATGTGCAGCATGCACCCCCTAACTGCAGGCAGCCAAATGAATGCATCCTCAATCCACACGAAAATGAGACCACCTCCAAGGCCCAGTCCCATATCAGCCTCATGTACCACCCCAATGCATTTGATACGTTGCCATTCCAAATCCGACAGACCCATAACTAACGCTCGCCCCTCTTTACTCCACCACAGGGTCCGATACCAACGACGAGCTGCAGGACACCCCTACCAGCACGCCTGCAAAGAGGGCCAGGACCAACGTCCCAAGAGCCTCCACCTCAGGTGCAAGGATCAAGACACGGCAGCAGCAGGAATCAAGTGCCAGCACACTGGAGTGGACTGCAACAGGCACCCCAGCAGCCAGCAAGTCCACAACCCCAGCACCACAGGTCCCCCCAAAGAACGTATCTGATGGCACTGCCTCTGGTGGTAGCAGCACCATAGGTGACACAGCTGTCATGCCAGCATGCTCCGACACGGAAAACAGTGCTGGCGACGTAGGTACCATCCATGACCTTTCCCAATCCCCCTGCATGTTCCATCCCCTACACCATGACGAAACCACGCAGGGGCACCCTGAAGACGACGACTGGCCAACCCCCACAAGTCCTGTGCCAAGGCAACATGTGTTGAGCAGCCCCCCTGTCACACCACCGCAAATGTCCATGGCCCAGCAGAGGCAACAGTCCCTCGACCTGCTGATCGAGCAACAGCAGGAAGCGTCCACGCTACTCAAGGACCATGCAAATGAATGCGGGGGTTCCAGGGCAGCCATGGAAACATCCACCGAGACACTCAGGGCACAAATAGAGAAAAGTAGTGAGAGCCTCAGGGGAGAAATGGAGAGAAGCACCGAGAGCCTGAGAGCACAAATGGAGAGAAGCACCGAGAGCCTGAGGGGGGAACTGCATGCGACGTCCAAAGACGTTTGTGCTGAACTTGCTGCTGTGCGCCGTGTGCTCTCGGAGCTCTCACAAACCCTCAGAGACATGCATGGACGCGAGCAGGCAGAGACGTCATCCGTGGCAAGTTCCGTCCAGGGCAGCCCCCAACGCAGATCTGGCAGGAACCTGCGCTCCACGGGCAGGGGTGCCCCTGATACCCGTAGAGGGGGCTTGCAATAGCGTCTACCCACGGGCAGCATGCATATCTGGACACTGGTGTTGGGGGGGGAGGAAGTAGGGTGGAGGGGGTGTGTTGGGCTTCACTGGGTGGCGGGTCCATAGGGTGTATGAATCAAATCACATTAACAATACAGCACTTCATTATCATCCAATGACATGTGTGGACATTGATATTTGCGTACGAGGCCTTCATAGGCGTACAGTCCACTATGTGCCTGTACTACACACACACAGTGCCACAGGTCCCCTTTCCGTGTAATAGGCACCATGCGTGGTTGCTAGAAGCATGCATCTATGATGCTCTGTCGGATTGCACGTGCATCCTGTGCCTCATGGACTCCCTGGGGTGCCTCCACATCCCCACCCTCATCATCATCATCTTCAGGTGCATGCAGTACAGCGTCAGGGGGCATGGGCACATTCCTACGTATGCACATGTTGTGCAGCATGACACATGCCATGACCATCTTAGAAACCCTCTCATGGCTGTACATGAGTGCCCCGCCAGACCTGCTGAGGCTGCGGAAACGAGCCTTCAGTAGGCCGAATGCCTGTTCAATGACCACACGGCTACGTGAGTGGGCATGGTTGTAGTCCTCCTCATGCTGGTTCTGTGGGTTCCGGATTGGTGTAAGGAGCCATCTCTTCAGTGGATACCCGGCATCACCTGTATGGGACGAATAAAGGGTGTCAGTGGAATGATAGTGCTAAGTAGCCCCCCCCCCTCCTGCAAGGTCATTGACGCATCAAATGGGCCACGATGTCATGCATGGAATGAGACTCACCGAGTAGCCAGGATCTGTGCCCTGCGTGTCGCTCCATGTAGCGTGGTATTCTTGTGTTCCTCAGGACCATAGAATCATGGGTAGATCCTGGAAATCTGGCACAACAATGCGTAAAGATCTTGTTGGAGTCACACACCATTTGCACATTGATTGAATGAAATTGTTTCCGGTTGCGGTACTGGACCTCCATGGCATGTGGGACAACCAATTCAACATGGGTGCAGTCGATGGCACCAATGCAACCCGGGATGCCGCCAAGTGCATGGAATCCCACCTTTGCGTTGGTAATCTCCTGGTACGTGCGTGGTAGTGTGATGTGGTCGTCGGCGTGCTTCAGGAGGGCATCGTGCACTTGGGAGAGTGTCCGTGAGAACAGTGGCTGTGATATGCCATGCAACTGTCCCACTGTGTGCTGGTAGGTGCCTGTGGCCAGGAAGTGGAGTACAGACACCACCTTCAGTAGGGGTGGGATGGCGGTTGGGCTATCTATCATGCTCACGAGGTCAGCATGTGTCATGTCCACAATGGCGATTATGGTGTCCCGGTCCAAACGGTAGAGGGTGTGGATCTGCTCAGCAGTGAGGTTGAACGGATCAGCTCGGAGGCGTGGGATTGCGGGCCGCCTGCGTGGTGGTAGTGGCAGTGCTTGTGGGCCTTGCTGACCCTGCCTTGCCCTCCTCCTCCTCCTTCTCCTCCGTCTCCCCTGTGCGCCCGGTTGTTGTACCTGTTGTTGTTCGTCGTCTTCTTGTAGTTGTAGCACTTGCAGTGCTATCTGGTGCCCCAGGCCCAACATCGCTAGTCCTGCCGGTAGCATTTTGGAGTGGGAGTGGTTGTGGGAGGGGTTTGGGTCTGCTATATATGTGCTGTCGGCCTGTATGGCCTCCACCTGTGCTGATTGAATGAATCTGTGGCAGATGCAATCCCTTCTGGCCGAGCACGTCCCGCACGTAAGGCTGCATTTGGCCGCATGGCATCTTGGGATTGGAATCATGTATCAAATCCCGATGGCAGTGTGATGTACTTTGACTGATTTTCATGCTATGCTCCCATTGTTACACATGCTATGATTGCAGCCGCTTACATACCTGTGAAGAGTCAGTGGTATGTAGGGCTCGATCGATGGCCGACCCTCATGCAGCACAGTATCGTACTTCACCGACGGGCGTGGCGTCCCATTTGTGATTGCAGCCAGTTAGCATTATGACACACAGCCGCACTACATTGATGTAATTGTGAATGCAAGCGTTCACAGAAGCCTTTTCGACGTAATGTTGCAAGTGAGGAATTCGAAGGCCAGGATTTTTGGTTGCGAAGTAGCGGTGAGGAGACGCCCACAGGTCTGCCTGGAAATGTAACGTTCTATTGTTGAATGTCCTTGGGACAGGGCCCATAACGAGCAAGCAATGAATGACATGAATTGAATGGGATGCGCAATAGCGTAGTGGACGATAAGGCAGGACGTTCCCAAGTCCATCTAGCTTCACGACACTACAGATCCGGCCAGGAGCACAGTGGTTTTTGCAGACTGCATTACGCACAGACGCGATGGAAGTTTCACATATTATGTGAGTGAATGTTCATGCGTTTTCATTGCGGGATGAGGGAATGATGAATGGATGCATGGACAGATGATTCCATTTAGGGTCTGCCATGTACATGTGTTTTTTGATTCAATCCCCTTCCCCTGCGCTATGTGATGCAAGGCTGCCATAGTGGGACTTACGTCTATCTGCCCTTGTCGGATCCTCCCTGTCTCGACGCGCCTTCATACACTTGTGTCTAGGCACGTTACTAATCCCATGTCATGGGTTCTATCTTGACGGACGCATGCACAGTAACCGACGTTGCCAATGGTGTATTAACCTCGATTGGTTTCGTTATGTATCGATACTGATTTAGGGGTGTGTATATTCCTTTGGAGTGGGCTAGCATGCATATGGGTGTGGATTTGGTGTGTTGAATGAAGATAGTGATGCATCATGTGTCATGTAGTGCAATCGGTTAATTTGTGTTTCATTTTGGTGACAGGTATCTCCTGCCCTATTGCAGATGCCATCTGTACGCCACTCCTCCAGATGGTTTTTACTCTCGACACCTGCAGCTTCGGGTGAATCAGTGGAGCAGCATTACGATCTTATGGGACGATCGCCAATGGGCCACATGCCCTTACGCTGTTCTGGTGGCTAGGTGCAACATTTCGGCCTTTCAGCTGGACTAGTGCCTGCCTCATGGGACGGACCTGCGGTTCTTGCCGCTTCCATGTTGCCTTTTGGAACGTTGATGTTGGCCCTGTGTGCCATGATGGTACAGGGCGTCACACAAGTGGAAGCTGGTCAATTATTGCAGATGCAGCCCTCGGTGATGATGGATGTTTTGGTGTTATTTTACAAATTGCTGTGAGGCCTTTGTCATTTGGATGTGCATTTAAATTGTATTCCGATATTTGGCGTGTTGCGTTATTCTTTGCAGGTGATGTGGCGATTTTCGATTTGTGGCGGTATGTATTGCGAGATGATCTGCATTGTGTTCCGCCTTCTGAGTTGAGTTGTGTGCTACAGTACTGGCCGCTTTTGCCTACGTAGCACAGTGTGGTCACGGATAGGGGCTGCCATTGTGACTGTTTACATGATGTGCTGTTCAGGGGCGGGGGATTGGCTTTTGGCCGACTGGTGCCTGTCAGCCAGGTCGATTGATGGTATGATGGGATGTTCAGAATGTGGCTGGTCACAGGTGCCTGTGTTTGCGTGCGTTTGTTGGAGGGGGACTGGGGTCATGTCCATTGGAATAGCTTCTGTATTCATGCCATCTGTGCCCTGCAGCTCCCATCGGCCCCTCTTGGGATGTGCCTGGCTGCTCAGTCACTCTGCCAACTTGTGTGGTACATGCTTCTGCTGATGGTTGGTTTGTTTACTGGCAAGAGTACAGGTCTGGTGCAATCCCCCTCAGGATGCTGTTTTGGATGTTGCCTTGCGCTGGTGGCAAGCGATGGGGGACTACTGTTGTTTTGTGTCATGTGTTCTTGATTTCCATTTTGATGTCTTGTACCTTCACATGCCTGTGCTGCATCAGTACGGCTATGGTGAAATGCCGTACATGGATGCCCACTCACGGGGCGCTTCTAACACCTGCATGCATTTCTACGTTGGCATGCATGGGTGAATTGTAGATTTCACTGGTTGCATGGTGTGAGTACATTGCGCCTGCCAGGAGTTGTGCAATGTGGCCAGGGAGTGGAGTACAGGCACTCAGTGGGCCATTTACGGTTGGTTCACGATGCCGTATTTCTCGCCATGGCGGAATGGTCCATTCCGCCATGCCTGATGGCGTTAGGTACATGTCCGCTAGGGTCGGAATTGGCGTACCGTTGCACCATGGTGGTGTTTGCGGTTTGGCATGGTGCGCGCGCGCGTGCTTAGTGCAGTTAGCGTTGGCGTTCACTACGGTGTCGCTAATGGCTTCGTACTTTGCGGTGACGGGTCATAGTCGCACCGAGCGCTTTTCGATGGCGGTATTGCATTTCCGCCATCGTTTTCCCCTTTCCGCCAGGGTCGTAATGAGGGCCATTGTGGGTAAATTGAGGTTGTAATCCGAAAGGAAATTGACTTCATCACAGGGGTGATAATATACCTGCTAGTGATTCTGGAACTATTCAAACACAATCATTTTTGCTCCTTAATTGGGGTATTCTCCAATCTATCATTCATAAATTCAATACCTGCTGAAAGGAAATTGAAAGCATTCATAAAGTCGAAAAATAAACCATCATACGCAGAGGCGTTTCTAAGGGGGTCTCAGGGGAGGGGGCTATAGCCCGGGGTCTTTTTGTTGTAGCCCCAGATAGATGCACAGTGGCTGCAACCAAAAGGCTAGCTAGCCCCGAGTCCTGACAGTCCTGACATTAGCATAGCCCCAGATCTTTTCCAGACCTAGCAACATCATACGGTTCTGGTTCAGCTTGCATGTATTGTTATTAGTTGTATTATTAGTCTAATAGATATCAACACCTGCAAAGAAAATGCATAATTTTTATGGAACAGGTTTCATTTTATTGGAAGTGATGACTAGGCTTGTGCAAAATAGTTCAGGCATAACTCAAAGAACGAGAATTTTGGGTGGGTTGGGTATCCCAATGCTCCTCCCATCAAATAAGATCCGAGGAATCCAGTACCTTTTTCCTTAAACTGGGTCACAATAATGAATGCATTCCCCAATCTCCATTGAACTATCGCAAAGTTCACCTTGAAATATTCCTCATTGAAAGTGCATTGAATTCAGAATTCTAGGTTAGCCCAAAACTTAAAATGGCTGGTCGTACATGTCCTGTCTTGTTTCATTTGCACTGGTGGTCAGTCATGGGGCTTTATGGACAGTGTGCTTGCATTTAAAAGACAACAGATTCGGATCAGGGAAAAACCATGTGTATAGTCAATACATTGACACCTGGGAATTAACTGACATCACACAATCTTCTGTGATCCACTAATGTGATTTTGTTTTCCGCCTTTTTTGGGAACAAGGCTTGCTGGGAGACCATTCACTCAGCAGGCTACTGTCCTGTGAAGCAAAGATCCCACTCATTTGTGAGCTTAAACAATCCTTCTTCATTAAGGAAACACTTAAAAATGTGTCGGGTCAAGAGTTGGTCCAATCGCCCACTTTCCTCGTTTTCTCTCTATTCAAAGATACTAGTGTAGGGTGATAGTTGCCCCTTAGAAAACATTATACAGATGTATATGACTCAGTAACAATTAAAATGTAACATTCATATGAAATGCAACTTTTCAATTTGTATTCTTTGCATAAGAAATGCACACTTAATGAAGAGATGAAAAAACGAAAATCCACCAATCAATGTGATTTGAAGAGGATTTTCTGTAATGCTTCAAGATCTGGGTGAACGCGTGTTATCATAAGCAATGTTAGCCAACATCAAGAAGAGGAGTCAGTGGTTCTTCATAAAAATAAAAAATAAAATCTTCGCATGTTGGACATTGTGGCCAAGCTTTTTTCTGAAACTGTGTAAGGTTTTCCAATGGCTTTTGAGTAAAATGGATTTACAGTTTCCGCCAATCCACCTGGCATTTGTTGACCACATGGTTTTCTGGGAAGCTTGTTGTCTGACCTTACCGTGGAGCCAGACAAGATCCTTTGTGTTTAAGGTCCAAGGCTTACATTTTATTCCTGCATCTGTTACAAATGAACAACTGTGAATGAAACTAAACCCGTCACCAGGAGAATATTTTAAGATTTCTGTTTACAAAAGAAAGCAAAGTGATGCTGTGCTATTTCCCCACAATGTTAAACAAGCATCTAATGAGGCAGTTGTACACCTTTAATAGATGACCCTTTTTTCAGACATAATTACAGCAGAAATAGTTTCCCATTCAGAGCAATTTTCTCAACCAAGAAAGCAATTCCTCAGATTGCTACATGGTAACAGGTCGGCCTCGCCATCCCCCATTGAGGGGAAGTAACAGTGGAAAAGACATTTATGCTCCATTGGTGCAGGTGTGCTTCTTAAGCATTAGAGCCAGAGGAAGGGGTGAATTACCAGTCTGGTAATTCCCTGGGGCGACTATTACAAGACCGAGCAAAAGGAGGGCTTTAACGTAAGCCGTGGGGCATTACCAAATCAGCAATGCCCCCCTCCCAGGGATCTATTGCTATTAGTAGCTCAGCACGTTGTACCGTGTTACTAATAGTATTTTTCTCAAGTCAAGAAATGGCGTGTAAACCGTTTCTCAACTCAAGAAAAACAAAGCGAAATACATATCGGCAATGGATCTTGGAGAAGGGACTACACATAATCCCTTCTCCCTTTCCATGTTGGCCATTACGAAGTGTAAAAAAAATTAAACAAAGAAAATGGCCACCAGATAATGAGGAGAAGGGAGTACTCATAGTCCCTTCTCCCTTTCCATGGTTGCCATTCAAGAGGTGCAGAGCATTGGGAACACTAGTGTTCCCGGCACCAGTAAGAAACAATGCAGCACATTTTAAGTGGAGTGGGAGGGAGTGGGGAGCTTAAATATGAGGAAAAGCAGGGTGCAGGTGGTACAGGGAGCTCACTTACATGATTCCTGACAAGGGAAGATGGCAGTATCGTGCCCCAAGGAGTCTCGGAGCGGGGTCTTTCCCTGTGTAGTAAAGACCCTGTTCTGAGTTTGTCACTGGCTGGTAGGACGCCATGCCCCCACTCGCTGGGTACTAATATTTGAAAAATAAAGTGTTAAAGCGCACACCAGAAGGTTCTTTTGTGTGGTTGGTGATCACTGTCCAAGTTAATAGTCCTGAGCTAAAGACCATGGCCTCTAACGAGGCAGAGGTTCAGCTAGTCCAAAGCAGAACCAGATGGTAAGAACACATTGGTGCTTATGCATGCATAAACTAGGGCAGCCTCACCTGTGACACAGCTTGTCTATGTTTACATTTACCAGTGCAACGTTTATGCACATAACACAGGGAAGTTTGGAGACTGAAGCCTTGACAGTGTAGAGTAACCCCTCAATGCTCACACCAGAAAAAAATACAACCCACTAGGGAAAAAGGTCCAGCACACCTCTTGCAAGGAGAACAACTTGTATTCACACAAAATTACAAGTACATGCCAGCAAAGAACTCTGCTGCCACCAAGCGCTATGACAAAAACAGCATAAGCAATGGGTTATAATGATACACAGTGTCACAAGTGACATACATTACCTAGGTTACAAATCCAGGTAGCTGGTTGGTGTGACCCTATACAGATATAGCCTGCTCCATACAAGATACCACACAAGTGGTCCCATCATTGTTTGCCATCTTCATCCATGTAGGGATCTTCCTTTGTCATCAGGTACAAAGGCTCTGATTGGCAATTTAGTTAAACAATTCATTATTTCTTAGCTTCTATAGTGTAACTGGTACTAAGGACATGAGCGAGGCGGATACTGTTGAGGTCGTGATCACTTCTTAGAAATCCCCACTCCAATCCCAGACATGCCGGTGCCTCCATAATGTTCCTACTGTAAGGAACTCATGCTGACAACCGTAAAGACAGACACACATGATCACAGGTCAAGGGTGTTTATTGAACTATAAATACAGGGTGGAAAAATGCCTAAACTAAACCTAAATCTAAGATGAGAGCAAGTGCAGACCATCAAATGAATAATAAGGCACTCCTAGTGGCGTTGTGTCAAATAAAAAGGGCCTACTAAGAAAAACCTATTGCCAATTACTTACAACTAATTCTAGAAAGAGTGTGGGATAGGGTATCAAAATAAAGAAAGAAAGTGTTTACAAATGATAGGTTAGGATGTGATTGCCTTGGGGTCTCCCTTCCCCACATTTTTAACACAGACAAGATGAGACGGCACACACCAAGCCTTCCCAGCATGAGCTATCAGTTCTGTATCAGCTATGAGATGGTTAAGTCTCTTTGTAATGAAAAGTCTCTTGCCTCCGAGGCCTTATGCTCTCAACAAACATACACAAAGTTCTGTTCTATGAACACTTTAGGTGATGATGTTACCCCTGGGTCTCCCTCATCTGGGCGCTGACCCCTTAGAAGACATATTCAACAATGTAACAGTTCCTTTTCTCTGGTGATAACCTTCCACCCCTGGATCTCCATCGGCCGGGTTCGGACCCCCGGGGACAAGGAGGACACTTCCCTTCCCCTTGTCTTGCAATGCTTCTCGCTTTCACAAATCTTAATGCCTTTTTTTAAACTGGTTTCGGCCATGGCCCCTGGTTGTCAGCTTCCCTCTGCCGGGTTCACTCATCAACTTTTGGCTGTTGGCTCCCCTCTATCGGGTTCACTCTCCATGACTTTTGTTACACACTGTTCATGCACTTATTTTCAACATGCGGGATTGTCTTCCCTTCGTTTTCACAATTCTCTGCCTGTTAAAGACTTTCTACGGTACAGAGGATTTTTTGAGACCCCTGTATGACCACTTTGACCATTCTTCACCTCTTCCCAAGGTCTTCTGGTTATGGTAGTCTTTTTACCATTGGGTAATCGCCCAGAGTCTCCTATGTGAACACCCACGTGGTGACGGACTCCTCTGTGTCTGGTTTCCCCCCCCTTTCTAAATAGTATCCTTTTGCTTTCAAAGTTCAATTTATCCTTTGGCTACTTTTCATTATACACAGTTCGGTTTCTTATCTCCCCTCGACTCACCAGCTGTGATGAACTGCTTGGCTTTCTGATGTCTTGGAGTCAAGGTTTTGGCTATGGATCACAGATTTATCATTCCCTCTGCGGAGGTCCCACAGGCCTTGGTCAAAAAGGGCAAAGTCAACTCTCTCCTTGTCTCCCTCGCAGTCTGCGCTGTCTTTCTCCTCCTCTTGAACTGCTCTGTGGAGTTAGCTCTTACATCGTGTGGTCTGCATTGCTCGTCTGGGGAAGGGAAAGGGTCATCAGGTGTGTGCTTTTCTGGTATATTGCCTGACTCTGCCTGACCCTCGGATTGGGACATCTCAGGCAAATGCCACGGGTGTAAGTCCATTGTCTTTTGTGGTGTGCGAAAGTGTTCATGTCGGAAAGGGAGGGCAGTGTTTTGAAATATCCTACGTGGTAGGCTGGGGAAAAGGTGTTAAAATAAGGGGGATACTGTGACTTGCCCATCATTGTCCCACTCCCTATGGGCCCCCCATACAGGTGATCCTCCCTCACTGGTCCTAGGAAGTGGATCCAATAGAAATGGCTGTGTCCTGGCCACCTGGATGACAGATCCCCGGGGACTAGTTAGGGAGACAACATCAGGTTTCTCACACTACCTGGAGTTTAGCACAAAGCACATGAACCATTGGTGGGGGCAGCCCATCACCACTCTCTGATCTTCCTGATCGATCGGCCAATGTACAGTTTTATGGCCAGAGGTCTTGGGCTGGTCAGTGTACTTGAATGTTTGTGTCTGGGGCTTTGGGGGTCTCGGGCTGCTATAACTTAGTGGTCTGGAATAGCGAAGACCTAAAGCCCTCACTTCCCATCTCGTGTAATAGCTCTTCAAAATCCATTCCGGCCCTGTCTTGGCCTTGCAGGGCACATTCCTTCTGGGCTGCATGCACTAATGATAAGACATAATGAGGAACTGTGTGTGTTGAGATACATTAACCTTCTGTAGGGCTTCTACCTCTCGGGACCAGATACAAGCGCACTGGCATAACTATAACACTAGGCCTCAAAATCAAGATGGCATCTTACTTCTAAACTGGAGTTTCATCACACACGTGATACTAATACCAGAATTTGCTATGTTTTCACCACCATCCAACTCTTATGAGCTACCCCCTCCCCACTCTGTTATCTTATCTCCTGTACTGCACCTCCTTATACAACCGTGTTGTCCTAAATCACAGAGGAGCCTGGAACCTCCACTCTTGCTCCCCAACATTCCTCCTTTCTTTAATTCTATATTAATAAACTATGTTGCCACCCTCACAGCCTCCTCATTCCTCCATGTTTCTTTCTTGGGTACCCTCAATCTGCATACTCAGAGCAAATTTTCTCCTGCTTGAGCATGCTGCTCTGGGGTGCAAGAAAGATATATACATTCCCCCATCTCCTAATAAGTCAACCCAGTGTTTTCAAGATCTGGTGGGGCTGTAGTAACTGTTCGAGGGGGATCAGTTCTTTACTCTATTCTCACCTTGTAGGATATATTTGGGTCATCCGTTTGTACCTGCCCATTTTTGTACCACAATGTGCACTGCTTACCCGAATTGAAACCATTGTCATCGTACTATTAGGAATTGCTTCATCACAACATCGAAGTCCCGACTGGCAAGTGCAGAAGATCACTAGGACAAACACCACCACTGGCACTAGTATCTTCACAACTGCTCCCACCCATGACAGTGACCACAAGAAGAAATCATCGGACCAATCACTCTTATGAATCCCTGCTCATAGAAAAACAGGCAACACCTGTGTGCGAGAAGGGCGGGCACAATGGAACATCACAGGGGGGACCAGAGGGGTGGGGATGGCCTGTGGGGACAGAGAAAGTAAAGACATGTTGGTGCATGCTTACCTGCTGTCTGAGCAGGGGTTCGGGTCCTAGATTCCCCTGGTCCAAACAGGTCAAACAGAAATTGCCTTTTACTTTGTACGCCCGGGAAGAGACGCTCTTGATATAAGAGTTAAGAGCAGAAAGGCAGAGGTAGGGCTAATAAGGTGGGCGGGGCTCCCCATCTGCAAAGGAAAAGAGGCTGCTTGCAAGGGAAATGTCCCTGCATTACCAAGCCAAGCACTCTGCTGTTGTAGGCCAAAGGCTTGTGGACCATGGTGCTCTTCTGAGTGAGTACCACCGTCATCATCTGGCATTAGACAGGGAGAACAAATAAAACTCCTGAGTGTAGTTAGAGGTTACGAACATAGGGGCAGTAGTATGCCCTCTTAGTTCATTAAAGCTTGTGAACAGGTCCTTCTTCCATGTAATTTTGTTGTCTGTCTTTTGCACTTCTTTAAAGCTTTGCGACAATGGCCTAGTGTATGTAGCATAATCTAGAACCCACACTATGCATTAATTTTAATGACACAGCTCAAGGAACTGAACTGGAGTCTTCCAGCCCTTTAAGATGAGGTAGCAATACCCTTGAGATAGATGGGGATGCAGAAGTTATTCAAACATCAATAATCAAAACAACTCAGGTAGTTGGCAAAAGGATAACTTTTTTAATATCAATTATCTAAAACAGGGAGTGCAACGGACATCAACGGACGTCTCAGCGTACAGTCTCTCAATGCATCCGAAAAAAAAAGCATTCTTTTATAACATAAAATCGTCATGGGTGACATCAGCCTATGTATTACTGACGTCATCCTATGTGGCAAAGTACAAAAACCTAGTGGCAAGTGTGATAGGGTCTAAGGGAACATCCAAATATACGATCCATACTCGTCTAAGGCAGTGAAAGAAAGTGATAGGTTTCTTAACATCAGGTGTGGCAACTAAGCCCTCCCCTAAAACAGCTCACATTGAATGTCACTAAATACGCAGCATCCCATTAGCTGCACAAATTATAGGACCCTTAATCATGCGGTCCACTACCATTGGTTGACACTCTAACCACCGTCAGTACTTTTACACCTATGTCTAACAGCATGCATACTTGGCTTCCAGGTGCTGGTGAACTAGTCTTCAACCATAGCTTTGCACCAATTAGCATAATCATCCACTATCACCTCAGTGGTCTGCTGTCAATTAGGGCTTTGAACTTGTCCTTCAGAGTGTTCTTCGTTCTGGAGAATTCAGGGGAGTGAAGGCACGCTCTGCCCTCATGCATAGGTGTGACCATTATGTTTGTCCAACTTCATCATTCCACGTGAGTGAAGACCACAAAATCGAGCTCTAGTGTATTAAAAACACTATTTTCTAATAGACCTCTGACGTCTTCCTTGTTTTGTTCATGCCTCCTGAACAGGAGCTTCATTCTTTCATACGATTTGTATTCAACGTCTGCTCACCCGAGCCTGATACGGCCTTAGCTTCTTGGCTCATCCAGCATCGCCTTTCTGAGATTCACTTTGTAATGCAGTTGTTTTCTAACTCCGACACACTGGAATAGAGGCCTTCCTTCTTTATCCCAGTTCTGCTAAAACATGTAGTGGAAACATTCATTCTTTACTTGCTTATATATATATTTATATGTTGGCGCATGCCGCAATATTTCACTATAAAGCTAGCCTCAAGAATACTTCGTCTGCTTGCGTTTCTTGGCATATGTACACGTGTAAAACAGCTTGGCATCCTCATCCTTTCTGTAGCATAAGTTTCTTCATCTTGATCCCAAGATGCCACTTATCTTCAATACTTTCTTGATGGCTTATAGAATATCGGCATTCTCTAGTCTCTGCATCTCTTCTTTGTACGTCAGCTCAGCTCTGTGTGACATCACCATTCGTCTTGGCCATTCCTCGGTCCTGCTTCTTCGTGATTTCATTCAAATGGCCATCATACTCTCTTTTATGCAGGTATGGTTTTCACAATGGGAACCTTGCTTCCAGGATTCTCCTTGGTATAGGTATTTTTGCTGGTACCGCATTTGTCTCACACTCTGGTTCCCAACATATAGGCAAGATAGGCAGGGTGATTGAGGTGGGGGTACTTAGCTCCTTCTCTATACTCCTCCCTCTGAGCAATTCATCAACCACTCTCCCATCATCCTTCATATCTAGACATCCTTGTCTGAAGAAATGCTTCTTTGGGATCTATATCCCTTCAGGCATCCAGCTGATTTAACATGCTCATCCTTGTTTCAATTCATGAGCATGCACTGTCCACTTGGACTGCAATAGATCAATCTTCCCACATACTTCTTATGGTTCTTTGGGTACAGGAACTTCGTTCCCTCAGGTGCATGGATGCTGGCCTTTACAAAGTCTCTTATTTCTTCATCTGTCAAGTCTCTGGCCTTCCATCCTGATTCAACATTGATCATGATTTTCATCCCTATGGCTTTCTTTGCTGTCTTCTTGCATTGTGTGATAATTATATCGATCACACAGAACCCAAGCAACACCAACATGATCAGGGCTCCAAGGAACTTGAACATGTCTGCCATCCATTGTGGAATCCAAGGAAAGAGCGATCCAAATAAACTGTCATCAGCAATGTCTTCCACTTCGTCTATCATCTGGACGTGTAGTTTCGTCAGCATTTCTATGGCCACTGTCAAGGTGCTATTCAAGTCATCATGAGACGGTATGAACGTGCAACATGATTCTCCGATTTTTGCACAAAGACCTCCATCCACAGCTGTGATCCTGTGCAGGTCGTATCGATTCTGAAGAGTCCTCAGTCTTATGGCTCTCATCTCTTCTCTGATAGCATTGAATCCCTTTATGGTTGTGTTGATCATCTTCAGCAATTGCCATCTGGTAATCTGTAGCCATTTGGTATTTGCTCCAACCTGGATTCTTGGCATGAAGATCAACGTGAATACCGATGAAGTCTGGCTGAACAGTCTGTGCTCATGTGGGATGGAGTCAAAGGCTTAAATTGACTTGGCAGAGACATAGTTCTCCCTCTTCAGTCGATTAATCAGTTCCACAGATCTCTTCTTCCTCAGAAACTGTCAAGGTTCAAATCACTTTTAGGAATCACCAACGCTGGAACATGAACATTTACCAGTGTGAATATGCCTCCCCAATCTTTGGGTAGCCTCATATATGCTCTAGATCCAAAAGCCCAATAGTGATCCATGATCACTGCTGTCCCAATGTTCATTCCTTGTGCATCAAATATACGACCACAGTTCTGAATCTCTCCAATTTTTCATGTGCCATTGTTTCTGAAGCACAGCCTTGCACTCTCCAAAGGCTAGGGTGACCAGACATCCCTGTTTTCCTGGGACAGTCTGGGGAAATCGCCCTCTGTCCCAAAATCAGGTCCTGGTGCAACTCTTCCTGCGTGAATGGGGACGTGAAATGCTTTTCACGCCCCTGTGTCCTCCCCCTTCCCTTCCCCGGTCACTCTCCTCCAATGAGAGGAGTGTGCTTATGAGCACACCCTTCACCACCTCCCCCTGCAACAGGCCAGAGACATGGAAGTAGGACTAACATAAATACATTTTTATTTTTATTTATGTTAGTCGTACTTCTATGTTTATGGCCAGTCCCGGTTAAAAAATATATATATGAGCACCCTACCAAAGGCACTATATGCAAGGGTCCTCTTCTGTCTTTGACCCAGGTCAGTAGTTTAGCAAGTTTCAGCCATAATGGCTTGCACAGCACTTATGCATTCCAAATAGTTGATTCAGGATGATCAACTACCACCCAGGCTCTGCAGATAACCACTCCTTCTTCCCAGCCATCTGGTGATAACACTGATCCCCAAAGCTGCATCTGGCCTCCGTTTTTCCAAATTTGAATGTTGTCTGTCGATTTTCCTGGACTCTAAAGTCTTTTGTTTACGTCTCATCTGATTCCAGCTCCTTTCACTCCAGGTTTTTCATATCTGATCATGTGATTCTTAGTATGGGCCTTATTTCTTGTCGTTGTATCTTGTACATAATCATCTTCATCTTGATCCGTCCATTCAGTTGCCCATTTGAGATGTGTATCTCGGCCCATGAACTGGCCTCTTGTACGACAGAATGCTATGTGTGAAAGACAATGTGCTGTCTGGACGTCTGTTTCAATAGCTATGAAGATCTTAGACTTCCCCATGCTATAAGGCAGGACTGCACATACAACGGATGCCTCCTTTGAGGTTCTCCCTCCCACTTCTTTCATATGCTGATACCATATGTTATTCCCCAAGTGTGCAGTGCTATCCAGGTAATCATTTAGCTCATGATCATCCTCCCTAGCACCTCTCTTAGATCTCATTCTTTTCTTTTGAGCCTCTATAATCATCTCATGAAGTATGTCAGCATTGTTCAGCATTTTTTCTTCTTGCTGGACCAATCATAGGAACATTTGTCAGTGGACTGGGTGTCCTTACATGTGCTACCTGTGTAGGTTCACTACTAGAAAATCTCTTCCGGTTCCATGTGTTAATATCCCAGAAAAAATATCGCCATATTTTTACAGCAATATTTAGGCATGGAATCTGCGGGGGACACCGACTACTGGAATAGGGATGATTACATAGGGGCTTGGCTGCCTTGTAGTTGCCACATCTGTACCCTTCTCTTGTATAGGAGGAAACACAGGAGTCTTTGCTCCACTTGCATCTATATAGTAAGCAGTGTGTACTGTAAATGAGAGCAGTATCACTATGAACAGAATGCAAGAGTAAATTATACACAGAAAGGACCACTTGCAGCAATAGCTTTTTGCACAACGTGGATGTCTCTCGTGACCTGCCATGACAAAGTTGCCATTGACGCTGCCCATTTTACTTTTAAGGAAGGAAAAACAGACTTTTAATCGGGCAACATCATGCACTACTACTGGAAGCTGCTGATTCCGCTGCAAAAGTTCCTCTCGATCGACTTCAGCTGGCTATACGATGATGAACAAAAGTTCCCAGTGAAGGCCACAAATTGGCCTGTTACCAGACGACATGAAGATTGTACTACAGCATGAAACAAAGTTCCTTACTCAGTAGACTTTTGGAACTTCTCCCTCGAAATTCTCATTCGGTTCTCAGTGTTCTCTCAGAGTATACGTTCACTTGTATTATGATGTCTCTCAATATTTCATTGAGCGCTGCATTGTTTCTTGGGTCTCTCAGGAAGGTTCTGCCATCAGCTTGTCTCCCAACAAGATGAGGGCATTCCTCAATCAGATAGTAAAACACCAAACTGACCAGTCTATGTGCATTCTCTGTGATAGGGGCATTTGTGTTTTCCCCACGTAACTCAGGAAGCTGAAGAATTTGCTCAATGATAGCTGCAAGCAATCTCTTCACAATTGGACCATTCTTAGGATCTTGCAAGAACAGATGAACGTAAGTAGATCTCCCCACAAGCGCAGGGTAAGCATGCAAAATGAACAGAAAAACTGCAAGAACGATCCATGAAACGTTGTCATAGGTCCCTCAGAAAGAAATTCAGTGAGAAGGGAATCGGGGACCTGCTCCCTCTTCCAGTCATCGAAAAGGAACTCCAAATCTGGCATGCTCTCCTTTATGCTCGAGACTTAAGCATGCCTCAGTCCAATGTCAACAAACTTCTATGGCTCAAGAACAAATAGCTTCCCTTAACTCCTTTTTTAGTGACTGAAAAGAGTGTCCCGAAATAAGCCACAGTCCAATATTCTCGCTATCTTTATTCGACAGCTTCTGCGTCCTTCTTCATCATCATGGACCTAGTCTGCACATGCTGTGGTTCTTCTCCGGTGCTTACTTCCGATGGGGGTGGCAGTGAAGTGGGTTCTCCAGCATAGATCTTCACATCTCTGAGAAATATCGAAGCGTGTCTGCCTTATACCTTGATTGCAGATGGTATAACATCCTCCACTATGAAGGGGCTGTTAAAACATGGCTCGTGCCACCTTCTAGTGAAGTTGTGGATTAAGACTGTCTCCGGGGAAAAGTTTGGGAAGACATAGCTCTTTAAATCTGTTTGCTGCAACATCTCCTTCTGTGTTCTGAGCTGCCCCCACCCCTTCCACTTGAGCTGATATGAAATGACAGAGATACTTGAAGTCATACTCTTAAAATAATCACATAGATCCTTTCCTAACAATGCTGCTGTTGTCTAGGCATCACTTCTAGTTCTAGATGCAGGTCTGCGCGGTGTCCTCATTCGCCTCCCTGTCACTATCTCATGGGGGTAAGATGGTGGTCTGAACCTGGCTGATTTCTCAACGCATATAATGCCAGTGGTAGACAATGCAACCATCCTTTCTTCAGGGTAAATTTCAATTTGGCTACTCTCTCTTTAAGCAAGCCGTTGAGTCTCTCACAGATTCCGTTCACTTGCAGGTGATATGCCGATGACAACTTGTGCTATATACTAAGCAACAGGCTTATTTGTTAAAAGACTTCATTAACAAAATGAGAGCCATTATCTGATCTCAATAGCTCACATATTCCCCATCTAGGAAACACTTCTCCTACTAAAAATTTGGCTGCACAGGTGGAGTCTGGATGTGTACACGGTCCAGCTTCAGTCAACCTTGAAAAGGGACATACCACCACTATCATATATCTATATCCATTACATACTTGCAACATGTCAACATAGACGATATGCAAATGCTTAAAGGGTGCACTAGGTCTTGGAATAACTCCTCTAATTGTGTGCAATGTGTGCCCAGCAGTAAACCATTGACATACGATACAATTTACTACATAAAATGCAACGTGTTCTACTCTATTTGGAATGAACCAATCCTCTGCAATAGTTGCAGCGAGGCTCTCTCTTGTAACGTGCGCAGGGTAGTGCAGGGCATCCAATGCCAGCATTAATAAGGCTACAGGCATCACCGGTTAAGCAGTAATGTCTTGTCACCACAATGCCGTAGGGGTTTAAAGAACACCCTCTCTGCAGCCACAAGTCTTTCTCATCCTGAGGTGCTTCCCCTTGGATCTCTACTAACTGAGTCCTAGACAAGTTATTATAACATTCAGGCACACTCGTCATCACCATCATGCTTTCATTCACATCAGGCATATCAAACGACATGATAATTTCTGAACATGCAATTCTTTTTGCTTCCTCATCTGCTTTTTGATTTCCACATGAGCTAAAGTCTGTCCTTTTAGTGTGAGCAGCGCACTTAATGACTGCAATGGCTACTGGGAGTTGTAGTGCTCTAATAAGCCTGTCCAATACGGCTGCATGTTGCACTGGAGTGCCATCCGCTCAGAGGTAGCCCCTCCTTTTCCAGTATGCTAGCCCTGCGTGTACTGTCGACGTAAAGTAGGCGGAGTCACTGTACATGGTTACTTCCTGGTCTGCTTGTCTCTCGAGCACGATAATCAGCACCACTAATTCTGCAGCCTGTGCTGAAAAGTGAGATGGTAGCCGTGCACTTATCAATACTTCAAACTCTCCATTGGCCGTGTTCTTCACCACAGCATCCCCTTTATATCTCTGTCCATCATTTTGATAGATTCTAGATGAACCGTCAATAAATAGAATCTCCCCAGCTGCCAACGCATTTTCTTTCACCGTTGGGAGTTCATCATAGAATTCCTCATAATACGAGCAATCATGTGCATGCACGTCCTCTGCCAGTGGTTCTGCTACAAACATGGTAGGATTCACTATTCTTCATCAGACTATTTTAATCGCCGGATTCGATATGACTACCTCTTAGGCAGATGCCCTTTGAGAAATCAACATGCCATTAGGTTTCTCCAAAATGGCAAATATTGCATGTTCAACAAATAACGTCATGGAACACCCCATCACTCTGCTAGCAGCCTTCTCAATAGTGAACGCGGCGGCTGCCAAAGATTGTTTGCATGGAAAGTGACCTCTCATTACTAGGTCTAGAATCCCACTGTAATGTGCAAGGGGCTTGTACCCCAATGTGGTTCTCTACGTAAGTACATCTGTCATACCAGTGCCATTCGTGTTCGAAAATAAGTAGAATTCCCCAGCATAATTGGGAATTCCCTAAAACTGGCACGGTGCAAATTGTCTTTTTCAACTCATCAAACCCTTCTTCTTTCTCCTTAGTCCAAACCATTTTTTTATGATTCATCTGTGCATTCTTCAGAGCCTGCAACAAGGGCCTTATGTATGAACTGTAATCAAAGACTCATGCTCTTAGACAGTTACACAGTCGCAAAAATCTCTGAATGTGTTTTATCATGAGTGGCTTTACCATTTTCAAAATAGCCTCAGCCCTCTCAGGAGTAACTTTCTTTCCTTCACACAAAATTAACTGGCCTATGTACAGCACTTTCTCTTGACAATATTGCAATTTCTTCTTGTGTC
This sequence comes from Ambystoma mexicanum, assembly GCF_040938575.1. Lineage (NCBI taxonomy): Eukaryota > Metazoa > Chordata > Amphibia > Caudata > Ambystomatidae > Ambystoma > Ambystoma mexicanum. The sequence continues at coordinate 1,004,732,252 of NC_090922.1, read as the reverse complement.
CTTTATATCTTTTGTCTGCAAGGATAATCATTAGCTGGATTGAATCACGTCTGCACTCTTCCTCTTAGGTGCTACAGACCAATATGTCATCCACGTACTGCAACACAACAGTTTCTAAGTCAATATTGCTCAAGCCATCTTTAGGACCCTATAGAAAATCGATGGGGACTCACAGTACCCCTGGGTTAAACGAGTGCTTTTCAGGCGAGTTTGTCTGAACATAAATTACATCATATCTTGTGAGTCTTTGTGCAATGTGATTGAGAAAAACACATTTTTCAAGTGAATAACAGTGAAATATCGTGCCTTACCAGGTATATTAAATAATATTGTCGCCGGATTAGGAACTAAAGGGAACTCAGCTTCTGCAACTGGTTAATCGGTCTCAAATCTTGAATTAAATGCCACAACACCCCCTTTCCCTTTTTTATTCAGATAAATTGTAGTATTACACGCTGACTCTGACGTTACTAAGATGCCCTGTTCCATCATAGCAGATATCGTCTTATAAATACTGTCATCAGCCTCTCGAGACATAGGATACTGTCATGCTCGAGGTAAAATTTCTCCTGGTTTCAATTTAATCGTTACTTCTCCAGCCTCCTTCAATAGGCCTACATGATATGGGCTTTTTGTCCACAATGAAACTGGCACTTTTTCCATGTCGTCATCAAAATACTCTGGGCGCTTCTGTGCTAACATCATTTTCTGAGGAACCTCATGTTTAATTGCTCTCACCCAAAGTAATATTCATCTCAAATATTACTTAGTCATCTGATGGATGATCTCTAAAGATATCCTCATCAGCGACGTCAGTCAATCTGTAACACTCCCCAATGGCAATTACTGTGCATCATCATCTGTCTTCATTATCAACTCCATCAATCAAAGCAAATTCTCCTTGCACCATAGCTGCTTGTAATTCCAATCCAAAGGAAAGACTCGTCGTCCTCTTCATCCATAGGTATTTTTGGCCTAAATAAAAATTAATCAGATATTCTCACAGTTTTACCCACTAATCCTGGCAGCCATGTTAACAGAATGCGTACCCCATAGTGAAAAACCTCTGGTTCTAATGGCTCTCCTCGTATGACTACTTGTCCTGCAAATGCCATAATAAATTCACTCACGTTTAAATAATGCATTCCTGGTGTTGAAGACACTATGCCTTCATCAGTGAATGAAATTGTCATGTTCAACTTGGTCATTAAATCTCAACCTAATATATTAACAGGTGTCTGCATCAAATACAATAATGGCACAGACATGTCGCACTCTCCTATGGAGACTGGTAATGCTTCAGTAAATGGAACTCTGTTTGCAGATCCTGGGAACTCTCGAGTATTCATGGCATTTCCAGACATCATAAATTTCCCCTCTCTTAACCTGAGCGTGTTGCACTTGTGTCTACTAAAAACAAAAAAGATTTGCCTCCTATATTAACGTCATCCCTCAGTTTCTCTTGAGGATTAGACCTTATAGATAGTATCGAACATATCAAGTCTCCCTGTGAGCTGTCCTATTGTGGATACATTCTCATCCCTGTACCTGTGAAAGGATTTCCTCCATCAACAGTGACACATCCTATTCTAGGAGTCATTAATTGTCCCGTGTTTGTGCTCTGCTGTATCTGCATCAGCGACTACTGTGACTGCCCTTGTGGCGGATTCATTGTTAGCTGCTGTATTTGAAAGTGTTGCTGCATTCTCGGCACGTGTGTCTGCTGCATTGTCTGATTCTGAGATAATCCATCTCCATTCTGCTGCGAATATGCAGGAGGGTTTGTAGTCAACCCTCTTGAGAATTGCCCATTTTGCACGACTCCTTGACGTCTACACATGTGAGAAAAGTGCTGTGTCATACCATATGTTCAGCATACAGGACGATGTCTCCCAATATGTCCTTCCTGCATGCATTGATAATCATTCTGCATGTTCTGAACCCACCTTGATTGTTCTGGAAGTTTCCCTGATTATTCTGGAAGCTTCCCTGGTTATTCTGGAAGCCCATATCTTGAAAGCTTCCCCTTCCCCGTGGAATGAATCCACGATTATTTTGGTCAAACTGCCTTTGGTTATTCACCTGTGGCATGTTTGCTGCTTGCTGTGAACCCGACATGTCTCTGCTAATCAACATTGCCCCTTCAATCACGTACTTGGATAGTTTTTTCGGCACTTACTTTGCCTCTTCACCTTTCCCAACATCGTCTTTCTTTTGATTCTTCTCTTGCAGAAGCCTACAATAATGCGCAATGGTCAGCAGTATTTCTGACCACAGCTTTGCTTCAATGCCCACCAATTTCTTGGGCTGCTTCTGCACTGCGTCTGGCAGCTCTTGGCACAATATATGATAAAATACAGGTACAGATTTCCCCAAGCCTGCCGTGTCTCCAAGGTCCACTGCTCTTAGAAATTTTGAATGTAAACAAGCGGATCATGCCCTTCCTGCATCTTTTCCGCCATTAAAGCTCCCATATCTGACTTGTCCAGATACAGTCCTCTAAGTGCTTTCCAGACTGCTGCCCTACAGTTATTGAACGGTGCTCCATCGTGAGCAGTATTCACTGTGGTAATACTAGAATACCCTGCTCTTAACCAAACGTCATCAGCCCTTTCCCCAAGGATAGCAATCAGGAGACCTTTAATGTCCCCTATAGCTAATGTGTTTCCTCCTATCCTTTTCTCTAACTCATGTATCCATTTCCCAGTGCCAGAAGTTAAACTCAGGAGTTTACACCTTTAATTGTCCTTACCCATCTGTGGCCAAGGTATACACTGTGGCCTTGCTCCTCCCTTCTCTAACAAAGGAAACTGTGAAATCCCAACCTCGCATTCGTCAGTCATTCACTGTCTGTCCATAGCAGGGACAATGGTTCTGCTCCGCCTTCTACCTGGCTGCAACCTTAGCCTGCTCACATACGTTGGCGAGTCCCCACTCTGACTATTGGGTCGCCTTTTAGGTAGATCTCGCTGCATCAATTATTCTGACGCCTGAGATTTAGGTAGGTCTGAATCTGACCATTTTACGTCCTTATCTATTGAAAAACACCCTCCAGGGCAACATGCATTACCTTCCTCTGCCCCACGGAAGTTTGCTCTGTCCTCTTCTGACATATCCTGTCCCCAACTCGTGTGACTTCTCTCCTCTTTGTCTCTATTCAGAGTCAGTCTATATAAAGACAGCTCCTTTGGCTCAAAACTACATGAGGCTCCTACTTTGTCATACAGCTGCGTACTCTCGAGTCAATCATTTTTATCCTTCCCTTGCAGCACTTTCTTAGTCATCATATCATGATAGACTTTATCAATAGCATCCCCAATGCTTCTCGAGTCAAACGTATCCTTTAGATTTGCTCTAGACAGACCTGCTATTGGCTCATGTGCTGAGAAGAACTCTTCTATGTCTTCTCGTGACACTACAGGATTTGGATCCATTACCTCCTTTTTCCATACGATCAATATCACATGCTCGTTGTCTCCTCTGTCATTCTAATTCATCGTCAAATTCTCTTTGCTTTCTTGCTTCCAGCCTTACCCTTTCTTCCTCTTTTCTCTTCATGTCTCTTCTCTCATTTGCCCTTCGCATTTCTTCATCTCTATGTCTTTGCATTCTTTTATCCCTTAATCTTTGTTCCTCTTCCTCCATTCTTTTCCTTTCAACTCTCTCGTTCTTCGATTGCCCTCTGTCGTCATACTTTCTCTGCTCATCTGCTCTTTCCTGCTTTCTCAGTTGCTCCTCTTGATGCAACTGTTCCATCCTTTGTCCATCCTTTTTTTCGTCCCAGCATCTTTCAATCTTTCCTCTCTTTCTTTATCCTTTTTTCTTGCTCATCTCGATCTTCCCTTTGCCTTACATCCTCGAGGCTCTTACCATCAAGATTGAGCAAAATCTGAACACCGATACATTCGTTCTGTATAAGCGCTAACTCATCAGTCTTATCTTTTTCTCCTTTCCATCTCTTTATTTCTCATCCTATATCTAAGGATGTACTTGGTCATTCACTTCTCTTTTTATCGCGTCTCTCCTTGTCCCTTGGGATCTTAGAGATACATCTCTCTCAGTATTTTTCTCTGGTCCCTCGTCGCTACTTTGCACAAGTGACTCATATGCAGGGTTGCTGTATCCCATTGCTGCTTTAAGCTCCCTCAATGGGTACAACCTGTCACCTTTCTTACTATCGCTGTCTGCTTCAGGCGCGGCAGGTGGAGCAGAAGGCTCCTCAACCCCCTCTTTGCATACATTAAGTATCCAATCTACATGAGATGGCTCTTCTCTCTCCTCCTGATACATCTTCCTGAGCTCTATACTCGTTAATCGCTTTTCTAACTTTTTTCCCATACATGCAGCATGCAATTATGTCATCATATGCTGGAAAACTGCCTTTGATAGTGATCCGACTTGTGGCCATGGCATGAACATTTTGTCTGCTGTGCCCTAAACCCACTCTGCACTGTACTGTCTAAGCTTGGGTGCGTGCTTGGGTAGCTGCATGCAGAGGTGTATAAGCAGAGTAAGATTTTCCATTTTGACATATCACTCTTGACCATCAATACTCAACTTTACACTTTGCAGATTTCAAAGATATCTTTCAGAAAAACAAAACAATATGAGCGTGCACCAATCGCTGCAGGCTCCAAACCCTCTATATCACGTTATTTACTTTAATCTATGTTTTCACTAAACACCATCAGTTCAATACCAACAAATAAATAATTAATTCACAATTCTCGTGTTTTCTTTTTCGCGTCTATCAATTCCTCTATTGTTTTTTCACCATATAAAATTTACATAAAGCAAACAGACAAATGGACATACTCGACCGACCACATATATCTCAGTCTCCTCTCGAAGACTGTCCTACCCCTAAAAATATCCCGATGGGATGTGAATCGACCTCTTCAAACTCGTCTTTAACTGAGTTTGTCACCCATAAATAGGGCTTTAGATGCAATTCCTTCTGTTCCATTCTTTAAAACACAGGAAACTCTTTACCGTGGCCTCTCCTCACGATACCTCTCAATTGCTTGGCATCTCCTCAAGTCAATTTTACTCAATATTCAACATTCATCGCTCTCAAGTTACTTTATCCCAGCCTCCCTCCGTTACTCGTTTTCCCCTTATCACGTTCTTCACCTACTGCCCATTCACACTTTTGCCACCTCACTCATTTTTACCCACCATTCGGGTTTTCAACTTCTGACTCTGGGGATCGTACGCCTCCTCAGTAGCCTCTTCAACTTTCCATCCCTTCAGCTTCCTGTAGGCGCCAGGAGGGGTTTCTGCCTGAAAAAAGGAACCCGTCTAACCTGGCTTGCAAGACTTGCTTTAAACTAAAAACGGCTATCTGCAGGGAGCTTCACGTCCTTGAAGCCAAATGGCAAAGGTTGTGCGATATTTCTGGGACCCCAAAGCTTTCTTATCGCGATGGATATCTAACCATTCTATCTCTGCTACCATGTGAACTGGAGTCTTTCAGCCCTTTAAGATGAGGTAGCAACAACCTTGAGATAGATGGGTAAGCAGAAGTTACTCAAACATCAATAATTAAAACGACTCAGGTAGTTGGCAAGAGGATAACTGTTTTAATATCAATTATCTAAAACAGGGAGTACAACGGACATCAACTGACTTCTCAGCGTAAGGTCTCTCAATGCAGTTTAAAAAAAGCATTCTTTTATAGCAAAAAATCGTCATAGGTGACGTTAACCCACATATTACTAACGTTAACCTAGGTGGCAAACTAAAAAAAACTAGTGGCAAGTGTGATAGGGTCTAAGGGAACATCTGAGTATACGATCCATACTCGTCTAAGGCAGTGAAAGAAAGTGAATTGTTTCTTAACATCAGGTGGGGCAATTAAGCCCTCACCTAAACAGGTCACTATGAACGTCACTAAATACACATTGTCCCATTGGCTGCACAAACTATAGAACTCTTAATCATGCAGTCTGCTACCATCGGTGTGCACTCTAACCTCCGTCAATACTTTTCCACCTATGTCTAGCAGCATGCAGACTTGGCTTCCAGGTGCTGGTGAGCTAGTCTTCACCATAGCTTCCCACCAATTAACATAATCATCATCACCTCAGTGGTCTGCTGTTAATTAGGGCTTTGAACTTGTCCTTGTGAGTGTTCTTTGCTCTGGAGAATTCAGGGTAGAGAAGGTACGCTCTGCCCTCATGCGTAGGTGTGACCATCATGTTCGTCTAACTTCATCCATCCACGTGACTGAAGACGACAATATCAAGCTCTACTGTATTACAACACTTATTTCTAATAGACCTCTGACATCTTCCTTGTGTTTTTCATGCCTCCTGAACAGGAGCTTTGTTCTTTCACACAATTTGTATCCAATGTCTGCTCACCCGAGCCGGATATGGCCTTGGCTTCTTGGCTCATCCAGCCTTACCTTTCTGAGATTCATTTTGTAATTCACTTGCTTTCTAACTGCAACACACTGGAATAGAGGGCTTTCTTCTTAAGCCCAATTCTGCTATAACATGTAGTGGAAACATTTCTTCTTTACTTGCTTATATATATATATCTATATCTATATGTTGGTGCATGCCGCAATCTATTCACTATAAAGCTAGCCTCAAGAATACTTTGTCTGCTTGCGTTTCTTGGCATATGTACACGTGTAAAACAGCTTGACATCTTCATCCTTTCTGTAGCATAAGTTTCTTCATCCTGATCCCAAGATGACACTTATCTTAGATACTTTATTGATGCCTTATAGTACATCTGCATTCTCTAGTCTCTGCATCTCTTGTATGTACGTCAGCTCGGCTCTGTGTGATGTCACCATTCATCTTGGCCACTCATTGGTCCTGCTTCTTCCGGTATTTCATTCAAATGTCACTCAATGAGAATGGTTTTCTCAATGGGAACCTTGCTTCCAGGATTCTCCTTGGTATCAGTATTTTCACTGGTACCGCACATGTCTCACACTCTGGTTCCCAACATACAGGCAAGATAGGCGAGATGATTGAGGTGGGGGTATTAGCTCCTTCTCTACAGAACTTCTGCATTTCTTTAACAGTTTTGGGCTGGAGAGCACTGATGCAGCGCGTTCTTGTATTATTTTATTCCCATTGACAGATATCAATTGCCCCAAGTAAAGAACTTCCTGGAAGCAGTATTGCAGCTTGGCCTTATCTACTATGTACCCTTTATATGCTAACAGCTGTAAGAGTATGATAGAGTACCCACGGCACTGTTGTTCATTGTCACTGCATACGAACAAGTCATCCACCTATTGAATAATAGGGCTGGGCATCAGGATATTTCCTAAAACTGCATGTAGTATTCTGATGAAGATGCTAGCGGATTCAAAGTACCCTTGTAGTAATCTTGTGTGCTCCTACCGCTTTCCGCATGCGTGAACAGAGTCAGATATTGATATCCCATAACTAGAAAGAATGCCTATGGGGGCACATACACAGATGAAAGAATGCTGAGAGAGGAAACTCTTCCTCCCTATCTCCCTATGCTACCGCCAATCAACTGAAGTAAGGGAGGAACAATCCATGGTATATAAACTTACCAAATGAAAGATAGATATGCTAGGATGATATGCTAGGATGATATGTCAATAATACCTTGGTTTACAAAGTAAACACAGGCAGCAAGGTATCACAGGCTGGAAAAACATAGGAAGGGAGCGAGTGATTGTGAAAATACAGCACTAATACTAGAATGGGAGAAAAAGCATGCCTCGATCTGGTACACAAAGGTCGGAAATAACAAAGCTGGGAACTTGCCACATCATCACTCCTAACAATTAGATGGACAGGAAAGAAAAAGAGAAAGAATATGCCTACTCCATAGGACAACCAGATACATAGAACAAGAATTGTAAGGATTAAGATATATATAACCCACTAATCCAGAAGCTCAAATTTCTGCATACTTAACTTACACAAAAATCCACACAACCACCTTCTCACACAGCAAACCGCACATACTTCACCACACCGCAACAACAAACAAACAACACATAAGTCGCACCAACAGCACATGAGCACTCGCATTGATCCGATATTCACACCCAAGCTCAGCGCACAGTGAAAACCGAACTGAAGCTGGCAACCGGACATCAGCTTTCTCACTTTCCTACTCCCTCTTCAACCTACTAACCCCTCCCCACCTTATTGTTTGCAGATCCGCATGAGCACCTGGAGACCAATTCCGTTGGTGACGGTGTGCGGTACAAATACCTTTATCATTAACATAATCTGGGTGTAGGGATATGGAAAAGAGGCATTTGTCAAGTCTACAATGGTGAAATGTGTTGCTTGTTTTGGAATGCTGTACAAAATGGTCGCAAGATTAGGGACTACTGGGAATTCCACCTGTACAATGTAATTTAAAGGGTCGAGATCCTGGGGGGGAAGAGATCCTGAATCATTCTCCCACTTGACCACTTTGCTGTTTTTATCAGCTATTTAGCCATGTTGCATGGAGAGCTGGAGGTCACAGTAATCCCTTGATTTAGTAGTGCAGAAATGGTATCTCTTATCCCCTCCTCTGTTTCTTTAGACAGTGGGTATTGCTTCACCTGGAGTAACACTGCACCTGGTTTAAGTGTTATTCAAACGGGCACCACTCCATGTAAAAGGCCAACCTCGTGGGCACTAGTTGCCCATAGCCTATAGGAACATGTGATAGATTATTTTCAGTTAAAGGGGGCACTGTTACCAGGGCCATCATAGGACACTGTACTTTGTGGCATTGCACCATTATCTCACAGAGTATGCAAATAGCCAGTACAATCTCTCCTTCATCAACCGGATCTTCAAACAATTCTGCGTCTGTTACTTCTTTCAAGGCTACTGTTGGCTCAATACACAACACGGTAGGCAAGTCACACCCATCTGTCGGTCCCAATTATCACAATACTTTTCTTTGACACCACCAACCCGTGCAGGTTCAGTAAAAGTATTGTCCCTGCCACAAGCTCTGGGGTCACGACGGGTCTAAAAACAAAATCAGATGGTATCCGCAAACATGCTTTCCCAATCGGGGCACAATTGTAATCCCATACACGAACATATCAGGATGAACAGGAATGCTGAAAACCACTACCTCCCCTCCCCTGGCATGCATTATCAACATTGCCCTCACAGCACACATTCTTGGGGTAGCACATACTATTCCACAATCTGTGAAGGAGATGGTCATGGTCAATTTTCTCAAGATATCACGCCCTAACAAATTTACTGGTGAGGTTTCCAAATATAGTAGAGGTGCATGTATCACTTTGCCTCCTGTTTTAATGGATACATCTTCTGTAAAAGGAACCATTGCCACAGACCCAGAGAAGCCTTGCGTCTTGAGAGTTTCACCTGATAATGCATGATTTACTGGCACCCATGTAGACCATAAAGATGAATTGTTTGTTTCCCATCTCAGGGCCCACCAAGGGTTCCTCATCTGCGTGGGTAGTCATGGACAGGACTGGGCAAGCAAGAGCTTTCTGTGGGCTGTCCTAGTGTTTGTTCCTGGGAACGTGAACGGGTTGAGTCTCATGACACTTACTCCTCGACAGGGATGCACTGTCCCATTAGGAACAGCATTGGTTCTGGGCATTTTGCGACCTATATGATTGGCTTGGTGGCACCGCTTTTGTCGGGGTGGCAGGTGGGGCTGGCAAGTGAGTATGAGGGGGTCGTGGTGGCAGCTGTGTATACGCTTGATGTATCTCATATGGTATTGACGTGGGCATCAGTGGTGTTGGGTAGTGTAGCTGCAAGGAACTTAGGGTTGGTCATCCTAAGTTATCAGGGGGAACCCAGATGTGGACTCCCTGCTCACTGTGCTCAGAGAGGCACAACTCCACAACTCCACCTCACTGATGAGGCCCCATTCTGTGAAAGGTACAATGGGCAAAAAGCGATGGCTTCGGACTCTCAAAGTGGGAAAAAAAACACAGAACAGGTTATCATGGTATATTCTTTCTAGAGAGGGGCGCCTGCTACCTTTTTTAAAAAAGTCTTGCTACTATGGTATTGGGCTAGCAGCAGTGTACTTATTATATCCCGCTCCCATCCAGCTTCTGCACTCCCTCACAAAATGCAATTTGTCTACATCCCCAACACTGGACTGGACCCGCTCCCCTCTGGCCCCATTCCTCCAAATCCAACTCTGCCTGCCCTTTCCCCTTGAAACCCTCTTCTTCCGCACTCCTTTCCTCCTTGGTACCACTCAGGGTATTGTGACTGAGGCCCACCATTCCATTGCCCTCTGCCTGGCCAGAACGCTGCTACTTGTGCATCCGTTCATGCTGCTCTTGGTTCTTCTGAGTCTGTTTTAGTGACTGCCACGACCACCCTTTCAACTGCTATTTTTGCGAGTTTCTACTTTACTAGTTTCACTTGCTCAGCCTGCAACATTTGTGCTGTTTCCTTCTCTCTTTCTTTTATCCACTTACAGTGGTGTATAATTATGGTCTGTATTTTGGCCCACCCTTTTGCATCTATACCCACAATCTTATCGAGAGCTTTCTGTACTTCCTTTGGCAATCCCCTTTTAATAACAAAATAGAAAAGTGGAACTGACGGGTCCCACTGTTCCCCTATTTCTGCCGTCCACATCTCCTGTACTTTCAAAATGTATTGAGCGGGATCTACATCATCCCCCATTGTATGCTGTATTATGGGCTGCAGATCCTGCATATCAGGGTATGCCCGCCAAAGCGCAGCCCACACCTGTGCTGGATGTCGTTGAAATGCACCCCATCATGTACATCATCATCTATTTTAACTATGGGGTATTCACCCTTAAACCAAACGTTCCCTGCCTGATCTCCCACAGTTGCTATAGGCAAACCTTTTCATCATCCTTCCCCTTCTCAATATGAACATCTTTTAATCGCAGTACTATCTAATCTAAATAAAATGTCTTTGGCCCTCCATTCGTCCAGTAAGCACCCCGATTAGCTCCCTTCTTCCCCGAGGGCCCTCAACCACACCAATTCCATTGGCGCAGCCTTTAGAGCATATTCTAACTCCTTCTGTGGTATTCTATCCATCAGTGTGGCAGCATTAGTATTAGTTTGATATGGGGTGGTAACACAGATGGGGGTGTTGCTGTGGCGGATGGGGATACATACGTTGGGTTGGTATATCCGGTGGCGGGAAGGGTCAGGTAACATCCTACTGGGGGCAGAGGTAAATGATTTTCCTTGGATACCACTGCTTTAACTAAAAGTGTGGTTGGGCCATTGTCACACTGAGATTTACCCTTATCATTGTGCTCTATGTCCTCCACCACACCTTCTCCCCTGGCACCTCGCAACACAAATCACATGTACCAATGGTGGAGGCAGCCCGTCACCACTCTCTGATCTTCCTGATCGATCGGTAAATGTACAGTTTTATGGACAGAGGTCTCGGGCTGGTCAGTGTACTTGAATGTTTGTTTCTGGGGCTTTGGGTGGTCTCAGGCCGCTATAACTTAGAGGTCTGAACTGGCAAAAGCCTAGAGCCCTCATGCCCCTTCTCATGGATTAATTCTTCAAAGATCCATTCTGGCCCTGACTTGGCCTTGCAGAGCACATTCCTTCTGGGTTCCATGCACTAATGTTAAGACACAAAGAGGAACTGTGTGTGTTCAGAGAAATCAACCTTCTGCTGGGCTGCGGATAAAAATGCACGCACACCCTTCTACCCCTCGGTATGAGATACAAGCGCACTGGCATAACTCTAACACTATGCTTCAATTTCAAGATGGCATCTAACTTCTGAACTGGAATTTCACCACACATGTGATACTAACAACAGAATTTGCAGCGTTTCCACCACCATCCAACTCTTATGAGCAACCCCTCTACCCCTCTACACCTCCATTCTCTTAGCTCCCCTAAAGCACCTCCTTCTACTACTCGTGCTAAAGCTCTGAGGGGCCTGGGACTTCTGCCCTTGCTCCCCAAAATTAGCCTGTAAGACCTTCCCTCCCTTGCTTGCATATTGGCTAGAAAACTGGAAGCTGTGAGAAGAATAAAGCAGAACCGTAGAAGGCATACTTCTGCTGTGTTTAGATCCTCATTCCACTTTATTTTCCAAAGGCAATTAAAACGGCTCACAATCAATTTAACAATCTTTTTTCGTTATTGAAAGTTATGAAAAACGCATCTCAAATCAGCAACAATGATCTGAGGAAAAATGCCCAAAATGTGCACAGGTTTTCACCAATAACATCCTTCATATTCAGGAGGAAAATCCCTAGACTGCCCCATAGAATTCTGTTTTACAAAGTACAACTGAGCCATTTTGGGATACATTTGAGACCATTGATTTGGACAAAATCGCACTTTGATGGCAAAAAGTAAACCAACACTCTTGTTGGATGACCCCTGCTTAGCATCAAAGTTTAAAGAATATGTATTATGTATTTGCTTTTTGCTCCGGTTGTTCTTCTACAAGTATATCTTTCCTTAGTTAAGGGTTGTTTTCCTGTATCTTAAAAAAATAGCATGTATCCCCTCTTTGGAAAAAGCCTAAACATGGTGCCAATTTCCTCTCCAATTTTTACACAGTGGCATCTTCATCAGGTATGTTTTTAGAAAGAAACTGAATTGACGGATTATTGATCATCAACTATTAGCAACCTTTCAATCTGGTTTTTGTCAGGTTTGTAGTATAGAGACAGCCACTTAGCATATTGTTGATGATTAGTATATGCTTGTGGATGATAGAGGTAACTGTCTGCTGGGATTATTTGATTTATTTATGGCATTCAACACAATTGACCATTAGGTGCTCCTGAATACTTTATCTCAGAGAATGGGCATTTGGAGACATAATCTGGATCAGTTCCAGTCCTTTGTGTACAATCGGTTGCATTTGAATATTTCAGAAAGGTCCCATTCCACCCTCCTCCCAATGCCATATGGGGCACCCCTGGGTTCAATCCTGTAATTTATGCTTTGCAATCTGTACATGGAACCATTAGGGGATTCAGGGGCAAAGCATGCTGTAAATATCCATGCCAATTATGTGGAAGATACTCAATATTTGCTGAAGGTGATCGCTTCGTGGCTATTGAAGCATGGGTGGCGTGGCACCTTTCGATGGTAAACACCGTACACTAATCTACAACTTTCTATTTCAAAATGGGTATCTGATGAAAATATTTTAGCTGCCTCTGCTGTACTTACCTCTTCGGCTAATCCTTTTGCTTTACATTGGATTCTAGTTCATCTTGTTCCCTCATATTAGTGCATTCGTGAAATCTGTAGTTATCAATTGTATTCTAGGAGATCTGTTAAACCTTATTTATGTTCTACCCGTGTTGGTTTATTAGTTCAATCTCTTGTTTGATCAAGTTGACTTTGGGTGTTCTGACTTGCCATAGCTTACAGCAGCATAAAATACAGCTATCAATGGTGCCTAAGTAAAATAGCTGTATTTCATGCTGCTGCACATGACTGCTGCCAATGCCAGGAAGTTTGACTAAGTTACTCTATTTTGAAGAGTCTTGATTGATGTCCACTTCTTTCAAATTGACTTATTTCATATAAAGCAATACATCGTCAGACTCCTGTTTATCTGGCAAACAAATTCAAGATTTCTGGAGGCGCCCACCGTCTCCGAAGTTGGGATTTGTTACGTCTTCATGTTCCTGAATTCAGGCAGTAATTTTCTATTAAGAGATCTTTTTCCAGCACGGCGGTATCACACTGGAATGTTCTTCCTCCCAACCTTTGTTTAATTCCTGATTAAATTGCTGGTTATGGACTTTTGTTCATTAAATTTGATATTAAAGGGCTAAATCACAGAAGCGTTTTATAATGGCAAAACCCTATTGGAAAACGCTCTGTGAATAAGGGCCTAAAACTAGTTTTCATCGCTAACAGGTAAGAATTTGAATACTTTGCAATAAATTGTATTGTATTTAAATGTTTTCATATGGATTTTTATGTATTATATTTGTACATTTGTAAAGCATTTAGATGCAAATTTGTCTGGTTTGAATTCTAAAAAAGTTTAAAATAAGAAGAAAACACGCTTTAATGAAGATTAGATATACTCACCATACAAAAATAGAATGGCAAATAAAAAAGTGAACTATCTGTGACCACATGCTCTAATGTTGAGCATTTTCCGGATTATCACAATTTAGAAATTGAGAATATATGCTGAGAAAATTGATAGAATTGTGAATGTAATCTGTTAGGGATGAATTCCAAGATGTATTAGGATCATAGCCAGAGCTAGGGTGCTTTAGATTTCCTTATCTAAATAATTTCTAATTGAACTTCAACAGAGGTCCCATTTGACTATTGGTTGATAAACACACATCTGATAGCATGTTTGAAGAGTCCAGAGTGGGATATGATATGATATGATATGGCATTTGTAACGCGCCTATACACAAGCGTTTCAAGTGTTTCAAGGCGCGACGAGGCAGGGAGGGGGAAACGGGGGAAGACAGACAACGATCCTACTAGGCCAGGTGTCATTCAGATCGCGCAAGTGCAGGGGAAGGGGGAAGGGACAAAGCGCAAGGGGAGGGGAAGGGGCAAGTGCAGTACAAGGTAAGTATATATAATAAAATGAATAGGGCCAGCTGGTGGCAAGTGCAAGGTAAGTGCAGACAAGTGCTGGGAACGGGGGCTGTAGGGATACAGAGACAGTCCCGCAGAGCAGGGGTTGCCAGCGAGGCAGTGCAAGTGCAGAGTGGCTGGGCCCATGACCGAGGTCGGCAAGAGTGGCCCAGTTGCAGATTCGGTGCAGATTCAGCGAAGAATTAGCAGGGGAGAGGGAGAGAGAAAGCAGAAGCAAAGAGGAAGGTTTTGAGGTGCTTCCGGAACCGTAGATGGTTCTCCTCAAGTTTCAGGGAGGCAGGAAGGCTGTTCCAGAGGGAGGCCCCTGCCGCGGAGAGAGATCTACCCCCAGCTCGTTGCTTCGAGAAGCGGCTGACCCAGAGGGAGTTGGAGACGGATGAGCGAAGGGCTCGGGAAGGAAGATATTTAGGAAGAGAGAGTTGAAGGTATTTAGGCCCCAGGCCCCAGAAGGCCTTGTGGACAATGCAGAGGGTTTTGAACTTTATCCTCGCAGCCACTGGGAGCCAGTGTAGAGACTTCAGTCCTGGAGAGATACGGTCCCTGGGCTTAAGGCCAAGGACAAGTCTCGCAGTTCTGTTCTGGATGAGTTGCAGAGGGCGGAGAGTGGAGGCAGGCAGATTAAGATAGAGGCTGTTACAGTAGTCCAGCTTTGAGAGAACCAGGGCTCGTGAGACAGTGAGCTTCTGGGGGAAGGAGAGGAAGGGAAGAATACCTCTGAGGAGGTGCAGCTGGTAGTGTGACTTCTTAGAGACGTCAGATATATGAGGAGAGAAGGAGAGTGTGGAGTCGAAGATAACCCCGAGGTTTTTTGCCGTGCAGGAAGAGGGCCAAGAGAGGCCGGCCAGAGAGCTGCAGGGAAGGAGGGAGTGGGTGTGCCGATGAGTAGAATCTCAGTCTTACTGGCATTAAGACAGAGGTCATTGGCGGCACACCATTCCTGGATAGCTGACAGACAGTCAGAGATGAGGGAAGGAGAGGAGGAGGCCGAGGGTAGCCTGAAAATGAGCTGGGTATCGTCCGCATAGCACTGAAAGTTGGGGCAGAGAGCGGCGATGCGGTGGGCAAGGAGTGCCAGGTACTGGTTGAACAGCCAGGGGGAGAGATTTGATCCCTGGGGGACACCACAGGTGGAGAAAAAGATGTCAGAGAGGAAGGACCCCAGTTGGACCTGGGAGGGTCGATTGGAGAGGAAAGAGGTCAGATGGTGAAGAGGTATTCCTATCAATATGCAAGTGACAATGCACAGAATTGGTCGCATACAGATGGATATTTGAGAAGTATGTTATTGATATTGCATGCTAAATTTAATTGAAAAAATACAATTTTCTGAAAATAAATTACCAACAAATTATGCCCTTCTTTTTAGTAAATTAATAATGCATGCAGTGACTAATCTGCATTGTGATGATGGGTTTGTAATAATCTGAGTATAATTTATGTTACACAGATAGAATTTGATGTGTGCCCAGTTGGGCTCAAGTTGTCTGTGTTTCATAATGAATCATTCTTAAAGTTAAGCCTACGGAGTTGGATTGAAAAAGTATATAGCCCACTCCATATCTAATAGTTACATTAGCAGCTCATATTTAAATACTGCAAAGTTAAAACATCATTGGACTAGGACACGCAGTGCACTCTGTTGTACATTTTTAGCTTTAAACCAATGTTAACAATAATGCATTTTACTGTAAAATTCAGTGGGAGTCAGGAATCTACACGAACATTGAAAAAACACCTAGATGAAATTAGACAGTTCTCAGTATTTGTTGGAAAAGAATTGTGGTGTTTAAAAAAAAATGATTTTACTCATCCAACGCCAAAAATAATGTGAATTTTTAATGGCTGGGATACCTCCCAGAGGAAACTTGGACCAGACCATAGGTTTTGCTCAGGGAAGAAGGACCTTTGTCAATGATGAGTGGGAAGAGAGCTCAGGGGCAACACGTTTCTCTAGCAAGCAAGCCAAAGCAGGGCAGCATGGGTTTGAATCCCGGCACTACGCTTTGAGGCTGGTCTCTGGCAAGTAGCGCCATATAAAAGCTCAATTTAATTGTTCTTTTATTGTTACTTAAACAGTCACTGAATCCCCAAAGGGGAAGGATCTGTGTTGCCATTGACAGACACCACATCAGATTGTACTCATCAATTCATGGAGAAACAAACATCCACAGGCAGACTTTCCAAACAGTGGCTTGATATCAATCTAGAGTGAAAACTGCCTTTGGCTTCAGTGGATATGAATTGAAAGCAGCAGGAATATGGTTATCCAGAAGACATTTTAGCCAGCCATATTCCACAACCAAGAATTTAATCAGGCCAAACCTACAATCTGTTGAAAGGTGTTGACTTATTAAATAAATGAGCCTCTATGGTCTGTGAAAAGGCCAGTGCCCTGGTCTTGTCCAGAGGGGCCAGGAACTTCTCTCACCTGGGAGTGGGAGGCATACGAGGGGCAAGCCAAGAACCAGTTCTCCCCCTGAGGTGGACGGTGGCAGTTGAGAGGGGCCCAGTTGTTGCCCCCGTGCCAAAAAGATGCTTGCTGCTATTTTCTTGTTTCTCCTAGTCACATCTAAAACCAAAGAGAAACCAGTGAGAAGCATCCCATTGAGAGCAGTGATCCATGGCCATACACTAGCTGCCAGCTGAATCTGACCTGACCAATAGAATGTGAGTCTACAATCCGATGGCAGCAGAGAGAGAACAGTGGAGACAGAGGTGAACTAGAACACCACCAGTAGGCAGTTGAAGGAAAAACAATTGCTATATATTAATCTGGAGCTAATGACGTCCTAGCTAGGGAGGAGATGCTTGGAGAAGAGAGTTAGGGACGTCCAAAGGGCCAATTAGTATTTATATAAAAATGGTTGAACCACCTTTGGAATTTGGTTCTTGTGTCACCTGTGAAATGTGGAATCAGAAGTGGGAAACTGCAGACCCCATTACAAAGATTGGCTCATGTCAAGGGAATGCGGATGAGAACACTGAAACAGGAAACACCTGGATAAGCACCAGTACTGACCCCTGGGAAAGAGATAGGGTGGAATTGGAGCTCTTAAGCCACAATCCAATACCAGAAGACTCACCAGAATCAAACAATTTGGACAACCATCCAGAACAGATAAATCTGTTTGATGAAAACACCATCCTGGCAAAAGAACCCAAAATGAGCCTCATAACCAAATACGAGAGATGGGGAGAAGACATGTCATCTACAGCAAGCTCAAGCCAGTGGAAGGTGTTCGGGAAGTACTGGAAGTAGCCTTCAATCCGCTGATAACGCTCATAATTGGCCTTACTTCTGGCAAGTTGTTAAAATGCTTATGTATTTTTGGCAAAAAATACAGAGTAGGCATCGTGGGATCAATGATGGTAAGAAATGTTTTCTCGTCATCTGTTAAGAAACCAGATGCATGCCATTGTTCAATCAAAGATTGTAGGTCAAGTACAATTTGTTTAGTGGGGTTATTACTGAGTTTAATGTAGCAATCTGGTGTCTGTAGGTGTTTCAATCCCATCTGGAGATTATCTTCTGTATTCATTATCACAATGTTGCCCCCTTTGTCGGCTTCCTTGATGGTAATAGTGGAATCTCCCTCTAGTTGTTTCAAAGCTAGTAATTCTTGTGCGTCCAGATTAGAATGCAGCATTTTATTTGATGGATTATCCAAAAGAGTGTATAGATCCTTAGTCATTGCCTTATGGAAAGTATCAATGATATTGTCATTCCCAAAGACTGGTGTCCATTTAGATGCAGGTTTGAGCTCTTTAATGTCTAAGTGCCTAGTTTGGACATGAAGGTCGGACATTATTTGCTCCCTGGTTGGGGGTAAATCTGTGGTAAGAGAAACCAATGTCTCAATGTGATCAATATCCTGCATGGTATGTTGGCTAAGCGGAGGTACTGTGGTTTGGAAACAAAAATGTTTTTACCTGCGTAGCAAAACATTTTTTCAATTTCAATTTCCTGGTGAATTTAAAAAGAATAATCTGGAACAAGAGCAAATGCCAAGAATACATAAGCATGTTAACAACTTGCCAGAAGTAAGGCCAATTATGAGCGGTATCGGATGGGTCACTGAACCTATTTCGCAGTACCTCAATGAGATTTTTCAGCCCTTTGTCACGCAAATGAGTACTTTTATTAGGGATAGTACACATGTTTTACAATATTTACAAACTATTGTATGGCAACCCTCCTTTCGTCTAGCCATCCTTGATGTGGCAGTCTGGCCATCCTTGATGTGGCAGCCTTATATTCCAATAACAAGCATGATTTAGCCATTCAGGCAATAGACTATGTTTTTCAAAACACATCAGCGTCTTACCATTGTCATTTACAAATGATTAAATCTTTTCTTAAATTTGCCCTTGCAAACAATGTATGTCTTTTCAACAATTTTTACTACTTGCAGGAAAAAGGTGTTGCAAGGGGTGATAAATTTGCACCGTCCTTGGCTAATTTGTTCATGTCACATTTTGAGGAAACCCATGTTCTTGACAAAATTTAATTTAAGAATAAACTGGTGTGTTGGAAAAGATATATAGATGATGTCCTTATTATCTGGCAAGGCACCAACAGCTCATTTGAAGATTTTGTTACCCATATCAATACTAACAATTTTGGAACTACTTTGTCTGGTCACTCTAGCTCTACTATGATCACTTTTCTAGATTTAGAAATCTTTATTGAGGATGATATACTACATACCAGAACTTTTCGCAAACCTACATCTGTTAATGCCATCTTACATGCGAAAGCTGTCATCAAAGAGCGACTATATATGATATGATATGGCATTTGTAACGCGCCTATACACAAGTGTTTCAAGGCGCGACGAGGCAGGGGGGGGTAACAAGGGGAAGACAGACAACGATCCTACTAGGCCAGGTGACATTCAGACCGCGCAAGTGCAGGGGAAGGGGAAGGGGAAAAGTGCAAGGGGAAGGGGGAAGTGCAGTACAAGTAAGTAGAATAAGTAAATAAATAGGGCCAGCTGGTGGCAAGTGCAAGGTAAGTGGAGACAAGTGCTGGGAAAAGGGGTCTGTAGGGATACAGAGAACAGTCCCTCAGTGCAGGGGTTGCCAGGGAGGCAGTGCAAGAGGAGAGTGGCTGGGACCAGGACCGAGGTCAGTGAGAGTGGCCCAGTTGCAGATTCGGTGCAGATTCATGTCGAGACTTTAGCAGGGGAGAGGGAGAGAGAAAGCAGAAGCAAAGAGGAAGGTTTTGAGGTGCTTCCGGAACCGGAGATGGTTCTCCTCAAGTTTCAGGGAGGCAGGAAGGCTGTTCCAGAGGGAGGACCCTGCCATGGCGAGAGATCGACCCCCGACTCATATATACAATATCCACAGGTGGTGAGTTTAATAGAGCAAGGCGAAAATGTTCAAAAGACACTGATTTTCATTCTGAATGTACACAGCTTACTACTCGTTTTAAGCAACGTGGCTACTCAGTTTCTTCATTATGTAAGGCATCTCAAAAATATCAACTCACCAAACAGGTGGATCTGTTGGGTACTAAATCCAATGTGAATATTCAGCAGAGACCTGTCTCTTTAATTAACACAGTACACTGAGGACTCTTCAACCCTGTATAAACTTGCTTCCAAACACTGGAATCTGTTAAAACTGGATCCAGACCTTATACCATATGTCTCTGACAGGCCTAATTTCATTTTCACTAAGGCCAATACTCTTCGCAGCAGACTTTGTCCTTCCTTCCTTGATCTTCCCGACACAGATAGGCAAGCTTCATGGTTGAACAAAACAAAAGTTTTTTTCAAATGTGGTAATTGTAACCAGTGCCAATATGCCCATCCTAGCCGTCAGACTTTTGTAGATCAGAATGGGATTCAAACTGCAATTAGAGATCGTATCAATTGCAAAACAAAATGTGTGGTCTACGCAATCATTTGCATTTGTAAGAAATTATACATAGGAAGTTCAATTAGGCAGTTGAGGATTCGTATAAGAGAACATTTATCAAGTCTCAACAAAACCGGTGCTAACTTACCACTAGCCCTGCATTGGCAAACAAAACATCAATTAGCTAATAAATCAGACATAAGATTTTTGGGATTGGCCAGGGCATCTACCAATAAAAGTGGTGGTAATCTTTGTATGAATCTTAGGAGGCTTGAATGTAAACTTATTTGTCACTTCAGATGTACTTCAGTTGGACTGAATTCGGACCATGAAATGCATGTCTTTCTTTGAGGTTATACTAGATGACTTTGTTCAGTATTTGTGTCCATATGTCATTTGTAATATGCTTAGCTTTGCCACTTTACAACATATGTATAATTTCTCAGCAATTGTGTATTTATGTCATTTGCAAAAAGCTTTGCCTTGCCATTTATAACACATGCATTATGTCTCAGCAACTTGTGCCATCTATGTTTTGTCACACATTGGGTGTGATAATGTTGACTTAACAGACATCGTTTGTCTGTGCTTTTGATTATATTATTTGACCATTTATACATCAGACAATGGGTTCATACCCAACAAAGGCTATTACAAGTCTGTCCCTGTGAAACATGTGCACAATGTCTTTGCACAACATTGGAACCTAAGGAACAAAATGTAATTCTCTGACACTATATATGTACCTTTATCTTTCAGCAATTTGTACTATCCAAGATTTGTTGTACACTTACTGTGATAGTGTTGATATAACAGACATAATTCGTCTGTGCTTTTGTTTATAATATTTGACTTTATACATATCAGATAATGGCTACAAACACATTAAGGGCTAATTTAAGTTTGTCCCTGTGTAATATGCGCAAAATGTCTTTTTATATTATTTAAATCTAAGGAACAAGATGTTATTCTCTGACGCTATTTTATTTCCCTTAGCAGCGCCTGCTCCCTTTGCTTTGTATTCTGTTTCATCAACACTGTTGGCATTAAGAATTTTTTTTTCTCTTCTAACCTAAATGAGCTGTGGGAAGCTGCACAACTTAATTTACACTGACACTATATATTAGTGTATTAAGACACATGATCAGTTCTGCATTACTGGTTTGACACTAATTTGGAAGTTAATATTTTATTTAGTTAGTCTCATGTAGCTCCATGTGTTCACTTAATATGCCTCCAAACATATGACATGTTTTCCAACCTCATAGGTGGACAGGATTTTTCACCTGTGAAGTTCCATTGCTTTCCCCATGTTCACTTCTTGTTTACTAATCGGCCGCATATTATGATGCGCATTTGCGTCAACACGGGCCGTGCGCGCATGACGTCACTCGCAAATACGTGCGCACTTTGCCGCAATTTACAATGGTTGTTGCCACCGGCGCCATTGCGGATCGCTTGCTCTACACCACCATGGGATTTGACCCTTAATTTCATATGAGCTAATTAGCTTCAGGCACAGTACCTTTCTGAACTATAGGTCTTTTATATACTTATGGCACATAGCTGTATTCAAACATGTGATCCAATATATTACTTTTTAGATATACATCCACTATTAAAGACATATACCCATTGGAGGGTGAGTCAGTCTTACTTATTTATTCATATTGTTATTGTGTATCTTTAAACCAACCATCAAACCTATCTACATTAGCAATTTACTCACCAGTAATGCATATTCCATTACCATTACAGGCAACAATTTGAATTGTTCATTACATACAACTTCCCACATGCTCATTTTTATTATTATTGTCATCCTGGACTCTGTATAGCAATGATGCTGATGCAGCCCATACTAATTTCTATCATTCTTCTGTTTTGATTTCTGTTGTTTTTCTTTCTTATGTTTTTGTCCATTGGCTTCAACCATGCACTTAAAACTGGTATGTTATTTTCCCCTTTTTTCTATGTTTTTACTGTAATTGGAATGTTCTATACATGTTTTTGCTTATGATCCTGTATTATATACTTGACCATATTAATTTGAACAACATACAGCCTTGAGAACGACCTTAAAGGTCGAAACACGTGTCGGCTGTCTAGTAACTAATAAATTGGGATTTGAAGCCAGATTCACTTGTCCTTTGGATTCTTAACAAGAATTTTTGGGGATCTGCGCACTGAACTTATACTTCCATCATTTTCTTCATGTTTATCTGTACTGGTGTTTACTAGGGGACGCCGGAGGAAGTGTATCACTGCAGCAGGCCATACCCCTGTATTTTTGTCTAGTGACTGTGTAGTGGATGATATTGAGTGAAATGAGGGTGTCTAATTAGCAGAAGAGTGATGAACGGAGTAATAGTGGGGAGGAGGGAGGGAGCTGTGTGGAGAAAGGAGTAGTACTGGAGCAGAAGAGAGTAGCGACAGCTGATGAAATAGTTGTAACTTTAAAGGGTTTAGGCAAGAACCAGAAGGAGTGAGTGACTTCAGAGTGACAAGAATGTGGAGGGAGGAGTCAAGAGAAGTGGATTTAGTTGAAGGAGGAGAAGAGAAGACAGGACAAGTAGATGGAGAAAAGAGAGTAAGCATGAACAAAGAATCCTGACCCAATCATGGCACCTGAAAGGCACAACTCCCTATCTCTATAGAACATTAAGCACTGGCTAGAGGAGAGAAAATTAGTCATTGAAGGATGTTAGTGAGATAATGACAAAGGCCTTCAAGTTAACATCTCAGCTCATTTAGTAATTAGCATACTGAGGAAGAAATAATCACTATATACTAACCTGGTGAAGGCATGTACCTCTGTGCGCACACTCCAGACTAAACACCACCCACTTGGGAATAAGGCCAAGAGATAGTTTTGCAAGGATAACAAGTTTTTACGCGCACAAAATGCAAGGGCCAGCAAAGAACTCTGCTGCTCGAGAGCACTCTGATCTTACATCATTATACATGAGTTTATAAATACAAAAAACGTCACATCTTGGCTAGACATTCTGGGGCTCCAGATTGGAGGCACCCTACACATTGGCCTGCTCCATAGGGGATGCCAGGCACTAATTGGCTGGTTCTTCCCCGTCAATCTTGGTGCACGTGCGTCAGCTGGGCTCATCCTCGTGGTGAAGGTCAGGGCAAACATCAAATGTAACATTTTATCTAAGCTAAACAACAGAAACCGGTTATTCCTCCATTATGGCAGCCACCTGGGCATCAAGAAAAAGGGGTGCCAGGGAGAGGGGAGGATAAAATACTTTTATGCTGACCCCTCCATTTAGGGCTTCGTTAATACCGCAGTTCCCGCACCAAAGGTTTCTCCACTGGGGATTGATCTATGATTTACCCTTCCTGGGGTATACACGCATTTCGTCAAAGTATTTTTCAACGTGGGACATTTCATCGCCGACCCTTTCATCTCCAACATTTTTTTTTCAAATTTTCTTTTTTACGGGGGGTTGTTTGTGCGGGTTGGGGTATGATTATTTAAGTAAGGGGGAGGTTTGGGGGGGCACAGCGCCCCCCATAAATAAAATTAAAAAATGTTGGCCATGAAAGGGTCGGTGATGAAAAGTCCCACAATGAAATTTCATTTGGCGAAATAAAGTAGAACCCTTCCTGGGACCTCATGTTACAAGACACGTGTGTTGCTATTGGAGAGCTATACAGTTGTGCAAGCTTTAGATCTGTGATGGGCACCTTAGGAAGGTTAGGACCTGGGGATCAGGTCGGTGAAGTGTGGCCGGCTCTGGCCTGGCTGGGTGTCAGATGCCCGATGGCAGTTTAGTGGAGATGGATGGATGCAGCGTACTGTCTCATGCTCTTCACAGGGTGCATTCCTGAAAGTGATACTAAATATTCGCAACACTGGAGGGACAAGAGGGAAATGAACTTCCGTGGGAACAAGGCTCATGCAGAGCCAGCCATGTGTGCTGATAGCCTGGCACTTCTGTGTGAACTCGGGACACAAGCATCACAGGCCATCAGCATGTCGTTTCTAGGCCTAATGCAAAATGGAGTCACGGGCAGGGATATGGCTAGTGCTATCCACCTACTTCTACGTGCTACAGGGCTGTTGCATGCACCTGGGTCTGGGGCTACTCCCCTATTGTAGGTTATATCACCTCGTATGGGGTTTGCCTAACTTGGAAGCGCCTAGGGGGCTGGGATAGGCTAATTTCCATCCCATCATTCCCCCCTTTCGTTACTTCTACGGTAACAAATTCACCCCCCCATTTCTTCATTCATTTTCCCTTCTTTCTGCTTCTTCCCACGCTGGGGTACTCTTGATCGGCATCCATGCTCTACATATGCTTCTCATACTTTCCCCGCAGTGCTCATACTGTTCAGGTGTACAGATCATATATATGCATCCCCCATCTCCTGCTAGATCTACCCAAACTTTCTTGTCATTCTCGGGGTCTGGGTGGGTGCAATAGTCCTGTTATATAGAGTGTCTACCTCATCCCCATGACCATGATATATTGCGACCATACGATATTTGGGGCCATCATTTTGCTCTGTCTGTATTTCTACTTCCTGTGTATCATGCAACACCTTATTATTATTCCCAATTGTCACCATCATCATTGCTCTATTAGGTACTGCTTTGGCACAACAACGGAGACCCAACTGACACACACAAAAATATCACCAAAATAAACACGATGATAGCGATCAGCATTACAGTCGTTCCGAGCCATGATGGTACCCAGCCAAATGCCATGTTTACCCAGTGAACTTATTGTATTCCTGCTTCTTTTTTCATTTTCACTCCCAGTTCATACACCGCTGCTATTACGTGTGATCATGTTCCATTGTCAGCATCTGTAGAAGGTACGAACGTGCAACATGAACTCTCAATCTTTTTGCAGGAGGTCGAGGACACACCTATTTTGCATTGTCATTAACCTAAGTGCTCTCATTTCGACCTTGAGGCCGTTGAACCCTTCTTCAGTGTCATTTGCCAAATGGATCAGCTGCCAGCAAAAAATTGGCAGTCACTAAGCGTGAGCTCTGGTTTGGGTGCTGGGCACGAGGAATGCAAAAAATGTCTCGGCTGAGCTGAAGAGCTTATTTTCGTTGGGTATTTGTGCAAGCAGATCAGCAAAATCTTGGAACAGGTAGTTGGAGGATCGCTTCTTTTTGATCAGACAGTCATGGCGCTCATCTCCTGGAAAGACACAGAATCCTGTGGGTGACACAGTCTGCATTATTTCCGTTGTCCTGGGTGTCTCTTGTCCATCATCAGGCAATGGTCCCCCCTTTTGGTGATCTTCGAGTTCTACCAACAAGGCTGAATACACCATTGCGAGTGAACAATAGCCCCTCCATCATGATGATGGGAGGTGCAAGTACGCAGTTTTGCCACATACCCAGTAGTAGTCCATCAGCACCACCTTTCCTTTTCGAATGTCTGGAATGAGCAATGTTACGTTGCATCGTTTGTTGGACCCTACAGAAACAGTCCCTTCACTGTAGAAGCAAAGTTCAGAATTTTCTTCTTGTATTTTCACTGACCTCTCTATTCCGGTAACCCATGTCAGTTTTGTGTAGTGTCCATATTTGCGCACAGGTGTTGTCTGCAAAGGCTAGAATTTCTTTGGAGTAACCACAGAGTCCTTCAGCCTTACACATTAAAGTTGATTCATGCTATTTGTTTTCTGTGAAGCTTGTTCCTTGTATGGCCAGGAAGGATTCCTTGAAGCACTTGGGATCACTGAAGAACATTTTGCATTTGCGAATGTTCAGTTCAAGGAGTTTTAGCTGGACGCTGCTTGCCTGAAAGGTGCACTTTACCCTACATACTGCAGGATGGATGAGGCATTGTGTTTCTTCTAAGGGTACCTCTTGTAGCACTGAAACCCTGGGTGCCCCAGATGCATGCGCTATTAAGGAACAAACATAGCAACTCCCATTAGTCATTAGTCGACCCATTGCACTCATATCAGAGTACCAACTATTTGAGTGGGCGGGATGGCAAAGGTCTTCCATCAGATCCAATCCTAAACCATGATATGTTATGTTATTTGGCATTAATATTGCGCTCTATATATCATTGGTATGACCTCAAAGCGCTGGTAGGTTGAACACCCTCAGGGACCGTACTCCAGGTCAGTTGAGAGAGTAGGGTGTTGTAGGGTACTTTGGTGCACCAGTTATGTGCTGCATCCTAGCATTAGGTGTGGTGGTATTGATATCGGTTGAATGTGTGCAGTCTGGCGTGTGAACACCAATACTGGGTTCTGGCTGCGTTAAGCCTGTAGGACGCTTATGTGTGAAGCTAGGCCGGTTTGTCATGGGCTATAGCTTCATTTTATAAGAATGATGATGTGTTCATGGGCTAATGTTCGTATGTGAGCAGCTAGGCCGAATTGATCGAGGCGTGTAGCAGCACTCTAATTGTGTGATGGTGTAGAGTAGAGAGTAAGCATAGCGATATGGGAGGTGAGTGATTGCGTGGAGTTATGATCTAAGGAGATTGATATTTTCTCATTTCAGGCATGCAGTTGCTTATAGTGAATTAATAAGTGCATTCAGTGATGACATTGTTCGGGATCTCATTGAGCATTAGTCATCGGGGAAATTCAGAACCGAGGCATGAAAGTACACACTGGGGAGAAAAAAAGATACTGAACCATCTGCTTTGCGGCCATTTTAAAAACACACTGTCAAGCACAAAAATATCAACCAAGAGACCAATGAGACTTGGAGACACTAATCAAAGTAGAACAATAACAGTTTTGTAGCAAGAAGTTAGCAGGGTCAAATTTCTGAAACGGAAGATGCTGTCAAAACCTGAAGTTATTTTATAAGAATTGCATACGTGTACCACGGCATATTCTTCTCTCCCCTTATGCATCATATTTATTCTGGTGTGCCTGTCGTTTATGTCTGTCACTTCGCAGGGGACATTTTCTTCCTTCTAATTGTGTTCTAAATTCTCTACTCCAGTTACATAATGACCTTTGCACACATATGTGGTGCCAGTAGCTGGAACATTAGACTATTACACAAGCTGGTTTGGGAATTGTTACATGTAGTATTTGTGATATTTGGCACTGTGTGGTTTTTCCCCAGCACAGATTGCTTGGGGCTTGTTAAAATATTATTTCCATTCATGCCTCCTTCCGTGTTTAAGGAATGGAAGGAACCTATAACCGGGTTAGGGACTGAAGTGGACAACATAATACTGAGGTAGATGGTTGAAGAGTAAATACTATAGAGGGTGTAGGGGAAGAATTTGTGGCATCCAGTAATTCATCTGTTCCGTTTTCCAGGAATCCAAGAATGCCTGGGACCCATCTCGTATTTTTGTTTAACTGGTGAGGTTTGGGGATATATTGTCAGCCCACCTCCACCTCTGTCTGTTCTATACCCATTTATACCCCTCCCCTTCGTTTAGATGGGTCCCCCAGATAAAAGATGCTCCCCAATGAATAACCACTATAAACATTAAGAATACAAACAATATTGCTGAAAACCTCATTCCACAGTTGAAGCTTAATTTTCTCGTAAAACTAATCCTATTCCTACTGCTATCTACATTTGCATTTTACTGCACCTGCGGATAGGAGAGAAAAGGATGAGTAAATCAGGGCAGAAGGGGTAGATGTGGAAAAAGGAAGAAAGAGAGATGGGGGAGAGGAATACTTGATGTAGCTCATGCTCTAGCAGCAATGCATATTCTTTCTTACATTTTCACATGCACAAATAAAACATGGCAGAGCTACTTATGATGAGGTAGTGTCAGTTGCTTGTTCCCCAGTTTGGGTAATTAGGGGGGCATTGTCCTGTGCTTTCCGGACATCAGAAAGGTAGATCCAGTATCGCAACCCTTTTACTTTTACAGCGAGTGGGGTGCAGTACACCAATTTGTACGGGTCGTGGAATCTGGGGGTGTTCCACTTTCGAACAAAGCTTTGCACATAGATCCACTCTCCTAGCAGCAAGGGGTGGAGAAGGGCACTATCTGCTGGAGTCCCAGAGGTTGTTTCACTGTCCGCTGTGTGTGGGGGTACAATCTGCTTTGATATACACCTTATTGCACATGTGAGTTGTGTGAGGTTCTATTTGAATTCCTCTCCTAGGACAGTTGCTCTTCTGTGAGCATCAGCTGCTCTCCTTACCGGTGGTGTTTGCATACGTTGACCAGTCACTGTTTTGTGGAGGGGCAGGTGGTGGCCCTTGCTAGGCTGTGTCCATAATTGGAAGAGTGCCAGGAGCAGGCAGTACACCCAATTTTTCTTAAAGATGTTGCATAGTTAAGACAATCTATTCTTGAGGAGGCAATTGATTTTCTCCACCATCCCATTCGCTTTTCTTTGGTAAATTGAGCACATCTTGTGTTTTACCCCTAACAGGAGCGTTACCTCTTTAAACAATTAATTAAATAAGTGTGTTCCTTTATCTGACCGTATGACCTTACACACCCCCATCAGCGGAACACTTCTCTTTGATGAAGAATTTCACTGCACACTTTGCATCTGGGTGGGCACACGGTCTTGCTTCCACCCATCGAGAGAATGTACACACCACCACAATCAAGTATCGGGCCCCATTGCACCTTTCTCCCATGTCTGCGTAGTCAATGTGCAGTTCACGGAAAGAGCCCACAGGGTGGGGCAAGGTTCCTCGTAAAGTTCTCAATGTCAGTCATGTGCTGAAAACTTGGCACATGGTGCTTTGGACCACATGTGTGTAAGGTGCTCCTGCAAGTTTGAAATGTACCAATCTTCGAGGAGATCGACAGCAATATGGTGCCTTGAACTGTGGACTGAAAAGTGCAATTGTTTGAACTCTGTGTAATAGCTTGACAGGCATGCCAACTTTACCTGTGGTTTGCTGCCGCCATAAGAGATCCGTGGACGATTGTGTGCACCCCCGTTTGAGCCATAGATTTTGTTCCTCTGATGGCACTCTTCGTTGTAGCTCTTTAATCTGTGCTAGGGGGAATCATGCTGTGTATGAGTCTGTGGATTGAGATGTGTGTTTTGTAGCATCGACATTCTGCTCCCATATGAATTGGGAGATAGGCTGCTGTTTTGGCTGCCGCATCTCCTGCGGCATTGCCCAATGAGATTTCATCTGTGTTGTGGGTGTGTGCTAGGCATTTAACAAACGCTACTACAGGAGTCTCTGCAAGAGCCAAGATCAATTTGTTCAGTAATTCTGCATGCTGTCCTGGGGAGCCATCTTCCCTTCTGAATCCCCTCCTTCTCCACCTGGACAGACCCGCGTACACCATGGTGATGACGCACGCAGAGTCGGAATTAATGGTAACACAATACCCCTTTGCTATTTTTAGTGCTTTGATCAATGCCACATTGACAATCTTTTCCTTATTAGTGTCTCATACTCACCTTCCTCACTACGGCTGCCCCTACATGTTTTTGACCTGTCTCTTGATCAAAGGATGCTGATCCATCAACGAAATACACTTCCCCTTCTTCTAGGGCGTACTCTTTTGCTTTTGGTACGTCATCTACCCCTCCCTCATATGTGGCACAGTCATGTTCTTTCATGTCCTCAATGGTGCATGACTCTGTAAGGAATGTGGCTGGGTTTACTGTTTTGCATCTTACCACGTGGACATTTGAACTGGACAGAATGATTTCATATGCTGATGCTCTTTGTGTGGTCAATGTGGATTTTGATATTTCTAATGTTGCAAACAGTGAGTGCTCGACATATAGTTACAGAGCACCCCATTACAATGGTGGAACTTTTCTCAATGGCGGAGGCTGCAGCAGCGAGCGCCTGTTTGCAATCGAACTGACCCTGCATGACAGAGTCAAGTATGTCGCTGTAATAGTCCAGGGTTTTGTGTCCCATTGAATTTTTTCTTTGTTAACACAGTGGTCCTGAGTGTGCCATTTGATTGGGAAAATAGGTACAATTCCTGTTCATAGTCAGGTGTTGCTAGAACTGGTGCTGTGTGGATCAAATTCTTTAGGGCATTGAATCCTGTGATCATCTCTGCTGTCCATCTAATGGGTCTTCCCTCCATTTGCACTTCTTTGAGCCCTTTCAGGAGTGGTATTGTGTATGCTGCATTGTCTAACATCCAAACCCTTCAGTAATTACAGAGCCCTAAGAATTTTTCATCTCCTTCACTGTGTTTGGTTTGACAGTGGCGCATCCTGTAGCTGCTCTGTCTGGAATTATCCTCTTGCCATCTTTAGAAATGAGCTGGCCCAAGTACAGGGCCTCTGCCAAACAGTACTGGAGCTTTTTCTTGTCTACCTTGCACACTTTTTGTGCTAGCAGTTGAAGTAGAGTAATGGAGTCCATTTGACAGCTCTGTTCACTGTCGCTACAGACCAGGAGGTCATCTACGCACTGAATGATCGTGCTGGGGACATGAATGTTTCCAAGGTCTTGATTTAATATTCTATTGAAGATGCTGAAGCTTTCACTGTACCCTTGCGGCAAGTGGCGGTGCTCGTATTGCTTTCCTCCCAAGGGTAAATGCTGTAAGATACTGTGATTATCAATCGAGAGGCACTGAGAACATTTTGTTTTTCAGATCCACTACAGTGAAGTGAGTGGTCCGTTTCGGGATACTGCACAGGATGGAGGCTGGGTTGGGAACAAGAGGAAATTCTTTTTGTACAATATCATTAAAGGGGCAAAGGTCCTGGATCATCCTCCAACTCCCCCCTGTTGCCTTCTTGATTGGATAGACCGCAGTATTGCATGGTGACGTGGGGAGGTCCATAATTCCCTGTTGTAAACAGCTTGTAATGTTTCCTGTATCCCTTCTTCTGCTTCTCTGGACAGGGGTATTGTTTTACTCTTGGTAATACTGCACCTGGTTTGAGCATTATTTTTACTGGGGTCACTTCTTTTAGCATTCCCACATCATGCAGGTTGGTGGTCCATTGATGGGGTGGGACCTGCTGCAAATCTATCTCACAAAAAGATGGGGGCCAGCTGGATATGGCCATGAGGGGGGTCTGTACTTTCCTATACTGCACCATTATGTCACAAGGGATGCACATTCCTAGCACCATCTCCCCGTCAATGTTATCATCCTCAAACAATTTTCCATCAGTCAATTCTTGCAGCGATATATCGGGGTCAATGCATAACACTGTGCACCACTCGCACCCATTGATGTCAGTTCCCAGTAGTACAATTCTCTTTGCTGACACTTGAAAACCCTCCAAATCTAGTGACAGAATAGTGCCAGCTACCATCTTGGGTGTCGGAACAGGGCGGAAGACAGAATCTGCAGGTACTCTCCATTCTTTCATGGTAAGCTGGGGTACTGCTCTTGCTAACACTTGAATTCCAGATATAAACATGTCTGGATTCATTGGTATCCCTCTAACCACTATCTCATTTGCCACTGTGTGGATCACCAACATCGCTCTGAGGGAGCACATGCTGGGGGTGGAGCAAACAATCCCTCTCTATGTGAAGGATATTGTCATGTTTAGTTTAGTGAGCAGGTCCCTCCTCAGTAGGTTGACAGGTGAGCTTTCGTAGCACAGGAGGGGTGCTCGCACTATCCTTCCCCTTGCTTGTCAAAGTTTGTCCTGATAACAGGAAGTCACTTTTGCAAATGCACGAGTTTTCCGCCCCTGAGTCCACCATGAAGATGAATTGCTTATTTCCTATCCCCGCCCCCACCCGTGGTTCCTCTTCTGGATGCAAGGTCATTGATAGTACTGGACATGCAAGTGCTCTCTGTGGGCTGTCCTAGTCCGGATATGTATCTGTCCCCGGACAAGCAAAAGGGTCTCCTCCCATCATACATGTGCCTGGGTACAAAATCGGTCGCCGTAGTAGTCAGGTGGCAGAGCTGATGGCAGTTCATCAAGCCATCCTCACTGCTGTCCAACACTAACTCCAGGCGTTTGGACCACAAGATGTTGAAGATCACACGAGCCTGTTGCACGTTCCTCCACATCCCAGTTTAGTACTGCTTCCATCCAAACAGTTAGCCCACCAATCGGTCTGCCCTAGGGCCTTGATGTGCAGGTATGGAGAGGAATTATAGCCCTGCAAGACAACCTTATCTTGGAGCCAGGTTTCCTGGAAGAAAATAAGACTGAAGACTGAAGCCCCAAATGAACTTGGTATTGAAGTGGAGATATTCTTCCCAGTGCCATGTATGAGTCAATCTACACCATCAAGGCCCCTGCCACAGACAATGATGCAGTGCCCTTTGCCCCCTGCTGATTTATGGGGGTGCTATTAGACGTGATCTCTATAGGATGATTCTCATTCCAAGTACCCTGCCTTCTGACACCATAGCGATTATTCATCTTAGTGTTCATAGTTGGCTGGAAGGCTCTTATGGTAATTCGAGAACCATGTTGCAGGTATGCTCGAAAATCATTCGCTAGAAGACCCTCACCTAAAAATCTTTTATTAAAAAATATGTGTATAGAATCATCAGGGCTATTGGGCATTTCCCGCTGTGCACACTGAAAAATATCTTCCCATTTGATTGGAGAACATCCTTTTACAAACCAAATTCAATTAATGCATTTATTTATTAGGGATTCATGGTTTTCATAAGTACCTATGGGTAATCTAATGGCATTGTACATAGTAGCAGAACTCACTTACTTGTTTCATATTTTTAAGTTGTTTAATTCTAAAGATGGGGCTTTTCCCAGGTTAGTCCTGTCGCCAGTGAACAGGGAATTGTGAGTAGCGTGTGGAACGTTATTGAGTGCATTATATCAATGGTAGTGACTATCGATTGCGGCCATTTTGTGGGCCCTTGCAGCCTCCTTAGCTCACTTTACTTCCAAGCTACTCTTGGGGCTTCATTTAAGCCACTGCTAGAGTGGCTAGTGGCAGATCTTGAAGCCCCATATACTGCATTAGTGGGGCTCCCAATGCATGGTGTTCTGTTCATGGCCATAGACTTTTGTTGAATGAGCAAAGGGTTTGTGGTTCTTCCCCTACACAACTGATCTTCCAGTAGTTCTAATATCTTTTAGTCATGTGATTTCATTACGTAGTTTCTTGTATTCATCATCATGCTGGCAGGTACACCTTTCAATTGGTTTAGATGCTACTACGTTCATTCCCCTTGGCAGAGAGTGTGTGTGCGGTGCTTATCCTTATTGGGGATCTGGCCCTCTGGTACTCCCATAGGAATCACTCCCTTCTGACTAAGCGGTAGGCCAACAGATCCGACAGAACCAGCCTTAGGCTCCAGTTGAGCTCCCGCAATTTTTATATCTCTCCTGGATAGGATGACATTGTTCATGGCCCCATCATTAATATGAGGGGAACGCTTTTTCCCAATACCATCAATATCCTGGAGAAGATCCTTAATTTCAGTAATAAGGACATTGACCTCATTTATCGGTTTAAACATTTATAAAACTTCGTAGGCCCTCCTCTTGGGGAAATCGATGTATTTGCCTTTCTTTTTGACAGTACACAGCATGGCTGGTTTACTTACAAGAAAAGTCCAGAACTGTATATGCAGTATATACAATGTACACCGTTTAGTTTTCTAAAACACTTTAGGAACACTAAGAACATGCATTGAAATGAAACATGAAAAGAAAATGAAATGAAAAAGATGAATAAATACAATGATGCAGTGCAACAATACACAATGATTGGCACACAGAGGCTGCGCGCTGCAATGCCCCAAGGCTTGGCCAAAGGCTTGTAGAATTAAGGCGTACAAGCATTCACACTCTAACAAAAACTCCTTCTCCATTTCTACTGCTCGCTTGCAGGATACAAGACTGGGATAGCGAGGTAGTGAGGCACGCATGATTTGGTCAAAGGGCTGCCTTAGTCCGCCCCCTTTGATCCCCTCGCAAGTCAATGGAACAATAATTCTGCTTGTGAATAAACTGTTCAGCCAAGCTTGTGGAAAACAGCAATCACAGAGCACAGGTAGCGCCAAGCATGGTAAAACAACCAGTGATGCACCAATAAATGTGCGTTGCATAAAACTGGACAAGATCATTATGTCCGTTACACCCGCTCAAGTCCACCAAGACACTGCGCCCAAATGTTGAAAAAATTGTGTTACTTAACAGGGAGCGAAAGAGTTCAAATGTGAATGCTCTGCACAAGAAAAAACTATTGGGTGCTTACTGTTGGAGGGGCCCTGTCTCAGACTCAAGGTCAATCTTGGTGTGGGCTCCACAACATTGACACTCCAGATCTCACAGAAGCGGCATTCTCAGAACCTGCCATGCCCAGTTCATGTCGATGCTGTGTTAATTAAAAATCCAAAAATAAACAAGGACTGTGGTAAAATACCCTTTTGCTCTGAACAACCTACGACTTCAAACACCTGTGCCCTTTGATCTCATGGGCTTCACCACTGCGAGTAACGGGCCAGGCTTAAATATACTGGTGGGCATTGTATTAGGCACACAGCATGTGACACAGCATCCAGCATCTATGGTTTCAAAAACCTGCACTCTTCCACCTCACGGGCTTCACTGCTGTGGTGACAGACCAGTCTTAAAAATACTGGTGTGCATTATTGGGTTGCTTATTTCTTCAGGTTCCTCTACTAAATTGTGTTGTATTCCATGCAGGTGTCCTCGTGATTTTATGATATATGGAGTAAAGGCGCCAATGATGTTCTTCCTTCTCACCATTTCTGTTCTTTTTCTGCGTGTTCCGGTACGTTTTTGGTTTGTCTACCGACGTAGGTGGTGTGGATTTCTTCTGGTCAGTTGTGAGTTGCAAGTTATGGTGTAAGATAAAGAAATGTTTCTCTTCTCATGACGTTTGTTCTGTTGCCCGCCGTGATTGTGGGGAGGTGTAAAGGGAGTCCCAGGGTTCAATACAATTCTAGGGTTGTTGTTGGGGCATCTGGCTAACTCACTGGGAGGTTGTCAGATGAGTTATCCACATTGTGAGATAGAGTTCTAGTGTACCATTTTCCTGGGTAAGGTGGACCCAGAGTTGACAGGAGTTTGAGTTTCTAGGGGTGGCAGTGAGAGCCTGACTTGTGCTTCAAATTAGTTTGAGATCTACCTACCATCAATTATCTTCTGTGGTTAGTTGCTAGTGCGTCTGAAGTCAGGGTATAGCAGTTGTGGAGACACACCTAACTATGATTTTCCCAGAGACTTGAAGAGGATTAAGTTTCCCATTATAGTGGTCAATGAGAACACACTTCGATTTGAATATCCTGGATATTGGGGAAAAGGCCTAGATTTCAAAATATAGCAGTCAATGAAAAACACACCTAGATTTGAATATCCTGGATAGCGGAGAAAGGGCCTAGGTTTCAAAATATAGCAGTCAATGAAAAACACACCTAGATTTGAATATCCCAGATAGTGGGAAAAATGCCTAAGTTTCAAAATATAGCAGTCAATAACAGAACACACACCAGGCTGTGCCTTTCTGATGGATGTCTAGCTTGCAACTATGGGTGGACTGGAGCAGTTTGCTATGTGTAGTGGAAAGGTTGTGGTCACATTGAGAAATAAGTGCGAGTGACAAACAGGGATGGCTGTCCCCACTGTTTGTACCTTGCCTACCTTGTCAGTTTCTGCTGATTGATGGCTGCCTGCTTTCCCTGACACCTGCAGACTCCATCTGGACCTGGCTATGCAGGAACTGTCCTTTGATTCTGGGTCCTTCGCCGAGGGAGCTGCCACGGGAAAGGGGGCTGTCCAACTCAATGGGTGCAAAAAGGGCTCTGGGCCAATTGGGGCTGAGGGTGGGATTACACCTTGTCAACCACAATAACGGGTCGGGGGGAAGGCAAGTGGAAATGGCTGCCAGGAGCAGAGGCAGTGAGACACTGGACTATTCCAGGCAATTGCAAGGGGGAGGGTGGGGCCAGAAAGAAGGCCAGAAACAAACAAAGGACTACACACCAAGGACTGCACCTTCTAGATGCAGACCAGCTCAGAAAACGGGGTGGAAGTCCATAAAAAACACAAGATAAACCCCACAGAATGCCACAAACTAGTCAAAAACCAATTGCAAAAAACACACAAACCACTCCACAAGATCACATGAAACAGGCCAAAACTGGGTTGAAAGCAATTTACAACTATTCACTGAGCATCAACCAGCCTGTCAGACTCCTCTTCAAGTGGTGTCCTTAAAGGAAGCTCCTAGATTACAGTCAGGAAGGCAAGCGTGAATGGCTGCCAGGAACAGAGACATAGAGACACCTGACTGTTCCACCCGTTTGCAAGGGGGACGGTGGAGACAGGATGAAAGCCAGAAACAAACAAATTACTAGACCCCAGGGACTGCACCATCTAGATGCAGAGCAGCTCAGAAAAAAGGGTGGGAGGAGACAAAAAACAAAAGATAAGCCACACAGAACACCACAAACTAGTCAAAAAATGATTGCAACAAAACACACAAACCCCTCCACAGGAGAACATGAAACAAGCCAAAAACGGGTTGAAATCGATGTACAACTACTCACTGAGCATCAACCAGCCTATAAGACTGCTCTTCAAGTGGTTTCCATCTCCCACAGGGACATATCGAGATTTCATATAAAATCTATTATCATTCTGCTAATACATTTTATGCTGTCTATACCGAATAAAGCTCATATAAAAGTGAGCTCTAACTTTGATGTGAGTTTTTAATATGTACAAGAGCCATATACAAGTTTTACAGTTCACACCAACTGCACCTCCTGAAAACTCGCATCAAATTCACCCCTGACTCTAATGTCAGTTTTCATCTATATAGTAGCAGACATTTACGTAATGTATATCCTCTATAGGAATGTGTGCAGTTTGTTCAATATATGTATGTTCATTCTGTGCATACATCATATATAGATAGATCTTACATCGTTAATATATCTATTATGGCCAAGTCAATTTTCAAAAATACGTTTCAGTGCACCATTTCCTAATGAGATCTAGCAACATGCGAACATAACCAGACAATTTTCGACGCATTCGAGGAAAAACTATATGGAATTCCCCAAATTAAAAGCTGTTCAAAACATGATCAAAGTAACATTTGTTTTGAAAATATGAAGCTGTCCATGAAAAATTCTGAAATATTCCATACAGAGGCAGCTAGCTCAACATTTTATTGTGGAAGGTTTTTTCAATGTTTTAATGAAAGGGTTCGAGAGCTATTCAAAGTTATTTTCTAAAACTCCATAGACCATTTGTCTTAACTTTAACCATGCCATGCGCTAGCGCAATGGCATAATACATACACGTTAATAAACAGAGCCATTACACGCAATCATTGATACAGTTTTGGGCAGTCTTAATCCTCTATGTATTGTATCCGTTTTTCTGATTTTTTGTGGCATGAAGGGGAGGAAAAGAGCACTCAAACATGTATCAATGTGGATGTAACAGGGTTATTATGGTGGCTTGCGAAGAGGCAAGATCAGGGCACGCCAAAGGTTATCAAAAACAGAGGAGTTCTGATCGGCCGGAACTTTAGGTTGTTCCTAAAGTTTCCCCACTCTAAATTAATTAACCGCCCACAATGAGTCTTCATTGACAGGCAATCGGATCTCATTGATTAACTAATTCTTTAGTCTGTGCAGGATTGGAAGACAGCGCATAGGAGCAGGGTGTAACTGACGCGGTGTAATTCTAAGCAGAAAAGAACAACAAAAGTGGAACAATACAAAAAGGTCTGTGTTAAAGAGTCTACGGTAAAGGACTGGAGGTGCAAATTCTAAGTACTAATACAGTTTCAAGCACAAACTCTTAGGCCAGGACAGGGTTTATTCGGTCATCTCAGGTTGGGTGAGAAAATGGTTTACAGGATGGTCATGCAACTCAAGAGGCGATATATTTAGGTACAACAGTTTAAGGACGGGGGATTAGCACAACGTCCATGAAAGAGACCTAGACTAAAGGACTGGAAGTACAAAGTTCCTACCATTCTTATTGTAAACAAAAGCTCCCAGCAGTCTATCAAGGAACGTAAACAGCATGTCATTAACAGTCTCAGAGTTTAAAGTGCCATATCACACATCTTTCACAATGATGGTGTCCATTTCATAGATAGGGTCTTTTACTATACACTGGTCTTTGTTTAGACTGAGTCCTGATGTTCCCATTGTCTGGTTCTATATCTTGGCTATTGGTTCAACATTTATGCAGCAACAGCCTCATAACAGCTATCCAGCTATGACATGTGTGGTACATCTCTTGCCCTAGGGGGTTTCCAGTAACCAAAACCGTTGGAAATTGTCCCGGCCTAAAAATCACTTGCAGGGAGATTTACTCCACACTACCTGGGTTTCAAGCATTAGTAAGTCTTATTTGTGTGGGCTAGTGGTCTTGGCATGCCACCCGGGGCGTGAAATCCAGCAGGATTTCTTTATTGGGCTGGTGGCCTTGCTACACTGACCAGGTTCTAACTACAGCATTCACCTAGCTTTTCCCAGAAATTAGATCTGGGATCTGAACCAAGGTAAGTAGGCCTCTCCATCCAGCCCGTGCTCACACCATGGATTCCCCGAAGTCTTGACAGCACTGGTCAAGTCTCCTTCTCACTCCCTAACTGTGGTTGGCCCTCCTGGCTTGGACAACAAAGATGAAACTCGTTTGGTTTTTCTCAAGCTTGCCTTACTCTCGCACATTGTCCATATTGGCTTGGCCATTTTATGGCCTTCTCTCCTACTTCTTCAGGTCTAGCTCGCCTTACTCTCATATTCCTCTGTATGAGGAATGCCATCCAATCATCCATCCAGTCATGTGTTTGTTTCTTTTCATGCAGATGTTGATTGTCTTATTGACAAAGGAAACGGTTGATCCTCCATTCTGTTTCCCCATTAGGTGTGTGGTTCGTATTTGGTTAGGGCTAAATGGTTCCAGTGCTGCCCCATATTTATGGCTAGAGCTCTGGGGGATCCTCCGGGCATCACCTCCAAGGGTCACACCACATCGCAGGTCACTGCGACTGGCACCCCTGCCAATGGCACCCTGATTTCTCTGGCCTTCCCCTACATCAATTAGCAGATGACACGCTCACATTCGTGAGCGGATAACACCTTTTAATGTGATGAAGTATGTGTTCAAAACTTCAATACAATCTGCTATTAAGACATGCATGTGAATGAATGTCCCCCCCCCAAACCCCAATAGCTAAGTAACATTGGCCAAGATTGCTGGCTTTACAAGACTGATAACTCAGAGTGCTTTCTGAAAAAAAGATTACTTGGCCGCTGTATTTGTAATTGATTGAAGGAGCAGCCAAGGAATGACATTGGCGATCGCTTCATTAAATGATTAGTTATTGCACCCTGGAAGCCACGCAATGTTTTTCCTTATTTATATGTATGGGTTTGGTTCATTGATTTGTAATACTTCAGAAAGCGTGTTCTATGCCATGAAGGAATGAATGAAGCTCTGTGCAGTGGTGCTTTGCCACCGAGTGTGGGTAATGTGTTGTGCTGCTCTGTGACAATGTTTTGGGAGCAACACTTGGCTCATTGTTTGGATGGATGAAGCCAAACAAGAAATACTTACAATAGCAAGAGGTGTAATTAATGATGGTTCGCCAGGGATATGCCCCTTGTTCACTTAAGGTGTTGCTTGTTTTTAAGGGTGTCCCGATAGTGCATTGAGTTTAGGGTATTGTTGCAAATTAGTTTTCGTTTTAATGAAAATAATACAAAAGGGATGTCTTCAAATGTCCCATTAGACCCGGCCCCTTGGTTTAGGTTAGTCACAAAAGCCCAGATAGTTGCACTGCATCCAACAAGTGATGGATCCCACAAAGTAAGCCATTGTAGTAATACAATGTGAACATTATAGAAACTTGGCATGTCCATACTTTTTACTATGTGTCTAAGCAATTGGATGTGTACGTTGCCTTGTATGTACTATAGTGCATTTATCATCTGTTACACTTTCCTAAATTCATTTCATAAGTTTACCCTACAAGGGCCATATTTAACACACTTTAACATTGAAAGTGTAATTTTGTACGGGATAAGCAACTGGCCAGTATTAGCCCTATCGCAAATGCATTTTGTTTCAATGGCCTTTTGCACGGTTTTGCCTTGTTCCAAATCAAATGCAAAATAGCAGTGTACTGGTTCAAAGTTTGTGATGTGGGCCCAAATGTTAAAGCTACTGTGACGCCGCGCCATGTTGACATCGAGGGCGACGGGTCTAAACGCAATTCTTCCCTGTGCAACAACCAGACACAAGGAGAGGACTCCTCTTCCTACCCAACAATACAGGCAGACGCCAGGATAGGAACATTCACGTTTTCTCTACAGCTGCAAACCCGGTAGAAAGGGAGTTCCCTGCACCGCACATCCCCTTTGCTTGCTTAATAAAACATGCTCAACCATCAGAACATTCATCTACAAAAAGATTCTTTATATTTAAAACATATACAAAATGCAGTACATTTTAAAACAGAAAAGAGACAAACAGAAAAATACCATTCTTATAAATAGGAAGTTTTTCCAACTACAAAGAACGAATGAAAAACAGAGGAACTGATGTTTGCTTTTTTCTTTGCCTTTTCCCCTCCTCTTTCCCTTTTCTCTACCTTTTTTCTGTTCTTTCTTTTCCCCTTTCCGTCCCTGTCCCTCCATCCTTCTTTTCCACTATCTTTATAAAAGTGAAAATGTGTGGGTTTGTTTGTGGCATGGGAAAGCGTTGTTCCTTATGCAATTCCACACAGTTTTACCAATCAGCACAACACCCTCTGAACAACACTGGCTGCATGACATTTGGACACCCCACCCTGTTCTGCGTATTTCACAAAAAATCATCTGTTTGTGCGTTTGTGGATTGGCAAACCGCTGTTCTTATTCAATTCCACACCGTTATAACAATCTGCACCAAGGTTTTCATAGTTACCGGTTAGGAACCCCTGGAAAACACTGGCTACATGGCAGTTGGACACCCTGCACCTTTCTCTGGATTAGAGCGCCTTCACACATGAGGCGGTTGCCTGAAATGGGCACAACATCAATGTGGACATAGAAGGACTGGTCTGGACATGAGGAACATAACTCAAGGTGCCTATGGGACCTTGAAAACCACATTACAAGGGTGTTGGATGCATGGTTTCCAAGATAGTTGCAACCCAATGCA
Source organism: Ambystoma mexicanum (assembly GCF_040938575.1). Lineage (NCBI taxonomy): Eukaryota > Metazoa > Chordata > Amphibia > Caudata > Ambystomatidae > Ambystoma > Ambystoma mexicanum. The sequence goes on along the minus strand of NC_090922.1, from coordinate 1,004,690,789 downwards.
CCGCTACAAACTGCACCATGCCAGGGTGAGCCGACAGTTGGGGAGACAGCACAGAAGTTCCCAGTATGTAGCCGCACACCAACTCTCACCTCCCCCAAAGTATTCTCTGGGGTATGTCAGCCAGCGGCACGCACACATTCTCAGAGAGGTTTACTTCAGGTTGCAAAGCAATAAGTGAATTGGAACAGCGAACTGCAGGATCACTGATTTTCAGCAATTGATGAGTGTTGTAATTTCTGTCTACACAAGCCTTTCGAAGAATGGGTACTTTTTCCTATTTTATAATAAAAAAGAAGACAATGAAAGGTTTCTTGAATAAGGAGAAACAATGAAAAAGAAGAGAAGAAAGATATTAATGAGAGGAGTGCGTTGCGTGGCTCCAGTGGTTATTCCCAATCGGATGTCACTGGCTCCATGTTGACTCTTGACTTTAGTGCTGTCTGAAGATAATTAGATACTGCTTATTATGTCTTTTTTGGTTCTGATATTTCAGCAAAACTGGTAGCACTCCTTTGCCAGTAGGCATCTGTTCTCTCTAATGTGAGATAATGCGGCTTCTCCTTATTTGATCATACGCTGGACATGATTGGAACAGGTGTCTTAGTTCTTTGTTTGTGACTTTGCAGGCTTTGCAGGCAGTTATCCCGGTTTGATCCCCTTGCATTCTCTTCAATGATGCTCTAGCTTTGATAAACAGTCTTCTTGCCATACAGATAGGGCTGCATTCACTGCCCAAGATAGATTATTTAAGAGTGTTCTATATCGTGTAATGTCTCTACTGCATGAGCCAGTCTGTTTAATCTGTATTCATCCCACTCTTGTCTTGCCCGCTCCTTGCCCTGTATTGCTATACGGATGGGCCTTAGGCTTCTGGCCTGCATTAGTTGAACCATCTTGTGCCTCCTATTGTTCCTGATGGGTTGGGCGACCGGTTCCTTCCACACTTTGTCTTTATAACTTATTGCTGCTGCTTGTGTCTATTTTTATAGAACACGTGGAGGGGGTCCCAACAGGAATTACTTATATTTGCGACATAAAGTGATTTCATAAAAGAAAGAATAAAACGAATCCTGAGTCGTGATACCTTTGCTACTGATTTGCAAATGAAGTATAAATACGGACATGATCATTCACTACATTTAAGTAACAATAACTATGACATAACATTTTATTGTTTTTCTTAAACCAAGAAATAAAACAAAGAAAGAAATGATATGCAAAACCGGTTGCAAATTGCTGAGAACTTTGCAGAATACACACTTCACACAAAAAAATAGCATACAGCAAGATCAAATTAGAACATATACGAGGTATGCATACGGAATAAGACAGGTACACAACTAGTCTGAATCTAGTCTACACGCCTGGAAATGCATTCGAGTACATACAATGTCGTGCTTGAATCCCTTCAGATGTAGCCTAAAAGTATGAATTATAGAAATTGATTTCATGAATGCATTGAGGTACATCTCGGGTCAACCCAACGGTGAATTCAAATAGACGTTTCGGTTTCATCAGGACCCACTCAAAGGACCCTATGACTGTAAAACAAAGAACGGACCTCATGATTACATATAGACCCAATCAGGAGGCTTCTGCCTTGAAAACACAGTAGCAGGTAGAAATGTTGCAATAGATGCTGCTAGAAAAATGTCCTACTGCTAAGAAAGTATATAGCCAAGTCACCCAGGCAATACAGTTATCCATCACCTCAAAAGACTAACCGCAACTGGCATGAATAACCGGAAATACAAGCGAATGGGAAGAAATGCCCTCTGCAAGGACTGTGACATGGCCCCACAAGCATCAATTCATTGCTCAAAGTGTGTGTATGTGGTGCCTAAGACATGGACCAAAACATTGCAAACATAACAAAAAACAAAGCAACCCGCCTAAGTTTGCCACAGGCTGTGTTTAGGAGAAAGAAACCCACAGCTAAATCCACCAAGACCTTGCGTTACTAGGACATGCTGTTCTGAAGATCGACCACTGAAACTCGTGGCCGGTGCCTGCAGCAACGAGATAGCCATTATCTAAATGTGTACAGGAATGCAAGTATAGCACAGCCCACTAAGATAACCAAACTGAAAGAGCTGTGAATCCGCCAATGGAATAAGAAAGAGGCACCTGAAGTGACCAATGCAAATTTGGAATTGCAGAGCAATGCGTGTTCTCCAGTGGCATGGAATCACGCTGCAACAGAAAAAAACACAAAAACAAAAATACTGAGTGGGGCTGAGCTGGCTGCAGCTTCACAGTCTTAATACACATTCCAATGGGGACCACCAAATCAGTTCGAAAACAAAAAGAGACACAAACATGGATGTTCAAGCTGTGAGGCGCACGACTCACCATAAGAGGAGGGCCTCTCTTTCCAGAGGTTGTTGGATATACCGACCATACGCTTGAATGCGAAGGGCTATGCTGACATGGAAGAGATTTTAAAAAGGAGCTGGCAGGCTGCGTATCACTGAAATAGTAAAAGGACACTTAGCCTAGTAGAAAAGTAAATAGAACCTGTGGGTGGCATATTGAAAGAAAAGTGCGGCCGCCACCAATACACATACGGCTATATAAGAAGTACCCCATACATGCATGAGTTGCTCGCACTATAATCAGACTAAATAAGTCCTAATCCGAATATGCAAAAAAGGAATATGTAAAATCATACCCCACAATATTCAAAGGACACATGGCCTAGTAACAAAATAGAAGCTATAAATGCCATATTGAAGGCAAAGTGGGCCCACTGCTGATATACTACTCGTATAAAGGAGGAAACCCATATATACTCATGAGTTGCTCACACTATGATGGACTGAATACGGAACGTGCAACATAGCAGCCCACACCATGTGGTGACAGGAAAGGCCTTGAGGTTTATGATGAAGGGAACGAGGCTATCGAAGTGAGAATGGCTCAGAGAGCTAGGTTAGTGACAGACCACACTGCCTATAGTAGTACTATAACTGAAATGGCATGCATTAACCAAGCGAGATACCAGTATGCAGAAGTATCACAAGGTTGTCAAAATGTCATTGAGTCCAAGTGTTTAGCCTGAACATCCATTTTGCTTATTTAATGGATAAAAGTTGTAAAGCATTGGGCGTGTTTCTCACTGTGTCAAGGATCCACCACAATATGTCATCTGCATAGTGCCCAAATTCAATATTATGGGCCACCATAGGGGCCGTGCTGTTTCGGCATCTAATGTCAGACCTGTGTTCAGCGATTCATTTGTGGACAGGTCTTGTAGTTTGTCCAACATCTCGTAGGCCACATGGGCATTTTATGTAGTATAGTGCATATGCTGACTTACAGTTAGTGTGTTGTTTGAGATGCCATTGTTTACCTGCAATACCAAATAACTTGATTTTACCGCTGAAATTGCAAATGGAGCATGTGCCGCATGGGAAAAGCCCTGTCAATGGTCTCAGGTCCCAACTAGTGGTTTTAGATCGATTCTCTTGGGCTTTGAGTGCACAAGATGATCGCTCAGATTCTTCTGTCACTTCAGGGCGAACAGTGGTGAAGGTTCATTAGGAAGGTTAAAGCGTACCAATGGCCAGAACTTATTAATGAGCTTTTTCACTGCAAAAATATCAGTGCTATAAGTTAATACACACACCAGTTTGTCTTGTAGAGCATCGGTCTTGGTTTGGAACAAGGTCTCCTGTAGTGTATATTTAGCCATTTTCATTGACTGAGACACTCGTTTTTTAGGGTACTCCCTAGCTTTAAGTCTGGCTGCTAAAAGGTTAGCATGTGGCTCATAGTCGGAAAATAATAAAGTACATTTCCGACGTAGCTGCAAAAGGTGGCCATAAGGTAGATTTTATTTTTGGCTCCTGGGATGGAAACTGTTGAAGTTTAGTAAAGTATTCCTATCCGTTGGTTTTTTACAAAGTGAACAGATCTGTCTTTATGATGCTTCGTTGTCAAATCCAAGAAATGGATTTCCTGATGATTCATGTCCATTGTGAAGTCTATGTTGCTGTGGCATTGATTAATCCAATTTAGAAAGTCTGAGAGTAGAGTCACTGGTCCCTGACAAATTGAAAAAATGTCATCAGTATACCAGCGCCATAAAGAAATATGCTGGTGGTAGGGATTGGCCAGGCTAGGGGCAAATGCCGCTCCCAATGCCGTTCCGTGAATTTGCTAGAAGAATTGATCTTTGTACTTAAAGAAGTTTTTCTTTAAGGCCAGTGTTAATAGTTCTAAGATAAAGTTCTGATGTCATATGTAAGAAAGTCACTAATACATTGGCCAGCATCTTGTGGAATGCTCGTGTAGAGTGCATGAATGTCCATAGTGACCAACGTATGATTCACAGGATCAAAGGTATAACCTTCCAATAATTGAATGACAGACGTGCTGTGCCTAAAGTACGTGTTGGTTTGCTGGCTAATTGGTTGTACAAACGATTCCACATTCTACAGATAGGCTCAAGGACTGTGCCACATCCTGCTACGATCGATCTCCCTGGAAGTTTGTTGACATCTTTATGAATTTTAGGGATGGAGCCGAAAGATAGCGTTGTCTCTCCTTATAGCATACATGACTTGTGCCTTATGAATTCTTTCTTTGATAGGTTCATAGCACACACGCATGCCTCCAAGATTGTTTTTAGGAATGAATAAGGAGCTTGTAGCATTCTTTTCCAGATCTTATTTACGAGTACTACTAATTCATTGAAATGTACATCTAGGCCTCAGGTTGCACTCCTCTATGAAAAGATGCTTCCAACTTTGGGTTGCATAACATTTAAACGTTAGGTTGTAGTTTTAAATTATCGATGGCAATGAATCTCGTAAAATCCCTCGACTAATTATTGCTTTTTAATGAAAACCCTGCTGTACGTTATTGCCAGGCAAGGGACGTTTTTGATGTTATTCCTAGGCATGTATATAATGTAACTTCTTCCAGTTTTATTTGGTCTTAGCTTTGTTGAGATAGAATTATATATTTGTTATTTTAGAACATGCTTAATACTAGCTAGTAGTTTCTAAGTGCGGGATCGGAAATTGAACCTGTGTTGGGCTGCGTTGTCTTGCTTCCAAGACAAACACGCTGCCCCTGAGCTCCTTCCTCACCTTATAGCTTATTTTCTATACCGTAATCTTCTTCTGCTTTTTGTTGATTCTGTAGGGCATTGCCCGTTTGTTTTATTAATATAGAATCACCATTATATTATAGAATTGCTGTTGCAAAGTCTTCCATTTTTGGGCAGTTTGGAGTTGCAGTTAGATCACATTATCCATATTGGTTATACAGTATTAAAACTAAGATACAGCCTTGATTTACTCCTCAGTTAGTTTTGAATGGGTTAGTTGTTTCTCTAATTTGTCCTGTACAAATCTTTATTTCCGAGTGGTGTCAATTCTAAAAGTGTTGGGTATATTCCCAATGTTTTCCATTTAAACCATTTTACATCAATCCACTGTGTTAAATTCCTTGGAAAAGTTCCAGAAGGCTGCGTATACAGGTCATTTCCACCCTATTGAGTATTTCTCCAGTAGAACAGAGAAAATTGAACATTTACTCTATTGTGGATGGACCAGCACAAAACATTTTATGATGGGTTTCTCCTCTACCCATTTTGGAAGCTGTTGTAGAGTGATATTTGAGACAGTTTTTTGGGCTACGTCTTTTGATACTTATTGATCTCCATGAATCTAGCTGGCCAGTGGGGCTTTTTTAAAATTGAGACAACAGTTGATGTTTGGCAAGTTTGTGTCTCGACTCCAATGATTAGGATGGTCTTGAATGCACTAATTAGTATTGGTACCCGCCAAAGTGGGAAATACTACATGCATTCCCCTGGCATCATATTTAGTGCCAGTGTTTCACTTTGATTTATTTTTGTGGTGGCCTGGGTTACAGTTTGCAATATATCCATTTATCAGCTATTTTATATTTATCTGAAATGGCACCTTGCAATGATTCTGGGTACTTTTCTGCTTCTAGTTTACGGATTGACTAAATGCCTCAGACATGAAACATGCACTAAAAGTAGGTGTTCTATAATCCTATTGTTTTTGTTTTGTTGCATTAATGTTTTTGTATTGCTTGCCTGTTCCTGCCCCAATCAAAGACCACAATTTCCTTATATCACTTTTTCCACAGCCGCTAGAAGTTCCTCACATTTCGTGTCAGAGTATTATTTTCTTTCTTCCCGAAAAGGTTCTTATACATGCACTAATGTTTTTAAATTAATTCTGTTTAGGACTCACTTTTGTAGTCTTACGTAATTGTGTTTTGAGCTATTTTCATTCTGCATCGACCATGAATTTCTGTTGCTTCTAACTGGGTTCTTCCCATGAGTGTAGGATATATAGGCCCAGATTCTCAAAACCTTTTTTGGAGCAAGTGAGGAGATGTGCAAGGGCATCTCCTCACTTGCGGCAAAAAAAGGAGCAGCCCCATTCACAAAAGGAATCTGAATGAGCGAATCTTAGATGCGCTGATATTAGAGAGTCCACTCCAACGGTTGGTTGGTGCCTCCTGCCATTATACAGTGGGATCTTTGGTAACAATTATCTGTGATTGAAGGCCTATGAGGTACATTTTCAATTGTATTTTTTACTGTTTCAGGTCCACTTAGAAGGAGGAGGATACAAGCGTTTCAACTCCCCACTCGGAGGAAACAAGCCATTGTTGGCAGCAGTCCTTATTGTAGTATGTCCCTTTAATGCCCTTGACTTTAAAGTTGCATCCTGTGAGCAGTCACGGTTCACATGCAATTTCTCTTTGCTATTATACGTCTCTGGTTGTGTTGGTGAGGGCTTATCTCTGGCGGCGGGTGGATCTTGTGCTCTTATGAGCTCTTTCATACTTTCCCTATCATTTATCACACTGCTACTTTGTTTTTCTTCTCCTGTTAATCAAGGGGGCTCCAATTGGGTTGATTTCTCATTGCTGTTCTTTACCATGTCTCTTCCTTCCAAGCTTTCCTGAATTTTTGCAATCTATTGTGATCTCCTTCAGGTGTCCTCTTAGTTCCTGCCAACAAGTCCAATTATACTTGTGTATTGCTGTTCGCATTAATCCTTAATGTGGTGCCTGTTCAAAGTTGTTACTAGCTCCTTAATCATTATCACACTTTACGACAGTCTGTGGCAAGATCTCATTTGCTAATTTCCTTTCCATTGTTTCTTGTGTTGCTTCCATGATCCTGCCAGTTGAGTTGTCTGGTATAAAGTTAAGCTAGAGTTCACTATTCTCCATTATTGAGGAAATTAGTTTCAGGGCACTCCAAACTGACTTTTTTATTTGATTTTTTCCTGGGCCTTATATTAACCCAGTTAGAAGATGTATTGTTCGTTTGTATTACTGCCTCATCTCTTATTACCCGTTTTTTCTCTTCCAAACTCATACATTCCCATGCCCTTGGTTGATCTAATTTTGGAAAAAGGGAAACTCTGGGCTCATTCGACTACTATTCTAGACTATTGTCCTCCTTGATTTCGGGAAGGGACGGGGCATCAATGACTCCCTCTCTTCCATTTTATTGCCCGATTCCTAGGATAAGGATTGTTTTCCCATTATGAATACTAGATTCTTCCTACTCTCCTCTATGTTATAACGGTGGATCCATTGATTGTAACCCAAATCCTTCTTGTGTTACTTGGGAGCAGGCATTCAATGTTCTCCTCCTCCTTTTGAAGGGGATTCGTGCATGCCCCCTCATATGTATTGTGTTCTTTGGGGTACCATGAGTAACTTTGTTCAGAATCAAATTCATAGTTTGCACTATTCAACCTTCTTGCTTTATTAATAGCAGCCATGCTTGTTCTAGCATTGGCAGTTTTATACAAGGTCTCCTTCTCACATCGTTTGCACCTTTTCCATAAATCAATTAGGGTTGTGTGTGTCAAGGTCTGGGGTATTGTTTTCTTTTGCTGTGCATGATATAGTATATTTTTATTAACATCGGAATGGCTGCAAGATTAGCTGCTGGAATTGGGTCCAATTTCTCAAGTTCACTTTTGTTTTTGTCCTTTTATGGTGTTCAGATGGTAAACTCCCTACTTTTTATGCCTATGATATTCCGTAAATTATCTTCGCTATCTACATTAGATTTATCTGGCTGTTCTGGTGTGTCTGCTATAGTTATCACCCTCTCCTCAAGAGGGTATTCGGGTGCTTGGATGGCAAGTATACGTGTGCCATTACCTATGTCTTTGGCATGATTTACTCTGGATTTTGTGCCTTTTCAGTATCTTGCTCCACTTCTGGTACCAGATATAAGGTCATGGGCTAACTGCACTATATATGCTCCTCCAGTGAGGCCATGGTTAATTGCCTTCCTTCACCTTGGTTTAGCTTTAGGTGAAGCTGACCTTCAGATATACTGAAAGCCAGACCTAGCCCTTGCTTAAACCTCATAAAGGTATTTTTCCTTAAAGGCTGTGTTGTGGCAGCTAGCTGAGACTTTACTGAACCTTAGCCTTGTGCATATTTTCTAGAACATCTACATCTTAAAGCATTTCTAGGCCAATAGTCAATCAAACCGACCCTGTAATGTTGGGTGTTTATATGGCTCTATATCTGACTGTATGTATTCAGCTTAGATGACCTATGTAGGTTGCACAACCCATACACATAAAATGCAGTCCATGCACTTCACGATTAACATCTTGTTACTCGTTTACTTTTTTCTTTAATTTTATTAACTTACATAAATGCACATTTGCTCATTTAAATGTTTATCAGTGTTTATCCTCCCCACTTTATATCCAATTTTGACTATCAATCAGTCCCTGCTGCCTCTGGTCTGTGGGCTGTATGGCTGCTTCAAATCATCAGCTACCCCTGCCAGACCAGGAATCGAGGCTGAAGAATGCTGCATTGTGTGTCGTAGGTAGCTGAGGCTCTCCTGCATCGATAAGCAAGGCACAGAGAATCATTTGCCGCTGTGGTACTGTCCTTGGCTCCTACAACAAAGCAGTGCCAGTGAAGTCAGTACAGCCCATGAGTTGGAGAGACTGGTACCAAACCGGTCTGTGTTAAAATCAAGGTTGCAAGCAGCAAAATTGTAAAGAGAAAACTGATGAGAACAGTGTATGAAGCAGATGTGGAAAGTGACGCAAGCACAATTAAATCAGCAGATGATTGATTGTACTTTAAAGTTAAGATACAATACCATAGATAGAGTGGTCTGGCACCACGTAGGTGCTCATTGGAAAGTCTGTTAGGTATCCAGCTGAAACGTGGCAAACGTGACAAAGAATTGTGAAATCGAAGTGGTCCTGCAAATGGTCAAGCAAAATGCTGTGCATATTAGAAAGTCTTCGATAGTTGATGAAATTGTATAAGAAGGTGGTCTGAGCCTAGCAGAGGGAGATCAGCTAAAAGCTTTTGGTTAAAGCGAGTTTGTGTAAAGTTATGAACATTGGGATAAAAGGAATCTGAGCCTGACAGATGCGGATCCAAGATCGGTGCCGACCGAGGGGGAATCTGGGGTGAACTGTGAGCCACCCGAGAAAGAATACTTTACGAGAAATCAGATACATAAATAAAGTATGAACATTGTGTTGGAAACATCTGAGCCCAGCTGAGGGGGATCCGAGCTGCCTAGGAAGTTAAGTACTTGTGATCATCTGGAAAAGGAAAATAACGTATTGTTTGTCCGTCGCATATTGAATAACGTATTGATTGCAACCTTGATGATAAACATATTTAATATTAAATGGGATAAAACCTTATGGGCAAAGCAGATAACTGAGAACCACCCAGGTGCCCATGTGAAAGTGAACGACAGAAAAGGATGCAAGTGTGAGAGAGCACCACAAAAGATGGCATAGGAACAAAATAGCCCCAAAGTAAATGAGTATGAGTAAATGCAGTGCAGCAAGGCCAAAGACTGGCAAGAGGGGTGTTTCTTGTGATGGCAGAGCCATGAGGCTGACAAAGGGAAGCCAGAGGAGTGTTATACAGCGCATAAAGCCAAGAGGCTGATAAAGAGGAAGTAACTGAAGGTGATTATGTTCACAGGAGCCAGTGCCAACAAACCTGTTTGGGCTGGAGAGCTCAGGGATCCTGGTTGTGCAACTTGTGGTGGATGGACCGTGTGGTCTGACAACTGCTCCTTAATCAGTGAGCCTGAATGCTAAAATGAAAGACATTGTGAAACAAACCAATAAGTACACTGTAAAGGAATTGGTGAGGCAAGCCAGAAAGAGGGCCAAGTTGACCCTGAGTTGTGTGAAACCTTTTTGGAGAGACTGAAGCAGGTATAAGGGGTGAAGATAACATTTTGGGAAAGGGAACCCTGAGATTTGGAAACCGAATGTGTTATTTTGAGAATGGAGCCTCAAGATCTTTTGTTTTTGAACTGTGTTGCTTGGAACTTGGGGAAGGGAATCTTGAGACTTTATTTTGTGAAACTTTCTTATACTTGGGGAAGAGGAGCTGAAAGAGAGCTTGGAGCTAGAAGAAGCTCATAACTTTAAGTTAAACACTATTTCTTTTATTGTTGACACCCCTACACATTGTTTAGCTTTGGTTGTGAGGGCAAGTATAGGTTTTGGACACTGACAGACCTTTAAGTTGAACTCTTTGACTCAGACTTTCCTTAGTTTCGTTCAGGTAAGTAAATCCCACCTTAGCATAGGGCAAGTTCAGCCGTCTACCATTCAGATATTTGATTTAATAAAGTATTTTATTTTGAACTTTATGTCTGTTGTCTGTGTCCTACTTCAGGATGCCTTCACAGCATTTACAACAATCTATAAATAAACATTAGGACACATCTATAGGGCATTTAAAGCATAAGGGCTCATAAATAATGGACAAAGTGATATGCTTACATTTTAGATGTGTGGACTGCTATGCACTAACTCCTGGTTCCTCAGTGGTCGCTCCTGTTGACTGGTTAATGCTGGAAAGCCAGGAGCTGTTTTAGCTCCTGATTATAAAATCTTAATTTCGATCCCTGAGTGGGGTCTCAATCGGGAGACATTGCACCACTGCAGAGATGCAGCTGTCCATACATTAGATCGGCTGAGCCCAACAACACAAAGAGGGGATAAGGGCATAATTGCAGATGAAGAGACATATGGTCATGGCCCAGCTTAGTGCAAGCACTTAGCAAAATAAATAACCATACACAAACAGAAATGCATTCAGTCCATTATCTCTGAAAAGCCAACATGTTGCAATGCATATATGGCTGTGAACTGTTTAAAGTGGATGCTTGGGTAAAGAGGACTTGAATTGCGCCTATTGAATGAACAATCCCTTTAAGTTAAGTGCATCTCTCCCTGTGCAGCACAGAAGAGATTGCACATTGTGTACCAGAGTTTAGTCACACACGATGACAGCCGAAGGAAGCGACAAAATGGGACAATTTGCTGCATTTACTTCAAAACTACATCATATCCTTAACTCCAAAAGTGGTACTTTTGTGAAAGAAACACTATCCGCTGCCTGACAACAGTGAACAATGAGAATTGTTTCAAAGAAAAACACGACACATTTAAGCCATCTTTTGGCAAGTGAGTACAGTGCTGTCAAAGGATCAAGTGCTTAAATGGTTTCCATGTGTTAAAATCGTGGCAAAAATGGCCTTTTACACAAAGAATTGTGACAACAAGGCTGTGGTTTTGCTGCTGCAATCCATGTAATGTATGAGAGGGATACCCCCGCAACCACTGTACCCATTATACCATTTTAGGAGAGCAGGGACACCCCCGCAACTCCTGCTCCCCTTAAATGGTATAATGGGTGCATTTTTACCGGATCAAGCCACAGCATTTTTTTGCAGCTATTTTTTTTTTTTTACAGGCGACTTTTTTGCCATGATTTTATTACTTCATACCCTTAAATGTTGGTTCCTTCTTCTTCGTCTACCGGTTCATTCTTTTTTTGTTTTGCAAAATGTGCAGGCAGTCTGCTAACCTGAGCAGATACTTTCACAGTATGGCAGGCTGTCCAGCAATGTGGCCTCGGTGTCCTGTTCTATGTGTGTGTGGGGGGGGGGGTGTATGGGCGGATTTGCCTGCGCTCATCATTCCCAGATGAGCGCTGAATAGTGATTTTATTGCTAGCACTCAATTTAGCTAAACGGCAGCTAAAATTAATCAGATTATATAACCTCTGAAATGTTAATATTTCACCAATCTATCTGAAAGTCTGTAAAAACGGATCTATGTATCGGTAGGATTTTCTGATTAAATAAAAGATGCAGTAAATACCATTTTTCTCATCATGTCTTCAAGCACTGCTAACTGAATCCAGCTATTAGGGGGGAGCCAGAGTGTTCCATGAATCCTTTCAAACACAATTTGTTCTTAGTGCACAGGAAAAAAAAGGAGAAAAAATAAAGCTCTTAAGAAAATAAATTTTAGCTCAGAAAATTAGCATCACAACCTGTGACAGCACTGAAAATGAAATACTCCCTTCCTGCTACAGTACTGGGGGAATAAAAGGTTTTTGCATTCAAGTGACAGAACGCACACTGTTATTTGCAGTCTGTGCCTTTGCTCATATACTATGTGCAGAAGAAATCAATAAATAACCTTAATAGGGCATAAAGGCAGAAAATGTTAATTTCCAGAGGGAAAGAAACTACCTGTCACTGTACTCTGCCTTTTAGCACCTAAATAAATACTTGCATTAATGTGGATTGCAGTACACATTCCTTTTTCATGCTGTTTTGCATATTTTATTTCTCATCCACCCACATATTAATAACATAAGATACATATTCTTATCCGGCACATTTTACACTTCACTTGCAATATGCCTCTGCACTAACAATCTAGCAATGGGGGAAAAACAGCGGCCCATCATCCTACTTGCGGGAACTCTCATAGGAGCTCATTATCAATGAGCTGTAACAGGAAACTGATGCTAAAAGCCTTGCACAAGGCTTTCACGCACTGTAGTCCCATTGTGGCTCATTTTCAGTCGTTTGTATGGTGGAGATGAGGGACGGATAGTAACTTATGATTCCGTCACCCCCTTCCTGTCTGCCCAAACAAATACTACATCATTTGCACCAGCATGGATTTTCATGCCGGCAGGAGTGCTGTGAATTCCGATGGAGTCCGACCTGCTTTTTACACCAGAAAAAAAGTAGGTGGACTCAATAGGAAACCATTGGAATGTACTTCATTTGCACAGCCTCGTGCAAAAGGGCAAGGGTGACGTTCAAGCATGTACATGCCTTTCTACCCTCCACTTTTGCACTCAGCTGTGCAAAAGAGAAAAATCTTCAGCAAGGAACTGTGTGTGTAAAAGTACACACAAAAGTACACACGTAACATGTCGCGGCCGCTCCACTGAAGTACATGAGACTCCAATATGACATCCAATGTGTTTCCTCTAATATGCTTTAATGGGCCAAATTCCACAACTGTTTTACGATTATGCAGTAATTGATCCAAACATTGGAGGCACATTTTCTTGGATGACACCTTTGTTCAGGGATCACCGGCTTACACTTAGGAGTTTACTAACTAAAGTGGTAACAGGCAGTGTTAAGGAAACAACCTTTCAATCACTATATGTGCTCTCCATAGCACCCCCCGCCCCAACCGGACCTCAGCATAATCTTATTTTATTTGCTCCACGGAAGGTGCAGGACACCTCTGAGTAGTGGTGAGCAGCTCCTGAAGATCCTTCCCTTTGGAGAGCTGCAGAAGAACTCGTGGAGAGCACTGCAGCACCTCTGAGGGGGTCTTCCCATATGTGCGGTAGTACATGCCAGAGCTGCGCAATCGACTTTGCCCTGGTTCCACCAAAGTAAGTACTGCTACTGCGGCTTGCAAGGCCTGTAGTAGGAGCTCCTATGGTACTCAGAAGGAAGATGGTGTTAGTGGTATCTTGATGGGGACCATCGACAGCAGTTTGCTGCCAACTTTCAAGGCATGCTTTTCTTTACCTACGATGGTAATGATGTTTAGAATTCCCAGGAAGATCAAATTAGTTTGGCGATGATGAGTGTGTTTGAAAGCAAAATGTTTTTCGCTGAGACTGCCCATATAAAGGCATTTTTTAAATTTCATATGGGGAAAGAGCACAGTACTCTTCCATACACTGCTTCACTTTGAAACTTGTCAGAGTTTTTCAATGAAATAGATTGTTGAATATGGACATTGGAAGCCATCAGCAACTAGCTACCATTCTGCCTACTGTACCCACACTTGTGAAGTCATGGCAGAGGATTATGGCATGCAAACTCACAGTGGCATGGCATCACTATGGGGGTAAAGCATTTTCCCAGCTATGTATACTGGTTGTTCTTTTGAGTTTGTTTGGTTACAGGCAAAAGGATCTGGTACTTTTGTATTATGTGTATTGTTCCCTCCCTCCTCCCATCCACGCCCACTGCCATGCTGGTGCAAGGGGTGGTACGGTGGATGGAAAACCGACACAAGGTGGCCATACACAACATAAGATTATTGATGGATAGTGCTCAACTACGGCGTGCATTACCCCTGTGTGCACAACCTCTTGGAGTTCTGACTGATATCATAGGAAACAAGGTGTAATATGGTTGATAATCCCATTTACAGTATGATCTGTCCATGATTGTGGTCCCTTGGCAGGGTTCGAAAGTGAGGGGGGCTGGGAGCTATTTAGCTCCTACTTGTTGCCTTCAAAAGCCAAGTTATCTTGATACCAACAACTACCAGGAGATGCCTTTGGCTCTCCAGGTGATCTGATGCTGAACAAACACACAAATATGAATTTATGCATTTGGGACAATTTTTAAATATACATTCATATGCATCTATACAACATTTAAAGCATAAGGGGGCATAAATAAAGGGCAACATGTTATGTTTGCATCTTATGTAGAAGTTAGATTTGTAGAACACTATGCACTAGCTCTTTGTTCTCCATTGGTAGCTGGATATCTGGGAGCTGCTTTGAACTCCTACTAATGCAATCTTAATGTCGACCCCTGCTTGGTACTATTTCTTGGGTGCTCATTATGAGAAAGGCAGACAGTAACATTCAAATACCACCTGTTTTTACAACTATACTAAATGTGAGTTTGTAGGTATTTCTTGTATGCAGTATTTTGTCAATAATAGATGATTACACATTGGAACATTGATTACAAATGATCTGCATTACATCATAAATTGACTTAATTTCTTTCTAAATGGTGTAGGAACATGTGATTAGACCCTGCTTGACAGAGCTTGGATGCATTAGAATCAGCACAATGTGGAAGGCCACTGAAGCAAGCTCTGGCACCGATAGCAGTGGAGGCTGAAGGAAGCTCTGGGTTCAAACAGATGCTAGAAATGTGTATGTTCCTGTAAAATGTTCATCACGATGAGGTTTCTAGACCATCATTTAAATGGATGACAGCAAGAAGCTTAAAAGAAGCCTGAAACATAATGGCCACCAACACCAGACATTGTTGTGCAGGAGATCCAACTAGCATTTGCTTACCTCCATATATTAGTCTTGATTCCTCCTCCATTTTGATCTGCAATAGCATTCTGGATCGAGTATGGATATGGGAATCCAAATAAGGAATGACAATATTAACATTTTATTTTTCCATGGTGCTAAATGCTGCATTGCTAATATTCTTAGTGCTGTAAATATTAGGTGCTATTATTACCTTTAATAATAATAATCTTTATTGTGTCCTGCAGACTAAAAAGAGAGTTCTGGGATAAGTGCTTAAATTAAAATTATTGACGGCCTGATATTGTTGTGTCTGTTAAGGGAGGTACAAGCAATTTCTTTTGATTAAAAAGCATGCAGAAGGTCGAAGCTTTTTAAAAACTGTTAAACTAATCTTGACAAATTATTGAACTATCGCAGTAGGAACTGTATGTGTGCGGAATAAAAGCAAAAAATAGTTTACGACACTGCAATTTAAATTGTGTGTTTTTTTTTATGTGTCAATGACCAACATGAATAAATCGCTAGCATATTTAGGTATTGATTATTTCAGCTTTTATTCCAGGGGCGATATTTACGTATTGCACATAAATGGGAATATTTGTAAATTAAATACAAAGCAAAGACGCACCCTAATTCCCCAGAGGACAGGCTTTCTGTTAGCCAGGTCTAAATAATAATAATAGAGATTTTGTTCACCAACAAAAAAGGGATAACATGTGAGTATGATTGGAAATAAATGAATTGGACGTTGACATGCTCCCTGCGATGGAAATCAGACCAGAAAGTAGGTAGGAGAATACTGCAATTAACCTTAACTCTGTTTAGTAAACCTAAACTCTGTATAGTAAAATTGTTAATGTGGCTGTAATTCTGGACGATTCACGGGGGTCACGACGAGGGCTTGGATTTGCATGAACGAGGTTAAAGGATTTGTACCTAAAATTCAAAGCTTTGGACAGCAAACTTTGAACTTCTTTAGGGTCACAGCCAGGGACGTCATTTCACCAAAATGCCTGGGGTAGTGGAAGTGACATCACACAACATCACACACCCCTTGACCCCTGATGGCATCAAAGGAAGTTATGTAATTTGGCCCTATCCCCCAAGTGTCACAGGAAGTGATGGCTAACAGCCTTCAGATTTTTTTGGATGAATCTAGCACTCGTGTTTCCAGGTGCTCTCATTTCAGCCAGATATAAGAACAGAGGCACAGAGGGAGGCATGATTTGTCCACGATTACACATTTGGGGAATGCCGTTTCCCCGATTCGACGTGGGGTCTATGTGTAAAGCATACATAATGCAGTATTTCTAACAGGGTAACCGAAATCCGTAACGCAGGCTTCAGTTAGTTTATGAAAATCTATAGATCAATGGACACAGAGGTATGTGTTATCTGTGGCGTTGCTGTGTTAAACAATCCAAAAAAGTGTGTACTGCTGTTTAAGCAGGAGGATATTGCAGTAGGAGCGAGCCCTGAAAATGTAATAATTAAGCAGGATTTATTATCAACAAAATTTCCTGGTTATAAATGTATAATTGATTCAGCTACCATTAGGATAGAAGAAACCTATTAGACTGGTCTGCGTGCACAGAGGGTAGTGCACCTGATAATGTTATTTTGCTGCAGTATAATACCTGGGAAAGTTTGTTTCAATATACCCAACAGCCCCCCACAGTTTTTATTATCTAAGAGTAATACTGGGTGCCAGAGAGCTTTTTAAAAAAGACACCATTTAATGTAATACATTGCTGCACACAAATTACTAGCACCACACAGTTATTTAAAATGAAAACACCCAAGAGTTGCTTCTCACCCGGGGACTCCCTGGCAGACGTCAAGGCGCGCACTGCACACTAACCCTTCGTCAGACCCAGTGGTGCCCAATGGCATAGCACAACATTTGCCAGCTCTGCTGCAAGCCATGCTGTGGGCCCCCCACAAGCTTCTTAAGAAAGCACAGGGCACGCCACACCCCAGGCCGGTCCGGACCACGCGCGCGGAATGTCCATGATGATTATGCCGCTGCAAGGGCATGCACTACTGCAAGTGAAAGAAGTAAATATGCTTTTCAATCAAAACTTAAATCAACATAACCGAGAGAAGGGGGTGGTGCATGGTCAACAAATATACAAACCACTAGTTGTGGCTGGTGAGTTGTTTTTTGTGGAGTGTGTAAATATTTGCCACAAGTATGTGATTGCGACTGAGCAGAGCGAAGGAGCCCGAACTAACGAAAATGGGTTGGGAGGGGGGGGGCCCGTAATTCTTCTACCTCCCCAAAGTAAATGTTTTGAATAATGGGCTAATATGGTGCATTACAAAACACACTTTCTGGGAAAATGTGGGTAAAAGGCCAGTAATGTGGGTAAAAGGCCAACAAGCGGTTTTGTAAGGTATAGGGTAAATCATGAAAAAAGTACAATAGATGCAAGTCACCAAAAGTGCACAGGGCATTTGCCAATGCATTATCATGTCGGTCCCTGCAATATATGCCAGTATAAAAACATTTGTATGCTGGCTGTGCCCATGCATTTCTATGCTGGCTCCACCAGCATACGTTAGTATTCCCATATAACACCATACATATGTTCGCTTTAAGACCTTTTTCTATAGTAGCATTACTGGCACTGGGCACAAAACTGGCTCCGCCAATGTATGCCAGTACTCCTATGTAAGTACATACTCCATTGGTTTGCCCATTAAAAGTGACATGTCACAATAGAGAAACCTGTCCAAACCAGTTCCAATGTAAGCCAATCTAGACCCATAAGAACACTTATCTTGCTTGATTCATCATAGATGTTCAGTTAATAAAAAGTCATGCCACAGTGAAGAATATACAGGCCGCTACATCAAAACATCAGTCTGGCGAGATAACACTAAAGATGCAGAGTAATAAATGTCATTCCACAGTAAGCAATGGCTAGACTGACTGCACCAAAATGCCAGTCTAGCCAGGGAATGGGACGCATGAACTTGCCTTTGCACAAAATACCAGTAAAACATGCAACGTCAATAAAGGATGTGGCAAAAATGCTCCAGTATTCCTCCGTCTCCAAGGGCTTTACACACATGCATCACCTTTCACCCACCGGTCACTCACCCATACATCTGCTCTCGCACTTGCTCACACTGGATTCACCACACAGGCACACACCGAACCCCACCCAGAACATTCAAACACACACTACCACATGTATGCTCATTCACCCACCAGTCACTCACACCTTCTCTTACATGCGCTCATTGCATTCTCTACACAGGCACACACACACACACAGAACATTCAAAAACATGCCATCACATTCATACTCATTCACCCACCAGTCACTCAATCATACAACTTCTCTTACCTTCGCCCATTGCATTTTCAACACAGGCGCTGCACACATACACCCACCAAGAACATTCAAAAACACACCATCACGTTCACACTTATTCACCCACCAGTCACTCACACACACACATTCTCTTACATCCAATCATTGCATTCTCTACACAGGCACACACCCATCCACTCATTGCATTCTCTACACAAGCACAGACCCACCCACCCAGAACATTCAACATCACACCACTTCACATTCACCCACCAGTCTCTCACACCTTCTATTACATCCACTCATTGCATTCTCTACACAGGAACACACCCGCCCACAACATTCAAAAACACACATCACTTCTCATTCCCCCACCATTGACATCCATCCATCTAACACACACTTCACACATGCAAAACACACATCATATTACAACAAAGAAAGCCTTCTTACCTTTTTCTTGCAGCTTCGGTCAGTCCATCTAGGGCCCCTCAGCTCCCCCGTGCTGCTCGCAAACAGGAACCAGGAAGCTGCACAAGCTTTCTGGTTCCTGTATGTGAGCTGCAAGGAAGCCAATAGAAGAAGGGGTTGGAGCTGAACGTGGCATGTGACATGTGACACATGTCATGGTCAGCTCCAACCCCTACTGAGTGCCTCCCCGGCCCAGCGTTCACACTGATGGGCGAGGACTGGGCCGGGGACTCACCAGACATGTTTTCTGTGGGGTAAAAGCATTTAAAAAAAAAGATTTTTTCTTTTCGGTTGGGGTCGCAAGGGAGTCCTAGGGGTTGCAACTGTTGCACACAAGGGTCGTAGTTGTGACCCCTGGTGACCCCCAAATGACGTCCCTGGTCACAGCCCAGTATGAGTGCTAAGATCTTGTCATTGCATCATTCAAGGGACTGAACATTTCTTCAAGAGTAGATTTACCCGTCCACATACCTAGCCCCAGGATAGTGCGGCAATTCAGCTTAATCATTTTCATCATGCTACTTGGTTTAAGGTCCACCGAATCCACTTTTCAGTTCCCAATATTATCTACTTGACTTCCTATTCTGTGGCAGGCTTTTAAGCATTGCCTGACTTATGCACAACTGTTGGTACACAGTTTCAAGAGGACCTCAGAAGACTGCATGCACAGATTTAGCCATGCTAGTCCATGTGTACATGTTACTTTGGATCACAATTATTCTTTACCAACAGGATTAGTACTCACTTAAGGAGCACACCAGCAAGAGCATATGAAACAACAGGCCCTTTACCACCAGATTGCATTACCCAGGATTCCCTCAAATCTTGTGCGGCTTGTGGGGAGCACCTTTGTATTCAATGTTATTTTAACACACACAAATAGAACCTTGCCTTTCAAATAATTCGTCATTTGGAATCGGAGCTCTGGTTTGCGGTGTGGTCCCAGATGACCCATCTGGAACTCCCGAGTCTTCAAAGGGGGTCTGCATTTCTTAACACCTTCCAGGGTGATAAGACCTTCCCCACCGTATCTGCAAACCCAAAAGTAAGAACCGGTAAATGCACCCGTTTAGAGATTGCTGTTCAAAGTGGGAAGTGCTCCTAAACTTAAATATTGGTTAAAAAAAAAGAACAATATGAGGCGCACATATGTATTCAGTTGTTCACCAATATACAGAAAATCAAGGAGGAGACGAGATTTTTAGAAAAGGTGAGTTTTAAGGGTCTTACATAAAATGATGAATTAATTAGTTGTTCTGAGACTAATTGAAAGCGAGATCCAAAAATGTAGGCACTGACTGAGAATCACCTGTCTCCTTTGGGAATATAATGTGATGCAGATACAGCTAGGAGTTGTTGAATTGAAGAATGGAGAGAACGAGCAGGGTGATCAAATGGAATCTTGTGGGCTAGATGGTTTTATGATGATTCCTGGAGGCCATTTTCACCGAAAGTTGGTTCCCCAGAGCTGGTATTGGGGCTACATGGAATCATTATTCCTTTTAGCACCCACTTCCCTGTCCTTTCCTAATGTGGGGGAACTTCCATGAACCCTCATTCATTCCCCAACCCCCCCACCCAGGCCCAGCCGTGTATTCAGCAGGGGACATCCCCACCTACGCCATCCCCCGATGTGCCCTCCCATTCCTGACCCACACTACCATTCCCAACATTCACACACACAAGCACCCCAAACACACAGATACGCAAATACAACCTCTACCCCTCCCAAAACCACCTCCTTACCTCACAGTCCACAGCCACCTCTTCCTCATTCCGCAGTAAACGCATGCATAGTTCCTCAACAGGCCACGGTTCGTTCAAAGTGACCGGTCAGGGAAATATTTAGGGTGAAAGAAGACATTTGCGGGTAGAGCATGAATGCATTTGAAGGCCAGACACATTCTTTGCCTAAGCAAGAGACAATGAAGAAATCTACAGAATTGTGAAATAGGGGAGAACATCTGCTCATGGCAAGTAAGTCTGACTGCTGCATTTTGGGCAGCCTGTATGCGAGAACGTTGGTTCTGTGGGATAACGCTGAGATGACATTCTAGGTAAAGCAGAGTGGAGTAGCCAATGGTCGAACTAGATCGACTTAACTATCTTGTGAACTTGGGTTTAACATCCCAAGCTAGACTGCCAATAACAGACTAGATTTTTTACCTTGTGTACATTGGATGGAAGAATTAAAACAATGAAGGCAGAGATGGCAGCAACAGTGGGCTGCTTAGCAATTGTTTGGGACCAAAAAGGACGAGCTCTGTTTTGGAAGGATTACATTGTAACTTAATCAAAATCATCCAGTCTCTTTCTTCAGATGTAGAGTCAACAATTCTCTCAATAGAATCATTGGAGTTGTTAATCAGTGTATCATCCGCACAACAGTGATATTGATGATCAAATTTGTAGAAGATGGCCATGAGTGCCTGAAAGTAGACGTTGACTCACATAAGACACTGATTCAATGTGCTACTTTGAGAGAGTGTATTGAAAGCATATTTGTCTGGTTTAGGTCAAAAATTGTAAGGATTGAACCATAGTAGTGACTATTTTAACAATACCCAATTCAGATGACAAATTAGTGCATCATCATAAAGGAAGTATGATAATTGTAATTGCACAGCTGGACTGGCTTTTGGTGCAGCCAGTCTAGCAATTCTTTATTACTTTTGCATGACATTTTTACTGAAATAGTATAGCAAAGATTTTAAGTGTTACTTTTATTCATCTATTTATTTGACATTTGTATGGCGCCTATACACAAGTGTTTCCTGGCACAACAAGACAAGATGGGGGTGGGGGAACATGGGAATCACAAAAGTAGAACAAGAAAAAGTGGTTATATTGACCTTGTGACAATCCTATCATACAAGTGTTTGACATGTGGTGGTAAGTGCAAAGGGGAGGAGGTAGAGGGAGAAGTGCAGGAGTGGAGTGCCCCCAGGGAAGGGGGCTGGCAGGTCCTGGGCCGGCCATGGTGGCAAGTGCCAGGGGAAAAGGTAGAAAGGGAGGATGAGGATGGTGGACAGGGAGGACCAAGTAGGGCTAGACAGGGAAAGAGAGCCTGAGGGCAAGTGGTGGCAAAGGATGGTGGGGGGACTGGTAGGGGTGGTCTAGGCCCTGTAAGACTCTGAAGGGACCAGGCCCCAGTCACAGCAGCAGAGGGAGAGTGGGGAGAGGGAAGGAAGAGGAGAAAAGGAAAGTCTTGAGGAGGTTACGAAATTTAAGAAGATCTGCCTCAAGTCTGAGGGAGGGGGGCATTCCAGAGAGAAGAGCCAGCAGAGGAAAGTGATATACCTCCCACTCTCCGCTTGGAGAAACTTTTGACCTGCAGAGAGTTGGAGCCAGAGGACCGAAGGGCTCTGTCCAGGGGGTATTTAGTGAGAGAAAGTTGGATGTAAAGCGGTCCCAGGCCCCAGACAGCCTTGTGGAAGATGCAAAGGGTTTTGAATTTGATCCTTGCGGTCATCGGGAGCCAGTGGAGAGATTTTAGGGCTGGAGAGATGTGAGGTAGATTGGGGAAGAGGCTGTTGCAGTAGTCTAGCGTAGAGAGAACCAGGGCTCTGGAGCCTTTCATCGACTGTCTTTTTTTGCGATAGGATTTTTTACGTACATTTTCAATTAAAAAACTGAGTGAAATATAAAAGGTTGTATATCGGGGGGGTCGGGAATAGAGAAAAAACAATAGGGGATTGGGGGTGTTAAAAAAACATTGAAAAAAAGACTGTTGATGAAATGACATAGAACCCAAGAGGCGTTGAGCTTTTGGGGGAAGGTTAGGAAAGGTGGAATGCCCCTGAGAAGGTGGAGCTGAAAGTTGGACTTCTTGGCAAGGTCTGTGATGTGTGGAGAGAAAGAGAGAGGAGTCAAAGATGATCCCAAGGTTTTCTTTGCCTCACAGGTGGGTGAGGGGAAGGGAGCCAAGGAGTCTGGCAAGAGAATGGGGGGCTGGGGGAGACATGAAAGAGGCATCCCAATAATTGTGTTTTAGACTGGCATTTTATTTCAGCAAGTCTAGTAATGTCTTACTATGGCATGACATTTTTTTTACGGGTAATCTATGACAATGCAAAACTACAAAGGAGTGTGGGAGCCCCTTTACTGAGAGCGAACATGGGTCTAATACTCAATGTTATGGAATTTCCTACACTCCGGAGGATCCACAAGCATGTTTTAGCTAACTGCACCCTTCAGAGAGGAGAAATAACTATTTGCATATCAGTCTTTGTCCCACCCACAAGGGCAGTCCAGTGCCGAAATCTTAGGCGATTCTCCTCCAAACAAGAGAGGCTCAGGACAACGACTGATACTTAGAGACTCATATGTGGTCCTGTGAGTTGCAAGATTGTGAGAGTAATAAGAGTCAGACAGATACTTTGTCTACACATCTCAGTAAGAATATTAAGAGTATAGTATTGGATTTGTACACAAGTCATCTTTCTATGCACATAAGATTAGGTATAAACTGTGTTCAAAATGGCACCCGGAAATTCAGAATGTTGGTTACATGTGCTTATCAGGGCACTGATCTTGACTGCACCAGGTAAGGGGAAGAAAAGTCTTGAATATATTGCATAGACTATGGTTATGTTATACAGTTTTTGTTATATTTATGATTGCAAATTGGATTTAATTTTAGAAATGAGTGTGCAGATCTGTAACAAGAGTTAAGAAGAAAGAAATTACAAGAAAAAGGTAATTGTTGGATATCCTTTGCTTTTGGAATTCCATCAAGGTGATGACAGAGCATCGAGAATAGTGTATCACGATGATTATTTAAATATTACAGATGATATAAGCAACAATCCTGGTTCTCATTGGAAAATTGGAATATAATATCAGTAAACTAAATCTTGGACATCACATATTAGGTGAGGACATTTTTGACAGTACTAAAGGTTGGTTAGACAATTTTATTAAGCGCCATCATAAATCACTCCTGCCACACACTTGTTTGCATTCACGTTGTTTAAATATGACAGGACATAGATGTTGAAACAAGGCCTTGTTTGTTGTGAAAGCAACACTAATATTTTTTTTCTTTTTTCATGTCTTTTTTTCTTTGTGCGTTATATGTGTGAAGATTAGCAATTTAAGTTGAAATTAGCCTAGCAGAAGCTCACTATAGGTTGCAGAGATTCAGTACGACCCGACCCCCAAGCGAAACATGTTGGCATATTGTATTGATTTACCTAGAAGGTTTCATATTTGGTTCAATGTGAATTTATTGTAAAGCATTTGTCATATCTGGTGCAATTACTAGGCAAATTGTGAAATGCTTAGTATTGTATAAGCAATTAAAAAGTATTTCAAAATATCAGATACGGTTGGTTGTGTTTACATGCTCATTGTTGGCACTCAAAGGGTGTTGTTGTCTAGATTACATTTGTTTGTGAAAGGACTCTTTCAGGTGGGATCCTGACAGACCCGGGACAAACTGCTCACAGCTACGAATAAGATGGTGTATATGAATTGTAAGGAAGGTATGGCATCAACAGTAAGATAGACACAAGTGACCACAGTTCAATGGTGTTTATTGAACTTCAAAAAGGGTATGATAAAGGATTATTTAAGCCTAAATATACTGATGGGAGAAAGCTACGACCATTAAATAATAAGGCAGTCCTAGTGGTGTCTTATCAAATAAAAGGGCCCATACTAAACAAAACTATTGCCAAATCATTACCTCTAAATACAAATGGTGTGGGGAACAATGTTATGAAAAGAAATAAGTGTTCAAAATATATGTCAGGTTGTTCAGGACGCTGGCCCCCCTTCATCACGTTTTCAGCATGGGACAAGGCGGTTCACTCAAGCATAGCACAGTCTCTGACTTCATTAGCACGAGGATACAGTTAAAAAACAATAAGTTATTCTCCTTCTTTGATTGCACAAGTATTAACTTCGGTTAACTTACTATTCACCCCGAACCCCCTCAGCCGGGCTCATATCCCTTTGATACACAATTAGTCTCCCTCAGCCGGGCTCTGGCCAATGTCACTTTTACATGAAATATCAAAGACTTTCGAATGTGCACTGGATTTGGCTTGACCCGTTGCAGGACCCCTTTGATTTTACAATTCCTCTTGTTTTAACCTTTTTCACCTTTTCGTTAGATACCCGACAGACTTTCGAATGAGCACCCACGTGTTGCTGGACCACGCTGTCTATAGTATAGTATAGTATCTCAGCTTCAAAATTCCATCACTCATCTGCTGTTTTAATTATATTTGTGTCTCTCGCCACATACGTTTCAAACACCGTTCTCTTCAATTTTCCTTACATAATGTTGCCACCTGCAACCTTGGCTTCCACACAGGCCGGTTTGTTAGCAGTCTCCCCAAATCACCGGCTATGCTGACTTCACTTGTGCTGCTTTGTTGTAGGAGCCAAGGACAGCATCACATTGGCAATGGATTCTCCCCACCTTAACTGTCAATGCGGAAGAGCCCTGGGTACCTCCGACACACAATACAGGATTCTTCAGCTTTGATTCCAGGTCTTATGTTTCTTGTTCCTGAAGGCTCAGGAAAGATAAGGGCTTTCGGTGAAAGGTCAACGGCACTTGCCTCCTTGCAATCATCTTCAGTGTTGCCGCCTTCTGCCTGGTATTAAACTGCCATCCTGGAAGTGCTGCTTCCTTGTGTGCTTTGCCTAGCTCAGAGTTTGCTTTCATGCTCTGCTTTTTATACGTGTGGGGAAGTGTAATGGAAGTCAGGTGTGTGTAATGTCAGTAATTGCTGGACCCTGCCTGACCATTGTAGTGGGACACATCAGGTATACAGGCTCGGGTGTTCATCCATTTTCTTTCACAGTGAGCTGTCCCTTGGAAAGTGTGTTGGAAATTTGGTGTGGGGGTGGCAGGTGAATTCCCAAGTATCCTGCCTGGTAGGATGGGATAATGGTGTTACTGGGAAGGGGATATTGCGTGTCACCATCCAGTGTCCCACTTAAGACCCCTCACCCAGGTGATCTTCCTGCACTGGCCCACCACCAGGAACTGGATCAAACAGTGATGGCTGTGTCCTGGACACCTGGATGACGGATCACTGGGGAATAGTAAGTGAGACACCTTCAGGGTTTTCACAGAATTCAATTGGTTATTGAATATGTATTGCGCAAGATAGATAATATTTAGGAACCGGAGATATATTTTTGTATATTTTTCTTAGTTTTGTATTGTCCCCATGATATATATAGTAACCTGTGTGAAAGAGCTGTGCTATGTCACCATGTTTAATAAAAGTGTTGGTCTAAATATTATTCTGTGATTTAAAAGTTTCTTTGTGGCAGGCCTTAAGCAAGCTGGTACAGTGACACTTGCAATATATATCACACATATATCCCACTCATTTACATCCACAGTCTCACCACTGTTTCTCATAGTTGTTCTACTGTATACCCTTCAAGGAAATGCCTCTACTAATATGTTATTGTATGTCATTTCTGATCAAAATGTATATCCCTGTTCTTCAAATAAATACAAATATTGACGATATTCTTATCGAAAGGCCCGTCATTCAGTTTTTCTATGACTGTGGTTTGTGACTTTTGTCTCATGTCTGGTTGTATTAATATTAAAATGCTTTTTGTTATGAAAGTTAGATGTTATTGAGGTGTGTGTATTGCTCTTTGTTATGTTGTTATTGTGGACAAGCTGGGATGTTTTGTTCCCGAGGGAAGGTCTACAAACAATGATCTGGTCTCCAATGTGCTTTCAAACATCTTGCTTGGAGTGTCTCGATTTCTGGCGACTATTGGTAGGAGAGATTGTAAGTGTTGTTAGCTGCCACAGAGTTGTTAGAGTTGGTATCTTTCAGGACACTTGGGCATAGGCAACTGTTTTTTTAGGGATGGGAAGGAAATGTTACAAGTTTCTGATGGTGTGGAGCCAACTAGAACCAAAATTGTACAAATGGACAGCAACTTTATCCAAGTTAAAGAAGGGGACTTTTGCTATCAGTCTTTTCTCTTCTTGAATTAGCTCTTAAAATCAAAATGGGGTTTCAAGAATATTTTTGAGACCGGGCTGTGGTTGGTGTAACATAATGTAGTAAAACACCCCATTGAAGTTGTGGTATGTGACGGCTAAAGAGGTTTCAGAACAAAATAGAAGAGAATCTTGTTTACATTTTGAGTTTATAATTTTTAGTCAAACCCTGGGGTGGGGGGGAGTACACCATCTTAAAGGAATGTGAGGAAAGGGACAGAGTTGTAGGTTCCGTGTCCAGGTGGAGGGGAAGGCAGTGGGAACATCCTCTGTTTTTGTAATGTGTGGAGGAATTCCCTAGGGAGTGTGTGCAGAAAGGAGCAGTATGGGAGAACTACTGTTCTTCTATTTAACAGTCAGCATCTTTAGACGCATTGCAGGTACAACATTTCCAGATCCAGTGGCATAGTATGAGCATTGAGTGACCATCTAAAACAATGTGCTGTATTTAGGACACACTTCTGATCTGGGCTAAGTAAGGGAAAGCTGAGAGATGTGGTGGTGTGTCAGTGTGACTGTAGTGATTAGAAAGAGGAGTTCCCAGTGAAAAAAACAGCTTGTGCTGAGACAGTGTCACAAATATTGGGATAACACAGATCACTACAATTTGGGGAATGCTACTGTATGGAAAGCGGGGAATCTTAGGGCTGGCAGCTATACATGCTGGGCCTTAGTAGTTAGACCACGTGAGAGCCTTGATAACAGATTGGGAGTAACAAACAAGTTATGTGCTGTTCATTATAAGGGTACTCTTGGCTGCAGGGTGGTACGCGTGGGCGAACATGACTCCACCTTGAGGACCAAACGTATATAGTCCAATACAGTCTGGAGGCCATGGAATGGCTATTACTGGTGCATACAACATGCAGTGCAGACAGTGTTCTTACTCACTCTTCTGAAGTTGGTACTAATCAACGACTTTTTCAGGTTTGATGATACATTTTGCTTACAACTTTAAGTTATTAGCATGGGGGTTGCTGTGGCCCCCAAGCTATGGAAATACCGTTATGTTATATATCTTGAATCTGAATGTGTGCTAAACTCAGAAAGATGGATGGAAAATCTATCACTCTACCTGAGATACAGTGATGATGTATTTGGCATATGGAAGGGTCCAGTACAGGAATTGCAACACTTTTTCGAGATTCAAATGCATCCACGTATAACATTTACAACAGAACAGAAAGTGAAACGAATATACACTTCTTAGATATAGAGATGTACGAGAAGGCCAATAAGTTAAACACAAGAATATTCAGAAAGCCTACAGACCACAATAGTTTGTTACTGGCTAGGGGCTTCCACTCAAAGCGTACACTGGATTGTACCTTTGAGTCAGTTTCTGTGGTCTAGGCAGAACCTCTCGACTTTTGAGGCATACGAAAGACAATCATTACTCTTGAAAGAGAAATGTATAGCGAGGAAATATGATGGAAACCTGTTTGAGAAAGTAGTCAAAAAAGTATTCCAGACAAAAAGAGGATTTGCTCACCAAAGCCAGCAAAGGCAATTGCGCCGCTGGTATATGTGACCACCTACTCGTTACAGAGTGCAAAAATTAAACCGGTGATGTAAAAACACTGGACAATGATGCAGATGGACCCAACATTAGAACAACTATTCCCAAACCTGCCATTATTTGCTTATATGAACAGTCAGGCCCTTAAAAACACTCTAGTGAAAGCTGAACGTAGGCCAACAAAAAATACCAGGAGAAATTTCATGGGCACACAAACCTGCTGTAACTGCCAGCATTGTAGTAATGGCATAAAGGGCAATGAGATATCACATCCACATACTGGGAAAAAAACACATTTGCTCATGTGATTGGACCGAACAAAAATCTAACATATGAACTGTAAACATCTATTCTCCAGTAGCAAAGCACTTTCTAGAAGCTAAGCACAATGTAGCACAAATTAAATGCCCCATTAAGGTGCAAAAACCGATGAGAAGAGATGTGACTAAATTGTTAATAAAAAAGGACACAAACTGAATTGACCGACTGGACTGCTTAGTGGGATGAACAATGACTGTGATCTAACATGTTTAATCTAATGGAGATGGCCAGAATGTGAGCAAGTGAGACCTGTGAGGAGCAATTGAATTTGTGAAAGGTTACTGGGGAGACTAGGAGATATGGGGTGGCTAGAATTTGAGCAGGCCTGCCCTGAGAGGAATGGTGAGAAGGTGCACAAGTGCGACCTTGCACAAGAGTGAACCATCAGACATGTGGTAAACATGACATATAAGATATCGGATTGTGAGCAGGTTACACATGACTGCTGGATGTGTGCGATATATGTCTCCAGATTTTGAGAATTGCGGTAGGAAGATGGTAACATGGTTTTGAGGGTTGAGACAGAGAGGTATTAATTATAACAAGATACACAGAGAAAGGTAAGAGCATGTTATTGATATTTGCGAGGGCACGGGAGAAATCAGGGAACTACAGAACTTTTAATGCATAGATGAGAATTATGATCTGCATGCATCTGAATTAGTTACGTAGGTCTATACGAAGCGTATCACAGCGAAATCGGGCTCATTATCTTTCACAATGGGAGACTTATCTCTTCCTTGTGACGGAGAGGTTACGTTGAACGTGCAGCATTCGTTAGTGCTGATGCAGAATCAAATCAAACTGAGGCTACCACTGCCGTTTTTTTGACTGCAGTAGAAAGAGTTGTGCTAGGTAAATTAACAGGCATGACATGCGGGATGCTCTGAAAGTAGGGTGGATGTACACACATGCAGAACCACAGAAAACCAGCACTTTGTATTCATATTTTGTATTGACGCGCAATCTCGTGTCAATGAGATGTGAGTACGACTCTATTCAACACCTACAGTTAGGGGATCCAATTCCAAACTGGGGTCAGGATGAGTTTTAAAATTATTTAAGGACCAAGGAGCGGCTCGCACAATACTAATATGAAGGAAACAAGCTTAAATATGGCGAGCGGGGTCTAACACCAATATCTGAGAATGAGGTGGAGTGGCTTTGTGTCACCGACCGGCTTGCTGGATTTGTGCCACTTAGGCTGCCTCTTGAATGCCCGATTGGTTAATGGTCAACGGATTTAGGGTCCTTAACTGTTCAAAATTTGAATGCAACCATATTTATTTGTTGTGATGTGCCAGATGGATGAAATGTAAAGGCACCCAAACTGGATGTCTAAATTCAATATGTGTTATGAATAATTTGTATCTATTGAAATAATGCTTTTGAAGGTAACCAGTGGCAAGTCATTGTGAGATAATGCAGTTAAGCAAGAGGCTCAGAAGACGGCCGCCATATTTGCGGCTCGAAAGGACCTTTTGAACGAAGACATGTGGTGTAGTGATGTGAAAAAAAGTTTCAAAAAGGGATACACAATACCAGACAGGTTTACTCAGCTGACCACACACTCGAGGTCAGAGAGAACACTGCTGCTCTAAGTAGGAGCGTGAGGGGCTGTGATCTATGATGGTGATATGGAGGGACTAGAAATATTAGAAATATTTTTACAGGAGGAACTGTGTAGAGTGTGGAGACAATCTTCACTAACAGAACATGATTAGCACGTTGGGGGATCAGAGAGATAACGTTTGTGAGACATTAGTTTATTTAGCCTATAGCAATAAGTGCAATGATTTATACCTTTTACACATGGATGGCCACATTTATTTTGTTTTAAATTTTGATTACAGGTACATCAATAGAAGTGAGTAATCTGCATTGTGAAGGTTGGTGCAAATTATGGGACACCATTTGATGTATGATTGAACGGTTGGCTAGAGATACTAAAGAGTAATCCTATATATCTCGAATAGGCTACATGAAGAAATGCAATTTTAGAAGAACATTGTACATGCCCTGAAGATGGATTTATAATCCGAAACGTGTTGGATAGATTCTTTTAGGAATCTGATGTTTCATCCAAAGATTGACCTCAGTTGATACAAATGTTCATTGTTTGAAGATTTGGTAACATTACATATCGGGTGTGATTGGGTAACATTTGAGGATACTGAGTTCAAGAAATCTTAGAATGTAGGTTTTATTTATTCTTGATTTCTGAAATTGGTACAACTACACTTGTGTGTAGTTTGAAATGTGTGTTTGATAGAGGCACAAATGATTTGCTAATATATTTTTGGGCAAACAAAAACTGGCATATGAAAAAAAGTCACATGTTTTTACTTGTCTACATACTTTTATGATTTATCATTTGTGAGAATTATTACTGAAAGAAACAGACTAGGTGATTTTTCCACTCAGGGGTGCACTTGCACCACCTACTGGAAACAGTGGGTTCACCTTTTCCATCTTGAGGCCCGCCATACATGTGAGGCAGATGGCAGGTGGAGCTGGCAAACATTTGGGAACCACGACCATCTGTTTTTCACTTGCAACCTGGATGAGGATGCCCTGATCCCACTACTCATGAAGGATTTATATTCCTTCTGTGAATCTCACTCACAGTTGACCCTTTCCACTGATCACTACCTGCTGAATGCCACTCACATATCCTCTCCAAGTTCTGCTTCTTTATGAAATCAAAGAACCCTTTTCGGCCCCTAAAGACCCTTTCTCTCCATCCGCTCCTTATCTCCAGGCTACCTACCTGCCACTTCCTTTGTGCCATGCATTAATGGTGAATTTACATTGTCATTCCACAGACCCATACCTACACCTCATATGTCCCAGGCTGTCTCTTTTCTGCTTCCCCCTTCACACCCATCTGCAGTCTCAGCCACGAACAGGGAAAACGGACTGCAGCGCAGCCAGTGCTCAGATAAGATTTTGAAGTGCAACCATTGTACACCCTAATTTTTAAAGTTGGGAGTAAAATGATTTTTGGGGGAGTAAAAATACAAGTCCATTACCCATTGGGAGAATTTTATAAGAGTAAAAATATGTTTTGCTGGAAAAAAGAAATGTTATTGTAATAATTATTTCTTCACACCTAGTCAGGTTACAATTTTTAGGAGGGGGAACTGGCGGGTTGCTGCACCAGCATGAGAGTGTTTTGCTTAAATGTGTAAACAGCAACACTCGCACAATAAAATTGAAGGACTAGAACCACACATTTTGTATTGTATTTTTTATTTTTGTTGTTTAAAGCATGGACCTAGCTCGAGAGAAGCAGAACACTGTACAGAGTGTGGGTAGCCAGCATTTGGGCTGCCATCTTTTAACAGTAGCGCAGTACTGCGGAGGTGTGTGCGTTGGTATGTGCGTCTATTGGAATTAGTCCTTGGTCAAGTGTTGTTGAAAGAGTTCTGTTTTGAGAGATTTGTGAAATTGGAGAAACGTGGGGCATTCCGAGTCGACACTGGGATTGAGTTCGAGAGGGAGGATGCATGACAAGAGAAGGATTGTTTGCAGGTCCCCTCTTTGCGGACGAGTTGTGATTGAAGCCACAAATAAAGTGCTAAATGGGCATCAGCAAAGTTTTATGAATGCTCTGCCAGACTGTCAAAGATAGATTACCTAAAGCACACTGTGTGCACTACAAAACATCACACGCTTTTACTGAAGTTTGATGTTCTTATCTTGCCAAATTCAAAATCCCAGATGCTTGCTAATTTGCATGACTGTTTCCAATTCATATAGCGAACCATGTACAGTTGATGCAACTATAGATCTTTAAGAGTTTATAGGCAATGAAATAAAGGCAAAGACATTTTGGATTTTAATTTGTTTCCAGTGCCAAAATATACTGAATAGAGGTTGAACGAGACTCACTATCAACATTGTATCAATCTGTGGGTAAAATAATCTTTCAAGCCTTTGGAAGATACCTTTCGGGTGAAAAATGTACTAATCCACACAGAACAAGGTTTCAGTAAGGGAAGATATAGAACATTGATATAGATGGGTAAACTGTGTCACAGTCAAAGCAGTTAACAGCTGACTCAAAGCCCTTTTGAAGCACAATGACTATCATAACATCAGAAAACAAAGGTATGGAACAAGTTACTAACCTGTAACTCTTGTTTTCCAGCATGGGTCTCGCATGGATCCACATGCGCAAGAATAATTCCTGTTTTAGGCTGGTAATCTTTGGTAAAAAGAAAGCAGTTTAGCTTTAAAGTTCTCGTCTCCTCTGTAGCCCATTGGTGTGCTTTGGGTTATACAGCCCCCATCCAATGACCCAATGGCCATCTTCAGATTTAGTAGCACACTTAAAGTGGTAGTATGAACCATGAAGAGCCAGAGAGGAGATGGAGGGAGGGTTTGCATGTGAATCCATGGAAGACCCATGCTGGAGAACAAGAGTTGCAGATAAGTAACTTGGTCCTTCTCAGGCATGGGATCTTGCATTGATTCACATGCTCATGAATACGATTATACAGCAGTACATATTGTGAGAAAACTGAAGGGGTACTCAGATTTTCTCCCCACGGATCCTTTGCTCAGGTGGCCTGGGAAGGGCCCTCGCTTTTGGATCCCGGCCCTGGGGGTAGACACACGAGGGAGAAATACCTGAGCAGGGGTCCTTGGGGAGTGGGAAGAGGATACCGAGGGTGAGACATAGTATCCTCGCTTTCCCAATTATCAATCATCCTAATATCCCTCAGCCTGTAGTGGACATTATCAATCTCATCCCCTTCCCCCCCCAATTTTTAACACATACTGAGATGAGGAAGAGGCGTCCGCAGTAAGGAAGATTACCTATGGGAAAAGTCACTATTGTACTGTAAGGAGGAAGATGAAAAGAGAGGCTACTACAACACACTACCAGTCTGTCCCTCTAACACGGTCAGGAAAAGTCAGGCATGTCCCATTAATTGGACAAATTGGAGTCAGGCAAAGGAGTCCAAGGAATCACACCTGAATCCCTTGAAAGGGCTCAGGTGCATGCACCCAGCAGAACAGAGAGCAGCAGCTAGCAGAGCAACAGGGAAGCTGTGTGTCTGAGTCCAGCAGGAGACCCCTTGTTGTCTGGAGCTTTGCTAAGAAGAAGGAACGAGTCATGGGAGCTGGAAGACAGGAAGCTGCAGCAGGGAGACGCTGAGCTTTTTGGGGGAGGAGAGCGGGACCCCGAGATGCTGACAACTGTTTAGTGAGCATAGCAGCGTGGCGAGGGAGCCGTGTCTCCACGGAGCCTGGCTGATTAGCCCCAGAGGGTGTGCTGAGCCCTGTTGGCCATGGCCAGCCAGATGCTTGTTTCCTTGGGGGAAATCCAGGTCCCAGGGATGTCTGAGGGGCAGGTGGTGAGACCCAGGCCTCAGTGCTGAAGCCGGTGAACATTCCCAACAGCATTGCACTAACCGGTTAGTTTCTAGAGTGTGAAGAAACCAGGTGCGCGTGTGAGGCTGGACGGGAGATTTGAATAGAAGGTGTGCGAGTGGCAAAAAAGGGAAAACAGAATATAAAGTGGGCAAGTGTCGTAGAAGAAAAAGGACAGAATATAACATATAACAGAAGGAAAGGAAAGCGATTAAAGTGTGTAAGCGGCGTGGAAGGAAAAGCAAATGGTTTAAATGTGTGAGCGGCATGGATAGCAAAAGAGAAAAGAGAGAGAACGTATGTGAGAAGCATAAAGAAGCAACAGAGTAAAAGAAAGGGTGCCAGAAGCACAGGAGGAAACGTGAAGTCCTCGTGCTAGAGGCACAAGACCAGCCATAGCAAAGTAGAGAAAGTAAGTATGAAGAAGATGAAATGCGGTATCGGAGTGGCCGTTCATAGGGGAAAATAAAGCTGTGCATTCTCTAAAGTGTCTGATACCTAACCAGTGATGAAGGAAAGATACAAACAGTGCCACTTGAGAGAAGGTTGGAAAAAGGGGAGCTACACTGAAGAGTAAAAGTGGGAGCAAAATCCCCAAAGCACTTTGAAAAGCTGTTTGAACCCAAGAGAAAGAATTGGGTCTTAAAATGTTGAACCTGAATAGCTGGATTTTAGTGTTTTGTGAACTTTTTCTGAACCTGTAAAACCAGAGGGGCCTAAGCTTGGGGAAGGTAACCCTGAGAGGCCCAAGAGAGACTGTGAGCTGAACATTTGAAACAAGAGAGGCCTAAGCTTGGGGAAGGGAATCTTGAGAGGCCTAAAGGAACTGTGAATCTTTAAAACCAGAGAGGTCTAAGCTGGACTCACTGAGGCCTACGTGAATTGTATGCTTTTAGAAGCTTGGTGAAGGGAGCCGCAAGAGAATCAGTGAACTTTTTTAAATTGTAGAACCAAAGGGGCTTAAGCTT
The DNA here is from genome assembly GCF_040938575.1 of Ambystoma mexicanum. NCBI lineage: Eukaryota > Metazoa > Chordata > Amphibia > Caudata > Ambystomatidae > Ambystoma > Ambystoma mexicanum. The sequence continues at coordinate 1,004,655,431 of NC_090922.1, read as the reverse complement.
GGGGAAAGGGACCCGGAGAGGCCCAAAACGAACTGTATGTTTTGAGAAGCACGGGAAGGCAAACCCCAAGTGAACCTAGGAACATTTGTGAACATGTTCGGTTTAAAACAGAGGACAGTGCCTTGATGAGTCTAAGGCACATTTTGTGTTGACTTGGGAACTTTTGGTGTGCTGATTTGTTTTGAAGCTACAAGAACCTTGCCTGAAGTTCCCAAGGACACTTTTTGAGTTGCACTCATTTTGAACCGGCAAAAATGAACCTGATGAAAAGGCACCTGAATATAGCCTTGGTTAATACTTCTTTTTGGAACACTATTTTTAATTTAGAAAACTCCTGCGCAACATTGGTTTCAAGAGTGAGGGCAAGTATAGGTTTGACACAGACAGACATTGTTTTGGGACTTAAGGACATTGAACATCCTTAGAAGCATCAATTGCAATTACAATCAGTTAAGGGAAACCACAAACTAGAAATTGGTTAAGATGGGCATTACACCAACCGTGAGTATTTTGAATGAAGGGTTTAAAACTATATCATCTATGTGTCTCTATGTAAGCGGTCTGTCGGTCAGACGATGACAGTGCATGATACAGCCAGAGAGCCACCTGGATATGGAAGCCTTAGACATGGCCTTCCCGTGTCCCACGGGTTCAAAATTGGCAAAAAGCAGAGACATTTTTCAAAAGCCTTTAATGTGTGCCACCTATAACTTGACGGCATGAGCAACATCCAGTGAATGCAATGCCCTTACAGCAGGCAGAGAAGGGTTCACAAAGATAACTGGCAGTACCAAAGGCTCATTGAGATGAAAAGTCCAATGGACCCTTTGGCATGTCGTTGGGATGGTTTTTTAGCACCACTTTAGTTGAGTGGATGGAAAAATACGGGTGCAAATAGGAGAGGGTCTGAATCTCAAAGACCTGCCTGGCTGAGGTGATAGCCACTAGGAAAGCAGACTTTCATGATAGAAGCATCAAAGGGGCACAATGCATTGATTCAAACAGAGGGCCCCTTGAGCTTAGACAGGACGACGTTCAGTTCCCTCACCAGTGGGAAAGTCCTGAAGAGACCCTTGAGGAACTCCTTCATGAGCCTGTGTGACCAGAGGGAGAGCATCTGTACTGGGACAAGGCAGCCAGCTGGAACTTGATGGAAGCATGAGCAAAGCTAGCTTCAGCCAGCGAAAGCATGTCCAGGAGGAGCTGTAGAGACATTACGTACAGTAGCATCATCTTCTGCGAACAGCACCACACTGTAAATTGCTTCCACTTGTGCCTGTAGAAAGTCAACGTTGGCCAGGATCTTCTTACATTCCAACAGCAGTGAATAGTGGCCAAATTCTAGGGCTGCAGGAGCCAGGCCATGAGGCTCAGTGAAACTGGGTCGTGGCGCAGGATTGATCCTGTTCTGGAGAGGAAGTCAGGAAGTGGGGGCAGCTGGATGGCTGGAACCACTGACAGATGTTGGTGGCCTGAGAACCAGATCTGCCTTGTCCACACCGGTGCGATGAGGATCATCCAGCAGAGGCTATGACTTAGTGTTCATCACACATAACAGTAGCGGAAACAGGACGTACAGGAAGAGTCCCTACCAGGAGAAAGAGATGGCATCCTCTACACTCCTTGGCTGAGGATATCTGTTGGAAAACTTCTGTCACTTTGAGTTGGCAGCCATCGTGAAGATGTTGTTCCGAAAAAGACCCCACTCATTGAAGAGGTGAGACACCTGTGCTTGCTGAAGGTCCCACTCGTGACAGGACTGCAGCTACCTGCTGAGTGAGTTCTCCATGGTGTTCCCAAGGCCGGCCAGGTGAAAGGGGATGGATAGCAATTCTTGAGGAGTGGCCCAGCGCAACAGGGATTGGGCTTTCAAGGAGAGAGCTGAGTAGTGCATCCAACTCGGTTTCTTGATGTAAAACATGGTGGTGCTGTCCATGATGATCTGCACCACCTTCCACTGTAGCTGAGGCTGGAACGACTTGAGGGCCCAGAGACTGTCCGTAGCTCCAGGGCATTTATGGGAAAGTCCTTCTCCTCTGGGAGCCAGAGGCATTTGGCATGAGATTATCCTGTGTGTGCCCCTGAACCCCCCAGAGATCAGTCAGTACCCTGCTATAGAGGGATCTGGAAGGGGGCTCCTTGACACTTTCAACAGCTGCTGAACCTTCCCCCAGGATGGCTTTCACCCTCTCCTCCAAGGGATTTTCCAGACACGAGATTGTGTTGAGCCGGGAACATTGCGTTCTGAGATGGCACTATGCAGGACTTTGTTCATGGAGAATCCGAGCAAAGTCAGAAAGTGGATGGCCTCTGCTGTGTGCTAGGTTGCCAGTGCATGGGAGCAAGACCCGATGAGCCAATCATCAAGATAAGGGTAGATGTGGATTCCCTTACCGCGTAGATGGGCTGCTACCGGGGGTTAAGCATTTGGTGAATACCCTTAGAGCCGATCTCAGGCTGAACGGAAGGGCCTTGAATTGGTAATGCTGTCCCTGGATGACGAACCACAGGAACTTCCAGTGTTTGCGATGAATTTGGATGTGGAAGTATGCATATCCAGGTCGAGAGTTGCCAGAAAATCCCCTTCCTCCAGCTGGTCAAGCATGTGCTGCAATGTGACCATCCTGAATTTTTGGGATTTTAGGTACTTGTTTAGGCATTGCAAGTCTAGGATTGGTTGCCACCCTCATTACCTCTTCCTTACCAGAAAGTATCTGGAGTACACCCCGGAGCCACGGAGGGACCGGTTCTATTGCCTCTTTTTGTAACATGGCCTGAACCTCCTGTAGCAGTTTGGCCATGTGCAGTTCTTGATGCACGACAGGAGGAATGTGGGGGCACTTGTCATATTAGGTTTACCTATTACAAAACAAACCATCTCAAGATGGATTATATTAACCATTATAGAGTGCTATAAATTGTCAGGAAAAGAGCCCACTCAGCATCTCAGGGCTCATTCAACCAGGGGTATCGCAGCCTCTTCAGCTATCCAAAGAGTTCCAATTAAGGAAATATGTGCAGCTGCCACATGGTCGTCCGCACATACCGTCACTAAATTCTACAGTCTTGATTCCTCCTCTAGCCAGGAGACAAGATTTGGAAAAGCTGTGTTGCACTCTGTTCATCTTTAAAGGAAAAAATGTTGTTTTACTCCCACCTCCTCTATAAATTACTGCTTTGGGAGTCTATCAAAGATGAGGAATATGTGGGAGGACACAATCCATTCGAAGAACACGTTACTTACCAACTGCAACATTCTTTTGACTGATTGTTCCTCCCACGTATTCCTTATCACCCCTCCCATACTTCCCCGCAGTAAAACTTCCCTTGTAGTTCAGCCTAAGCTCCTTCAAGGGTATTAAACATCTCATACAAGGTAAAACAGCACCTCAAAATGGAAATGAGCAACGGACGCTGCGTGAGACTATTTATACCTATGGTGACGTTGGTGCTGGTACGGAGGCCTTCGAGGGACACTGACTCGAGGGACGTCGACGCGCAGCACCCTCTACTGAGAAAACATTTCCGAGGCCACCAAGCTGGAAATTGATTTATCAAAGATGAGGAATACGTGGGAGGAACATCCAGTCGAAAGAACGATATATTTGGTAAGTAACTTGTTCTTTGGCGGGTCACACTTCCTTGAGAATCTTTTATCTTGCTTACACATTTCTTTATACAGTTCTGATACTTGATATGGCAAACATTGCATAGAATATTTATTTCAGATTTCTCTGAAGTATATGATCGACAGCAACACTGCACATGTCTAATAAATAAAAATACTGAACCACATTTTCAAATAATTGTTGACTAGAATGATGAAATGCAGTGTTATTTCCTTTAACTTTGCTTATTTATGAACACCTGACATTTTGACTCTATTGCGATAACGCTTTGAATGTCAACTTGTGGAAACTGTGTGCATCAATATTATCTCAACCGTTTTCAGTTTTCCTGAATTGATCGAATTACAAAGACATGATTTTGAACCTCCCAAGAAAAGAAATTGTTTTTTTCAGGCCATGTATCCTGCTTTGTTGCTTTGTGGAAAGTGCAGAATTAGAAATTATACATTTTTACTAAGATGTTTTAATGACAAATATGCATTTTCTTCTTGCAGATGTACCTTTTACTTTTTCAATCTGTAGAGCTTTAGAACGCCCTTATTTGCACACCTGACGACAAGGTGTTCCAAAGAATAACATTACACCCAAATTAAGGTTAAAGTTGAAAGATGTATTCAAATAAAATGAAGTCTTAACCTAAAAATCTGCACACTTCACTGTCTCTCCTCCCACTTTCTGTCTCATACATTTCTCTAACCTCTTCTCCTCCTGACTCAATTTTTCACTTGATTTATGATAATACAACAGTCTAAATGCTTCCTCTCTCCAGAGAGGAACCCCTCGCTGGACACCCTCCACCCCCCATTTGAAGTACTATCTTTCTGTTTTTCCCTTTTTGGTTTCAGTTATGCTGCTGCCCTATTGAAAGCAGAGAGCATTCCAGAATCAGAACCTACACTAAGCAGTTCATAATGTCTCAATTCACCTTTGTTGATTGGAAACCAACGTGCAACCAATCCTATTGACCATTTTTGTCTACACCATACTGGAGCAGAGCCATGGCTTCTCATGAAAGAAGAAAGATAAAGTGCATGAAATCTTGGAGAGCCATAAAATGCTGTGGGTGGGTTACCAGTCTTCAGGAACAAATTAAAGAGCAGCGGTTGTGAAGGGGACATAGAGAGCAATGGGCAGAGGCATAAACTGGGCCTGGTGGGTTGTGGGAGAACCCTGAAGGTGTCTCACCTGCTAGTCCGCGGGGATCTGTCATCCATGTTGCCAGGACACAGCCATCGCTTTTGGATCCAGTTCCTTGGGGTGGACCAGTGTGGGAGAATCACCTGGAGGAGGGGTATTTGGGGAGTCGAAGTGGGACACCGGAGGACGTATGCGGTATTCCCTTCCCTGTAACACCTTTACCCCATTTACCTGGTAGGCAACTTGGGAATTCAACCTCCCCCTTTTCCTACATGCACACGTTCCCATGGACAGCTCACTGTGAAAGAAAACGGACTAACACCCGAGCCGTATACCTGACGTGTCCCACTACAATGGTCAGGGATGGTCAGGCAATTACTGATCATTACACACACCTGACTTCATTCACACTGCCCCCACACGGATAAAAGACGGAGCACGAAAGCACACTCTGAGCAAGGCAAAGCACACGAGGAAGCCGCAGTTTCAAGATGGCAGTTTAATACAAGATGGAAGACAGCAAGACCAAAGAGGATTGAAAGGAGGGAAGTACCCTTGACCTTTTTACCGAAAGCCTGTATCTTTTCTGAGCCTTCGAGAACAAGAAATGTAAGACCTGGAGTCAAAGCGGACAAATCCTACATTGTGTGTCAGACGTACCCGGGGCTCTACCGTGTCAACAGTCAAGGCAGGGGGAAACAATTGCCGCTGTGGTACTGTCCTTGGCTCCTACAACAAAGCAGCACCAGTGAAGCCAGCACAGCCGATGAGTTGTGGAGACTCATAACAAACCAGTCTGTGTGGAAACCAAGGTTCGAAGCAGAAACATTGTGTAAAGAATATTGAAGAGAACAGTGCATGAAACATATGTGGCGAGTGAAACAACATGGCAAAAACCACCACATCAATGCAGTAAAACAGCAAATACAAATAATCAGATTAAAAAGGTGGCACCATCAATACAACAGATAAAAAAGGCAAAATATAAAAGTAAAATCCACAGTAAAAACAGTACTCAAATATTACGTAAAATAATAGGTTTTAAGAACATTCTTTAAAGGGTCAGGTGATGGCTCTTATTGCAGACAAGGAGGCTGATTGTACCAAAGATCAGGAGCCAGAAAATTAAAATCACACTTTGAAGAGGATAAGCACAGCAACCCCTGACTCAACGCAGTCCTGTAAAGGATCATAATAAACTGGCCCTGTCTGAATTGTGCAGGGCCCAGTGATGGTGGTACCAAAGAAATCAAGGACAGGAAGCAGAAGACCAACATACAAACAGGAAAGGCATGTAGTGTGGAGCAGTGCGACTGAGAGTGACATTTTCAAAGTGTTTTTTTGTGTGCACCCAAATATATCAATCAAACCTATTCCCCAGCATGGGGTCTTGTATGGATTCACATGCTCATTAATGTTCCCTGCTTTAAACTGCTCATCTCCTCCATAACCTATCAGTGTTCTTTGGGTCATTCTGACCCCAACCAATGTCACCCATCCGAAGTTCCACCCCTGGTGGCCCTCTTTAGATTTTAGCGCATGTTTCTAGTGTTGGGGGTCCTAGTGCTTCGCTCCTCCAAAATCATAGTTTCTTTTGCTGTTTTTCACAATTTTTAGAAGATATCTTCCATCTCTTCTTTGACTACCAGCAGCGGGGACCCGTTGTTGGCCAAGATCTTCTATCCATCATTGCATCTTCAACACGTGGCATCAACAGGCCCAGGCTTGGGCCTACATCTCAACACCTCAACCACGGCTGATGCTACACAGAAAAGCCTCTTCAGGGCCTGCGAGAGCTGTGTCCTGAAGAACATCTTCGAGGACCGTTACCTCAAATGCCCTTGTCTTCACCCTGACCACAAGGTGAACGGATGCTCCATCTGCCAATCCTTCTCGTCGAAGACCAAAAAGGATCGCCACCGTAGATAAGTGGCATGGATCGAAAAAGAGAAAGCCTCATCCAGGGCCAGGAGGTCCTCTGAATGTACTCCCTCTGGTAAGAAGTTGAGTTACTTTGAGGATGCTTCCTCTGTGAAGATCCAAAAGGAGGTGAAATCCAACACCCCATTGGCATCCTCGTCAATGGTCTCTGCGGCTGCAGCAGTTCTGGAAGAGGTTGGTCCCGGTCACCGACTCAATCGACGGTTAGCTTGCTGGCTGGTGGCTTGCCGCTGTCTCTGAGGAGGTCGCTAACACTGTCCAAGCCTAAGTTGCCGAGCGGATTTTCGAAGGACCCATCAACGGCTCTGCAATCGCCAATGTGAGCCTTGGTGACAACAGCCTCCTCCACTGCCCCATTGATGAACTCATTGTCCACGACCAGGACTGTCCCCCCGTTGACGACCACTTCGGCGATGAGTGCCCTGCGACCAAGTCTGGGAAAACAAGCCTTCCTTCAGCGACTAAGAGTTTGTCAATGACCATCATCTTCAGCTCCACGATGTCCCTCTGCCTCCTAGACCCCCGTCGATGGTTCTGACTACTATCTCGTCAGCAGCTGCAGACTACTATCTCGTCAGCAGCTGCACCTATTGCTACTCCAGATGCTCCTGTCGTAGCCTCCTTCCAGAGAGACTACGATCGGGTGAGAGACCTGCCTCTAGCTTTGGACTTTCTGCCTAGGTCCACCAAGGCTGTTCCTGTGGCTCCTTTGGGATCACCAAAGATATTGCCACATATCTACACCACTTCTAAGGAGGATATGCCTGCAGATGTGTACTCAAACCGGGAGGAGGGCCATGGACCTCTGCCTCATAAGGGAGCATGTTCCGGCTGCACCACCTGCACCTGCTCCTGCATCAAGGGACATTTTAACCACCTTGCATACATTGGTGGGTGAAATTCAGCAGCGGCTGCCTGCTGCTCCTGAGCCTGGTCTGGCAAAGAGTCCTCCAAGGCCTCCTCGACACCACCCCATAGTGCCTCCATTACTCCTGGCCCAGTACTAGGGTCCCTGCCCCCTGTGGTGGAGAGGCAGTTTACACAGGTAATGGTACAGTCACTGACACCACCAGAACTCACACAGATGAGTATGGTGACTATGTTCCCGCAGATGGGGAACTGCTGGATGACAACAAGCCCGCCGGGGCTTCACCCCCAGATGAGACAGGCTCCTTCCACTCCATATCGAAGGTTGGCAAGCTCTTCAATCTAGTGCCAGAAGAGAAGAAGGAAGGCTTCCTTTTTCAACAGCGAGTGTCAGCAAAAAAAACATTGTGTCACTCCCGTTGTTGGACGTTTGGGAAGATGGTTTGGCAGTCATGAAGACTCCAAATACCACACCTGCAAAGCGTGAAAGGCTGGAGAAGAAGTACTCGGGTTTCAGCCTCCTCCAGACTGTGGGGTCAGCTGCCGCCATAAAGAGGTACTCAAACCCCTCATCATCGTCCATGGTGCCTCCGGACCAGGAAGGCAAGAAGCTTGATGGAGCTGGCAAGGGCATCATTAACACAGCAGCCTCCACCATCAAGGCCGCCAATGCCCTTGCTATCCTGTCAAGGTACGACAGGGAGCTGTGGTACAAGCTGGGACCCATCCTGGCGCTCCTCCCTGATAATGACGAGAAGTCCGAAGCCTTGGCCCTATTCCAGGAAGGCGTAGTGGCATCAGACCAGGCCAACACTGTTGCACTCGATAGAGCAGACTCAGGGTTCTGCAAGATGGGAAATGGTGTTGCTCTCTGGTGCCAAGGTTGGCTGAAGCCCACGAATTTCCACATAGATGTGCAAACCAAGGTCTTCGATATGTCGTTTAACAGGGAAAACCTGTTTGGGAAGGCAGTGGATGACACTCTCCAGGCCGACACAGAGACTGAGCGCTCTTTGGAGACCCTGCAGCAGAGAAGGTTGTCCTTTAATTTCCTGACAGAAAGAGTCTCCAGATCCTCCAAGGTGTACACTACCCCCTATTGTCAGTCCTCCCGCTCCACCATGCAGGACGTCTACAGGGGTCGCTCCCAGGCCTGCGGCAGCTTGCACCCAACTTCATCCTCCCCATGCAGGACACAGATGCCCAAGCAGGCCTGAACTGGCCAAGGACCAGCACCCCCACTTTTGCACCCCAGTGGGAGGCCCACAATCAAACTCTCTCGATCACTTGTGATCGATCCCCATGCACGGATGGGTGCTGGATGTTCTTCAGCAGTAAAAATGTAAAAACTCAAGGCACATCTTGGATCCATCCTGTGCATCCCTCTTCCTCTTTCCCTGGATGGGGAGGAGGATAAAACAAGGGTATGGTTATCTTTTGTGCGATGTGGAATTCTGAGACCACCATTGGGAGAAAATTCATCTTCACTTGGAGAACTACCTTGTCTTTGTGAAAGATTGTATGTGGAGGTTTGCAAGACAAAGCTTGTAATTCGCTCACTCTTCTGGCAGAAGTTAAAGCCACTAGAAAGACTGTTTTAAGAGTGAGAAACCTTAATGAACTGGAATGAAGGGTTTTGAATGGAGTACCCATTAGAAATTTCAAGACTAGGTTTAGGTCCCACAGTGGAACCTGAAAAGGAGTTGGGGGGAAAACATTAGTTAACCCTTTCAGAAATGGAATCACTATGGATAATTTGAAGTATGAAGGCTCCTCCGCAGTGCACTTGAAGACTGACAGCGCTGCGAGGTAGCCCTTGATTGTGCCAACTTGAAGACCTGAATTTGCCAAACATAGCAAAAAAGACAACACCATAGGTGTACTACATGAAAAGGATTCAATATTCTTTTCTATACACCAGCTGCAAAATTTGTTCCAATGGCAGCGGTATAAAGATTTGGTTGCTGGGCCTTCTGGCTGAATGCAACACCTCCATTACGTCATCCAGGAGATCCTAATCCTTGTATCTCAGCCTTTCAGAAACCAGGCGTGAAGGTTGAGGGTCCTGATATCCAGATGGAGAATCCGACTTCCCTTCTGCGAGAGAAGATCTTCTCTTTGCGGAAGACCAATCGGATGACAGATGGACAGATGGACAGGTCTAAAAGATCCGGGTACCACATTCTCCTGGCCCAATCCGGGGCAATTGTGATCATGGGTTTCCAGAATCTTCACAACCTCCTGATCAATTGAGGAATGACGGGGACTGGAGGAAACGCATACAGAAGTGGAAACTCCCAGTCCACTACGAATGCGTCCCCTAGAGCTCCTCTGGGGGGAAATTCCCTTGAGCAATACTGATCGCATTTCCGGTTGATACTGGTGGCGAACAGATCCACTTGAGGGGTTCCCCAAAGGGCGAAGATCTCTTGAAGAACTTCCTGAGCTAGTTCCACTCATGGGAGACTGTTCTGCCTGCTCAGAGCATCCGCCGTCAAGTTCTTCTCTCCAGCTAGGTGAACTGCCGATAGAGAGATTCCTTCTTGAATTGCCCAAAACCAGAGCTGCATTGCCTCTCTGCACAGTGGCAGTGACCCTACGCCTCCTCTTTTGTTGAGGTAGTGCATGGCCACTGTGTTGTCTGTCATTAACAGGACATTTTTTCCCTGTACTGATGGCAGGAAAACCTTCAGCTCTAGTCTAATCGCTCTCAGCTCTAATAGGTTGATGTGTAGTGTGGACTCTGATGGAGACCAACGACCGTTGATGGTCAAGTCGTTGGCATGGGAACCCCATCCCGTGAGTGAGGCATCCGTGACTACTGTTATCTCCGACAATGGTTGCCAAACCTGTTCGCATTTCAAGATGTTCTCCTGACAGGCTCACCACTGAAGGTCTCAAGCCACTATGTCTGGGATTAGTAGGAGATATGACATCCTCCCTGAGAATTGTGCCCACTGGAGAGATCTCATACTCAGGCGAGCCTCTGGCACTAGGAAAATGCAGGATGCCATGAGGCCGAGTGTGATGCTCGAAATGCATCGGAGGGACAGGGCCTCCGTATCCTTGTCCTTTGCTGCTTTTTATTGTGTGTTCTGTCATGTTTTCCGCGCAGGAGTTCATGTGGGACTCCTTGATGGCCCCAGTGGCCTATTGCTTTCTATTCCCCATTACCTTGTTTTCCCAAAGTCCTGGGAAGCCCTGACTCTGTCCCTTCCCCCTGACTGACTGTTGGGTGGAAATGCCATATATGGTGTTGTTGTGAAGGCCCGGCCAGACTAGCTGGAGCCTTCCCGGTGATGTATGTTGTGGGTACCTCCTGTGGGTGGGACCTGGGTGAATGGAGTGTGTGACGAATATGCATTCTGTGTTGTGGGTGTCTAGTATCTGGTGGTTGACACAATGACCGAGACACCCCTGCCCGAAACCGGTGTGAATGCAGCTTGGAGTGTTGATTGGCACGGTACTTGTCCCAATACACATAACTTGTTGTGAGTGTCTGGAGAGAAGTGAATGGCCTGAATACCTCGTGTGCCTGATTGGCTGCCTGCCTGCATGAATGCCCGTAGTCGTGATTGGATGCTTGAGTGTGACCCAGCGGAATGAATGGGAGATCAACAGTATATCTGGGGACCTCTCATTGCTAGGAATCGTGTTCAGAAGCTGAAGTGCACTACAACGAGTAACTGGAGTAACTGACGCTTGACCTTGAAGGCTGCTGTGTTTCCAAGGACTGACCCAGAGAGGACCTGGTAAGGCGCCCTCTTCCCGAGCTACGAGGGACCATCGTGCACAGCTGATCTTTGCCAACGCTCCCTGGTAGTCAGACCTTCGACAGGCTGCCGACCCGATACGGGGACTGCTGCGGAACTCCAAGGAGAAGCACTCGGACTGTTGTCCGCCACTGTCGATGACCGCTGTCGCCGACCGGTGCCGCCGTGCTCCCGTTTGCCTAAGAACTTCAATTGATCATCCGACACGTCTGCATCGTCACCCGCTTGTCTCCCGCTGGAGAAGGCCTGACCGTCGACGCGCCGAGGAGCCTCCACCGGTGGGTTTCCCGCCACCTAAGGACCACAGAGATGCCGACGACTCGACGCCCTTGCTGGGCCACAGTTCATCATCTCTTTGCAGTCCAGAACTATCATCCTAGGTGCCACGCACGCCTCTTCCTTGCAGGACGCCAACACTCTGTCATCGACGAGCACCGTTAGGAACAAAGCTGCCACTTCCCTGCCGTAGTTCACCCTGTTCACCGTCGGACATTCGACGACCCGTGACTCCTGCCTTAAAGGGAGGGCACTCAGGAAGGGCCGTCGATTCCCCGACACTGAACGCCAAGTTCCCTGACACCTCTCGACGATCCGTGTCTCCCGCCTGAAAGGGAGGCACTCAAGAAGGATCGGTCGATGCATCGTCGGAGAACTCTACTCCACCAGGTACATTGGGGGGGAAACCTTTATAGGAAGACGTGAGACTATTGAACCTATGGACTGGGCTTGTGCGATATATCCTTATTTTACAGGTTGCCCAGGTGGGGGGAGCTCCACACAGAATTGTGTCTAGGTAACGGGGCCAGTATTCTGCCTACTGTTTCAACCATCTTACGTTCCTGCCTATCTCTATTGCTGGTTTCCTCGTTATCAATCTGTGTGACATTGTAACGGTACAGTTCATGCACTTTAATGAGATTCGATAACACTAGTGGTACCACTTTAGAATTGTATACATTTATCATTATTGACTTCCGAGTACAAAGTGCGTTATTGTGATTGTGTACATACCTTTGAATATTAATTATATAAAGACTGTTTTCAGTAATACAGTGTGTGGACATTCCTTTGTGGGGGTTCGGGGACTACACTGTACTTAAGAACCAGCCTGCATCACCTCCTGAGAAGCTAGGCCTTGATTGCTCGTCCATTGCTACCTTATAGAGAATCTTGGCTGGGGTCTTCTGTACCTCTCCTCTACCATATAGAGAGCAGAAGTACAGACACCCCCTACCAGTCTTTACACTGGTGGCAGCGGTGGGATGCTTATGGTTTTAAGAATCAGTGTATAACCGTGCCACTTACAAAATATCTGCACTTTGTTAGATTAAGGTTTGGGTGTGTACAAAATAACTGCATTACAAGCAATGAAGTCCATTGCGAATGGTAAATTGACTCGGATGAGCTTAAAGGCTCTCCAGAGTGCTTGTAAAGCCAGGGAGTTAGACTTTGTGGATAAGTCTAGGGCTGAGCTGATAGCTACCCTGGTGGACTACCAAACCGATGGGGAAACTCTTGATGAGGGGGGGGGAATGCAACCAATGAGGACTCTGCCCCTGGGATTTCTACTGAATCCGTTTCTGGGAATGCCGTCATTCCTGCTGCCTCTGTTCCGAACCCCAGCAATTCCTTGGAACTTGAGTTATTAAGGATGAAATTGGCCTTTGAATATCGCAAGTTGGAAATAGATGCTGAACTTAAGAAGGAGGAGCTGGCTCAACAAGTTGAACTCAAGAATAGGGATCTTGAACTCAATTACAAGGACACTGAATGTCAGAGAATCCAGCTAGAGAAAGCTTGAGTGGAGACTTCAGCGAAACCCAGTGAGAGTGTCAGGTCCCCAGCAACTAAATTTATGAAGGATTTGGTTGGTGTGTTTTCGGAGGGTTCTGATATCCTCCAGTGGATTGAAGCGTTTGAAATGGCTTGTGCAATTCATGATGTTGACAAAAGAGATTGGGCTAAGTGTTTGCTAAGCAGAGTGCCTCAAACTGGATATGACTGTATTCTGAAGCTGAGTGTGGAAGAAAGGGGTCAGTATGAGTGTATGAAATCTGCTTTGATTGCCAAGTTTGGCAAGACACCTACCCAATACCTTAAAAGGTTCCTGGATTTTAAGAAAAGAGAGAATGTGTCTTGGGTTGATTGGGTGAGTGCTGCGCAAATAAATATGATGGGGTGGATTGATGTTTACAAGGTCAAAACTTTCGTTGAATTGTCCCACCTATTGTTTTTTGAGCATTTTTCTGAAGCCTGTTCACCGAGCTGCGTCAGTATGTTGCTGACCAGAACATTTTGGATCCCTTTAAGCTGGCTAGGTTGGCTGACAAGTGGGTCTCCCACCGGGTGTCCCCTAAGGACTCCAGTGGGAAGGACAAGGACAAAGAAAAAGGGGCCTCTCAGAAAGCTGAGGAGTCCCAAAAGCAGTCACAGTCAAATAAACCTAAGCCCTCCTCTCCTAAGACCCAAAAATCTAGTGGGGATAAGTCATCTGTGGGTGGGAATAAGAGTAGTGGTCCACCTGCTGCAAAGCAGGCTCCCGGTGGTTCCAGTACCGAACCCCGCACTCCCGGCACTTGTTGGGACTGTGAGGCTCTGGATCAGAAAAGGGGTGACTCCAGTGTAAAGGTAAGGAACTCTGAGTACAGGCTGTCAGCCTGACCTACTCTTACCCCATGTCTGAGGTGGAGGCCACTGTCCTCCCCTCCTCTACAGGGATCACCTTTGGTGCTCCCGTAGAGATTTCCTTAGTGTCCCTTGGGGCCTGGGACCAGTACGCGGAAGTACTGGCGACTATCCCACAGAACACACGTAGATTTTTGAGATGTGTCCTCCTGAATGGCCAGCCTTCTACTGGTTTGAGAGACACTGGGGCAAGCATGACAGTGGTGGACAGGACCCTGCTCAAGCCAGACTACTATGTAGATGCTCCTCTGAGAACCACCAGGTTAGCTGGCGGGCCTCCCAAATTATCGCCTGTAGCCCGAGTCACACTCGTAATTGGAGACAAGACAGCAAAGCTTCCTGTCCTGGTTCAGGACAATGTCCCTGCTAACATTCTGTTCGGTAACGATCTAGTCGAGTTGGGATTGATCGCGGATGGTCTTCCCATGACTGCTGCTGCGGTCACTAGATCACAGACGACACCGGGTCTGGCTGTGAGTCAGGTACCCCAGCCGAAGGTGCGCCCTAAGGCCAGACGAAGGTAGAGCAAGAAGGCCACCTCTGTGGAGGGAGCTCCTTCTCTTCCTGCTGTTCCTACAGCACCCATTGGGATCCATGCTCCGGACGGGCTGGGTCCAGTGGTAAACCCTGTCTCAACTCCTGCGGGAGAAGAGCCAGAAGAATCTCCTGTGGGAGAGGTTCTCAACCCGGAGGATCATCTTGATCTTCAATGCTCGTTAGCTGAAGGGGGACCCTCCCGGGCAGACTTCTGTTAAGGACAGAGAGAGTGTCCCTCTCTCGAGGGTCTGAGGAAACAGGCCCTGTCCCAGGCACAAGGAGAAGTGCCTAGGACTTTCCGGATTTATTGGGAGGGTGAGCTCCTTGTTAGTGAGCCCACTAAGCCTGAACCTGGTGCCCTCAAGAGGTTGGTGGTACCCCAGGTTTACAGGCCCTTCCTACTGCAGTTGGCGCATGAGGTGCCCTTGGCTGGTCATCTTGGTACCAAGAAGACTAAGCAGAGGCTCTCTGCCCATTTCTACTGGCCTTGGATGGGAGTAGAAGTGGAGTCCCACTGCAGGACCTGCCCAACTTGTCAGTTGTCTGGCAAATCTGGAGGCAGTATCATTGCCCCACTGCAGCCATTGCCAGTGGTTGGCACACCGTTTGAGAGGGTGGGCATCTACATCGTCGGTCCCCTTGACCCTCCCACGTCAGGTGGACATCGGTTCATCCTGGTTTTGGTAGATCATGCCACCAGGTACCCTGAGGCTATACCCCTTCGGACTGTTACGGCCAAGGTTGTTTGCCCGGGCTCTCCTGGGCATTTTCACCCATGTTGGATTCCCCAAGGAGGTTGTCTCTGACCGAGGATCCAACTTCATGTCTAGTTACATGAAAACTATGTGGAAAGAGTGCGGGGTAACCTCCAAGTTCTCCACCCCCAGACCAATGGTCTGGTTGAGAGATTTAATAAAACTCTCAAGGGCATGCTAGGTGCTTTGGAAGAGCCCCTAAGGAGGAAATGGGATCTCCTCCTGCCATGCCTGCTGTTTGCTTACAGAGAGGTATCTCAAGAGGGTGTTGGTTTCAGCCCCTTTGAGATGCTCTTGGACATCCCGTGAGGGGGCCCCTCGCCTTGATCATGGAAGGCTTGGAAGCCACCCTTCCCGGTCCTGCCAAGCAAGTGGGGGACTATGTGTTAGGCCTCAGATGGAGGATGACACAGATGATGGGTCAAGCAACGGCGAATCTCAAGGCCAGCCAAGAACTGAACAAATACTGGCATGACCTTAAAGCATCGCAAGTGGATTGGACTCCGGGACAGGAGGTCCTCGTGATGGAGCCTACCAAGCCTCGGGCCTTGGCAGATAAATGGATTGGACCCTTCCGGATAATCTCCAAGATGGGCGAGGTCAACTATCTGGTTGACATGGGAGTCCCAGGGGCATCCCCTCAGGTATTCCATGTCAATAGGCACAAGCCTTTCCACCGGCGAGCAGAAGTCTCATGTCTCTTGCTAGCTTCAGAGCAAGGAGAGGATGAGAGTGAGCCCCTTCCTGATTTGCTGCATAGCAACCCTCAGGATGGCTCAGTGGAGGGAGTGCAGCTCTCTCCAGATTTGACAACAGAGTAGCAGAGGGCCTGCAGGACTTTGCTCCAGCAGTATGCCTCTCCGTTTTCGCTGATGCCAGGCCTTACACCGTGGTGTAAGCACGAGATTGACACTGGTGACAGCGTGCCTGTCAAGTGCAGGAGCTACCGAATGTCAGATACAGTTAAGACCCACATCCAGGCTGAGGTCGCCAAGATGTTGGAGCTGGGTGTTATTGAACCCTAATATCTTGAGCCCTCACCTCTTGTGGCGAGGCTTTTCCCAGGGATGTGTCCAGGACTGCTCCAATGAACTGGAGTGTGGGATGTTCTGACCCACTGACTCTGCCCTGCAACATCACTGTGTGCTGCTTTCATAAAAAAAACAGAATGGCCGCCAAAAAGCCCTATGCGCTAAAAATCTCTGAGAAGTGCACAGGGAAACCTGAAAAATAGGCAAATCAAATTGTAGAAAAGAACAGACTTGCCATCAAAAGCAATATGGGTTGCTACAATTCAATTTCTATGTTTTAAAAAGACTGGAATGAAGAGATCTATGTGTATATTTGTAGAAAATGTACATTGTATTTTAGAAAAGACCATTTTAAGCAGTGTTTTAAAAGTGAACTAATGTCAGCCACACTGGACATCAAAGACATTCCACAGCTGCTCCCAAACAAAGGAATCTTCCTCCTGCTCTCTGCTAAGGAACTGGCATTGAGATGTTAATGGAGGTGGGGGGAGATTTTGGCCTGTTGCTCTGAGTGGAGACAAAAGACTCCCTTGACTGAAAGGAAATGCAAATTTGGGCGTCAACAGAAACCAACTGCCAAAGGAAGTAAAGCCTGGGAGTGCTCTGGCCCAGCCCAACCTTGGAGGCGGGACTAGACAAATATGTGTACCTTAAACTCCAAGGAAATATCTTTTTGGAAAAAGACTCATAGAAAACTGTGTAAAACTTGGAAAAATCTGTATTTTATAGGTTGTTAATATGGAAATGCTGCTCACATTTTGAAACTACTCTGAACCCTGTGCGATATTCAGAGACCGGACCACTAAAATGTTGATGTTGTAGCAATTGTGATAATGCTAGGAATATGAAAATTTACAGGATTATGCCCAGATGTCATGCGCATGTATGTGGAAAAATGTGTACAGATCTGACACTGGGTAAACAACCAAAAGTGCGAAAAACTGTCAATGTTGAACCAAAACTCTCAAGAAGATGGGACTCGGACGGATACGTGGTCTATTATATCTGTGATGTGAATATGTATTATTAGCAAGTTGGTGATATTGTAAATATGCTTTATATGAAAAAGAGATTTTCTGTGTAGAAACAAAGGGGAGGTTTTTCCCTGGATTGTAAATTGCAGCAACATATGACACTAGATTTCCTTCTCAAATCAGGAGAGGGAAAATACTCTGACCAATCGGATTCCTAGAGGGTGGGCTTAGTATAATCAGCCTACCCACCCCTTTGGGAAATACATAAATAGGGACTGTTTAGGACCTAGAGACACAAACATTCACCCATCAACTGATTTACTGATGAAGCGCTCTGCAGGAGAACCCAGATCCAAGACTCCAGAACTCTGAAAGCAGAAAGCCCAATTCCAGAGCTGAACCCTTCTCACCTTGGCCTTTAAAATCTTGCAACCTGATTTTAACCCCAACCTTCCAAGGGGAACCCCACAAAAAGAACAGCCGGGCATGCTGTTTCTGCTTTCTTGCCAAGAACTCTTGCTAGAAACCAGAGATCCAAACCAGTAGAGCAGAGCTGTAACCCAGAACCAACCCGTCAGAACCAGAAACAGAGGCCGTGCAGTGTCCAGAGTGCCATGCTGAGTGCAGAACGAAGCGCCTGAATCCTGTTCGGTAGGCTAGCAGAATTCCATTCCAGAATCCTTTGACCAGATCTTTGACGGGCCTATTCCAAACCATAGTTGCGAGTAGCTAGCATAGAATGGTCCATAGGCAATCTCTTATCCTTAAGTAATCCAATCCAACCCATTTGAACATATCCAGAACCATATAGTAGAATCTCTTTTGCTTTTATTGAATCTTTCCCTCACCCATATAGTCCTTTGATAATTGTAGTGATAATATCATCTTTGCACTAATATATTTACTGAAGAAAGGCAAGCGTCTCGGCAGATAGAAACCATCCGGGGGCGTCACTGGATCAGTGGCTGTGCTGTTGTGTAGCTTGTGACTTCATAGACTCCCCAATGTAAAAAATATCTTTGTTTGTAAAATGCAAAAGCGCATCTTTCATTTAAAAATCTTGACTCCTTTTGAGAAAAATCGACCTTCACTAAAACCTTCATAACTTCTGGTCCGTACATGCTAGAGACGAAATTTAAATGTCAGATTTATGCTAACATCCTCAGCTTTCAAAGAAACTAAATAGCTCTTCTTTATTTGCGTTTCTCGCGCGCTGAAAAGTTTGCAGCAAATCTGCATTTGGCTCAATTTCAACACATGTAAAATAGCTATTTCGTGCATCCAACCTCAGAATTCAGTTTCCCATCTGCTAGTCATTCAACCATCACTGCTAGTGTTTACCTGAAACTATCCAAAGCGGCTCCCACTAGTTTTGAATCCCATTTAGAGAATTAAATCAATTTTCAGTGTTTTCCCCATTCATTCAAAACAACATTCAAAAGCATTTGACCTGTTTAAAATCATTCCTGTTTCTCTGTAGGCTTGCTGGGGGGAATTGGGATTGAAACTGCATTTGTTGAGTGTTTATTCCTGAAACCTGTATTCTCTCCTTCCATCTTCATCTTGCATATTAGGGGGGATTGAGTAGTATCAGGAGGAAAGTGATTACAATGCATTTGATTGAACACACAAAAGTATTATTTCTGTGCTGCATTAATATCCTATTGTTGCATTTGACTGAACCCACACAAAGTTTATTCTATGCTACATTATTCTTCTCATCCATACTCCTACTGGTTAAAGAGATTGTTGATTGTAATATCACCCATTGATGATCATTGTATAAATAATAAGTGTGATATCTAGATATTGTTCAAATTCATAAACGTGTGAAATGTATCTTGTTCAATCCATAAAATAAATCTTTTAACTGAAAAACAACCTTCTTCTTGGTTCAGTGAGACCGGGGGGAGGGGGATTCAAAGAGAGGGGCATGATATTAGGGTACATCATTCAGAAATAAAATAACTTTAGGCATAAAAATATATAATTAAGGGCATTTGACTGAACCCACACAAAGTTTTATTCTATGCTACATGTGACCCTTTCTGGGGAATTTGGGGATGAAGAGGAGGGAGATCCATGACGCCTCTTCTTAAGAGTGTCTTGATCTCGAAGAGGGGTGGGAACCGGTTCGAGATTTCGATCGGGAATGTTTCTTTTGGTGACGAGGAGACGAATGTCTCAACTCCGCTGAGGACAATTTTGAAGGGGTAGAAGATTTAACTGTCTTACCTCTTTCTAGCTTCCCCCTGCGCTCCTTCAAGGCTTTCGCTGGCATCGACATGCAGTCCTCATATTCCGAACACTGGTGCTGTGATCCCAGACACCACAAACAGATCCTGTGAGGATCTGTTAATGACATTGGTTTACCACAATCTTTACATTTTTTTAAGCCAGACTGTGGCGTCGATGTTTCGGACGAAGATGCCATCGTAGGATATAGTATTTTTTAAAGATTTTTCGATGAGTAGAACCGAGCGGTGCGTTTCCGAGGCTTACGAAGCGCAGAAAAATGGACGCTGCGCAAGACTATTTATACCTATGGTGACGTCTGTGCCGATACAGAGGCCTTCTAGGGACTCCGACTCAAGGGACGTCGACGCACAGCACCCTCTCTATAGAGAAAAAAAAATTCCACGGCCAGCAAGATGGAAATAGATTTATCAAAGATAAGGAATACGTGGGAGGACACAATCCAATCGAAGTACAGCAATTTATGTAACAGAGGGTCGAAGCAGAAATTATAATTTAAGGGGGACACGGCTTAGAAGTGGGAATAACCAACACTAAGTTTGAAAGCTGGGACCGGCTAATTCTAGGTGGCAAGGGTTATTAATATCACTATCTTATTTGAATACATACCAACATTTAAAGATCTGCCAATGATAACATGACATTACACTGATGTTATGGCATTGGTATGTCTTTTCATGGGCAAAAAAGTAACTGTTTCAAAGTGGCTTTTTTGCAATAAAAATAAACATGAATCAAGGGAAATCCAATGTACTGGGGGAATCCCCCTGTAAAGAAGCCCTCCTTCCCAAATAATATTTACTTTAAAGCCCTTACTTTTGAGCGGATAAAATAAACTGCATGCAGGTTTAGCACTGAAATAATAATGGACAACAGGAAATTTTACTAACAGATGGTATTTGTAATCGCAGCTGCTGGAAGAAAGTCAAAATCAGCAAAGGTTTTTATTAACCCCAGTTTTGAAAAGCAACTAAATCATTAAAGTAAGTTGCAAATTGTCCTCTGTGTTTTAGTGAGCTTTAAATTGGGTTTGCAGTTCTAATTGTAGCATTTGCAAATACAGAATTACACCCCATTTCAAACCACAGTTTGTTAAGTAGAAACACTAAACACACATTGCCTCTAAGCCCCTAAAAAGTTAATGTACTCACATTCGATCTGCATTGGACCATATACAATTTTCCAAACCAACCAATCACTGCAATTTTAGTGGAAAATGTAATGTAGGAAATGTTTCCTGGTGAGTGGACATGAGATGGTTTGTCCTAAATAGCACCAAAAGGCTCCTTCATGGCACGTTAAAAAAGAAAATCAGAAAACATGTAGAAACAAAGTCTAGGTACTGCTCATGCACTTTCAGACGTGCATGTCCATTCGAAACATTGTGCCTCGAAAGGCTAGTAACTGTCCAACACATGCGTTTTGGTAAGGCTCTATTCCCAGCTTATTATTTACAGTTGCAAAACTATAGTGGGATCTATACTGATGATCCCTTCATACCTGAGGGTATAGGATAACATTAATCTACATCTTTGCACATTTCTACCCCCTGCTTCGTATCAGTAAAAGCTAGACTTTAAACAAAGCATTTTTATAATGATTAATCAAAGAATAATTAGAAAGAAAAGGGCTTTAAGAAAGAGGCTATGCCAAAAGCGTGTACTTAATAGAGAAAAAAGCAATAATTCTATTGTGGCTCAGGCTGTAGGTCTGGAAAGAGACTTTCTTTTGAATTGATGGAATTACATCTCACATAAGGGACTGTGTAAGAACAGAACCGCCTATTACTGCGCTCTTTAAGATAGTTTTCTAAATTCAATATCACTTTACAATGCACTTGCGTCTTCTCAATGTCACTTGGCCTAGTAAGATCGCTGTTTTTTGTTCTCCCATGTTCCGCTCCCCTGCCTTGTTGCGCACTGAAACACTTGTGTACGAGCGCAATAGAAATAAATATCAATATCAATACAAAACTGCAATAAACATTTAAAAAATAATATAGTTTAATGTCTTTGAGATTGTTGCAAAAGAATGATCATAAATTTAGATTTGCAAACAGAATCGGGAATACTTCAAAAGGTTTTATCAGTTCACTTCACAGTTGGAGATACATTTTCATTAGGGAAGTATATTTCGGAAGTGTAAAAGATCTAGCCATACATGTTTTACACTTTAAGTTAAACTAAAATGAAAGAACACACGCTCAATTCACTATTTATTATCAGTAGCTGGATGCGTCTTGCTGCCGTTTTAGAAGAATTGCAATCTAAATTGACCAGGAACCTAAAAAATATGTTTCATGTGCTTCATTCCATATGTTTTGAAGAAGACCATAATAATCAATGTCCAAAGTCCCAAAATGAAACCGCTCGGAGGATGCCAATCTTTTTGCTTTGGTTTCTGAAAATAAAGAGAACATTCACAACATTAGTAATGTTAAATTCACAATAAGGGCAACAAATCTAAAAGTTATTAATGTTATTTAGTTTGTTGGCACAGTAGTAGTTGTTGTTTACAGTTTACATCCACAACCTGCTTATATCTCTTAAATCATTGGGTACAAGCTGCTGGAAATTGAGATTAAAAAGATAAAAGAAACTCAAAACCATTGATTTTACACCAACAAAAAAGAAAGAAATAGTTACCGACTGTAGAGACTACTGTACTTCTAGTCCACAGTCACCTTGCCTCATACTGCTGAGAATTCATCCCATGGGGAGGGGACCAGAGCCTTTTGCATCTCAAGAAATGTGTTTGATTTTCTAAAGTGCTTTGTTCTGTGCAGGGAGAACTTAAGAGCTCTCCTGACATCAAGTGGTCGAAGAGTGGTTTCAGCAGATGACTGAGGATTTGGAAAGAAGGTGGAAAAAAGAACCTCTTTGTTGCTATGGAATGAGGCACACCACCTTAGGTAAACAAGGTAGTATTTTTGAAAAACAGTATACAAGCCAGAGGTTGACTGTTTGAATCTCGCTAACCCTTTGCACAGATGTAAGATTTCAAAGAAGACTGACCTTCCATGTAAGAAACCTCAACTCCATGGAGGACAATGGTTTGAAGGGCGTGTGAGCCAATGGCAACAGAACAATATTCAAATCCCAAACCAGATGGGCATTCTTAGCTGGGGTAAAAGCTTGGTAATCTCATTAAGTGGGCAACCTAAAGGGTTGATGTGCTTGTCTAGGCCCCAATGACAGAATCTCAAAGCTCTGGTCCCAAAGGTAAGGGGGAGGGAGGGGTAAGGCAGGTTTTGTTGGGTCGGGTTGTATGGGGTTGGGGAGGCAACAGAGAGAGGCTCCCTGTTGCCTTTATAATTACTTATTTATAATGTGCTTAATAACCAGAGGTTTCTAAGCGCAGACCCTGGGACGGCACCTTAGTCGTGTCGTGTCGTCTTGCTTCCAAGGGGGACGAGTTGCCCCATAGCTATCCTTCTGAGACTTCCCACATAAATAAAATGTAAAAATAAATGGTGCCCCCCAGGGGAATGGTGTTCCAGCCACCTGATTGTTCTATGACTCTTCCCCGGGTGCGAATTGTTTTAATTGCCCACTTCCAAGCAGGATATAGTAAATCTAGCCATTCTTACATTGGCTGACCATGTTTTCACTCATGATGCAAAAGAATTCCAGCTGCGTTTTATTTTATTTTTGGTATTGGTCTTCATTTGGATCATCATGCTTATGCAATGTATGATGTCTTGGTACATATATAGCTTCTCCTTTACTGTAATACTGAAACTAGGTACCTATCTGAAATGTAATGTCTATCCGTGTTTATTTCGCGCATTCTAGAGTTGATGGAAAGATAGTTTGCGCTTTCACAGGCTTGATGATTGAACATTTCTACACAGCAGAGAACAAGATATGGTGAAATGACATATTGTAAAAGTATGTACTGCATGCAATAATAATAATAGTGATTTGTTAGCTTATATATTATAATTATAATGATTCATTTATGCAGGGGCCATTGTGAAGTGTCAAATAAATGTCATGTAGCAAATGCTCAGCAAGCAGAATGTGGTCAGTTTACACATGTTTTTGCTGATCATGCTCCAGAGTTTTACAAAGCGCATAATTATAGCAAGCAAATGTACAGTAAATCCACATAAAAGTGCAAGAAAAAGACGGTAGTCACCCCTAGTTTCCTGTGTGTGTGAATGGCAAGTCGCATCCCATTTTTCAGTGGTCTCTGCTACTGAAATTAACGCCTGGGAAGAAAGTTAGCAAAGTGCATGTAACGGACATATATAATATGTCATGGATTTCCATGTAAAAAGCAGGGAAGAAATATGTGTTTCTGTAGTTCGGTTGGTGGAGAGCATTGAAGACATACTCGCTTCATGATCTTTGAAGTCTCTCAAAAGTGTGCAGAGTGTAGGTGTGCATGTGTAGGTGTGCATGTGTAGGTGTGCAGGTGTGTGTGTGCGCATGTAGGTGTGTGTGCGCGCGTTTAGGTGTGTGTGCGCGTGTGTGTGCGTAGGACCTGGAAAGGCCGGAATCAGAGAAATGTGTTGTCAAACTGAATGTGCTGTGCAATTTCATAAACATTCCGAAGTGGCATATTGCATATTTCTGATATACCAGTACTAAATATGAAGCACTCATCTTTAAATGACATTCATCTTGGTGTACAGACCACCGACATATGATGCAACCTTCGTCAACAACTTCATAGAAGTCATCACCAATTTAGCCATCAACCAGGAACACCTAATCATCCTGGGGGACTTCAACATTTGGTTTGAAGACAGTCACGCCAACTCCCATAACTCACTCACTGAACAAGTCGCCACCATGAAACTACGACAACTAGTAAAAGGGGCAACACACTCGCCAGGACACACCCTCGACGCAATTTTTGCAAATGAAAATCTCATCACCACAGCACCTCCGATACAAATACTGTGGAGCGACCACCTCATCATCCCATTCATGAATACCATGCCAACCCAAGTACGCATCCAACCTCCTAAACTCG
This sequence comes from Ambystoma mexicanum, assembly GCF_040938575.1. Lineage (NCBI taxonomy): Eukaryota > Metazoa > Chordata > Amphibia > Caudata > Ambystomatidae > Ambystoma > Ambystoma mexicanum. Next base: position 1,004,630,863 of record NC_090922.1, on the reverse strand, counting down.
CAACTACCACCAAAAGAAACTGGAAACACTTCAAAGAAAGCAACCTATTCGAACAACTGGAACTAACCAAACCCTCAACTACAGAACTAGAGCTAGCTGACCTAGATGGGAAAGCAGGACTACTACACAAATGGACTACAGACACAATAAATAAGATTGTCGCAGAAAAACCATTCACCCCATCAAAAAAAAAGAGCAATGGCAAAATGGTTCACACAACTATTAAACACCATGAAACAGAAAAACAAAAAGATGGAACTGGAATGGAGGAAAGAATACAACCCAGACCAAAAAAAACACTATTCCAAAAACAAATCCGTGCATACAAGAAGAAAATTCAAAAGACGAGGGGAAGGCATTATGATGACAATCACCAATGCCACCAACACACAAAAAGAAATGTTTAACATCATTAAAGAGATGAGAAACCCACCAGGCTGCGATAACACCCCAACCCCCTCAGAGAACCTTTGCAACGACCTGGCAGACCATTTCAAGAAACAAATCAATGACATCCGACAAACCATACAAAAGAGACCAACCAACCACAACATACAACCAAACAAACCTAACACAGAACAACAGCACAAACTCAAAAACTTTCCTGAAATAACATCAGAGGCATTCGCATTGCTGGTAAAACGCAGCAAGAAAGCTGGGTCACCCATGGATCCCTGTCCCCCGGACCTCTACAAATCAATCCTTGCACAAGGAACGCCTGCAGAATACTACAGAAAACTTCTAAATCTATCGCTAGCAACAGGGACTGGGCTGAGGACCTTCAAATCAGCCTAGATCAAGCCACTTCTAAAAAACACAAGTGGCAACGTAGAAGACCTCTCCAACTACCGGCCAATTTCAAACATTCCCTACCCGGAAAAACTCCTGGAAACCTACGTATATAAAAGTACCCAAGAGTACATAGAAAAACACCACGTACTAGACCAAGCTCAAGTAGGTTTCAGACCAGCAAGAGGAACGAAACAGCACTACTCTCCATCTGGGACGACCTTAAAACGAACGCAGACTCAAACACAACCTCAGCCCTTATTCTACTTGGTCTTTCCGCAGCCTTTGACACAGTTAGCCATGACACCCTGAGCAAAAGACTAGAAGTCATAGGCATAACAGACATAGCAATACTCTGGACTAAATCATTCCTAGCAGACAGAACAAACTGTGTGGATTAAACCCTTCAAATCCACTCCACGAGTTAACGCCTGTGGAGTACCAAAAGGATCCTTACTATCACCACTATATTTCAACATCTACCAGACTCCTGTCATCTAAGAATCTTCAAAAAATACAACATTACTTGCTACAACTAGGCCGATGACACCCAAATCATCTACAAAATTAAAGACAACGAAGAAGATCACTCAACTCTAATCAACTGTCTGAAAGAAGTCTTCAACTGGATGAATGCCAACAACCTAAAAATCAAGCCAGGAAAGACTGAAATCATGATCATATCCAAAGACCAAGGGAATGAAACCGCCATTCCATGGCCAACGGAAGTGGGAACCGCACAAACACCATCTAAGGTAGTAAAGAATCTGGGAGTCCTGATGGACTACACCCTAACCTTAGAACCACAAATAAACGCAACAGTGAAGAAATGTTTCTTTCTCCTCCACACGGCAAGAAGAATCCTACCTTTCCTCTCCTTCATGCACAAAAAACTCAATATCGAAGCCCTCATCATGTCGAGAATCGACTATGCAAACAGCCTCTACCTCGGCATACCAGAATACCTCCTGAAGAAACTACAACAAATCCAAAATGCGGCAGCCAGACTACTCCTCAAACTATCCAGAAGAGACCACATCACTCCTGCCCTAAAAACACTACACTGGCTCCCAATAAAACATCGCATCACCTTCAAAACCATGTGCATAACGCACAGGGCAATCAGAGGACAAGGAGCAGAATTCCTTCAAAAGAAAATCACAGTGTACAAACCAAAGAGGCCCCTCCGATCCATCAATGAAAACCGCCTGGAGCTAAAACCATACCTTAAGAAAACCTCCTACCACTTAGCCGCAAAAAAAAAACCTGGAACAACATCCCAAAAGAAACACGGAAGATCACCACAAATTCTGGAAATTACTAAAAACCTGGCTCTTTAAGACAACAGACTCAAACTGAAAACCGAAACAGAGAAAGAGGATGGTTATACTGTAAAGGATACTGACAGCCCAGAGCAGACAGGGTAGCTCACACAGTAATGGGACGGATGACACCAGAAAGACTGAAACACATGGAGACGGAGCCAACTACCCCAGACAATCCCAACAACAACCTCACCCCCCACTTAGCTGCCACCAGGTACCAAAGTGTCAATTGAATTGTTAAGACACGGACAATCACCACACTAGATGAGTGGTGGTTAATTGGCAGGTGCTCCGGCCCCGGAAGTAGGAAGGGAGGACAGGTGGGGTGGTGAGGGAAGCTGGTTGAGGTGGGGGACAGAAGTGAAAGGGACAATGAATGCAAGATGGGCCCAGATCAGATCAGTGGCGCACCAGGAGAGACTACACAAGCCCTGCGCCTCAATTCAGGATAGCTATGCCAACTAACCAATTCCACTAACAATTTCCCTCCTCTGCATACACCTCTCAAACTCCAAACAAACACAACCACAAACCTGCAGCACAACAAACCGCACAAACTTCACTACATTGCAACAACACACACAAAACAAAAAAAATATCACACATACTTCAACAGCAGTACACAACGACTACCGGCCGCAAACACCCTAGGCCCAGCCAACGGACCCAACGGGCTAAGACCGCCAACAGCACATCACTGCTCTCTTGCACTTTTCCTACTTTCTCCCACTAACCCACCGTCCCTTCATCTTTCAGACTCGTCAGTGCGCCAGGGGAGCACTCCGGTGGTGATAGTGCGCTGTACCAAATGTCCTTTAACATTAACATTTGTGTATTGTGTTTCAAAAGGTTGCTATCCAAACAAAGTCACAATGGGGGTTACTTACCAGAGAGAGAATAAAGGTAAAAGAAAGAATAAGAAGAGTTGGGAGTTTAGGTGTGAAACTTCATACCAGTTAGCAAATTGCAGAACACTGGTGAATAATTCTGCTCTTGTAGAAACATTCCAAAGTGCCAGACATCATGTAGTGGGCAATAGGAGCTCTATGCTGACCACTCATACCAATGGAATGATAGCGGAGTCAGAATCCACCCTTATGTTGAGTACACATGCCAAATAAGTCACTATATGGAAGATCTGATGACAGAGTGGCTATGTCAAAAGAACTACATTAAGAAGGTATACCTGTTCCCCTATGCTTGATCGTGTAATAAAGCTTGGAATTGTCCAGGAGGCCTAGAATCGCCATGCCAAGCACAAGTGGCAGAAAATATTTCAGCTGCAAGATGATGGCTGTTGGCTCTGGTATGCTCAGCTAGAGCCAACTTCTCTCGGTCAACCAGAATGCTGGCGCCACAGTTAAAGCCAGAGTGTATTTGCGCATGTGGATAGAAAGCTGCATAGTGAAGGATGAATGGAGGGATGGCAACTGGGGGATAGAGTCCTGGGACCACTAGGAGACAGCATCTTACCAGCTAGCCACCTAGGTAGGGGTATATATGAATAACCTGACCCGTAAGATGCCAGAATGATTGACATGATCTTTATACAAACTCGAGGAGCGATGCAGAGGTTTGAAGGAAAGGAGTGAGAGAAGAAAGTAATTGCTAGTCATCAGTGAGATGGCTCACAGGTCCCTCATTGCCATTTCTCAAAGACTGACAAAAACAAGTCATACCTTTGGACCACAGTGGGATTTTCCATGGCTCCAGGTTGTAAGCCTGCAATTCTTCGTTTCTATGGTGCCAAAAAACCTGAAGAAAGGTGTTTGGCATATACCTATTGTTTTCAGAGCAAGACTGACTTGCCAACGATGTAAGTCTGCACATACTCGCAGAGTTACTGGACTTTCTCATTGGTGGACTCAGTAAACAAGTCTTTATTGTGAAATTATGTTCATGGTGACTTTATGGGTCATAATGAAGATGGAGAATTGAAGAAATGCAGATCTTCATGTGAGCACCCCGAGGACAACATCCCAATGCTGGGTTTTGATGGGATTCAACACTGAGCTCAGGAGATTCAGGGCTTCCAGTCTGGCATTGCAGCTCTTGAGTTCAAACTGTCCAAATTCTGCTTCAGGTATGTTCTGTGTATAAGCCATCAGCCCTTTCTAAAGTTCACTGCTGAATCTGCCATAACTGTGTGCATCGTCCTGAAATAAACCCTGGGTACAGGTTTAAACAGTTCTTCCCGTGAGTCTCTGCATTCCCTATACTCCGTTCATGTCAGGGAGCGGAAGCTGGCATTGTTTTAGTCTTATGAATAGCGAACGTGACAAAAGTAAAAACTTTACACAAATTCAAAGCATTGGATGCCATAACTGCAGTACCATATGGTTTGTTGCAGAAAACAAGGACCACCTTTATTGTATCAGGGTTGCACAACCTTTTAATCCCCAATTAAAGTCCTGGGGTGAGTACCTCTATCTCCAATGACAAAGTGTTTGCACCCTTGAACAACCCATCCACATACCCCATTAGGATAAGGAGTATTACCAATTAGTTGGCGTGGGTAGAAATGTAGGGGAACCTGTGTCAGCATTTGCGGAAATTTACAGCATCTCTACACTCCCTGGTCCCAAATGTCTCGACTGTCGAGATGCCTTAGGCTGCAATTATGAAGAGAAGAGAAAAAAGGGGCACAGTGGAAGTTCACAAGGCCTGTTAGAACGGCAGTGCCTCCCAAATGGGGCAGCCCAAATGGAAGCGAGGGTCAGGAGAAGGAACCTTGCACCTCACTGTCCTACAGACACCCACATGAGAGGCCCCCCTTTCTGGTTTAACATGGGATTAGGAAACGCACTGCTTGCACAGTCGTACACGTAGTGAACATGCAGTCAATCTGCTTTCTCTATTAAGTCACAGAAAGAGAAGACTACAAGTCTGTTGTCTTGAAACACAACACCAAGATGGATAGGTTTTTGTGCAAGATGGCAAAAGGCTGTGTAATAAAGGTAAGGACCAGACAAACAGTGTGGAATGTCGTCTGCATGGCACAGTGATCTTTCCCTTCCATGCCATTAGCGTGGGACCCATTTGGGTAGCGTTAGAGCAACAAACAGGAGAAAAAACGGAACATACTGGCCAATTATGGTTTCAGCCATTAACTGAATATAGCCTACTTTGAGGACTTCTTCCATGGCCCACATGATATATGCATCTAAGTGCAAATAGGGGTTCTGCTACCAAAACAGTACTGCTGAACGACCATAGAAAAATGTAAACTATCATTGTTGCCTATTCTGGTTAGAGTTAAAGGCATGGTCTAGTAAAAATTTTTATTGTCCCTACGGGTCGGCCATGTTTTTTTAAGCCTAAGTGGCTCGATTTTAGAAAACTTTCCTATGGACCTTACCCGAGTTTTCGTCCATTAAACGCACGCGAAAACAAGCACCAGGGAGCCGCCATTTTCTGATAATCCTATCTTTTCCCCCATTGCCCTGGCTGACCTGCTTTTGCGGCACTAAATCAATTCCCCCGCCCATGAGCCTGTCATCAGCAGACTCGTACCGCCAATTTCCCAACGCCAAAGCACGTCTCGTGTCAACATTTGCTGCGCTTCAGCTAATGACGTGTCGCCATGGAAATGGCAGGACGCCTCTTTCCTCAATAAGTATAAACAGACGTTTCACAACACACAGCAGCAGATTTTCGATTCCATTCCTCGCTCTGTGTTACTTTGAGTATTCTGTGACTCGTTTCAGTGCTCTGGTCAGCTACCTTCGCCGCCTGTAGCCCGTGTGAACACCTGTACCATCTCGGTAAATTATTTTACTCTGTTTACCCCACAATGGCTACAATAATGCCCTACAGGTATGAGCCTGAGTATACCGAGGAGAAACTACTGGAAAGGGAAGCATGCGAAAACAATGGGGATTCGGACGGCAGTTGGCAGGACGAATCAACAGATGAAGAGCCTGGGCCTAGTCGAATGGACGGCGTCTCCACCTGGTGCATGTGCAATCGGTGCGAGCTAATGCCAAATGAGGACGAGAACTGCTGCTGTCGAGAAAACTCGGGATGCCTGGCCTACATTTCGGAAGGCGAGCCACGACCGCAATGCATCACCGAGCTGCCAGACTTCAGGGCAGCCTGCCTCACACGGGCTGTGTTGAGAATAATGATGGTGCTTATGCACGAACTTCGCGCAACTGTTCGTCCTCGTAATCCGAGTAACGAGTAAGTATACTCTGCTTGCCATGCCACTCCTATTTCATGTTCTTCTACTATATCCAAAATTACATCTACATATCATTGTAACGCATGTAAGTCGTTCAATAGTGTGCATTGTCTAGATAGCATTTGTCCGTGCAGAATGCCATTAGTTACAAGAATTGTCATTGGCAACAAACGTTTATTAAACTTATCTTGGTCATTTACAAACAGTTTGTTTCATTCCTTTTCACAGGTGGTACAGGCTGGTAGTCTATCGTTCCTTTACATGGTGGCTCCACGGGAGGCTTGGACACCGCGTTCGAAGAGTGATACCCGACTGTGCCGTTCGTGCCATTAGAGAAACGTTCCTGAGTGACAGCGGTCAGTACAGGGGATTTTCTCTCGCTGTGCTGCAACCTGACCTGTATAATCTTTAAAGTCTTGTATTTTTGTGTCATGAAAATAAGATACAAAATAAAACACCACATATATTTTAACAACGTTTGTTTCGATTTTTAAATGAACCAAGTGTGTCTCCATTCAAGGATGGACGTCAGACATCTGTGCTCCGAATGGGTGAAGGTCTGGTCGCTGTGAAGCAGGGTGGTCACTATCTATCTAAGCTAACATAACATATTCTCGATAATGCATGCACTAAATAACACTTGTTCAAAGTCTTTCAGTAGGTTACGTCTCTATAAAAGTCACACATATATCTATACTAACAATTACCATTGGATTATACAGGCCTTAGGGTCTTGACCACTATAATACACCGGTTGAAGTGTGGGTCTGTGCTCACAAGAATCTCCGGTATGTGGCATTTGTTATTGATAAGCAACGATATACTATCATTGATATACAGGCGATATACTATATATTGATATAAAGGCGGTTCGCGCCAGTGGATGAGCGCTGGCATGGGGGGCTGTCAGGGGCGCGAAAGGCCAAGGTGCCAAACTACATGTACACTTCAAAAGGTGTCCCACGCCAAGGGGCCATCGGTCACATGGCCTCCTCAGACCCCGTGTCTCCAGCCAGGCCTCCCCTTGAAGCAGGCCGCCCCCCTGCAATCCACATAAGTGTGTCTCCATTCAGCAGTCTTCCTGTGCCTTATCTGCACGCCCCAGGGCCATCCATCCCACCCCCCTGTATCAAAGGCGGTTCGCGCCGGTGGATGCACGCTGGCATGGGGGACTGTGACGGGCGCAAACGGCCAAGGTGCCAAACTACATGTACACTTCAAAAGGTGTCCCACGCCAAGGGGCCATTGTTCACATGGTCTCCTCAGACCCCGTGTCTCCGGGCAGGCCTCCCCTGAGGCAGGCCACCCCCCTGCAATCCACATAAGTGTGTCTCCATTCAGCAGCCTTCCTGTGCCTTATCTGCACGCCCCAGGCCCATCCATCCCACCCCCCTGTATCAAAGGCGGTTCGCGCCGGTGGATGCGCGCTGGAATGGGGGGCTGTCAGGGGCGCGAAAGGCCAAGGTGCCAAACTACATGTACACTTCAAAAGGTGTCCCACGCCAAGGGGCCATCGGTCACATGGCCTCCTCAGACCCCGTGTCTCCAGCCAGGCCTCCCCTTGAAGCAGGCCACCCCCCTGCAATCCACATAAGTGTGTCTCCATTCAGCAGTCTTCCTGTGCCTTATCTGCTTGCCCCAGGGCCATCCATCCCACCCCCTGTATCAAAGGCGGTTCGCGCCGGTGGATGCGCGCTGGCATGGGGGGCTGTCAGGGGCGCAAAAGGCCAAGGTGCCAAACTACATGTACACTTCAAAAGGTGTCCCACGCCAAGGGGCCATCGGTCACATGGCCTCCTCAGACCCCGTGTCTCCATGCAGGCCTCCCCTTCAAGCAGGCCGCCCCCCTAATACCACGACATACATACGTCATTCATTCACAAACACACCCCAGTTTCTAATACTTTAAAAACCACTCGATATGTCTCATGAAAACATCTTTGTGCTTTGCAAGTCAACTCCTGAATGTGCTACCTGGGAACCACTGAGATCTATGCTAATCTGCTCGTCGTCGTGCTATCCGTGAACTTCTGTGACCGCTTCGAGCATACCCATCAGTGCGCTACCTGTGGCCATCCACCTATTCTCCGGCAACATACTGCTCTGCTTGCTGAATCCAACTGTTTGTTGGTCAAGGTAAGGCCATGTCCTGGTCATATTTCACAGATTTTTAAATTTCTATCTAATTGCGAGTAGAGTACCCAATAGTGCTATGTTCATTGGTCTCATTGCTATTGACTTGAATTTCCATTGCTATGCTATCAATAGATCTATTTATTTTCATCTGTGTCAATTGTCATCGAATGGCATCCTTCGGGGGTCCAGTCTATGATGTAAGCATGTTTCCTTCTCGTGCAATACAGAACATCCAAGGGATGAGTCACATGTTCAGTTTTTGGTCACATCATTTATACATTTCTGCAACTTATGCAAATACTAAGCCGCACATAATGAACTGGTATAGTTCCTGCGACCAAAACAAACCTTGCATTGATCATTGTAAGATTCATTTACTTTTGTATCAAATCTTTATTCTTGAAGATTAAATATCGACATTATTATACACTTTTCAGATTTATCAACAATGCCTGCCTGTTCGATTAGCGGTTGCCCTTCGAAGACCCCTGCGAAATCTGAAGGCACTACAATGCATGTATTCCCGAAAACTGTTGATCGAATAAGAGAATGGGTCAGACATTGCGGATATCCACTGGATGAGCTGGAAAGTAGAGTCCAACAAGTCTTACAGGACAAGCGGGGTGATCGATACCGCATCTGCAGCGGGCACTTTTCCTTGGACATGTACACAACATCTTGGGTAACAAAGAAGAATAAACGGCGAACGACACGGGAATTGCTCGAAAACGCTATTCCCACTGTATTCGTCCTCATTCCACCACCGGTGAGTCAAGTGTCCGGATTTAGCTTTAGGCGGTAGTGTGTAGGTATCCGAACGGATTAATTGATATTGTAGGTGTTCTATCCCTTGTAATAATTTCGATATTGATATGATTGTATAGTTTTTTGAATAATGACATTTACCAATATATTCTTTTTTCGATTTCATAACCCACAAACTCAATGTACATATATGGGAACAGGGAACTGTGCTGTATTGAGCATTTTACAAGTATTCTGTCGCCTTAAATGGCTATTTTTAATATTGGCATTTCATTATCAATCATTAATTTACCTTTACAACTTCTTGACTATCCCTTGAATCTGAAGCAAGAACATTCTTATCCTTGACGTGGTCGCAGTTATCAACCACTTCTAGCACGTATCAGGTAATCTTACTAGGCTAATCCGCTACAGACCTGTTTTATGCATGTCAAGTAATATGTTTATTTTATTGTGTAATCATTTTACCGAATGTTTGGTTAGTGCTTTCAAATTGATATACACCTTAGTTATCGTCCACTGGTGTTTGTTTTTGGTTATAATTAGTGTTATCCATACTAATGCAAGTACTGTCTTTCAGGGAGATGCTGAAGCGTCCGCCACATCTACAACATTTCTAGATGTTCTTCAACAGCAGGAGGTATGGATACTGACAGCTCCATCGAGCGTCATCATCAGAGCTGGAATTCTTGTCGTTTGAGTGTTCTACACAATGTTTCATTCGTGGTTAGCCGTTGATATGTACCTGTGCTGTCGACCCCAGGTGTGTGTTATGTTTTCACTATTGTAATCCTCACTAATGCAAGTACTATGTTTCAAGCAGTTGATGGAGCGTCAACCCCTGCACTTGATGCAGAGCCTGACATTCAAGTAATTCCAGGGGAAGTGGAAGCGGGACCATGCGTATACGAATCGGCGCAACAGCTTTCGGAAGTGCGCACTACATTTGCAACATCCATAGATATTCTTCAGCAGCACGAGGTATGGGTAATGACAGCTCCATCATGCATGCTCATATAACGTGATTCCATTTGCTATACTTTCTTCCCTATTAACGCAAGTGCTGTGTTTCAGGGAGACGACGAAGCTTCCACTACAATCACAACATCCAATTTAGATGATGCAGATGTAAATAAATCGGAGAAATAAGTCGATGAAACATATTTAGATTTTCCTTGATTCTTTTGGACAATGCATCATTTGCGGTTATCTCTTTATATGAACCTGTGCGTTCGACGTGTGTGTTATGTTTCCAATATTGAAAACCATACTAATCCAAGTACTGTATTTCAGGGAGACGACAGAGCTTCCACCACAATCACAACATCTCATTAGATGATGCAGATGTAAAGGAATCGTTGAAATAAGTCGATGAAATGTGATCATATTTGGATTTTCCTTGATTCTTTTGGACAATGCATCATTTGTGGTTATCTCTTTATATGTACCTGTGCCGTCGACCCCAAGTGTGTGTTGTGTTTCCAATATTGAAAAGCATACTAATGCAAGTACTGTGTTTCAGGGAGCTGCGGATGCCTCCTCTCCAATACAACCATTCATGGCAGTCCATGCAGAGCCAGAGGTATGGATACTGACAGTTCCATCGAAATAGATCATCACTGGTTGAATACTTGTCCTTTGATTGTTGCACACAATGTTTAAATCGTGTTTGGCTATTGAGATGTACCTGTGTGTTCGTCCTCACATGTGTTTTATGCTAACAATATTTTGATACATAGTAATGAAAGTACTATGTTTCAGGGAGACGATGGAGCCTCATTCCGTGCTGTCTATGCGGACACAGAAAATATAGTCGTTGCAGCGCAAGAGGAAGGGAGGACATGCGGAAACGAAACGGAGCTACAGCGTGCAGATGTTGAAGGTCGAGTCAAAAAAGTTGCAAAGAAAAAAAACAAAAAAAGGTTAGTTACAAACAGTTCATAACTTTAAAAAAATGTTTGTGCTGGGGACTATTTTATGTTCTTTTCCAGTCAATTCTACTACACTCCATCTTGTGTTTAAACTGAACATCCCTTTTCCAATCTTTCCTCCAGTTACCCGTGGGTGTCAGAGCTATACACACACAGACAGTGAAGCGAATGAGAGGTGTGGCTTGCCAGACCGTGTACACTATGGAGGAACTATTAATTGAGGCGAGGGGTGTTCAGGCTCGAGATGCTCATGTCCAATGGCCAGAACATGAATTAACTATGTTTGGAGACTACAGCAAAGTTGCATTGGACCATAGCTACAGTGCGACCGCACCACCACAAGAAGATGTTATTGAATGTATTGAAGATAGCTCTGAAGTAGTTGCAGATCAATTTACACAATCTACACCCGCCAAAAATTTGCCACCAAAAAACCTGTCGACATTGTTGTGTTCTCCCATCACTGTTGAAGTAATAGATGTCGAAATGACAGAGAATGAACCAGCCGCAGCATCCATAGACGCATCAGAACTTGATATCAGCGATATTACTTTCCAATGTGTTGAAATCTCCACAACTTCACAGGCCAAAACAACGTTGACGCAGGATGACAGTCTAATGAAAGAGAGCAAATGCATTGTATTCGACAGTTGTTTGATGGAAATTATAAGTATGCTGAAATGTGTGCGTTCCATTAGAGGGAAATTATGTGGGAAGCCATTGATTAATGTGACTCGTCAAATAAAAGGCAGTAACGTCAAAATGAATGCCGCCTGTAGATTAAATCATAGGTTCTCATGGTCTGCACAACCGATGCTGGGGAAACTGCCAGCAGGCAATCTACTGTGTGCAGCTGCATCACTTTTTAGTGGCTCCAGTTTTAGAAAGTTAGAGGCTTTCTTTCAGTTTGTGGGACTCCATTTCATTTCTAAAGCGCTGTACTACATATACCAACGTGATTATCTGTTTCCGGCCATTAGTGATGCTTGGAAAATTGAATAATTGTCTCTAGCAAGTACATTAGAAGGCAAACGATTCAGGCTAGCCGGCGATGGACATTGCGACAGCCCTGGATTTTCTGCCAAGTACTGCACCTACCACTTTCAGGACATGGATAGTAAGAAAATTGTGAGTTTGGTGGTCGTGCAGGTAACACAATGTACATCGTCAGTGGCCATGGACTGTACTAGTGGCTAGAAGCAACATATCAACCTTTAGGCTGGACTAGTGCCTAGTTGATGGAACAGCCTTGCGGTTCAACGTGCTTCCAAAGTGATTCTTTTTACAAAAATGAACACCCTGTGTACCATAAAGGAACAGCGCGTGACTCAAGATGAAACGGAACAGTTATTGCAGATACAGATAAAAGAAAAGGCTTCGGAGTTCATAAGGCAATTGCTGAATATTCTCTAAACATTGAATGTCAAATAAATGTACTTTACCAAATGTACCGTGTTGCTGTTTCATTTTAAAGTACAGTTTCATATTCCGAATTGTGGCGCGCTGTGTTGTGAGTTGATCTGTGTTGGTTTCCAGGTGGAGTCGCGCAGAAGACGACTGGGCGCGTTTGCCTACGCAGCACAGTAACGTCACGGAGAGAGGCGGGGAATATGAATGTTTTGATAATGTCAGGCTCAGGGGCGGGGGAATTGATTTAGTGCCGCAAAAGCAGGTCAGCCAGGGCGATGGGGAAAAAGATAGGATTATCAGAAAATGGCAGCTCCCTGGTGCGTGTTTTCTGTGATGATATTGTGGACTTCTGAAAAACGCCTAAGAGTAGAGTTTTGACTTCCATTGAATGAAAGGTTCCCAAGAGTTACCAACTACCAAATGTTCACATGTTGGAACATTGCACACATTGGTGAACACATAAAAGGCATGGGCCATAGTATCCATTTCTAGTTTTAGCTTGAGAGGATTGATCAGGGAAATGTCATCGGATATTGCCAAATACAATCCCCAGAAAACAGCATGATTCAGCAGTATTATTAAAGTACAGCACTTGGGCTACGTCTTTTCTTGCTGAATCAATTACAATTAAAGCTTAATAAAAAGTTTCATCTGTGTTCCAACTTGTCCACAAATAACAGATGCTGCTGCAGTAAAAATATCTTCAGCTTTACATTTTCCTGTTTGCAGTCAATGACGCTTTCTGTATCTGCTCTCTGGTAGACAAGTGTGTATGTTATTTTGACAATTTACAAAATAAAGCATGAGTGAACTGGCAACCCGCGAATCAGTGCCACCCAATTTTGAGATTTGGGGAGTTAGAACATTCTCAGAGCATGTGTACTTTAAGTTTGTACTTTTGACCAATGCAATCACCTGTGCTCAGGAGAATGTAAAATCATGGCAATCACCTATATATTGCATTTCTCTTTCACACAAGGCCAGAGACACACCCGATGATTGGTGTCAGGTGACGGCTATACACTGTTGATAATATCATTAGTACTTTGAATAAAGGAGGTTGTTCTGTGTTTGAATGATGCCAAAACCAAACAAATTGATCAGATAATCACTGTTGTTGCCAAGGTCCATTCAATCACCTATCAGCCAAAAAAGTAAATATATCTGTTAATATCTGCCACCACTAAAACACAGCCAATAACAGTGGGTTACTTGACACATAGCTAGTGTTCCTTCACTCTATAGTAAATGTGTTTTGAGGAGTTGCTGTGTCTTTTTTAAAAATAGTTTTATCGATCACTGTCTACAACATACAAAGTATGCTATAAACCGGTAGGATTTAGAATAACATCATCACATGATCGAGTTCATTAGGTGGAACTGTTTACATAAATGAATCAATGATACACATGAATTTAAACATGAATTTAAACAGTGTGATAATCGTAAGAAACGTTTGACTATTTCCCTTGCTGAACTGAACATTTTTGGCACTCATGAATGGCAGACAACCTCCATTGTAATTGCTGTAGTTTCATCAAATCACTGAACTTACAAAATAATACTGTATAATGGGGACATTAGATAATGACCTTTTAACTTTTTCTTCAGTTTTTATTCTTTTTATTTTTATTGTAAGATTTAATTGTTATTGATGGCCATTGACTCTATTGGTTCAAAGATTTTAAGACAGGAATTGATCTGTACCCACATGAATTGTAAGGTGATCCTATTGTGAAATAAATGTTTATTGTTTTATTTCATTACATCGTTATTAAAGGTTGAATGTTTTTTAACCATATAATTTTAAAAAAATACAATACAGCAGATGTGGCGTTGGTTCCTTACAGCGCTTCCTAGAAGCAAAATGTTGCCACATCCAGATATAAAAAAAAACATGTGAAAAAAGGCAACCTCTACATTATGTAATCTCGGGGATATGGGATTAGCCGTATTGTCATACTGTGCTTTTATCGTCTGGGTAACAGGCACTATATTCAGCACCTTAAACCGTATGAGTCTGTACCACAAATTTAGGAATACCATGCGAATATGGCAGCATTGTCGACCCAACTCTCTTCTGTAACACCACACAGCAAGTCTCTTTCCCATTTTGCCTTTGCTCTGTGTACTCCAATTCCATTAGCAGCGACACTGTATCGAGATTCGAATATAAATTTGCATAAAAATCTTTAAGCGTCAGGGGAAGTGATGAGTTTCCCAGACATGTTTTGCAATACAGGAATCATTGTTGGGCCTTTTTCCGTATGCAACAATCTAGACCATATTTTTCTAAGGGCGTTCTCATTACTCATACCACCTAGTCCCCACAGGTTTATTAAAATATTGTAGTGCTCACTCTGCCATCAATCAATATTTGTGAAGTGTCGTTTTAATGTTGGCCATTCTGTAATATTCGTCTGACTTATACCCACACTTTCTCTAGCTGGTCTTCTCAAGATCATATTTCAAATAAGATTGATAATTAGAACACACTACTGATATTGTTAAAAAATAGGGTAACCTGATATGGACATGTGGCTAGATCACTAAATACTGACCAAGATGCTAGTCGGCTTGGCCTGCAGCTGAACTATGCTATATTTCTGCTGCTTTTCATTGCTTCTATGTTATGTTATGCACACTTCTAAAGCGCAACATACACCTGAAGGCACTGTGGTGCTATAAACCATTCAAGCCCTAAACAGAGCAGCATGACAAAAGGGACAAACCTAAACCGAATGGGTTTTTAGTAGGCAGCAAAAGGATAAGTGAGGCGGCACAATCCACAGAGCACAGGGAAGGGAGTTCCATGCTTTTGCAGCAGCCACATAAAAGGCTTGCTCCCCTACACGAGAGCGCTTTACAGAAACTATACGAATTGTCAAAGACGATTGGGAGAGTAGTGCCGTAGCAGGAATAGAAGGACACAATTTGGCCTGAAGGTATTAAGCTCCAATTTTATAGAATGCTCTGTGCACAACATATAGAGACTTGAATAGAACACGGTTCTCTACCAGGAGCCAGAGTAATTGGTGTAGAATTGGGGTCATATGGGAACCAAAAGGAGGATGAAGAATCACCTTGTAGTTCTCTAGGTTGATGTAATCCATTTATAACGTAAGCACAAGTCTCAATACAGTTCACACTATGTAGAATGAGTTCCAGCTTTAATTAGCAGTTTCCTTCCTGCAAGACAATGTGAGGCCCGCAGGTGCATTCCTATACAGCTGTCAGACCTGTGGCTCAGTAGACTAATCCATCTGCTACAAGCATCGGAGGTTGGCCTCATGGTCAGAGGTTAGAATCCTGGCAGACCCCTTCAGCAAATTGTCCGTCTGAGGTTCACACTAGGAGTGCTATTAGGTGGGGTAGCAAAAATTCTATGTCAGGACCAGAGACTCACATTATGCTTCTCTTTCTTTTATTTAAATACGTAGAAAGAGCTCAGCAGCAAGATATTTTTTGTGCACCCGAGCGTAATAAAACAATATGCATAAAAAGGTGCAGCAAACAATATTTTACAAACAAGAAAATATCTCAATGTCAATGTCTCTGAGTGAAAAAAACAAGAACTCCATTTCCCATGAGACACCCCTTTAAAGTTCACTCAGTGGTCACCAACATGTGACATCAGTCCGCCAATGGGTAAGCAGGTATCCTCAAAAAGTCCTGAACATGATGTAACTTCCTCGTTCTTTGCTTCTCACAGCAAGAGTTAAGTACATTTCATGTTCAGTAATGTTTAGGAGCATTTAATATTGTTTAAGACTGTATTTTAAATGCTCTGCTTTGTTAGTTTTATTATTATTATTGTACTGCTAGCCATGCAGGATTTGCTTTAAGCGTTTATTACTATACATGGCTTGTGCCTCTCCTTGTTTTCGCCTGTTCGTGTGTGCCGCGCTGTGATTGAGCAGCTGATCCAGCGTCCGCTGCAGCGGACCATTGCGCACTCCTCCGCTCGGCTTCCCCGGCCTGGCAGAATTCCCCAAGGGCTCGGGGAAGCCGGAATAAGCCCTCATTGACCACGGCGCCACCCCGCAGACACCCACAGAGAGCTCCCGTTCTCTCTGGTTCTTTCCTCGGGGCTCCGGCGCTCGCTACGCATTTCCGTTAAGGATTATAACTTTTGCAAACACGAGCGTCAGCGCCCTTTACTGCAGATTAACATATTAGTTTTTTCAATATATTTGAGATTTGATTTAAAACATTTTTTTACAAAAAATCAGAATCAAGAAAAGAATTGATTTACATCAGAAAGGTTTTGAGTCACTATGATGAATCTTAGTCATCGCATGGATCAATGCAATTTTGTGATATTGTATTGCTGGGCTAGTGAGAAAAGGCATTCATAAGCCCAGGAAAAAAAAATGTAAGTAAGTGACAAGGTGCTTTTTTGTGAATAATGGAGGCACAGTACTCACCTCAATCAGATCAGGCATGGTGTGAATTTGAGGAAGATACTGGTTATGTTGATGAAGTGGCAATGGCAAAGAGTCTGCAGAAAGTGCTGGGATCATCTGTTGAGACCAGCATTAAGAAGGCTGTAACAGATATGCTCCTGCCTATACAGCAGCATATGGACACCATGGAAGAGCGCATGCAAGAGATTTCTCCACCGGGTAGGAAAAAGACCCAGAAAAGGAAGCACCATACAGGGGGATGTAGTCCGGCTCGCAAGGGCAGAAGCTCTCTGACCCCCCCCCCCCCCACGAGCCAGCCAGAACCAGCCAATACAGCAGTATCGGACGCCTTCTCCAGGCTGAAAAAAGCCTTTATGAATAGGAAGGTAACCCCTTCCCATGACGGACCCTTTTACCCCAAGGAGGATAACATGGGTATTAGACCCTCAAGCCCGGAGAAAGAGGAACAGGGCACAGAAGATGACCAGAACAGAGGCGTGTATGACGCCGATAACTCTCATAACTCCTCAGATGAGGACATTCAAGTCGTGGGTTCGAAACCCTCAACCTCTGGGATTGTGGCAGCCCCGATCCCCAAGAAGACAACAGGGGAACAGTCTCCTTCAAAGGGCATGTTCGCGCCCGAGGATCTAATCCATCCCAGATCCACGGATTGGGAACCATCCTCTAGGACAACTAGATACATTTTTTCAAGGCTACGCAAGCCCTTCCATAAAGAAGTCAGAGCCAGACTCAGGGCCGAATGCCCCCGTCCAGAAATCCCAGATAAGGTGGCTCTAACTCCGGAGCTAGACTCTAAAATGATTACATTCTTGGGAAAGAATGTGAAGGACCACAGAAAAGGCATTTACCGTGCCTGGAAGTCCTGTCAGGACAAGGTCCTGGATGTTACTGGGCCATTGGCGAAGATTTTGGATCTGGCAGAGGCAGCCATCGACACTACCGTCCCAAATGATCCGGTGATTCTATCAGGTTGGGCCCAAAGGGCCATCTGCCTATTAGGAAATGTTATTTGCGCCATATCAACGGAGCGTCATAAAAGCATCCTATTTAAGTCTGACGCCAAGTTGACTGAATTAGCAAACACAGAATTAGGCGCTGCTGCCCAGGGCTTGCTCTTCGGAGATCCTTTCATGAAGGAGATGGCAAAATTTGTCAGTACCTTCACCGCGTTGGACAAAGCCCAGGCCTCCATCAAGAGAGTTTTCGCCTCAAGAATTTTCTCCACGAGGTCGAGGTCGCTCTTCCGGCCGCTATTCCTTCGACAGAAGACCTCAACACTACAGGAACCAGAGCAATACCTGGCAAGAGTGCAATAATATCTTCTTCCCTTCAAGAGGGCGTGGAAGAGGGCGTGCCTGAAGAAGAGTGGCTAAATTTCCAGCCCAACAGCAACCTTCAGGTCAGTGTACGCATAACAAGGCCAGCGCCCCAAGCGCCCCAAGCGCCCATACGGGGGAGGCTAGCTATTTTCATGAGAGCTTGGGATACCTTGTCAGGAGATGCCTGGGTCAGGGACACAGCTCGCGGCCTGCGCCTGGAGTTTTACGTGCAACCCTTTCAGGCCTGCTGCCCTGTTCCTATAGTGATGTCCCAGATAGATTGTATAGCGTTAGACAAGGAGATACACAGCCTATACTAAAAGCAGGCGATTCGCCCCTGTTCAAGTCAAGGGAGTTTCTTCAGCCCCATATTCCTGGTGTGCAGGAAGGAGAAGGTGCGGCCAGTTATAAATCTAAGAGCTCTCAACGATTTTGTCATCTACCGCCATTTCAAAATGAGAGGATTCACCTGCTCAGGGACATCTTGAGACCAAACGATTGGCTCATGTGCCTAAAAGGCTACCTTTCGGACTCTCCTTAGCACCTTGGGCTTTTGCCAAGCTTCTAAGACCCGTAGGAGCTCATCTGAGAGAACAGGGCGTCCGGCTTATAATTTATCTGGATGACATTATCTTCATCGCTCAATCTCAGGAGCTAGTGCAACGACAGACCAGGCTGGCCATAGACTTACTGCACAGTCTTGGCTTTCTCAAACTGGGAAAAGTCAATTCTTTGTCCATCCATGAATCTGGAATTTCTGGGATTCGTAGTGGAGACCCCAACTGTGTCTCCAGGCAGCCAAGATACACTCCACCTAGAGAGAGATTCACAGACTCCTGCAGAGTAGCCTTGTTTCTCTTCAGGAGCTGGCGAGGGTGATAGGTTTATTATCCTCCTCCATCCAAGCAATATTTCCCAGTCCCCTTCATTACCGAGAGTTACAGAGGCTAAAGGGTCAGCACTTAGGCCACAGCCTTTATTAATCCCAAAACCTGACCCTTTCTTCTCAGGCGAGAGTAGAGCTCAACTGGTGGCTAGCTCACAAGGAAGCCTGGAATGGCAGGGCCATCTTCGGATCCACCTCAGACATCGTCATCGAGTCAGATGCCAGTCGCTCCAGTTGGGGAGCAAGATGTGGCTCGATAGCCACGGGAGGAACTTGGTCTCCACAGGAACTGGAGATGCATGTAAACTGACTAGAACTTCTTGCGGGTTCTTTCGCAGTTCGTTCCTTTGCCAGAGATAGAGTGAGTTGCTGTATCTTGCTAAAGATGGACAACGTGTCCGCAGTAAGATACATCAATCATCTGGGTGGCACCAAATCACGTCCGCTAGCGGTGCTAGCCAAAGACTTTTTTTTATGTCTGGAGCACCGGAACTCCATCACAGCAGAATATCTTCCAGGTCGCAGGAACACGATAGCGGACTGGCACTCCCGCCATTACACCGACTGCAGCGACTGGAGGCTCAACAGAAACATTTTTCTCTGCCTCCAACAAATCTGGGGCCCCTTCTCCAAGGATCTCTTTGCCACCCGCCTCAACACTCAACTTCCACTGTTCTACAGCTGGAGACCGGACCTTACGGCCTTGGCGGCAGATGCATTCCTACAGCTTTGGACAGAGGGGATTCACTATGCATTTCCCCCCTTTACCATGATAGCGAGGACCCTGGCGAAGGCCCGTCGGGAGGGAACAGAGCTGGTTCTCATAGCCCCTGTCTGGACCTCTCAGACCCGGTATCCAGTTCTTCTGGAACTTTCTACGGATTCTCCAATCCTTCTACCCCGCTTTCCAGAGCTTCTATCGGGTCCCCAAGGGCAATATCACCCCCTTCTCCTCAGCGGGTCCCTGACTCTAGCAGCTTGGAGGATTTCAGGGCAAGGTGGAGGACTCCAGTCATGTCCCTCAAGGCGATCAGTCTCATCGAGGACAGCTGGGCCCCTGCTACCCTTAAAAGATATTCCAACTCCTGGAATACCTGGAGGACCTGTTGCCAGGACCGAGGTTTTCACCCGGTTTCAGCATCTATAGAAGACATTCTCAATTTTCTGGCCTCCCTAGTGGAAAAAAGCCTCGCCTACAGGACAGTCAACGCCTACCGCTCAGCGATTTCAGCAGGCCATGATCTCATCCAAGGGGCCCCAGCAGGGGAGCACCCCCTGGTATGCAGATTACTAAAGGGTATTAGGCTTACGGTGCTGCCTCAGTCCCGTTATGACAAGCTTTGGGACGTCAATAGGGTACTGAATCTATTTTTGTCATGGCCACCTAATGAGGAGTTATCTCGTACGGCTCTCTCTGGCAAGCTTACTACTTTGCTCTGCTTGGTATCTTGAGTTTCGGATGCCAGAGGTCTGGATCTAGCAGGCAGGACTTTTTCTCCCGACGGGATTGTGTTTCATAAACGCAGGAGAACGAAATGCGATTCAAAAGTGATTTCTTACCTGCTTTTAAGGAACAACCCAAGCTTTGTCTAGTAAAATGTTTGAAAACTTACGAAGAAGTAACAGCTCCTCTCAGAACATCTCCTAGCGGTCAGCTACTGATAGCGATCCACAAACCTCACAGAGCAGTTTCTGCCCCTACATTAGCACGATGGGTGCGTTGGACCCTATCACAGGCAGGGTAGACACTCACCACTTTGGCGCCCACTCCATGCGAGGGGCTATGGCTTCCAAAGCCTTCCAAGTCGGTGTCCGTTTAGAAGACATCATGAGGATGGCTGATTGGGCAGGAGAATCGATCTTTAAACAGTTCTACCTGAAACCAGTAGAGCAGCCTGCATCAGTCGTGGTAAGTAAACTTTGAACAAGCATAATGTGGGCCTCCGGTCTTGACACAGAATACAGATTTTCCATAATAACTTGTTAGAAAGTCTTAAATCTATTAAAGACACGGAGGAGAGGATTTTCCCACCCGACGAGAGAAAATAGCAGCGCGTAACACGCTAGAGACTAATTATGTACATTGCTATGGATTGTTGATAATTTGATATTCACGTATATTTTTCAGAATAACACACTCATTTTCTCTCCCACCCGCAAGGGGATCTAGGGTTGTTATACGCATGATGTAATTCTGGTCTTTATCTTTCTTTTACAGCGCCTGCAGACAAGTCCGCTTGACCAGCAATTTTTATCTATCCCCCTTCCTAAGATGACTATAGTTGCAATTCTACTTATGGTCTTTTCGACAGCCAAGTTCGCAGCCTCGAAAGAGGAAGTTACATCATGTTCAGGACTATTTATGAGGATACCTGCTTACCCATTGGAGGACTGATGTCACATGTTGGTGACCACTGGGTGAACTTTAAAGGGGTGTCTCACTGGAAATGGAGTTCTTGTTTTTTTCACTCAGAGACATTGATAGACTTTATAGGTTATATTTTCTTGTTTGTTAAATATTGTTTGTTGCACCTTTTTATGCATATTGTTTTACTGCGCTCAGGTGCACAAAAATATCTTGCTGCTGAGCTTTCTACATATTTAAATAAAAGAAAGAGAAGCATAATGCTCGCCTTCGTGTCTTTAATAGAATTAAGACTTTCTAGTAAATTATTATGGAAAATCTTTATTGTTGTGCCTACAGTGCATAGAAGAACACAGAAGTTCAACATGCACACTGCAACCCATTAGGTTTATCATGCAATTATGGCTACACAACAAAGTGCTTCTTTTGTTCATCACAATGTTATGACTTGAACAAATGTAGGAAACTTCTTATTGCCTTGAAATCCAAATGAGCTCCACACGTTACGGCCTACATAACTAAAGATCATAGTATTCATTTAGTCATTCATGCTTGTTCGGCCCTTCTAGATCAAACAGAAGATGTTCTTTTGGTATAGCGGCACTGCTGACAACTAGGCATCCAATTGGTCCAACCACCTTTTGAAGGACCCTATGGATGTTGTTTGGCATTCCCTGACCCTCCTGTTGGTTTACTTTTCTGTTAAACGATGGCTACTGAAGTCTCAAACCTTTTCTTTCTAGAGAAAACTGACATTGAGCATAATTATATATATTACAGAGAAAGGGAAAGTAATTGCTTGTTTCCCCAGGGGGGATGGCACTCCAAACAGTGATGTGACTGCCAGAGAGATGCTTCATCCGTTTTGTAAAAAACGGAAAAGCAAATAAAGTGTCCTTTAAAATATGCAGTTTATTACGGCATTAGCCAAAGCTAGAAAAACAAACGGTACAACGCGTTTTCGCAGCTTCCTCGCTGCTTGATCACCTACAAATGAGTGCTCTGTGACAATGACATTGTGTAAATATGTCCACCATCACCCAACTCTATGATTCTACTACCTATTGTGGTCCCATTTTAGTTTTCATTGCCATCAGTTCTCAGCCTAGTTTGCTGTTAAACAGGGTTGCCATTTTGTAATAGCGATTACAGCTACTCTCGCATGCACTTAATTTCTCATCCTCTTTTGTTGAGACCTACATGGCAGCAAGAATATTGCTAGATTACAGGCATTTAAAACATTCTTCTATGTAATCAGTGATATGTTGTTAATTTGGACAATTCCTTGAAATTTAAAATGTATACCACTCATATTTCAATGTTAACCTGTAATAATAAAATAAACAGTGCTGCCACCTCTATTATAGATGTCATTTTTAAATACAGTGCATAGATCTTTGGTTCAGACATGTTTCTGACGCTTTCCAATAAAGTGCATAGTGCTTAACTTTTTGTAAACGGGTCATAAAGTGCATAGATCAAGCCTTGTATACAGATACATGTCTAACGCTTGCCAATAAAGTGCAAAGTGCTTACTTTATGTAACAAATCCTAAAGTGCAAAATGCATGAGGTTTCACTTGAGGTAGATTCATAAAGTGCATAGTGCTAATATTATATCTCTTATGTAAAGTAGATGTCTATATTAAAAAATCATAATAGGTCATAGGCATGAATTCAAGTTAAAACCTTCTGTATGTAAGTATTGGCAGCAGATGGCAGCTGTTATTTCAAGAGAGCAAATTCTCATTCTTATTAAAAGGAGAACCACCACGGAATAGAGATTTAAAGTACAAATTAAAAACACACATGAACACCACTAAATGAACAATCATATAACCACAAACAGGCACTAATCAATAATGTTAAAATCTTGAATATGATAAGATGTAATAAAACATCATATCACCAAACCTCACTTTCGCAATCTCTTATTAGTGTATAAAATATCAGCATAAAATTCAGAATGATCTTAAAATTCATATACACTGATGACCCAAAGTTTTCTCCACAGGGCAATAAGGACAATAAAAAGCAATTATTCTTGATGACCCATTTTCTTAAGTTCCTAAGTATGTATATAGCTCCTCATCAAGGTTATGGCCTTTAGGTTTTTTAGATCCGAAATCCAAGATATATCTAGTCTCCATTTGGTGTAGCGTCAGTTCTCTGTTGCCCCCACGAGGATTAGCTCGAACATGATATAATCCAAAAAATCTCAGGCTGTCCAATTTGCTTTCATGTATGTCTTTGAAATGGACTGCCATCGGTTAGGAAGGATCACCGTTTTTTATAGCTCTCATAAGCTGTAGAATTCTCAGTTTTAATTTGCCGATGGTACTGCCAATGTACCAGCGGTCACAAGAGCATAAAAGCGCATACACCACAAACTCAGTGTTACATGTATTGTGACTACCCAATTCTACAAGATTTTTTTTATAGGATGTATATAGTTTGTTTTGTTCTGAGCAAATTTGCAAGCTTCACATTTCAGGCATTTGAAGAAACCATTAGTGTTTTTGTCTAGCCAAGTGGTGGCATTTTGAATTTCGTTTAAGGGCAACAGAAAACTACTGACCAAAGAGTCTTTAATGGAGGTGGATTTTCTAAAAGTTATATTGACTTTTTCCTTTAAAACCGGTGCTAAAGCTTCGTCTGACTGAAGAACATGCCAATGTCGGTGTAATATCTTTCTTATCACATTGGCATGTGTTCCAAATGTAAGAATAAGTCTTATTGCGTCCTCTTGTTCTTTAGCTTCTGGTAATTTGTTGGTCGAGAGTAAAGCCCTGTGGTTAAAATTGCAGGCTTTTGTATATGCTCTCTCTAGGACAGCTTTTGGATATCTTTTTTTTAAAATTTTCGCCGCTGTAAGTTTGCACTCTTTTTCGACGCTTTCTATTTCACTGTAATTACGTCTTATTCTTACAAATTCGCCGTAAGGAATACTCCACTTTAGAGATGTGGGGTGATTACTTGTGGCAAACAGTGGCATATTGGAGCTTGTTGGCTTGCAATATAGTTCAGTAATAATTTCTTGTTGGTTTGTTTTCACCAATACATCGAGGAAAAATTATTTGTTGCCGACTATGTGTTTCAGTGAATTGTAAGTTTAGATTATTCACATTCAACATACTTACAAACTCAAGCCAATCTTTTTCTTCACCTTTCCAAAGGATAAAAAGGTCATCAATATACCTGAGCCATAAAACCACTTGATCGGTGTACCGGTGATTGCCTTCTGGCAAAGCTAGTGCCCATGGCAGCCCCTCTCAGTTGATTATAAAATATATTGTCAAATAAAAAGACATTATTATTGAGACACATTTCCATCATCTCCATTATCATTTCTCTATGGGGGAGATAGTTGAGAGACCAGCTGTCAAAGTACTTGCAGGCTTTTTTGCCATTGTTGTGTTGAATGGAGGTATAGAGTGAGATGACATCCAACGTGGCAAACATATATTCTTCCTCCCACACTATACCTTCGATCTTACTGAGGAAATCTTTAGTGTCTCGCAAGTATGATGGTAACGTGAATACAAGGGGTAGTAGAGTCTGGTCCACATATTTAGAAATGTTTTCGACAGAGGCTCCATTTAGAGTGACAATAGGTCAGCCTGGGGGAAGGGTCGGTTGTTTGTGGACTTTCGGGAGAAAGTAGATAGTAGGTATACTCGGGAATTTGTTGAAAAGAAACTGGCAGTCATCTTTATCAAGGAGATCCATTTCAGACCATTAATTAAGAAGAACCTCCACTTTGTGTTTTGTTTTCTCTGTTGGATTACTTTCCAGTTTCTCATAGCAATTTACATCCAGCAATTGTCTAGAAGCTTCCCTTATGTAATCTGTGCGGTTTTGAATAACCACATTGGTGCCTTTATCTGAGGCTTTTATGACAATGCTTTTGACTCCCTGTAGATCTTTAAGGATTTGTCTTTCTTTAAATGAAAAATTCAATTTTATTTTGATTTTTTGTAGTCTGGCTTTCTGAAGATCATGGATAACTAAATCTTGGAAGGCTTCTATTTTTCTCCCCGGTTGAAATAGGGGATTGAACCTGGATTTGGCCTTTAATTTGCTTTAATTTAATTTGCCAATCTGTCTCTATGTTTAACATTTCCATGGAGATATCAGAGGACAATGCCTCCATATTCGCAAAGGACTCCAGTTCCGCCAGGTTCAATAAGGTATCCAGATCTTCAATAGCGACTGATGTTTTCCTTGTGGGATGATTTTAGATTTTTCTTTGGGTGGATTCGACAAAAATAATTTTTTTAATCTAATTTTGCGCATGTATTTAAAGAAGTCAATCCTTGTTTCTGCATAGTCATATGGGAAAGTTGGACAAAAGTTGAATCCGTACTGGAGGACTTTTGTTTGATCCTGGCTGAGTATATAATCCGACAGATTAACGCTATTGTCCATGCTAGATGTGTGTGTGTATATATATATATATATATATATATATATATATATATATATATATATATATATTTTCAATGAAAAAACTTTGTTAAAGGGACGTTATGGTAACGTTGCACTACTAAAAACCTATGGAATTCAGTGAAAAAAACTTTGTTAAAGGGACGTTATGGTTCCAAGTAAAACCGAAAAACCCTTGAAATTCGCCAGTTATGGTAAGATAAGCAACCATAACTCGTGCCACCACCGTGCACTGCTAAGACTAACACCCAGGACATCAAAGATGACATCACAAATATCATTGATTACATCACATGTCTAGCCCCTTCTTTTTTGTTCACTGCCATATCTAGGCCAGGTGGGTTTATTTACTGACAGTCAGAAACTTACATTTCTAAAGGTATTACATTTATAGATATTGCTATTCTCACATGTTCTTACACTACTTTCCTTAGAATTTAATCGCATATTATGATGTACATATAGGGGTAGAAGCAGGCCTGAAACGCAGCAATAATTTTTGTGCGTGCATACAATCATGTAGATTATACACATTTGCTAATGCTACTGCCTCTTGTTTCCTTACTTTACTCTCCATATATAAGCCCCATATTTGTATGCATTGTAGTCTATTTATGTTTTGTGTGCATTAGTAGAAGTATGCAGTAAGTGATGCATTATTAGCTACCTAGTACATGTTTCACAGTACAGAAAAGTCTGATACAGAAGCATTCACCGTTTTATTATAAAACGTTGGAAAATTACAAATATAGCACCTCTGTGGTGTATGCTGTAGCCAATACCTACATTTCTGTATGAGTAGGTTACTTTACTAGAAGGAACACTGCTATGGAATGTTCTTTAGAACGCTACATTGCGTGATGAAGTATGTAATTTATTACACATCTCCCGATAATCCCCGATACTTTTTTGCCAACATTACATTCACAACCCCTTGTATGAAAAGCAAATTCACATGTGAGGTCATCAGTGATGTCACCAATGATATTTGTGATGTCATCTTTGATGTCCTGGGTGTTAGTCTTAGTGCACAGTGGTGGCGCGAGTTATGGTTGCTTAGCTTACCATAACTGGAGAATTTCAAGGGTTTTTCGGTTTTACTTGGAACCATAACATCCCTGAAAAAAGTTTTTTCACTGAATTTCATAGGTTTTTATTAGTGCAACTTAACCATAACGTCCTTTTCTATAGACGAAGACCACTAGCATCCTAGGTCCAAGTGGGAACCCTGGGCTGTAAAAAAAAGATTTTTCTTCCCAAACCGGGATGCCTGCGGCACCCCGGTGTAGGAAAGAAAATCTTTTACCAAGATGGCCACCATGGAAAGGGAAGGCGAAGTGTATAAAGAGAACACAACAGGGCATCAGCAGGAGGTGTGGGGGAACAAGAGGTCAACAAGGGGCATCATAGGAGGGTAAACAAGAGCAAGACACGGGGCATGAGCAGGGTGGGGGGAACAGGGGAGACACGGGGCATGAGCGGGGCAGTGGTGGGGAACAGGGGAGACACAGGGCATGAGCGGGGGTGGGGGGAAGAGGGGAGACACCGGGCATGAGTGGGGGGTGAGGGGAACAGGAGGGAGACACGGGGCATGAGCGGGGTGTGGGGGAACAGGAGGGAGACACGGGGCATGAGCGTGGGGTGGGGGAACAGGAGGCAGACACGGGGCATGAGCAGGGGGTTGGAGGGGAACAGGGGATACATGGGGCATAAGCGGGGAATGGGGTAACAGGGGAGACACGGGGCATGGGTGGGGGGGAAAAGGAGAGATACACGGGGCATGGTTGGGGGAACAGGGGAGACACTGGGCGTGAGTGGGGGGTGAGGGGAGACACGGGGCATGAGCGGGGATGGGGGGGAACAGGGGAGACACGATGCATGACCGGGGGGTGGGGGGAACGGGAGGGAGATACGGGGCATGAGCAGGTGGTGAGGGGAGACATGGGGCATGAGCGGGGGGTCGGGGGGGAACAGGGGAGACACGGCGCATGAGCGGGGGGTGGGGGAAAAAAGGAAGCAGACACGGGGCATGAGCGGGGTTTGGGGGAACGGGAGGGAGACCAGGGGCATGAGCAGGGGGTCGGGCGCAACATGGGAGACACGGGGCATGAGCGAGAGGTGGGGGAACAGGAGGGAGACACGGAGCATGAGCGGGGTGGGGGGCAACAGGGGAGACACGGGGCATGAGCGGGGGTGGGGGGAACAGGAGGGACACACGGGGCATGAGCGGGGGGTGGGGGGAAAGGAGGGAGACACAGGGAATGAGCGGGGGTGGGGGGAAAAGGAGGGAGACACGGGGCATGAGTGGGGGTGGGGGGAACACGGGGCATGAGCGGGGGTGGGGGTAACAGGAGGGAGACACGGGGCATGAGCGGGGGGTGGGGGTAACAGGGGAGACAGGGCATGAGCGGGGGGAACAGGAGGGAGACACGGGGCATAAGCGGGGGTGGGGGTAACAGGAGGGAGACACGGGGCATGAGCAGGAGGTGTGGGGGAATGGGAGGGAGACAGGTCATGAGCAGGGAATGGGGAAAAGGAGGGAGACACGGGGCATGAGCGGGGGGCAACAGGGGAGGCACGGGGGCATGAGCGGTGGGTGCGAGGGAAAATGAGGGAGACACAGGGGTGGGGGGAACAGGGGAGACACGGGGTATGAGCGGGATGTGGGGGGGAAAGGAGGGAGACACGGGGCATGAGCGGCGGGTGGGGGGGAACAGGGGAGAAACATGGAATGAGCGGGGGTGGGGGGAAAAGGAGGGAGACAGGGCATGTGCGGGGAGTGGGGTGAACAGGCGAGAGACACGGGGCATGAGCAGGGGGTGGGGGGAACAGGGGAGACACGGGGCATGAGCGGGTGATGGGGGAACAGGGGAGAGGCACGGGGCATGAGCGGGGGAACAGGAGAGAGACACGGGGCAGGGGGTGGGGGCAACAGGAGGGAGACACAGGGCATGAGCGGGGGGTAGGGGCAACAGGAGGGAGACACCAGACATGAGCGGGGGGTGGGGTAACACAAGGGAGACGCGGGGGTAACACGAGGGAGACACAGGCCATGAGCGGGGGTGGGGGGAACAAGACAGACACGGGGCATGAGTGGGGGGTGGGGGGGAACAGGAGGGAGACACGGGCCATGAGCAGGGGGTGGGGGGGTACAGGAGGGAGACACAGGACATGGGTGGGGGGTAACACGAGGGAGACAGGGCATGATCGGGGGGTGGGGGAACAGGAGGGAGACACGGGGCATGAGCGTGGGGTGGGGTGGTACACGAAGGAGACATGGGGCATGAGCGGGGGTGGGGGTAACACGAGGGAGACACGGGGCATGAGCAGGGGGTGGGGGTACAGGAGGGAGACACGGGGAATGAGCGGGGGGTGGAGGGTACAGGGCAGACACAGGGCATGAGCGGGGGTGGGGGGTAACACGAGGGAGACACGGGGCATGAGCTGGGGGTTGGGGGAACACGAGGGAGACAAGGGGCATAAACGTGGTGTGGAGGATAACACGAGGGAGACACAGGGCATGAGCGGGGGTGGGGGAACAGGGCAAACACGGGGCATGAGCGGGGGTGGGGGTACAGGAGGGAGATACGGGGCATGAGCGGGGGTGGGGAGTACATGAGGGAGACAAGGGGCATGAGCGGGGGGTGGGGGGAACAGGGCAGACACGGGGCATGAGCGGGGGGTGGGGGGAACAGGGCAGACACGGGGCATGAGCAGGGGGTGGGGGATAACATGAGGGAGACACGGGGCATGAGCGGGGGTGGGGGGAACACGAGGGAGACACGGGGCATAAACAGGGGGTGGGGGATAACACGAGGGAGACAGGGGGCATGAGCAGGGGGTGGGGGGAACAGGGCAGACACGGGCATGAGCGGGGGTGGGGGGTACAGGAGGGAGACACAGGGCATGAGCGGGGGTGGGGGGGAACAGGGCAGACACAGGGCATGAGCAGGGGTGGGGGGAACATGGGAGACATGGGGCATGAGCGGGAGGTGTGGGGGAACGGGAGGGAGACAGGGTATGAGCGGAGGGGGGAACAGGAAGGAGACATGGGATATGAGCAGGGGGTGGGGGGTAACACAAGGGAGACGCGGGGGGTAACACGAGGGAGACACGGGGCATGAGCGGGGGGTGGGGGGAACAGGACAGACACGGGGCATGAGTGGGGGGTGGGGGGAACAGGAGGGAGACACTGGGCATGGGTGGGGGGTAACACGAGGGAGACATGGGGCATGAGCGGGGGTGGGGGTGGGGGGAACATGAGGGAAACACGGGGCATGAGCTGGGGTGGGGGTGAACAGGAGGGAGACGGGGCATGAGCGGGGGGTGGGGGAACAGGAGGGAGACACGGGGCATGAGCGGGGGTGGGGGAACAGGAGGGAGACACGGGGCATGAACGGGGTAGGGGGAACAGGAGGGAGACACGGGGCATGAGCGGGGGAAGGGGGAACAGGGCAGACATGGGGCGGGGGTGGGGGTACAAAACGAGGGAGACACAGGGCATGAGCGTGGGGTGGGGGGTACACGAGGGAGACACGGGGAATGAGCGGGGGTGGAGGGAACAGGGCAGACAGGGCATGAGCGGGGGTGGGGGTAACACGGGGCATGAGCGGGGTGGGGGAATACGAGGGAAACACGGGGCATAAACGGGGGTGGGGGATAACACGAGGTAGACACAGGGCATGAGCGGGGGGTGGGGGAACAGGGCAGACACGGGGCATGAGCAGGGGGTGGGGGTACAGGAGGGAGACATGGGGCATGAGCGGGGGTGGGGGATAACATGAGGGAGACACGGGCCATGAACGGGGGATGGGGGAACAGGGCAGACACGGGGCATGAGCGGGGGTGGGGGGTACAGGAGGGAGACATGGGGCATAAACGGGGGGTGGGGGATAACACGAGGGAGACGCGGGGGTGGCGGGAACACGAAGGAGACACGGGGCATGAGCGGGGGGTGGGGGGAACAGGGCAGACACGGGGCATGAGCGGGGGTGGGGGGTACAGGAGGGAGACATGGGGCATAAACGGGGGGTGGGGGATAACACGAGGGAGACACGGGCCATGAGCGGGGGGTGGGGGAACAGGGCAGACATTGGGCATGGGTGGGGGGTACAGGAGGGAGACATGGGGCATAAACAGGGGGTGGGGATAACATGAGGGAGACACAGGACATGAGCGGGGGGTGGCGGGAACACGAAGGAGACACGGGGCATGAGCGGGGGTGGCGGGAACACGAAGGAGACACGGGGCATGAGTGGGGGGTGGGAGAACAGGGCAGACACAGGGCATGAGCAGGGGGTAGGGGGTACACGAAGGAGACACGGGGCATGAGCGGGGGGTGGGGGGTGGGGGGTACACGAAGGAGGCACGGGGCGGGGGTGGGGGTAACACGAGGGAGACAGGGGGCATGAGCGGGGGGTGGGGGTAACAGGGCAGACACGGGGCATGAGAGGGGGGTGGGGGGAACACGAGGGAGACACGGGGCATAAACAGGGGGTGGGGGATAACACGAGGGAGACAGGGCATGAGCGGGGGGTGGGGGGAACAGGGCAGACATGGGGCATGAGCGGGAGTGGGGGTACAGGAGGGAGACACAGGGGGGAACAGGGCAGACACGGGGCATGAGCGAGGGGTGGGGGGAGCATGGGAGACAGTGTATGAGCAGGGGGTGGGGGGAACATGGGAGACACAGGGCATAAGCGGGGGGTGGGGGGGGAACAGGGGACACACGGGGCATGAGCAGGGGGAACAGGGGAGACAAGGGGCATTGGCGGGGGTTGGGGGAACGGGAGGAAGATATGGGGCCTGAGTTTACAGTGTGCAGCCCGCAGATCCTGCCCCTCGGCCCTCCGCAGGCCCCCGTGTGGCGATGGCGTGAGTGGGGGTGGAGGGGAAAGGAGGGAGACACAGGGCATGAGCAAGGGGTGGGGGGAATGAGAGGAAGACACGGGCATGAGCGGGGTGGGGGAACGGGAGGAAGACACGGGGCCTGAACTTACTATGCAGGCTGCAGATCCTGCTCCTCAAACGACAAACAAAGATGGCGGGCGTCTCTCAAAATACGACGCACTGCACGCTTCACCGCAGCCAATGGGAGGGCACGTCAGATGCCCGCGGACATCACGCAAGCCGCTCACCCTATCCCCGTTCTGTCCGCGGAGCGAACAGGGAAGTCTGTCCGCAGACCGACCACAGATATCACTAATTTTTGTGAACTACATTTTGGTCAAATTTGCAAAATCACGCTTTCAGGACCAAGCCACTGCTCCTGGTCCAAATTTGGTAAAAGTCTGTCCAGCGGTTTGGGCTGTATTTGAGCAATTTTTTTTCCCCATTCAGTCTATGGGAAAAAAAAGTTCTGGGACCCCCCCCCTTATAACTTGGCCCCCCCCTGGACGAATCCTCACCAAACTTTGCAAAAATATTCAGAGTGGGCCATATACTTCATTTGCAAAGTTTGGTGAGGATTCGTCCAGGGAGAGCGAAGTTATAAGCTGCCCAAAAAGTGCTCTTCCTATGGAAACTGCAACTTAACCATAACTACATACCATGGCCATGTAATATATATTTTTTAAATATCGTTATTCCACGCTCTTATAAATCCTCAGCGTGTAACAGCTATTCCAATGAAGAGCATCCCTGGTTACTTCCCAGTACAATCTACATTACTTCATTATTCGTGTATGGTTTCACTCTTGATGACAGTGTTGTGGGAAGAACAAAACAACAAGAGAGGCTATGTGACATGGCTCCATGTCTATGTTTGTAGTAGGGGTTATGACCATTTTCTAAACCTAAATGAGCATGTCAGCTGCCAGTATCTAGCAAGCTTATTCTCCGGTAGCATTTAACGCACCTTGACCACAGCTACCCTTTGAAGCAGAAGTTGCAGGAGCAAGTAAAATAAGCTAATTAGGTAAATGCATGTAGCTTAACTTCCCCACCCACTTCAGTTTGCGAAAATGTTTTATTTGAAGAATGGCATATGCCACTGCAGATACAGGTACATGCAGGCACAGCTCCAGATCAGAATTTGAAGTGGCATTATTTTACTATCGATTTTTTGAAGTTGAGAGATAAGTTAGGGTTTTAAGAAATCATACAAATAATTTCCATTGCCAATGGGGGTATTTACTAGGAGAAGTGAACATATATATTTGAACGCAAAAACAGATACCTTTCAGTAATCCATACATACATACATACATACTTCACGCATGCTTAAAAGGTGCATTTTTACCTCAAAGTTCCTCTCCAGAGCAGGCAGTAGTGATATTCGAGTCCCTTCCTGTTGTAATGAACTGCTGCTACCAGTGATCTGATCCCATCTCTGGGGCTGTGTGGTTTTAGGCAGGGGCCAAGCCCCTTATCTTTTGTTGAGAGTATTATTGCTGTTGGTTTGTTTGTTAGTATTATATTGTCTCTTTTTAGACAGTATACATTGCTGGTAGACCGCTTACCTGTAGGGATACACGCAGGTACCAAGGCAGGCGGTTGTAGGCAGACACCGGGTGTGGTAGTATCTGTGCACATTATGGATTGTTTGTGGTGGGATGGGATGAAGAGGGTGGTGCTGGGTTTCATTATTGGGAGCATATAGTAGATTGTTATGGAGGGCTGTGGTTGGGGTAACAGAGGAAAGTAGTGGTGGGTTATGTTTAGGTGTGTTCCCTTTGCTGGAGAGGTGCAGCGTTTTGAAATGCAGGTGCAACAATGGCAGTAGTAGTTCTGATATTTGGGGGGTGTTGCAGAGGCAAGGCCAGTGACCATGAACGAGAGGCCACTGAAACATTTGAGCTTGTTATCTGGGGTGGCCAGGGGGACCATCTGGCAGGTGCAGAGGTGATGGGAGCCAGTGCAGTCCAAGAGGATAACTTGATCTGGAGGTAGTGGGGTTATTAGTTCTAGCACTTTCTGCGAGATGGACAGAACCATTAACTGAGTGGTATCTGATGAGGACCCTGTGTAGGCGCTGAACATCGGGTGCGCTCCCATCTTCTGAGTGTTGCCTTTGGGAGGTATGGAGTAGTAGTCGTCGTATAGAATTATTTGACAGCATAAATCCGTAAAGTGAAACATGTAAGCAACATGTATTCTATGCACCGATTGTGAATATTTAGCCCAACGCATTTATACAAAATCCCTTTAACACAAGGTAAAACATATTAATGAAGGCATTCGTCGTACACAGGGAGTCATGTGCAGACACTCCATCAAAAACACAGACAGATGAAAGGACGTTCTAATTTAAATTCCTGCGATAAACATAACAATTATGGATATTACAGGGCTCGGTCCATAAATCTCTTTGTGCTCTTGGATTGGAGTCAAATCCTTACCACTAAGTGGCATCCACTCCCTCTGAACACCTGCCTTCCATCTGCCAGACGTGGCTCTAAAAGCCTCTCTTTTAATCCAGAAGAACATGTCACTTGACTTATTCAAAGACGTTTTTGTAAATATTCATAGCAGACAAACACCTCAAGCAGGAATTAGCAGTGTTCATGTTTTCACAAAATATGCTAACATTTCTAAGAAACTTCTATGTATAAATGCAGTGTTTTACAGATTTGTTCTTAAATAAGGAATCAAAGACGCAGTCTCCATTTTATCAACACCAGTCAGCACAGACAGAATGGACAAAGACGTTATTGTTTACTAAAAATATAAACCTATTTCATACACCAACCAGCATAAATTAAATTGCGTTGTGACAAAAGTCAAAGCATTTTTTTTTTAAAACAGTTGAAAGTACTATTATTTTTAAAATATGTCTAAACTCTATCCGGTCTTTTCCTGTAGCCAGATGTTATTATTTCTAGTGCAATGTTTTCCAAGTTGCTTCACAACCTAAACTAACTAAAACAGTATTCTTAATCAGAGTGCATCAGAAAACTGGTCTGTCCCGTACTGCATTAGCATGCTGAAAGACTTCAATATATTTTCCAATCAGAATCAAATTATCAGAATTCCGGATTATATCCGCAACTGGCCAGAGGACTGTGATGGTGGGGCCGTGTGAGATGAATATAACACATCTACAGTTTCTATCAATCTATCGCAGATTCATTGGTTTACCATAGATATGTCATGGAACAGAGTATGGTCGTGGCCAGGTCAGCAACGAGCCCCAACCTGTCACATGGTTGCAGCATAATTTACTCTCTGAGCCAGTGGTCAAAGTGTGCGAAAAGAAGAACAAGCTACTTACCAACTGGTAACGTTCTTTCGACTGGACGTCGTCGACGCAGGACGCCCTCTGCTGAAAATGTTTCCAAAGTACACAGCTGTGGACATTGCATGTCAAAGATGCGGAGAATGTTGGAGGACACAATCCATTTGAAGTAATGGAACTATGTTCCCTGCTGGCCTGCCCCAGGGGTGGACTGGCCTATATAGGGAACTCTGGAGATTCCCCGGTAGGCCTCGGCTTTTTGTGTGGTACCATATTTTATTTCCAAATATTCTCATAGGGAAAGGGTTGGGCTTGCTCAACATCTGTAATATCGGGTCACTTTGAAAAATATTTCCAGGGCCTCTTACGGTTCTAAGTCCAACCGTGATCTGCCCCCACACACCCATGCTAACTCTGACGCGTAATACAAACCTCCAAACAAACGCACCCGCAGTCCAGTGTAGCGCACAGAGGTGCAAGTTCCAACTTCTTCCTGCACTTTTATTTTTAAACAAAACCATTCCGGAAGGGTTGTTTTTTTAAATAAAAGTATAGAAACAGTAAAACGTAATTGAAAAAAGTAGAGAAGGACCGGTCCCAACCTCTTCGACTACTGCTCTGAGCGAGCAGTTGTTTATCCACAGACACGTACCATCTCAACGACTGCCTGCTTGTGCAACATCTCATCGATGTGCAATAAAGCAGTGGAGAGGGGACTTGCAGCACTTGAAAAAAAAATCATGATCTTTCAGTTCATAACTGCAGAGTTCTACTCGGATGAAAAGTGTAATGGATTAGCCGTGACCTGGCAAGGATACATAAGAACAGCATAAAAACAGCATCATTGTTAAAGTCTACTTCTGATTCCAAGTCCCAGATCTTGAGGAAAACGGAGTACAACAATCCGACTTAATCCTAATGATGCTACAGTTACTGATGTTAAGGTGTTCCTCCCCTTTTTTTATATGCAAGAATGATTGAGACGCAACCTGTAGGAGACCCCGAGCATAGGAGTACAACACCTTACTGAATGAAAACCCAGGGAGACTTTGGATGGACCCTCTTGAGAGTCCCATGTCGATCAGCCCAGATGTATTTGTATTTGATTTATTTGTAAAGCGCGGCCAAGCCCTGGGGCATCTGGGCGCTCGGCATACATGTTACACAGGCATAAATATACAAGCAGTCTTAGAGGTTACATAGGCAAAAATATACAAGCAGTAGAAAACTATTAAAGAAAGTGATACAAAAATACAGGCAGATATTATACAATTTGAAACATATATACCGATAACCGACAGCTAAACTGGTGCCCCTGGTTTAATAGACAGAGCCTTATGTTTTATGATAGTGTGGACCTCTTTCGTCGATGTAATCTGCCAAATCAATCCACGGTACACTTGTGTAATATTACAAACGTTGCTCCTAACAGAGGAGCTCTCTACTAGTACTTGAAATAAAACAATACTTTAAAGTTCTCCTTTCATCCCTTTCGGTGTCAACAATTTCACATTAGCTATAATAATATTGAAGTAGGTCCAGTGGGATAACCTTGAGGATAAATGCATTCACATTTGGTAAATAAGTACTTAAATAGACCAGGGGGTTCACTTTGAAAACCAGTGCTTTCACATTTGGCAAATAAATACTTAAATACGTCGGAGCAGCGTCAACTCACTGCGGGTAGACAGAAAGTCACATGGACATACAACACTTAACACAACAATCAACAATCACCCAGTCCGGCTACCGGGCCGTAATCCACCTCTAATTTGAACTAGGCAAGCCCCCCAGTGCGGGAAAAAACGTGATAGTTGGAACTGTACCAATCCTAACCCGCAGACCTTGGTGGGCCTCTGGAAAATGAGCAGGAACCTTCAACTATTAGAGTGAACAAAACCCCTACGGGCACCACAGTGTCTTAGGCATTGAGTACTCTGTCGGCCAAAACCGACCTCATTATGAAACGAGTTAAGTGATCCTCCACGCCCCCACAGAGCAACTGACAAAGAAAACCCTCTCAGCGCCACCGGGACGGGCACGGATAAGAATACTTTTCCTGATGATCCTTCACCTCCCACGTGTTACCGCAAGCCGGCCCTGCAGATACCTTTCTGTCTATGTAGGGATTTACCACAAATAAAGTCGCTCATTCACTAATGGGGTTACATTTAAACTCTTTTCTGTACTACTACAATTGACAAGCTAGACCAAACGTAAAGTAGACCGCATGATATGGCAATCACCTGTCATCAAAACGAACCAACATAGAAAAGCAATTACTATTCAGTACAAATCATAATTACTAACAAATGATTGCTGCTAGCATCTTTCCTAGAATCCATCCAATATAAAGACTGGGGTCTGAATAATAACGGCCAGGAAAACGAGACAGTCATGGCACCAAAGAGGTACTTAGATTGCAAACTCAATTTTCATGGATTGCAATTCAAATCCAAGCGGTGTGGATATAGTAGCTGGTTCCCAAACACGGCATTTGGGAATATTGGCACCTAATCGCTGCAGGCAGGAAAAAGAGACAGTTGAATTTAGCCTCTCAGATTATCTAAGGTATGCCAAGCAATAGCTTTATAATGACAGCCAAGACTTACACATTGTAAGACAGGGTCTCCGCTTCTATACGTTTGTTTCTGAGGAATACAGAGGGAAGTGCTGAGCTGTGTTAGTGATGACATTATTGGCCCTGCAAATTGTGCCCTGGGTAGATGAGCGAAGTCACAAATTCTGCGAGCTCCGTTCCACAAACTTTCTCTGTTGGCAGATGTAGGAACACTAGAACTGCCACATGATGTATGACCAATGTGCTTGCGGAGATGATGGGGGTGATCACTATCAATCAGAAAGAACTTGTCCTACTAATGGACACCTTACCACCACAGATTCCTCAGCTTTCCAAGAATCCCACAGAATCATTTATTTCACACTCTTCAAAACTCAATTGCTTCTAGTCACTTCATCACTGTGTTCGAGTCATGTTTGCTTCCAGGATTTAGATGGCGGGGGGTTGCCAGAAATAAATATTTTGAACACGGCTCTGAATGTCATGAGGCTGGTGGTGTATATCGGGTCAAGGCATGGCATTGAAACAAAATTCTTTGCGTAATTCTGCATCTAGTTATGGGGACAGTTGGCCGTTTTGTGGTCTGCAGCATTAGGGTTTGAGTTTTTCTAGGGGGGGCAAGAGGGGACAGTTTTGCATAGGCATTTGTATGTGAGGTGCAGGATTATGAAGCAGATCAATGGGTAGCCCCTGCTTTCCTGCTCCACCGAAGCCTGAGAGCACCCATTCCTGGCCTAGGTCAGGCACAGTCCCAGTGGACACTACCATCTCACCCCCAGAGCCGCTGGGTATGGAGTAGAGCTGCAGCTGCCAAATAAAATTGCTGTTAACAGGAAATGGGTTAAACCCTGAGTTTTTAGACAATTTAGCAACACAGACATCAGAGTCAATTTTATAGGGATCTCAACTGAGACCCCTGTTTATTTATAAAAACAAATTCTTATAACACCTTTCCCTTTTCTATTTTCTATGATTCCCCTGGGTTGAGCATCAACTAAATGGGTGCCTGCAACATCGGCTCACCCTTCCTTGGAGGAGTCTTGGGGACCCGTTACCTAACCTCAAGTAGAGCCCACTTGAAGTGCAAGGCCCGAGGATGGCCTCTGTGGGTGGTCCCATCTCCCTAGGTGACCTCAGGCAGACCGCCACACTATCCTGCTACATGTCAGGGTACCTCCCCCTCTGCCCCCTTTTTTCCATTTGATATCCATACATATACTTAACATCCTACCCCTACATAACATTCTCCCTAATACGTTATGCCTACTACAGTAATTCAGTATATGCATGTATACATTTACATACAACATATATACAATATATAAACATACAACATGTATACAACATATAAAAACACTGCCAAAATAAGGGAAACTGCTGCAGCCACTCACCCCTTCACAGTACCCTTGTCCTGTCTCCGGTGGTGGGGGTGTTGCTGTTGGGGGCATGTCACTAGGTGTGGCTCGGGTCTGGTCCCACAGTTAATTCTTCTGGGTTGCTCCATCCACCAAGTGGGGCCATCCATGATCACTGCATGGCCAGCGCTTCCAAAAGTCTTTGGATGGCCCTCTGCGCACGTGGGGCACATCCAAACTCATTGGCGCTCCTGTGGCTTTTGTCAATATTCTAGGATTGCCCCATAGGGCGTGGTGTC
This sequence comes from Ambystoma mexicanum, assembly GCF_040938575.1. Lineage (NCBI taxonomy): Eukaryota > Metazoa > Chordata > Amphibia > Caudata > Ambystomatidae > Ambystoma > Ambystoma mexicanum. The sequence continues at coordinate 1,004,591,469 of NC_090922.1, read as the reverse complement.
CACCCGCGTTCACCGGCGCACCCCACGCCCATCTGCAATTTTCAGGATTACCCCGTTTCCATGGGGGTCACCCACATCATCACCATTAGTATTTCAACCGCCATCCTGTGTGCCGTGCAGACGCTGCCAGAATCACTGCTGCACCCAGGCGCAACTTAAGAATCAGATGGAGTCCATGGGGCTACCTCCATCATCCCAGCCGTTACCCTGCGGCCTCCACTGCTTCCCAGCCGTCCTCTATGCAATGTGTCGTGAGATGGAGGGGTGGCCCAAGAGACTTCACCCGGGATGATTCCTGAGGCAGCTCAGGGTTTTCTCAGCCCACTCTTCACCCGGGCTAGCCGGAAAGCAAGCCTGGGACTTTCTTCACTGCCCTGCTGGGTGGAGCAAACTTCCTGCTCGTTACCTCCTGGGCCGCGTCTGACATACAAAGGCCAGGAGGAATTTTAGAAGTATGCCCGCCTCGATGACCACGAGGTGGGTAAACTAGGGTAAGGGCGGGCTGCCTGGTTTGGACCACTCCCTCACACGGCCCAGACTGGGCTGTTATTCAGCCCGGGCAGTCCCACACACACCACGCAGGCTCTTTATGAAGCCTGGCAAGTCCAGTTCAACACCCGCCATGGCCGGGGGCGGCTGAGCAGCCCCTGCCAAATAGCTCGACCCCCGGCTAGCTCTCTGGGGAACTCCCCTTGCATTGCATCACTGCTTCTGTGCCCTGGGGGCTGCTCGAGGCAGCACCCACCCTCCCCCCATCCCAGGGTGAAATTTGCTTTTCTTCTTTCCCTCTGGTCTCTGCTTCTCTCTTTTTTCAAGTGTCTCTTTCTGTCACTTTTCTCCTTTAAATCCTCTTTGGCTTCTTTTCTGTGGGATGTATTTACCCATGCATCCGAGCCCTACCTCAAAACTGTGCAGTACTGACATGGAAAACCTCATGATGGCCAGTGCTTCCCAGAAAATGCACAGGGAAATGCATGAAGAATAGGCTGCCACCCATTTTTGCCGATGTTATGGGCACAGAAGGACACTGCCTAAAACCACCATTGGTCTACCCACACAGTAGTCTGAAACCATTGGGAATGGCAATGCTGATTGCCAAAAGCAAACCCATAACTGTTGGGAATTCATTTTCTTAAATCCCAAAAATGGGTGCAGTACCAGTACTCACCACTATCCAAAAGCCGGCAGTTTAAAACCACCCTGTGTTTCTCTGAAGGCAAGCCAAAATGCCTATTTTCAAACATTGCAACCTGTGCAAAATATTCACTGAACACCAGCAGACATTTGGCAGAATGGAGTTTTGTGTGCCTACAAAATCTGGGAAATGAAGAGCCCAGAACAATGCTTATAACAAAACTGGCTGAGCTATGGAGTCAGCAGTTTAAGTTGCACTGGATTTAAAGACACTAAAATCGAAAATGTTTAGATTAAATGAGTGACCTATGTTTGGTGTCACATGCCTTTGTAACTGTTTAAATGTCATAGTTTTAAACTTAGAATCAGCCTTCTAGCTGCATATGTGAAAATGTTTAGTTTTATTTGAATGCAGAAACTGGGGAACAGAAATGACAGCTTAAAGAGATTCCAATTTGCCTGGCAACTACCCCCATCAGGAGTGAAACTTGAGTCACAGCTGTGTTCCCAGGCCTAGCTGCCCTTTTGCTGCTCACACTAAGGATATGCCATCTATCTGATAATTGAATTACCTGTGCTCTGCAGGAAAGTGAACAAAGCCCTGTCCTGGCTCAGGCAAAGGTTTTATTGGCAGGAGTCGTAAATGGTCATAAAAAGTGGCTTCCTCCTGAGGAAAGGGGAGGAGCACTGCCTGTGAGAGCAAGCTGGCTTGGCAGAACTGGAAAAACCAGAAATTCAACCTTGTGCTGAGGGTAAACCACACCCCTTTGGAGCCAGAACATAACTTTAAAAAGATGAATAACTCATAGAGCGGACATGTGAAAATTTTATAAATGACACCATAAATCTTGTGATTTTTCTGCCCACATTTTAAGAGGTTTTTAGAACCGGTGGCGTGTTCAGGGGGGTTTCAGCGGAAAAGTGGATATAACTCTAAATGTATGCATGTTAAAAATCTGAAACTTCATCAGTTAATGTCCATACTCCCTGTGCACATGTATGTAAAGTTGGGTCAATGTCAGAAATTGCAAAATCAGTTAAAAAGTGAAATATGTGCCATTTCTGAATGCAAGCTCCCAGGAAGAGCAGAGTTTGAACAGGGGATACCTCCTGTAATGCATGATGGGTGCATATGATTTTAAAACAATATGTACCTCTGCAAATATGTATTTGTTTCAAATCTAGATTTGTGTGTAAGTTGACAGGAGGAGTGGACTTTCTGCAGGCTGTAAAATGACATCACTCTGACCCAACCTAGCTCCCCCAATCAAATGATAAATGGAAGTTTGACCAATTAGAAGCTGAGAGAGAGGTAGGGTCAGTGATGCTAGAACACACCCACATTCTAAACACATAAAAGCAGACAGACAGGACAGATAGGGACCTTCAATTCCATCTGCAGCGGGACGCTCTGCCGGAAAAATCCATACTTTACCTCCATCAAACCTCCAGAGAGCCAAACTAGAGACTTCAATCTATCCAGAACTAAGAGACCAGACCAGAGAGAAAGCAGTGCTGTACCCAGAGAGACCCAGACCAGCAGAGAGAGCTGACCCAGATCACTGTGAAGTGCAGAGGCCAGACCAGACCAGACCAGAGTCCAGTCTAAAACCCTGACCAGATCCGTGATGAGGCCCATTTCACTCAAGAATATAGTGTGAGTACCTAGAAAACTGTGCAGAACCAATCTCTTAGTTAAAATAATATAATTCAATCCATTTTTAACCTAAGTAGAACTGCAGCTTAGCAATTGTGTTATCCTGCCATCATTTTTAAAGCTGAAAAAGTGTGCGTTTAAAATTTCAAATCTGAAAAACGACCTTTATTCAATCGCTCATATCTCCGCAACCGTTTGTGCTAGAGACTTGCAGTAACTTTCATTTTGAAGCTGAGATCCTAGGCTTTCCTAGGACCCCAAAACGATAGAGATAGTCTGTAATAGCGCTCGGCGCATCCGCGAATTTTACCGCGATTTGCAAATTTCTTCACATGTAAAAACTGCTGCTGTTTGCTTTCCATTTGCCAGAAATTCGTTTAACCTGCTAATCATCCCTGAATCATTGCTAGTGTGAGCCTGGACTAATATTAACTAGATACCACTCACCCTGAACCTCTACAGGGGATTAAAAGCATTTTAGCATATTTTTCACTCCATTGCCAGCACATATAGAAGCACTTTTGGGTTGTGTTTTAAACTTCTGTTGTCTAAGCTTGCTGGGGTGAACTGAATCACATTTGATTGCATTTCTGAGAACTGTGTGCCTTTCCTTCCATTTCCTTGCATTGCATAAAAGGGGGGGTGAATTGTCCAAGAAAGTGATTACATTGTTTTTGCTGAAATCCTATCAAGTTATTTTCTGTACTGCATTTCATTCCACATTACATCCATTGGAAACCATAAAAGTATTGTTGCTATCTTATCCATTTCATGTCAACTCCTTAGTGATTATAAAGAAGTGTGCTAGTGCCAGATTCTCCGTTGTTAATCTTTATCATATCAGATTAAGTGTGATATTCAATTATTAATTTATTATAAAGTGTGATATATATATATCTATATTGTTTAAAGTCTCAAATAAACCTTTTAACTTGCAAAACAGAACTACTTCTTGGCTCAGTGGGGTCAGGGGGATTCCAACAGAGGGGTGTTATATAGGGGTAGTCATCCAGAACGCATGAACTGGACATAAAGATATATCAATAAGGGTTTTCATTCAGCATTATAGACTAGGCGTTGACTTAGCTGTAGTGTTGAATTGAATCCTCTTACAAATTGGGGGCTCGAGCCGAGACGTTGGGTTAGATTTACCACTTGTGCAGCTTAATACAGTGCGCTAACTGACGGGATACATACATCCGGTCGGATCACCACGCTGCATTACGCTGTGAAGCATTCCTCGAAAGGGACACTCCAAGAAAAGTTCTGTTCTGCAAAAATAAAATACTAACTCCTGTAAGTCAGGACAGAGACCAATCTCTAGAATGACGACCTTGGTAGATATGAAAATAGCCAGAGAGCACTTCTTACATAAACTATTTGTGAGAGGTGAATGGGCTGAGCAGGGCCAGGATGCCTGGTTGCAAGCCATCACACGACAGGTCACTGAAACAGGGTCAGACTTATGGAGAGATCAGGGTCCATTACATGTGGCCCTGAGTGAACTATATATGGCTCCTAAGGCCAAAGATGAACACGACAAGATTGTTAGGATAGCGGCATACCTGTACCTATATATGGGAGACATGCAGGATAGATGTGCTGAAAGCCAAAATCTGGCAAATAGGCAACAGATGGCGTTAGAGAAGGTCCAATCTGACCTGGTCTCTTCTGAGCAGAGGCTGCAGAGGAGCCAGGAGTCAGAAGATGATAGTAGGCAGCACATCATTAAAATAAAGAAGGATATGGATGTGCTGCAACAGGAAAAGGTAGAACAGGATACCAGATTTCTGGCCTTGCAGAAGGAATACCAGGAAGGTTTGGACTCCCTACTGCAAAACCAGAAAAAGCTGGAGCAACAACTGGACTTCAACAGGGTATGTGCTGAGCAGGTAGTCACCCTGCAAGGCCACCTAGATAGAGTGAAGGCAGAGAGCAACAAACTAATTCTGAAAGACCTGGATACCCAGGCAGAGTTTGATCAGGAGCGCCAGAATGCTGGTGCCTTCCAAAGGCAGAAGGACGACCTGGCGGCACAGATGCAGGCTCTTAGTCAGGAAAGGGATACCTTAGGCCAGGAAGTCTGCCATTTAAAAAGAAAAATGGAAGAAAATCACCTGGCCCACCAGGGACTGGGTGACCTCCAAAAAGAACACCAGAACTTGCTAGAGCACACCAGGAGGGTGGAGGATGCTCTAGCAAGAAAGGAGCAGGCCAATAGGGACACAGCTCAGGAGATAACCCTCCTGCAGCAAAGACTGGCCCAGTTCTCCAGGACCAACCAGGAAGCACAGAGGGAAAATGAGGCCCTCTGTCAACACAATGATAGGCTCCAACAACAGGTAGCGATGCAGGAGAAACTGATAGAGTCGAGTAAGGCCTTAACAGAGGAACTGAAAGCACAAATGCAGGCTCTTGCATTGCAACAGGGAGCAGGGGCGGAGAGAGATGAGGTCCGCTGGGAAAGAGAGACTCCTGACCATAACCGCAGGAGCCCTAACACCAGGGGCCTTCATCTCCCCCAGTCCCTGGACTCTACCACCCCCATGTCCCCTGGCGCACATGAGCACAGGGCCGCAGGGATGGCAGATTACTATCCAGCTAAGAGTATGGGGCTCATAGGCCAGTACCACTCAGGAATGGAGGGGTGGGCATCCGGGTATGGGCACCCAAGTACAGTACAGTTCAATGGGGAACCCCAGGAGAGTAGGCCCATTAAGGGCATCCTGAAAACCTCTGCCCAGTTAGGTCAGTGGAGGGGGTACCCATCAAATCCTGGCAGCAAGGAGGAATCTGAAGACTCCTCTGAACTGCGCAGGACACAGGAGACCAGGTCCCCACATTCTGCCAGCCATTCCCAGGCTCGCAGAATCCGGGAAAACCTGGAAGAACAGACGGGAACCTCTGGGAGCAGTGCCTCTGAGTCCGAGGAAGAATGGACAAGGGTTACCCGAACCAAAAAGGCCAATAAGGCAAAAAGGGCCTTGCTTAAGGACCCCTTAAAGCAGATTAAGGCGATCAGGAGCGTCATCACGCCTTACCATAAGAACGCTAAGTATTCTGTTTGGGAGCACTTAGAGTTGTTTGAACAAATGATGGAGACTTTCCATTTGAAGGACAGCCAAAGCTGTATTCAATATGTAAAGTGGACATTCTCCCCGGAATACTCCAGTTTCTTTGCGGGGCTGGAGGACCAAAATCATTTAAGATGGTCCACATATAAGGCGGCCATCCTGAAACATTTTTCTGTTCACAGAAATCCTCAAGAGGCTCGCAAGGCAGCCTACAATTTGCAATGTGGGGAGGATCAGGCCCCACAAGAATTTGTGCAGGAGTTAAAGCGGGCTTTTGCACAGACCACAAGAAGGGTGCGCACGGATAGCAGGGAATTTATAAATACGTTTTTCCATGCCTTGCCCAAATATATCATGACCCAGCTCGTGAGGGATTTTCACGAGAAAAGATCTTTAGACTGGGTCATTGAACAGGCTACCCGGATCTATGAGGTGCAGAAACCGATAGATAGCAAAAGTAATGCCCAGAAAAACCCCAAAGCCAACAGCACCCCTGCTGCTGCCAAGGTGGCAGAGGTAAAGGTCACCCCCGTTTTGGATTTGGAGATGGGGGGGCCTAAAAACCTGCCTGCACCTAATAATGCTAGGCCCAGGAGGTCCTCGGGTCAGTCACAGACAGGGAGCCAGGGAGGCAGCCCCACAAATGGGGTCCCTCGCTCTCCTGATTATGTAAGTCCCCGTTACAAGGGAAATCGACCCATCCTGGGTTATGTGTGGACTCCTCCAGCCCAAGGGGGGGGATCCAGCCAAGCACCTAACCCAGGGAACTTCCCTCCAAACTTCCCACAGGAGGGCAGAAATTTACCAAACCCTGGGCAGAACTTTTTCCCCAGATATCCACCCGACTTTCAGCCCCAAAACCATCCATCCTTCTTTCCCCAATTCCCTGAGCCCAGACCACTGTATCCGGGAGAGGGGAGGCCAAGGGTGGAGGGGTACCCAAATCTTCCCAACCCGGGGTATTACCAGAGGAGGGACAGCTACCCTTCCCGGGATCAGCCCAGGGGAGAAAACAGGGCCCCGTATCAGCCGGAGCGGGTTTCCCAGTTAGAGCGCCAGGTTCAAAACATGGCGCGGGACATGGGTCATATACTGAGGGCGCAGCAGAACCCTCAGATCAGCATGCCGGCGCAGAACGCACCCAACTCTGGACCTGGTGCTCCAGAACAATGACGGGGGCAGCACCCCGATAACTCACCGGTTCCCAGGGAGGAGGCACAAAGGGAAGGGGGGTGTAAAGCCTTGGAGGAAGCTTCCTTCCTCACTTGTAAACAGCCCCTGGAAACCCAGGAACCGGAAACAAAATCTCTTGCCCCGGAAAGTCTGCCTCCTAAGGAGCAGAGGGGGGGTAGGAGAAACAAAAGACCCAAACAGACTCAGTTTGAGGAGGAGGTACAGATCTTCCAATTTGAGGGAGAGGGATCCTCAGAGGATCCTGGGGAAAGGATCTTCTCCTTCAGAGAGGGGGGAACTCCTCCCAAAGAAAAATGGGTCCCTAGGGATGCAAATCCAGACTGGGGAGATGTGGAGACTGAGCTACCGCCGCCCACTATCTCATCCCAGAACCAACAGCAAGAAAATCCCCTGGTTCAAACCCATCCTGGTGACTGCCTCCAAAAAGGGGGGGGCTGCCCAGAACCGGAACCAGGGGAACCCACAATGGCTCTGATCTCCAGTTGCCAACTTTTTCTTTCAGATTCCCAAGGCTCTCCACAGAATTCTGCCCAAATCTCTTCGCTAGCGATGTCCAAAACCAGAAAATTAGCCCACCAGTTGTCCAAAAATGTACATTACCTGTGCCCCCTTGAGGAGAAGGAGGGAAGATATTATGCCCCGGTACAAGTACAGGGGCAGGGTACAATCTCGGCACTGGTGGACACTGGATCTCAAGCTACCCTTCTGTCCAGAAGGGCCTTTGACGAACTGAATGCAGGAAGGGGAGAGAATTACCAAATTCCTCTCACCTCTCTTCCGGGACAACTACAGAACTTTGACGGGAAGGAAATTCCCGTTGAGGGGACTGCAGACTTGGACATTAAAATTGGGCGACATAAGTTGAAACACCCGGTCATAGTTGTGACCCCGGAGGGCACCCCTTGTTTACTAGGGAATGACCTCCTGAGAAGGTTGTCACCCCTAATTGATTGCGTAAACAAGGTCCTCTGGACCCAGACTAGCCGACCAATAAAATTAAAACAGAGTGTCAACCATGTTAGTTTAAACGGCACCTGCCACATGGTTGAACAAAAATCTGACCAAGTAGAATTTCACTTCCAGAATAGCCAAATTCCAGACGTGACAGTAATAGCAGTAGGACAAGAGACTGGTGGTGGAGGGTCCTCTCTATTTCTGAAAATCAACCTTCCTTCCAGTTTAAGGTGGTATTCCACGCTGGAAGGAAACACTCTGAAATTCTATACCAATCCACAATCTGAAACTCCCACTCCTATAGTCCAGAAAGATGTGAAATCAGCTCAGAGCCTGGCTGATATTCAGCAAATTGGAGAGCAGTTGTTCATCCCTGTTCAGTTAAATGATGGGAAGGACTCCGTTCCCGCTCGAGTGTGTGTGAACAACGGTAAGAGCTTCATCAGCGAAGCCATGTTCCGCCAACTCCCAAAAGATCCAGCCATTCCCACATTCAAACTGATAGACAAATGGGAAATGGACCTGGAAGCACCTAATTCCAAACATCTCCTGCCAAGCAGGTGTATGCTCAAAATCTCCATTGGCAACAAGAGCGTAGTCCACAATTGTTGGGTCGTGCGAGACGTCCCTGCCGCCTTTTACTTAGGCAGTGACATTCTCAATCGCTTTGCCATTAGTTTGGACCTAATAAACTTCAAAGCCTGGTCCCGATTAGCGGATAATCCCATGGGCTTTGATGATCCAGAAAAAGCATTTAGGTCAGCTCAATTGCTACCTTATGCAGTTGAAATTCAGGTTAAAGAGGAAGTCACCATCCCAGAAAGGACCCGACAATTCTCCCTGGAAGTGAAAGTTAAAAGGGGACAAGAGTTGAAAAACCCTGATGCTTACATACATCTAAATGCTTCTCTCCAACAGCAAGGGTTGGGGGTAAACCCAACACCATTAGTCAACATAGAACATGACACCATTCCAATAGAGGTGGATAACAGCGACTTAAAGAGTATTACTCTAGCCGCAGGCACCATTATTGGAATGGCGGTTGATGACCGACATTTCTCCATTGATCTTAGAAATGAACTGTTAGGACCAATCCCCAAGGACTGTTTTGACAGTGACAGTGAGGACAATACAACACCAGACAGGATTTTTACCCGGCATGGGGGGAACTTCCTGGTGTACACTTCCTGCCCTTATGGTAAGGAAGATGTGACTTGTGAATTCAGGAGGGATGAGGTGATTTTCCAGGTTCATGAAGGCTGCCTTGCCCACCTGAAGCCTCCGGTCCAAATCAGCACTCTGACCAGGGACTTCTCCACCCAGCTGGAGGAGGCCGCGGAGATAGCCAAACCAGAAGTCTTTCCAGGCTTCAGGCAGATGGTGGAAGAGAGTCAACCTAGCTGATGCCTGTGTGACTCTGGAACAAAAGCAAAAGTTGAAACAAGTTTTCTTGGATTTCCAAGATCTCTTTGCGGTAGACTCATATGACTGTGGTCGCACTGACATCCACACAACAACAATCCCCACGGACCCTGGCATGACTCCTGTGTTTGTGAAGCAATATCGCTTGCCTCTCGCATCAATGGAGTCCCTTACCGAAATAATTAAAAACCTTGAGTCCCGGGGAATAATCCGTCCCGTCCACAGCACCTTCAATAATCCGGTGCTGGGAATATTGAAGCCAAACGGCCAGTGGAGACTCTGCGCCGACCTTAGGGAGCTCAACAAACGGGTCCATACTTCCCGATGGCCTCTGCCCTACATTGACCAAGGGCTGGCCCAGATTCAGGGGTCACAGGTGTTCACTGCAATAGACCTGACCAATGGATACTGGACCGTGCCTGTCAGCAGGGAGGACCAATACAAACTGGCTTTTACCTTTGGGGGCCAGCAGTACACATGGACCCGGACTCCCTTCGGATACCTCAACTCCGGCAATGAGTTCAATATTTTCCTACATAAGGCCATGCCCGACCTGGGCGCGAGGGGTAACCTGGCTTATGTAGATGATGTCCTCATCAAAAGTTCATCTGTGGAGGAACACATAGCGGAGATCCGTTATGTTCTGACGCAGTTGAGGGCCGCCGGAGCAAAACTTTCCTTTCAGAAAGCACAGTGGTGTAGAACCCGTGTTAATTTCTTGGGGCATGAGATTACTCCTCAGGGTCTCTGTCCCCAGGAAAAGAAAGTGGAAGCACTTCAGAAACTGAAAGACCCCACAACTCTGCGGGAACTAAGGAGCCTCCTTGGACTGACTAATTACAGCAGAAAGTTCATTGAGGGCTACGCAGAGATCACCAGACCCCTGATTCATCTCCTGAAGGGGGGGGTCAAGTGGGAATGGGGTCCAGAACAAGCCGAGGCAGTAAGACAACTCAAGAGAAGCCTCTCACAAGCACCTTGCCTAGCTTACCCTGTCCGAAACAAAGAGTTCTTCCTGGAGACAGGGTTCTCTAATACGTGCTTGACGGCAGTATTATACCAAAAGCATGACCAGGTCAATAAAGTAATCTCCTATGCGAGCAAAACTTTATCCTCTGTGGAGGAGAAATTCAACGATTGTGAGAAGGCACTCCGGGCAACAGTGTGGGCATTGAAGAATTACCGCCCGTTTATCCAGGGGGAACACATCATAGTGGAGACTCCACACCAGCCTCTGCAATATCTCCAAAGTGACAGAATCCGGGCCGGAAATGTGAGTAACTCCCGAATTACTTCCTGGATTCTGTCAATGCAAGGCTTTCCTGTGGAGGTCCGATATGGCCAAAACAAGAAGAGTCCCCTCGCGCAAGGTCTGGCTGACTTGCATGATTGTGCCAGAGAAAACTGTCTCGAGGACGAAAGTCTAAAAATAAAGGACAACATGGAGGCATACCTTAATTCCCCACACAAAGTCTTTGAAGAGGACAAGTGTGAGGGAATGCCCACTGTCTATGTGGATGGATGCTCTTACCATGTTGACAACGACGGGGAGAAAGAACTGGTGGCCGGCGTAGGGAATGCATGGGTGAATGAGTCCCCAGAACCCTCCGCTGGATACAAAATTGGTCCCCGAAGTAGTCAGGTGGCAGAATTGATGGCTGTGCATCAGGCCATCCTCACTGCTGTCCAGCATCAACTCCACGAACTGGTCATAATCACAGATTCGGATTATGTACGGAACGGGTTCGTGGAGCACCTGGTTAATTGGAAAACCAGAGGCATGTTATGTGCTAACAACAAACCCTTGAAACATGGGAAGTTGATCCAAAACATTGATGATCTGGTCACATCGAATGGGATGACCATCTACTGGAAAAAGATCAAGGGTCATTCCAAAGTAGAGGGACCAGACAAAACTGGAAATGACTTAGCTGATCAGCTGGCCAAAACCGGGACCATCCAAGGGGATCTAATTGAGATTGAGTCCCTGTTGGGGGAAATCCAGGTCACTGCTATCACTAGGTCCCAGACAAATGCTCACAACGACCTTTCAATTGCACAATGGAGTAAGGAGACCCCTGATGATGATTTGATTACTGCTCAGAAGGGGGATCCAATTATTGGTAAATTTTACCAGCACCTTGAGGACCCTGAGAACTTTCCCCTGACGGATACCGATTACATTGGGAAAGAGGACCTAAGAGTGTTGATGAAATGTCCAAAAATGTTCCGGATCCAAGACGGTTTGTTGGTAAGGAAATCCAAAGCTGGCCACGATCAGTGGGTGGTTCCTACCTCATTCCGAAGCCTGATGTTAAGTCACGCCCATGATGCGGCCACCGCCGGTCATAGGGGGTTTCACACAACACTGGAAATCTTAAGAGAGGTTGCATACTGGCCACACATGGGCCAGGACCTCAACCAATATTTGAAGGGTTGTCTTGTGTGTGCACAATTTCAGCCATCATCCCTTACGCACCGGGCGCCTTTACAAAAGAGGGGAATGACACTGCCATGGTCAGATTTACAAATCGACTTTGTAGGCCCTGTGATTCGCTCGGCTAGGGGGAATAAGTACATGTTGACTGTGACATGCTTGTTCACCAAGTGGGTGGAATGTCTCCCAGCCCCAAATTGCAAGGCGGAAACTGCAGCTGCCTTGATGATCAACCACATCTTTTCCTGTTTTGGTCTACCTCAAAGGATTGAGTCAGACAGAGGTAGCCACTTCACCAGTGAAGTAATGACAAAGATGTGGGAGATATTGGGGGTCAAGAGAAAGCTGCATATTGCTTATAGACCAGCTTCTTCTGGGGCAGTAGAGAGATATAACCGGACAATTGTGAGCATATTAAAGAAGTTTGTGGCAGATTCTGGGCCAAGTTGGGATATCCGATTACCTCTGGTCCTAATGGCTATCAGATCTACCCCTTCATCTGCAACCAAAATGTCACCATTTGAGTTGATGACTGGGCGCAAGATGGTGCTTCCTCAGCATTTGCTCTACAGGACCCAAGAGCAGACACTGATAAATGCCTCCACTACTCATGAGTATGTGGAGAATTTAACGAAACACCTCCAACATGCTTTTGCTTATGCTCAGCGGAATCTAGAAAGATCAGCTGATAGCATGAAGACCCACTATGACCTGAAAACTTCCAGGAAGGAATATCAGGTGGGGGACCGGGTCTATCTATACAACTTCCAAAGGAACCAGGCCAAGCAGCGCAAATTTTTGCCTACATGGAAGGGACCCTTTGAGATCATCGACAAGATCTCACCTGTGGTCTACAAAATCCACATCCCCAAAGGCGGTTCGGCAGAGGGGGAAGACAAGTGGGTCCACATAAACCAGTTGAAATGTTGCCATCCCAGGCACACTCTGCAACAACTGGAGGAATCCTCTGGAATCCTAGCGGGTACTGTCTCAGACTAATTCTGTTCCAATCATAAAACATACCACATCTAGTCTCTAAAATATTGTGATTTGCATGAAACTGTCTCTTAGTTATACTGTTTTTTTTTTCAAAATAAGAATGTAATGTTTCGTTATGATGAAATGCACATGCTGCCCCACTATCTCAACAGTGGTGGAAAAACGTCTATGAGTAGGTATTGCCGCTCTTCCTTTGTCGTCCTAGGAGAAAGAAAACCTGGAGACGGGCCAAGGAGGGCGATCCGGAGACCAGGAACGAAGATCCAATGGGCCCAGTGGACCGCCCAATACTCCCATCAGGACTGGCGAGGAGAACCGATCGATCAGTAACGGATGGAGAAGAAGATGCTGAACTGTGCCATCTATTGGAAGAAGATGAGGAAACATCCCAGGTCTTGCGAGTCCCATTCGTGAAATAGAATGGCCATCGCAAGAGGGGGGCTTGTGGGATGTATTTACCCATGCATCCGAGCCCTACCTCAAAACTGTGCAGTACTGACATGGAAAACCTCATGATGGCCAGTGCTTCCCAGAAAATGCACAGGGAAATGCATGAAGAATAGGCTGCCACCCATTTTTGCCGATGTTATGGGCACAGAAGGACACTGCCTAAAACCACCATTGGTCTACCCACACAGTAGTCTGAAACCATTGGGAATGGCAATGCTGATTGCCAAAAGCAAACCCATAACTGTTGGGAATTCATTTTCTTAAATCCCAAAAATGGGTGCAGTACCAGTACTCACCACTATCCAAAAGCCGGCAGTTTAAAACCACCCTGTGTTTCTCTGAAGGCAAGCCAAAATGCCTATTTTCAAACATTGCAACCTGTGCAAAATATTCACTGAACACCAGCAGAAATTTGGCAGAATGGAGTTTTGTGTGCCTACAAAATCTGGGAAATGAAGAGCCCAGAACAATGCTTATAACAAAACTGGCTGAGCTATGGAGTCAGCAGTTTAAGTTGCACTGGATTTAAAGACACTAAAATCGAAAATTTTTAGATTAAATGAGTGACCTATGTTTGGTGTCACATGCCTTTGTAACTGTTTAAATGTCATAGTTTTAAACTTAGAATCAGCCTTCTAGCTGCATATGTGAAAATGTTTAGTTTTATTTGAATGCAGAAACTGGGGAACAGAAATGACAGCTTAAAGAGATTCCAATTTGCCTGGCAACTACCCCCATCAGGAGTGAAACTTGAGTCACAGCTGTGTTCCCAGGCCTAGCTGCCCTTTTGCTGCTCACACTAAGGATATGCCATCTATCTGATAATTGAATTACCTGTGCTCTGCAGGAAAGTGAACAAAGCCCTGTCCTGGCTCAGGCAAAGGTTTTATTGGCAGGAGTCGTAAATGGTCGTAAAAAGTGGCTTCCTCCTGAGGAAAGGGGAGGAGCACTGCCTGTGAGAGCAAGCTGGCTTGGCAGAACTGGAAAAACCAGAAATTCAACCTTGTGCTGAGGGTAAACCACACCCCTTTGGAGCCAGAACATAACTTTAAAAAGATGAATAACTCATAGAGCGGACATGTGAAAATTTTATAAATGACACCATAATTCTTGTGATTTTTCTGCCCACATTTTAAGAGGTTTTTAGAACCGGTGGCGTGTTCAGGGGGGTTTCAGCGGAAAAGTGGATATAACTCTAAATGTATGCATGTTAAAAATCTGATACTTCATCAGTTAATGTTCATACTCCCTGCGCACATGTATGTAAAGTTGGGTCAATGTCAGAAATTGCAAAATCAGTTAAAAAGTGAAATATGTGCCATTTCTGAATGCAAGCTCCCAGGAAGAGCAGAGTTTGAACAGGGGATACCTCCTGTAATGCATGATGGGTGCATATGATTTTAAAACAATATGTACCTCTGCAAATATGTATTTGTTTCAAATCTAGATTTGTGTGTAAATTGACAGGAGGAGTGGACTTTCTGCAGGCTGTAAAATGACATCACTCTGACCCAACCTAGCTCCCCCAATCAAATGATAAATGGAAGTTTGACCAATTAGAAGCTGAGAGAGAGGTAGGGTCAGTGATGCTAGAACACACCCACATTCTAAACACATAAAAGCAGACAGACAGGACAGATAGGGACCTTCAATTCCATCTGCAGCGGGACGCTCTGCCGGAAAAATCCATACTTTACCTCCATCAAACCTCCAGAGAGCCAAACTAGAGACTTCAATCTATCCAGAACTAAGAGACCAGACCAGAGAGAAAGCAGTGCTGTACCCAGAGAGACCCAGACCAGCAGAGAGAGCTGACCCAGATCACTGTGAAGTGCAGAGGCCAGACCAGACCAGACCAGAGTCCAGTCTAAAACCCTGACCAGATCCGTGATGAGGCCCATTTCACTCAAGAATATAGTGTGAGTACCTAGAAAACTGTGCAGAACCAATCTCTTAGTTAAAATAATATAATTCAATCCATTTTTAACCTAAGTAGAACTGCAGCTTAGCAATTGTGTTATCCTGCCATCATTTTTAAAGCTGAAAAAGTGTGCGTTTAAAATTTCAAATCTGAAAAACGACCTTTATTCAATCGCTCATATCTCCGCAACCGTTTGTGCTAGAGACTTGCAGTAACTTTCATTTTGAAGCTGAGATCCTAGGCTTTCCTAGGACCCCAAAACGATAGAGATAGTCCTTGTGGTTCCTCTGTAATAGCGCTCGGCGCATCCGCGAATTTTACCGCGATTTGCAAATTTCTTCACATGTAAAAACTGCTGCTGTTTGCTTTCCATTTGCCAGAAATTCGTTTAACCTGCTAATCATCCCTAAATCATTGCTAGTGTGAGCCTGGACTAATATTAACTAGATACCACTCACCCTGAACCTCTACAGGGGATTAAAAGCATTTTAGCATATTTTTCACTCCATTGCCAGCACATATAGAAGCACTTTTGGGTTGTGTTTTAAACTTCTGTTGTCTAAGCTTGCTGGGGTGAACTGAATCACATTTGATTGCATTTCTGAGAACTGTGTGCTTTTCCTTCCATTTCCTTGCATTGCATAAAAGGGGGGGTGAATTGTCCAAGAAAGTGATTACATTGTTTTTGCTGAAATCCTATCAAGTTATTTTCTGTACTGCATTTCATTCCACATTGCATCCATTGGAAACCATAAAAGTATTGTTGCTATCTTATCCATTTCATGTCAACTCCTTAGTGATTATAAAGAAGTGTGCTAGTGCCAGATTCTCCGTTGTTAATCTTTATCATATCAGATTAAGTGTGATATTCAATTATTAATTTATTATAAAGTGTGATATATATATCTATATTGTTTAAAGTCTCAAATAAACCTTTTAACTTGCAAAACAGAACTACTTCTTGGCTCAGTGGGGTCAGGGGGATTCCAACAGAGGGGTGTTATATAGGGGTAGTCATCCAGAACGCATGAACTGGACATAAAGATATATCAATAAGGGTTTTCATTCAGCATTATAGACTAGGCGTTGACTTAGCTGTAGTGTTGAATTGAATCCTCTTACATTTCTCACCTGCCCAGCCCATTCTTGGATTGGGGAGGTCTTTTTCATTGTTAACTTACTTCCTTTTCTAAACATTCCATCCAGCTCCATGGTGGGCTTGATGGTTCAACACAAAATACATACACACACATATATAAAAAAAAACACACACTACACATTTAATAAAGTACTTTTATAACCCTGGTGTCTGCAACTTTATTTCTAGAGACCCTTAGGGGACAAGCATGTTGTCCATACTAGCTGGGCCCCTCAGAGCCAAGAGCCAACATTGCTTTCACTGGGAACTTCGGAGGTTGCTGGTGGCCCATTTGTGTTTTCTCATTCTCAGGAGGAGGCGGTGTGCAGTCTTTGCTAAGTCTTTGCATTTAGTAGGCAGTGAGAGAAAAACTTTGTTCAGCAGTTTCATTTTAAAAAAGGCTAATAAAAACGACCAGCCTTGAACTCTGCTGTTGCAGGAAGGAAAGATCCAGTAGACAGGCCTTCTCTGTCTATGCCCCAAGACTCTGGAACCTCTTCCCCATCTACATCCGACTCGCCCCACCCCCTTAGACAGTTCAAGAAGGAGCTCAAGACCCGCCTCTTCAAAGAATGGCTCCTCCCTAACACCTAGGTCCATACACTATACACTCCCCACTATATTGGAGAATGGTTGATCTGATCCCCACTGTTTCCTCCCAACGTTACTTGTAGACACATTGCTAACAATTTACCTCCCTCCCCTTTTGGTAGATCCCCACTTGTTTCTCTACTCCCTAACCTTGTTCATCCCCCGTATGATTCTAAGTGTTCAGTTTCTTCCTGAAGCTATGCCTGCACTCAATACATACCCTAATAGTAATACCACACAGACCTGTGTATTCATGATGACACCTAAAGTAGGATTGAGAAACCTGTGTATATTTGTCACCTGCATACAAGTGAAAGTAGGTCCTTCAGGGTGTAACCCTTACAATGCCCAGAAGAAGACTATATGTATGTCCTAATTTCCTTAGGAAATCAGTGAAGTTGGGACGTTAATATTTGTACTGTAGTTGATAAAAAGAAGCAACAAGAAGGGTGAAACATTGGTGATTATACATTCCACAGAAATCAGCTGTGAGGAAAAGACCTGGCTAGGTGTTGTACCCAGTGGATACAGCTATGTTCTACAGTGCCAATGGCACGAGAGAGATTGAGTATTATAAACATGTTGAGGGTTTGCCAGTAGGCTGAGTAGGTCATCCCACACTCGAACCAGGGATGTTTCCGTTCTGTGCTTATGGTACAAGGCTGATTGACACATACAGGATGTTGTGTGCTTCTTTTTGTCACTGAAGCTGAGATGTAACAACTTTGTCTAAGATTTTCAAGTGCCTGAGAATTTCGAGGGGTTGAGCAGTCAGCTCTTTTTAAGTCCACAGTGACAAATTATGTTTTTTAAGGTGTGAATGCTTTGGAAGTGTTGTGGGCTCAGGGTGCTTAACCCGATTGTTGGGAGGTGTAGCTGAGGGTGATGGCGCTTAGTGTCTGTGTGGGCTGCAGCAATGCAGACGCTCAAGGATAATTTCAGTCTTACCAACTGAGGATTGCTCGTGGCCAAAGCGTTTGTCTTGTAAGCAAGACATCGCAGATCACAGGTTCAAGACCTAGTCCTGCACTGATAGGCTGGTCTCTGGCATTAAGCGCAATATAAAACCTCAATTTAATGTATTTATTTTCCCCCACAGGTCTAAGTTCTTTTAGGAGTACTTCTTTAGTGTTGGTGGAAGTGAGGCTGTTCTTTTCCTATCAGGTTTGTCTTAATGATGGACTCTGATTCTTTGTACTGTCCTGTAAAGAATGAGGCTATCCCACTGCAAAGCACTTTTGTCTGGGGTGTTGGGTTTGCACAATGGGGACTAAGGAGGTTCTTGATTGTTTAAAACAGTTCTCTGGGGCAGTTAATAACTTCCTGGATTCTGTGGTGAACGTAATTTTTGATATAAAGAAGAGTTTCAGGTACATGGTACACTTTTGAGTTTTCCTGAGGTCCGGAGTAACTTGGGGATATTTGGGACATTCTGGCGTGGCTGCAGGAGTCAATCACTTGTGTTATGCTACAGTAGCAGCCAGCAAGGAGATATTTGGTAGTGCCTCAGTGTTCAATTTGCATAACTGATGCAGACGGTGTGAAGAGTACTAGTAAAAGAACCTACAAAAGAACATTCTGCAACTCAGTGCCAGAAATGTGCATCCTTCTCCAGTCAACAAATCTGGGCAATAATGTTAGATGAAGGGTATGAAAGGAAGTCCAAGTTGCTGCCTGAAACTGCAAAGAAAAAACTCAAGTGCCACTGTAGTAGGGAACACTAATGGGCCAACACCTTTATCATGGCACTAATCAGAACACGTCCGTCACCTGAATGCATACATTGACTAGAAGGGTGCCTAGCCAACAATATAACCCTTATCCGAAAATTCTCAGTTCTGATATATAATCCCCTCAAGAGCCAGGTATGGAGGTTCAGATGTATGGCATTGGGATGAAGAATCCCACCACATGCTTGCATCAGAATATTCTCCTCCTGATAAACTTTCCAGTTTGAGAAGGTTCTGGACCACTTCCTCTGTGCCCAATATGGGGCTACCAGGAATACTTTAACACCCACATCTCTGTAATCTCTCCAGAATAAGTGGGATCAGAGGGAAGGGATGTAATGCATACATCATGTCACAATTCTAGTCACAACCACTGTACATCCCAGTGGTCTGCTGAGCAGAAATTCACTAGAGCAAAACAGGACATATTTTACATTTATATTGGAGGTAAACAGATAGACTTCGGGGGAACTCTCTACACTTTGACAATCTTTTCTTATTATGCTGTTTTAAATTTCAGTATGAATTGGCCCCTTGTGATGGTTTCATATGCAGAGCCAAGTTACTGCTAGATTCTTTAGTACTGTAAGGAAATGTTATGTTATGCTATCTGCACTTGTAAAGCGCATGGTCGCCCGAAGGCATCACAGCGCTGCAGAGGGAGGACTGACCAATTAACAGAGATGCATAGAGTAAGTGCTAGAAAAGAGTGGTCTTAAGTGCTCTTCTAAAAGCGAGATGATTGGGAGTTTTTCTCCTTGCGGAGGGGAGACCATTCCAGAGGGTGGCCGCGACTATGGAGAAGGCCCTGCCTCCGACCCTGGCACAATGATATCTTGGGACAACAAGAAGGTCCGCAGTGGAATAGCGTAGGTCCCGCTATGGAAGATAAACGGGAGAATTTGTCCTGCAGAAACTCGCCCCTTGACCGTGGATGGCCCGATGGACTATACACAGGGCCTTGAAGCAGACACGCTGGGAGACTGGCAGCCAATGAAGTGAGCGCAATACCGGGGTAAATCCTCTATAGATTCCCTTTCCTGCTCACAAATGGCAACAAGATAGTGCTAATGCTCAAGAATAATACTTGTGTAATAATCTCCAAGCACAGATGTATTAGGTGCTTCCCACTCCAAAACTTTTAATTCCAGGACATTCTCTGATCTTTTCACCCATCTGCAGAAATGTAGTAGCAATGCTTTTTCCTTTCAAAATTGTAATTATGCTTTAATCTACTAAAGTCCAATTTTGCTGTCCAAATGTCACAATCCTGTATATTCTGCATTGGTTTAGCTGACATATAGACCATGCTACTAGTCAAGAAAATGTTAAATGCCACACTTGTCTTTGCTTAACTGATATCATACCATGCAAATCTGTGTAACCTGGAAAACAGATGAAAACTGAAACAAAAATGACAACATAAGAAAATAGAAAGCTTTACTTCTCCAACGAAGCAGACACAGACACCAATGAGGCACACACTGTGTTAAATGTTTGCTTTTCACTGCAACAAGCATTTGTTTCACCAGTGGAATAGATTGTGATTCTGCTCTCAAATGGGAAACATTTCCATGGACTCCATCCATTTCAAACAGTGTTTGTACTGTGGCCGAGGAGGAGAGCCCCCAGTGTGCTACTAGAACCAAATGCCAATTACAATTTGGATACCGGACTAGATCTAGACAAAAGCTAAAGTAGTAAACATGCTCCAGTATCACATGAACAGAATCTACTAACATGTGCAGATTTATAACACAGGTCATCTGATAGTGCAAGCCAAAAACAACTGGCAAATAGTTAAAACCGCATGCCTTTATATTTCAAAATGTGTTTGGTATATTTTCAGATAACCAGCATGTGTATAGTGGGTTGTTTTTGACAATAGAATTTACTTGCATTTCATCACCTACTTGAACTTCCAAATCCTTTGCATAATTATGCTGATGATGGGAATAGTTTCTTACCTGTAACTCCATTTCTCCAGCATTGGTATCTTTCATGGATTCACATGCTTTGAATATTCCCCGTCGTCAGGCTGGGAATCCACGGTACATTATATAGACCCTTTCCCGTAGGAAAACTTTTTCGACGCTTATGCGTCCTATCCACCTCGTTTTGTATCATGCGTGCCCGCACCGTCAGGACGTCATGATATAAATACAGGACCCGCCCCCGCGCTCCCTCAGATTTCGGCCCCCAAAGTAGTGGGGGAACCGGTTTGCATGTTCAGGGGAGGCAGGTGGGCGCATGTGAATCCATGAAAGATACCAATGCTGGAGAAATGGAGTTACAGGTAAGAAACTATTCCCTTCTCCAGCATTGGATCTTTCATGGATTCACATGCTTTGAATAGATTACATAGCAGTACCACCCCCAAAGAGAAGGCGTGCATGCAAACCCCTATACTTTCTTCGCAAAGCCCGTTCCCAATGATCATGTATACATCAGTAATCATTAACATAGGAAAACGAACCACATACAGTCATAAATTCCACAGGATGCAACCCCTCAGCCGGGGCTTACCTTATTGGAATAGGTGTCGAAGCACCGCCTGTCCCATCCGGGTATCTTCGGCATGTTGCTGCGACAGGCAGTAATGGCGGGTAAAGGTGTGTGTAGCCGCCCAGGTAGCCGCCATGCAGATGTCCCCTAGAGGGACTCCGGCCCACAGTGCCGTCGACGATGCCGCTGCTCTAGTTGAATGAGCTCTTGGCCGTCGTAGAAGAGGCTTCCCTGCCCTGGAATGGCAGTACGAAATGGTAGATGACACCCATCTTGACAGTCCTTGCTTCGAAATGGCTTTTCCTCTAGCACCCAAACCATAGGCCACGAACAGCTGTCTCGTTTCTCTGAACGGTTGCGTACGATGAAGGTAAAACTTGAGAGCCCTTTTTACATCCAATGTGTGTAGCATGCGCTCCGCTCCCGAGCATGGCTCCGGAAAAAACGTAGGCAACACAATAGAGGAGTGTTTATGGAACACCGAAGGAGCTTTTGGTATAAACTGTGGGTTAGTGGCTAGGACAACCTTGTTCTTGAAAAATCGTAAGTATGGTGGGTCTACCATTAGAGCCTGAACTTCTGAAATACGTCGGGCTGAAGTGATGGCCACCAGAAAGGCCAATTTCCACGACAAAAACTTTAGAGACGATGATGACATTGGCTCAAAAGGAGGCTTCATAAGAGACGTTAAGACCAGATTAAGGCTCCACTCCGGCGGAAATTTCTTCTCTGGAGGGAAACTCCGAAAGAGGCCTTTAAGGAAGTGCTTAATCAGGCGGTCGCCGAACAATGGTGCCGAATGCCGTCGACGAGTAAACCTGGAAATGGCTGCTAGGTGTACTTTTATTGACGATACCGACAGGCCCTTTTGAGCTAAGAACAGCAAGTAAGGAAGGAGCTGTTCCGGCTTAATCGATTGCGGGGCCAAACCTGGTTGATCCTCACACCATTGACAGAAACTTTTCCATTTGTACGCGTATGAGGCGTTTGTGGAAGGCGCTCTTGCCACTTGCAGGATACGCCGACAGTCCTCCGGAATCTTTAGCCGACCAAATTCGGCGAAGTCAGGAGCCAGGCCGTCAACTTGAGGCTGTCCGGGTCGTGATGCCAAACGACACCCTCCTGTCGAGACAGAAGGTCGGGGGTCTTCTGGAATCTCATCGGTTCCGCCGCCGCTAAGTGTAGTAGATCTGAGAACCACACCTGTCTGGCCCAGTACGGGGCCACCAGAATTACCCGACATGGGTACCTGAGGATCCATTGCAACGTCCTCCGGACAAGGGGAAACGGAGGGAATGCGTACAGGAATTTGTTCGTCCATGGGAAGGAGAACGCATCCCCCAGTAAGCCCTGCTGAGGCCATCTGCTTGCGTACTGATGGCATTTCCTGTTGTTCTTCGTCGCAAACAAGTCTATGGAAGGGTGTCCCCATTTCTTGAATACTTGTTGTAGTTGTTGGTCGTTCAGTACCCATTCTTGAACTTCGTTCATTTCTCTGCTGAGGGCATCGGCTTCCACATTTCTCACGCCTGGTAGGTGGAACGCTAAGATTTGCATGTTGTGTTGCAGGGCCCAATGCCAGATTTTCTGTGCCTCCGTCGATTGGGACCTGGAACGTGTCCCTCCTTGTTTCCTCAAGTAGAACATCGTAGTGGTGTTGTCCGTCATGACACGCACCACCGAGTCCCTCAGTTGAGGAAGAAAAGATTTCAGAGCCCATCGCACTGCTCTCAGTTCTAGCAGGTTGATATGCAGGGAGGACTCCTGCAACGACCACTGGCCTTGTACCTGTAACGTATCCAGATGAGCTCCCCATCCGCTCAGCGAAGCATCCGTCACCACCGTCTTTTGGAACTCTGGTTCCAGGAGAGGCATTCCTTTCGTTAGATGAGTAGACACTCTCCACCAGCAGAGTGCTTGAATTAGTTGTTCGTCGACGACCAGTCTGTCGGACCAGCGACCTCGGCTCTGCGCCCAACGGTCCGCTAGAAATTCCTGGCAAGGTCTCATAAACAGACGGCAGTTGTTTATCAACGGAATGCAGGACGACATGGTCCCTAGCAGGGACATGTACTTGCGCACTGAAACCTTGGTACCGCCTCTCCATTCCGACGCCTTGCTTTGAAGTTTCTGAATTCTTTCGCTGGATGGTCTCACCAGGCTTGTGTGTGTATGAAACTCCGCTCCTAGAAAGACCAAGGTCCTCGAGGGCTCTATGGAGGACTTGTTGAAGTTTATTGCGAAGCCCAGTTCCTGTAAGAGGGACATTGTGGCTCGTAGACTGTCTCGTGTTTGTTCCTTGGATGAACCTCTGACCAGCCAATCGTCTAGATATGGATAGACATGGTGACCATCCTTCCTTAAATGGGCCGCTATAGGGGCCAAGCACTTGGTGAACGTCCTGGGGGAGGACTTGAGCCCGAACGGGAGGACCTTGAACTGAAAATGCTTTCTCCCGACGACGAATCTTAAATATCTCCTGTGTCGTGGGCGTATTGGGATGTGAAAATAAGCATCTTGAAGGTCTAGTGATGATAGATAATCCATGGGTTGCACCGACCTGATAACCTCTTGGAGCTTTAGCATTTTGAATTTTAGGCTCTTTAGCCACTTGTTGAGTACCCTCAGGTCGAGAATGGGCCTCCATTTGCCGTTTGGCTTCTTGACAACGATGAACCTGGAATAAACTCCTTGTCCTTCCTGTGCCACAGGAACTCTCTCTACCGCCCCTTTTCGCAACATAAGCGCCGCCTCTTGTCGTAGGATTCGAGGTGGGGCTGTGTCGAGAATAAAGGAGGAAGACGCGGAGGCTTGTCTTTGAATTGTAGCGCATGACCCATGCGAATCGTGTCTAGGACCCATCGATCTGTGGTGATGCATTTCCATCGGTCGAAGTGATGAGACTCGACCCCCCAGGACGTTCCGAAGGCCGTCATTGGCTGCTGGTTTGCTTGTTCTTCGTTGACGACGGACCTGAGCCTCGCCGCCTGGAGGCTTGATAGTCCCTGCTTCTACGTGCCGACTGGGACGCTCGTCTGAACCCTTGTGAAGAGTACGAGGGCCTGTTAAATCCACGGTCCCTCGAGGCTCCAAAGTGGGAGTTTCCAAGCACCCCTGAAGGGGCGAAAAGAGCGAAAGTTTCTACCCGTTTGAAGGGCGCCGAGGGACCTAGCAGTATCCGTGTCTTCTTTCATCCCTTTCAACGCTTCATCAACCTTTTCTCCAAACAGGTGTTCCCCTTCGCATGGCATGTCAAGGACTTTGTACTGGACTTCAGGACGGAAAGTAGTACATTTGAGCCACACTTGTCGACGAAGCACTACTCCATGGTTGATTTGTTTGAAGCCAGACTCTGCTAGGTCAACTGCGATATTAATAGCGTGGTTCGAGGCCTCTTCGCCATCCCGCACCAGTAACATAGCTGCTTTCCGGTGTTCGTCTGGCAGGTGTTCTAGGATAGGGGCTAGTTTGTGCCACATTTCCCTATCATATCGGGACATGATCGCTAAGGAGTTGGCTGCTCTTACTGTCGTCGCTCCGACCGAGAGCACCTTCTTTCCAAAGGCGTCCTGCCTCCTAGCCTCACTTTCCGGTGGCGTTGAACATTTTTGCTGGACCCTGGCCTTCCTAGCCGCTGCCGCCGACACCACCGAGTCAGACAGGGGCTGTGATGTTAGACATTTTGGAGTGGACTCCGGAGCTTTAAACTTTTTCTCGATCCGTCCCTTTATGGCTGGCTCCGAGAACGGATGGCGCATCGTTTTGAGACCTTCTTGCCACACGTGGTCCAGGATTGGGATGGCAAATACTGATTTTCTCCTTTGACCCATATGGTCAAAAAGGAAACAGTCTTTCTTCTGCTCCTCAGGGATCAAGCCGAACTCGGAACAAGCTTTTCCCATCATTGCATGGAAGGCTCCCACATCATCCGGGGGAGATGGCTGTGTCTGGCTCCTCGTAGACTCTAGCTCTACATCCGAATTCCATGTTGGGTCCCTCGACGGTGACAGGGAGATGTCTGAACCCGAGTCACCCAGTATAGAGTCGGACTCCGACAACTCACCCTCCTCCTGAGCTCGAGGACGATCTTTTACCGCCTGGGGAGCCGATGGGTGTTTAGTCGTCCAGCGAGCCGTACAAGTTTGCTCGTCGACGGAAGGTACAGACAAAAGTGACGATGACGTCCCAGGTTGAGGGAACTGCGTATCCAGCCGCAGGAGCTTCTGAAGAGTATTAAGCACATCCAGAGACAAAACCGTCTGGGGGTCAGTAACGTGGATGATATAGGTACCATACCCCCGCTCGTACTCGTCGTCGTCGTAGCCGACGTGGAAGGCCGTAAGCCTAAAACCGATGGCTGCAGAACCGTGTCACCTTCCCCTTCCGCCAAGCAGGCAGTGCCTGGCTGCAGTAAGACCTCAGGGGGGATCGGGTCATAGACCTCTGGCATCCAAGCCATAGACTGAGTCTCCGTCGACGAAGGAATCCCAACCGCTGCTGCTTGAACGGTAATAGGCATCGTCAATGACACCGAGGTCGACAAGCAAGTCGTCGTCGTCGAGCCCTTAGACTTCGTCGTCGATTTCGATGCCGACTTCCCGGCAGAAGCATCTCGACTCATGGAAGACCTGGGACGGTCCCCTGAGGAGGATTTTGACAGCACTAGCCTCTCCGTCTTAGATGAGGAGGAGGAGGGCTTTTTATGTGATGAGGAAGATCCAGCATGTTTCCCCTCATGCTTGTCCTCAGCGCGAATTTCTGCTGGCCGTACCTTCTTCGATGGAGGCTCCGACTTGCTCCTGGAGGCCGTGGAGCCAACTTCCGAAGCCGGGTAGGCACCCGCTCCGTCATTAAGCCAGTCGACCAGCCTTCTTTTACGGTCCTTAAGGGTTTTTTGGGAGAAACCCTGGCATATCTCACATGTATCCGCCGTGTGGTGCGGGTGGAGACAGTAGATACAGTCCATGTGGCCGTCTCCTTCATAAACCTTTTTGAGGCCACATGTTGCACACGGGCGAAATAACGCTTTTCCAGACATAATTTTCAGAATTTGAACTTCGCCGAAGCGAAACAAAAAAAACAACCTAGTTTTCACTAGTAGTAAACACGAGGATCCCACTACTTTGAAAGACGGTTGAAATCTGAGGGAGCGCGGGGGCGGGTCCTGTTTCTATATCATGACGTCCTGACGGTGCGGGCACGCATGATACAAAACGAGGTGGATAGGACGCATAAGCGTCGAAAAAGTTTTCCTACGGGAAAGGGTCTATATAATGTACCGGGGATTCCCAGCCTGACGACGGGGAATATTCAAAGCATGTGAATCCATGAAAGATCCAATGCTGGAGAAATTGTAACGTATTCTTTAACTGAGACTTCAAGCTCGCCATAAGTCATCTGTCTTGTGAGAACCAGAAATAGCCAATTGGCCTATCCACAGTGGTGCCAATTCAGACACAGCTCGCCAGCCCCTTAACAACTGAAAGCGGTGACACTCCTGTTAGAGAGTGTGGTGCAGTGTAATATGACCACAACATACACCGTAATGCCTCATGAACTAGCACCCGATATGCCACTGCTGAATAGATGTACCCATTCTCCATTAATTGGCAGAACTTTGCATCCACTACGTTAGCCAGGAGAGAGTCTAGTTTCAGCAATGGGTGGCAGTCCACCCAGATTAATGTATTAAGTACTCTTAAGGTCACACGCACGTAGAACCTTTTTTCAGACCACCACTATCAGTGAAAGCCATATGGGGGGATTCAATGGCTCAAAAGGTTATTCACACATGTGGACCAAATGTGCTGACAACTCCTTCCGAATACTGAATGGGTACAACATGCACACCCTTCTTCACTCGCATAGCTCTATGCTTCAATTTTATTTGATGCACAAATTCGTTCAAACTTCCCAATTTATCAGAAAAAAAATCCTGACAATATTCCACAATGTTCTTCAGTTCTTAGGTCCAACCCAGGATCAGCAATTGTTCCTTGCTGCACTGAACCAGACATTTTGTTTAAATCTTGCCTGGGTCTCCGAACCTAAAAATGTAATCTCTTCTTTGCAATGTCTGCTGATAGATGGCCATTGAACTCTGGACTACTATGGAAGTACCGCATTAGGGATATTTTCTCTCCTTCAATTTGTTTTGGCCTAATATGTCTCTTCCTCAACTTCATCTGCCCAAAGAAAAGATTGAAAGTATTTTATGGCACTAACCCCTGCAGTGAGTGGCAGATATGGCCTTTCACAGCCCGCCAGCCCAGGTAGGCCAGAGCAAATAGAGAAATAGAGTACCTTGACGAGGGCTGCAGGTCGTTAAAGGTCATGTACACCCACCAACCCCCACTGCTGAGGTGAAAGCCATTCGCACCCTGGGTTTTATACGCAACATGGGGTTACCATGGCAATTTTCTTTTCAGCTTTAGAATTATTACCATTTCTATAATAATAATTTGGCATTTATATAGCGCTACGAACCCTCAGGTATCTGAGCGCTGCTTATTATTACCCACGGTGTGTGGTGCTCATTTATCGACCTCGGAAGGATGAAACGCTGAGTTTGGCGCTGCCGGGATTCGAACCTGCATTCGCAGGCTCTGCACTGATGTCAAAGCGAGCGCTCTACTCGCTGTGCCACTTGACGGCAATTATTATTATTATTATTATTATTATTATTATATGGAACCCCTTGCCTTGAACAATACGATTGATACAATCACCCTGAGACACATCTCCATGTTCCTCGCACAGGACCACTGAGGAGGGAGAACCAGAATGTGCCCTCCGTCCCGGTAGACCACTCAACCGGAAGAAGAATCCACAGCAATATGGCTGTCGCTCATACAAACTTGTACCCATTCCAACTGCTCCCAAAATGGACAATTAGCATGAGAGGTACCCACACAGCAGACCTTATAATTCAGCAGTAGTGCGAATTCGGCTCAGAGTAAAGAAGACACAAGACAGAGTTGGAGACAGTTACATGGACAGACTCGACTGAACAGCAAGACACCAAGCCACTTGTCTTTCGAGATGCCATGACGACTTGCCCACGTTAGACATGAAGCACACGTGCCATCCGCACACTTTGGACACACACACACATTCAACTACACGAAGAATACTGGTATACATCTCTATAGAGGACAGTGACACACACATATCGTATGCATGTTTATTTTGCCATTAGGCCTGCTACAGCACAGCGGTAACACAAGAAGCAAGAAGAGTTCATGTACATACTTACAAATGCTCATTTGCAAAAAAAAACATGGTGTGGCAGGAGCACCCAAGGGACCCGACAGCCATAACGCACTAACTTATAGACTGTTTAGAAGATGTATACAGTAGAAGCCGGAACATGGCTTAGTAAATCCAACAGGCTGTGACAGGCCTAGAAACGGGACCCCAAGCTTAACAGAATCACGCATAGCAGGACTTCTGTGACAGCAGCGAAGCCACCACCAAGATTGCAATGTTACAACTGACATTCTCCACTCTGAACTTAAGTAACATCGGCCACAGGAGAGCGAGCTCTCCAACAAAATACAGAATTATTCGGAGCTCCTGGGCTCACAACTACGGTCTCCATGCATGTGACCAAGCCGAGTTAAGGGGCTGCCAAGATTACGGCCTGAGAAGAGCGACCTGTCCTGCCGTCCAGACAAGAGCTGCAACAATATTGCTACAGTTCCATTACCATACTGCGTTGTGAATCGGAGCGCGCCCATTATGGCTATGGGCTATACACCGCCATGATGCCGACACATAGTTGCACCTTGCTGATACATAATTACACAAGACACTATTCACAGGTGTTCCGCGGCTGGAAACAGAGTTAGTCCCAGGTTCAGGCTCCTGGCTCATCTAATCATAGCCAAGGACCCTCGAGGTGGACAGTGGGGGTCATCAACCTATCACAGGGCTTACTCACTGTCACAACTTTGCAGTAACGACTTTTGGGGAATGGCTAAACATACCACCTGATGCTACATAGGCCAATAACATAGCACCTCTACACGTTTCCATATGGGACCTACCATTCAACAGCCCATCCCGAGTAAGGATAGGTGTTTGAGATGGTTCCCGATGATGATGCCAATAGTGATGTCAGATGGTAACAAAACTGGCCTGCGAGCCAGGGTCTGTTGAACGCTTCGTAGATGCCCTTCCATGTATGTGATCCCTGTGGCTTGTTTGTTATAATAAACCACAGTACTCCTTGCCTCTTGTGTGGACCTGGCGTTCTTGATTAGGACTAAGGGAAGGAGTTAGGCCTTCCATGGACTCTCTCCAGCGGGCCCCCACAGTGACTCTGCCGGACCTGGGGGTCCACCACTAACACTGCTGTGGCTTCTCCTGTTACGGGCTGGCAGGATTGCCACTTCACCCACATCACCAGATGGCACGAGTAAGAGGAGGAAAAGCAAGTTTGCTTCTTTTCACTAAGGTACATGACAGGTCAACAATGTCAGCGTCTTGACACAGCTCATTCACCACCTCATCCCTCTCAGTACCTACCAACATTCAATCCCCACATGTTCCAAGGCACGTGACATGGAATACAGTAAGTCCACTATGACAATGAGCTTGTGCGTTTTCACAATTTAAGTTAAAACTATCGCTGAAAAATTGTATAAATTATAAAATGTATGTTTCAGTGCATCATGCAGTTTCACTATTTCGGAAATAACATGTCTTTGCAACCAAGCAGCAGTAGCTATGCAGCCTCTCCTTAGTCTTTCTTGCCTTAAGCAGCTCCAAGTATTGGTAGAACTGAAGACTGACTGACTCCATGTAAATATTGAATAAAGCACTTTCAAGCATAAGAAGCAGTGACAAATGCTTGCAACAGATTAAATACGTGGCTGGGGACCAAGTCTGTCATCCAGCCTATCCCATTCGTTAGATTCAAACCATACAAAGTTTAGTCTAGTGTATTAATGCACATAAACCCAGTCCAATAACAAGAAATAAGTAGGTGCGCCAAGTACAAGAAAAAACAGCTTTATTCAGTTTGTTTCATAATAAAGTGTTGGCCGGGAATGAAGCATTATACAAAAAAATTCAAGGAGCTAACATCGGGCTGGGGGTTTTTAAGTTCAATATCCACAAGATTTGCATAAAGTAACATCATAATTGGCTACTCTAATCAAAACCCCTACAGATCCCTATACATTGGAGTCTGCCATTGGCTAATCCATTATCTACAACCCCACCCAGCTCCATCCCCCTCTCAACTACACCCCACCACAAACTCCCAAGTATGGTCATCATTATTACCACACAATTTGGTTGGCTGGCACGCTGGATTGTGACAGTTATAAGAATACTTCCCTGCCATTGGATGGCACCTATTAAAGTGTTGTTGAATATTGCAGCTTATCCTAGACAGTCCAATTTATTATTTGATTTACTGACTGGGAATAGAGAGAACAAACCATTGCTTCCAAGAACAAAAAGATACTCCATCTGATTTCTCATGCCAGGTCCCCATTTGTACCAGACAGCTTCCCAACCATCAATATTCTAATTAGCAACAGTTGTCTCAGTACTCGCTGACAAACCAGGTGCATAACCTTTTAATTGGGTCACAGGATGAATAGCAGTCTTTATGGGGTTCCGTCTGACGGGGAACATTTCTTCTATTCTATTGTATTTATTATAGGTGTAGTGGCACTAATTGGCTATAGAGGTCACTGTGAATACAACTTAGTTTAGTGCCTTTGGCAATCAACATTTCTTCTTGGGGCACCAGGCACCTTGCGATCAAAGCTTCTGTGTTTATTCAATTATCGTTTGGACCAGAAACAATTGCTACAGATCTACTCATGTCATGGGAATAGCATCTCTTTGCTGCTCCGTCGAGTACTATCTTGTACGCCTTCTTCTACTATAATCTTGGCTGTTTCATACTTTCAGGCGGGAATGGGGGTTTCATAACATTTGGACATATCTAAGCACTGCGGTGTGGCAGCTCTAAAATATGTTATGCAGTTTCAAATGGGGCCCATTGCTGCAAAATGGCAGAACCTTCACTCAATATTACACTACAATTTATTAGGAATACTGTTTCTTTACATTTGTATTTCTTAGTAATCTTCTCTGTATTCTGCAACCTATATTACTCAGTGATCTTATTAGGGTATTCGGCAACCTAATGTCACTGTGGCACAGCTCCCTAAAGTGTTGCAAACAAATTCTACTTGTATTTATACTTTGCAACATGATAAAACAATTGTCCCTATCCTACTTGTGTTAGTGTATTGATTGTTTCCAGGCCTCTTTAAAACAGTCCCGGCAGATAAAAGTCTATAATTATTAATTAAGTGAGTACTTTATATTTATGTTAACGTTTTGTGACTGGAGCCAGTGCATGACGTAATGTTTGCCCCAATTGCACCTTCTCATTAGGTACATACAGGGACACAGATTCAGTACTGCACAGAGACAAACAAACTGTAATGACTCGAGCTTCATGATGGAAATTCCTAGGACACGATGCGACTAACATTCTAGCACACATCAGAAAGTGATGGAGGCTAAAACTATATCCATTGGAAGAAAAGCATTAAATATGCTGGAAAATCATTATCATTTCCTCTTAAGAAACTTTTATTAAAAAGACATTTTGAAAAAACGTTCTGCTACAGTGGGGACAAAAGATGCAATACAATAGCTATTCTAAATCCGTAATAGTTTAGGCATCGGTTTCAGCATGACTGACAACACGACAATGCACTGTGGGATTAGTTAAACAAATGAGCCAATTTCTCGAGAAGATTTTTCCAAGACAAAAATTGTCAATGCAAATATGTGCCTAATGACCATATAATCAGCCGGTTACCCAACTATTAAGATGTCCTTGAAGTCTTTTCTACTTCATTGTTAATGATTTCCAAATGCCTGTAACTTGATGGGAAGGGGGGAGTCTGAAGGCAAAGCCCTAAGAATGATGGGAGAAGTAAGTGCACTAAAGTATAACCAAGACAAAAGTTAAGACAAAATATAGGTTAGGATGAGGGAAAGCGAGGGAGTAACATTTAAAATCGAAAGTTTCACATGTACTGTTTTCTTGATGAATCCCACATTGTGGGGAGACATTTAGAACCAAAGAAGATTACATGTTATTTATTTGCAATTAAACACGTTTTTGAGGTTTGTCCCAATGATGCAGAAAATCAACTCCATAATTTATGTTCATGAGAGTGGAACAAATAACTAGACTTAGAGAGTTTATAGATCTCCGTTCATTAGACTGCTGCTGTGTGACTGATGATGCCATGGAATAGTAATTGATTTAAAAAATAAAAAAAATCTAGAGCTGGGTATGGAGTTTTTCATATTCCAGTAAAATGACTAGAAACAGTTCAGCAAGTAAACAAACATCATGCATAAATACGCAATGCCTTAGGTAGACATTGTTGGGTGTCTTGACCCACGTTCAAGTTATTATGCTGCAACATTTGGTGGTGTGGGCTTAGAAAATCCAAGATGGCCGAAAAGCCCACATTTGCGCCAGAATCCAGGAAAACCGCGCAGTTTTGCGCACACCAAAATGGTCACCTGACACCCACCAGTGCGAGCGTGATGGGCCAGAAGCGCCATGAGTGAAACGTGGTGCCAAAGGAAAAAACAGCAGTGCCTGTTAGCTAAAAAAAAAGCGCTTTGAAATCACCTTTGTTTCTCTGAAATGCAAGCTAAAAATGCCTATTTTAAACATTGCAAGATATTCAAAAATCTCACTTAACACCAGCAGACATTTGGCAGAATCTAGTCTTGTGTGCATACAAACTCTGGAAAGATGAAGAGCCTAAAGCAATGTTAATAAAAAAACTGGCTGAGCTGTGGATGTCAGCAGCTTAACTGAAATTGGATTTAAACCCACTAAAATCGAAATGTTTAAAATAAATGAGTGACCTACTTTTGAGTGTCACATAGGTTGCAACTGTTTAAATGTCATAGTTTTGAACTTAGAATCAGCGTCCGAGCTGCATGTGAAAAATTGTAAGTTTGATTTGAATGAAGAAAACTGGAACAAAAGTGACATTTAGCTGAAGCCTGGCTTGAAGAGATTGAATTCTGCCCGGCAACTACCCCCGACAGGAGTTGAAACTTGCCCAGCCACTGCATTCGCAGGCCTGGTTGCCTTCTGCTGTTCCCACCAAAAGGAGATTACACCTCTCTGAATCAGGGGAGGAGCACCTGGGAGCAGGGAAACAGAACAATGAGCTTTCCTTGGCTCAGGCAAATGTTAAATTAGGGGAGTCGTAAATGGCTTCCTCTTGGAAGAAACTGGGAGGAGCAGTGCCTCTGTGAGCAACCTGAGTTGGAGGAAGTGGACAAACCAGAAATTCCACCATGTGCTTTGGGAAACCACACCCCTCTGGGCCAGAGCACAATTTTAAAAAAAGGTGGATAATTCATAGTATAGACTTGTCAAAATTATATAATTAATATCATTATTCTTTTGATTTTTCTGTGCACATTCTAAGAGGTGTTAGGACCTGTGGTATGTTCTGGGGGGTAGTAGCGGAAAATAAGGTATTACTCCGAATGTCTGTATGTTAAAAATCTGACACTTTATCATCTGATGACCATATTCCTTGTGCATGTTTGTGTAAATTCTGGAAAAGTTTAGAGGTTGTGTTCTTGATGAAAAAGGCAGAATTCTGTCATAAGTGGACACGACATCTTACAAAGACAGGGATCGGATGGTTTGGTGCTACAGAAAATATGTAAACTGGACATATAATATTAGAAAAATGGTACATAGATAAATATGTATTTGGATCAAAAATAGATTTGTGTGCAAATTGACAAGGGGAGTGTTCTTTCTGTATGCCATAGAATTAATGCCTGATGACACTCCATTCCATCCCCCAATCATAGGAGAGAGGAGAGCTTGGCCAATGATAAGTTGTGAGGGGCAGGCTTAGTTATGCCCACGCACACACCCATTTTCAAAACACATAACAAGAGACTGCTTCGGACAGGCAACACACTCACTTTGCATTTTCTTGCGAAGCATTTTGCCGGACGACTTCAAGATCCAGAACTCAACTCCAGATAGATCCAGAACCAAGCCAGAACTTAAAGCAGAGAGGCCTAACCCAAACAGCTGAACTCTTCTCAGCGGGCCTCAGCATCCAGCAAACCTAACCAAACTATTCAACAGCCGGGCAAGCTTTTTGATCCTGGCCTAGAACCCTGTGCCAGTACCCAGAAAGCAGTGCTGTATCCAGAATCCACTTGATCCAGACCAGCAGAACCAGAGACCCAGACCAGACCGCAGTGCCGCTAACAGACCCAGACCAGACCACTGTGAGCAGAACCAGTACCAGAAGCGGCCAGAAGTCCAGTCCAACCTGTTGACCAAATCCGTGACGAGGCCCATTCCTTCCAAAATTAGGAGTGAGTATCCTGAGGCCTGTGCAGAACCCATCTCTTAGTTTAATATAATCTGATTCAAAACATTTGAACCTGTCGAGAACTGCATCATAGGAATTGTGTGTTCATTCTGTCATTTCAAAGCTGTAAAAGTGTAATTTTTTTTCATTCTGAAGTTTACTTTAATTTCGAGAAACTACCTTCACAAAATCGTCCGTATCTTTGGAACCGCGTGTGTTAGGAACGATTTAACTTTCATTTGAAAGCTACGATTCTAAGCTTTGCAATAAGCCTAAAACCGACTTTCTATTCCTTATAGTTATTGCGTAATCAAGTTCAAAATTGCCGCGAATTGAAAAATTAGCTCCTGTCAAAGAAAGCCGTCTTTTGCTTGAACTGCTAAAATTTGTTTTCAACCTGCTAATCGCTCATTGAGCATTGCCAGTGTGACTTGAACTAATCTTAAATAGCCATCACCTACCCTGAACCTCCTACAGGGAATTAAAATCATTTTTAGCATATGTTTCCCTTCTTTGCATACCACATTTAAAAGTACTTTTGCCTGTGTTTAAAACCATCCCTGTTTCTCTAAACTTGCTAGGGGGGAACTGAAATTCGTATTGTATTGTGATTGTATTCCTGAAAACCGTGTGCTTTACTTCCATCTCGTTATATTGCATAGGGGGGGGGGGGTGAATTGCCACAAGGGGAAAAGTGAACATATTATCTCTTGTGAAACCCTATCAGTTTATGTCTGTACTGCACTCTTTCCATCATTGTTTTTCCTTGAAACCATAAGAGCATTCTCAGTTACCTTTTCTTTCCTATACCAACTCCTAAGTAATTAAATAAGTGTACAATTGTATTATCCATTGTTGATCACTGTCATATTCTTAAGTGTGATAGCAAATATTAATTTATTATAAAAGCGTGATATATATACATTGGTTAATTTTTCCAGTAAATCTTTTAAATTGCAAAACAAACCTACTTCTTGGCTCAGTGAGTTGAGGGGGATTCAAAGAGAGGGGCGTTATATAAGGGTTTATCATCCAGAGTATAACTTTTCATAAAAATATATAAATAAGGGCTTCCCTTGGGCGTCCCAGACGAGGCACCGACTTAGTGGGATTGCTGAATTGAAGTCACTTAACAACATACTGCCACAGAAGGAACAGTGAAATATGTTTCTTCTTTTGTCATTTAACACGTCACTTATATGTGCATATTCCTAAGATTTAGCTTAAGGAATTCAACAAAAACTTTTCAAATTGTTCTTAATGTTTAATTCAATTACAATGCTCTGAAATTATCTCTTGTGCAATTCACTCTATTATCTGCACAGGACACTGTGTATATATTAGGCACCTTCCAAGCACCCACCAGTAATAAGCAGCGCCACAAGATTATATAAAAGTATAGCAAGATTCTAGTCGTATTCAAATGTTTGGTGTAGCTTGTGTAACAATTATGTCTGAGCGAGCAGAAAAAGGCAATGGGGGACCCCGAGGGCGCCGCCAGATAGTCCCCAAAGACCACCCAGATAACCTGCTTATATCTTGCAAGACATGTCAGTCATTCACAAATGAAAGCTATCCCCCAGTAGCACACCATGTCATGGATTGCACCAACAGTTGAGAGGAGTTGTGCACAGAATGGTCAGGGAGGGAGAGGGGGCAGTGACAGGGAGAACAGTAATGGGGCTATGTATGCCGTGAGTTGGTGTTCTGATAGAGCCTAACAGAAAGAGAATGAAGCAGGTGAGGGAAAGAGGGAGGAAGGGAGGGATGAAGGGAAAGGGAGAGAGAGAGATGGGGCCTGTCCAGTGTTGGAAACTTTAAAAATTGAAAAGGGTCTGTGTAGTGGTATGAAGTCCAAAAGGGGAACCCTTAGCTGGAGGGGTATAATAATTGCAGCCTGAAAACCACTGAGGTTGGGGGTTTAGGATGGGCATTCCTACCTATACCTGTTCAAGATGCGTTCAGAGCAAGGGGCAGGAAGTAGAATCTTCTGCCCCGGCAGGAGTGTGTGAT
The DNA here is from genome assembly GCF_040938575.1 of Ambystoma mexicanum. Taxonomy (NCBI): domain Eukaryota; kingdom Metazoa; phylum Chordata; class Amphibia; order Caudata; family Ambystomatidae; genus Ambystoma; species Ambystoma mexicanum. The sequence continues at coordinate 1,004,554,832 of NC_090922.1, read as the reverse complement.
AAGTGGTACAGAGTCAAGGAGGCTATGTGACATCTGCAACAATTACCAAAGCCACGAAAGAAGCTTCCTGGGGAACTTAATGAAAACACTGATGCCAGTCATATGCTCTCAATGTCTCATGATGCAGTCACTTGTCACAGTTCTCTTTTTGTTATTTCAGAACTACATCACCCAAATTGCAACAGCAAGCAGGCAGGGCTCCATATCCGTGGGTTACTTAAATAGTGAAAGGGGTGGAAGGGCACTATATCCCTGGGTAACTTGAATAGTGGAAGGGTGAGCAGGGCACCATATCCCTGGGGTTGCTTGTATAGCAAAATGGTGTGCAGGGCACCATATCCCTGAGTTGCTTGAGTAGTTGTGATCGGTATAGCGCTGGAAGAGTTATAGTGTGGATGAGGTAAAGAGTTGTGGTTAAAAGAAAGTAGGCGGAGTGGAATAGTGAATAAAAGGGAGGGTTATAAGATCAGGAGGTATGCATACTATGACGTCTCCAAGAAGTCACACTAACAGCTGCACCTCCTCAGAGGTATTCTTCCTTTCCTCTCCTTCCCCCAGAAGCTCACTGTCTCCAGAGCTCTGGTTCTCTCCAAGCTGGACTATTGCAACAGCCTCTTTCTAAATCTGCCTGCTTCTACTCTCCGCCCTCTGCAACTCATCCAGAACAGGACTGCGAGACTTGTCCTTGGCCTCAAGCCCAGGGATTGTATCTCTCCAGGACTGAAATCCTGGATTAGGTTCAAAACTCTCTGCATCGTCCACAAGGCCTTCTGAGGCCTGGGGACTCAATACCTTCAACTCTCTCTTCCTAAATATCTTCCTAATCGAGCTCTTCGCTCATCCGCCTCCAATTCCCTTAGGGTCAGCCGCTTCTCCAAGCAACATGTTGGTGGTAGATCTCTTTCTTCGGCTGGTGCCTTCCTCTGAAACAGCCTCCCTTAAACATGAGGAGAACCATCTCTGGTTCCGGAAGCACCTCAAAATCCTTCTCTTTGCTACTGCCTTTTCTCCTTCTCTCCTCTGCTGACATAATTGCTGTTACCTGAACTGCACTGGCGACCTGGACACCCTCTGATCTAGGGCCCAGGTTTCCTCCCCCGCCAGAGTCACACACCTGCACTGCCCACCTGGCAACCCCCGCAGTTGGGACGGTTTCTCTATCCCTACAGTCCCCTTACCAGCCCTTGACACCTGATGTCTGCACTTACCCATGCACTTGCCACCTGCTGGCTGTCAATTGCTAATTGTTTTATCCATTCCCATGTACTGCACTGTCCCCCCCCCCCTTTCCACGCACTAGCACGATTTGAATGACACCTGGCCTAGTAGGATCGCTATCTGTCCTCCCTCTCTTCCCCTCCCTTACCTCGTCGCGCCTTGAAACACTTGTGTATTGGCACGTTATAAATGCAATATCATATCATACATCATACCATACCCTCTATTACTAACCATCACTAGTGTAGGCTTAGGTAGAAGACACCTGAGGGAGTCAGATAGGCTGCACTTAGGGAAACCACCTGTACTTTAGATCAGCTTGAGACAGTAGGGGTCATGGAGAATAAGCACTAACCTCCCTGATAAGGACGCCTGGGCTAGGTAGGAGGGATTCCACGTGGAATTGAGAGAGTCGGTGCATCTTTTTGTTCTATTTGTTTTTTTTTCAAATCCTTATTACACGAACCATCTATATTTGTGATTATTTTAATAAAAACCCTTGAAATGGGGTCAAGACTTTGTGCTTAATTCAGGCCATCTGTCACACATTATTGCCATAGACATTTTTATTTTATTTTGTAGGATGGTTTCCCACATAGCCCTAGTGGGAATTCCTGGGACCCTGCCATCATGGAAAAATAAAGGTTTTGAACTAGTTTCTACTGTACCGTCTGCTATCTGCACATGTTGGAAGTAGACTGAAATATGTTGAACTACAGGCTGCCTCAACCATGAGATAGGGTATAAAAAGGAAAAGTGGAGCATATAGAGCTTTAAAAGTGTATTATAAATCCCATTGATTTGGCTGTCTATAATTGTGCTTAACATAATTCTATACAAAACACATACCTTTTGAAATCGTTTTAAACTGCAAGAAGGGATATTGTACATATGACATCAAAGATAGTTTGATTTAGTGTGCATGGTTGTATTGCACATGGGATAGGATAGGAAAATAAATCGGATAGTTACCCCAACAGATGTAATTGCAAGCCTTGTTTAATTTGTTTTCAGGCTACTTTCAAGCGCGAGCAGTCACCGTTTTTTAGACCCCGAAGTTATTCCCACATCTCTCAATGATTCGGAGGATGTGGCGTTTTGTCCACGTGCCTTACAAGTAACATGCAGAGTACAATGAAGGAAACGCACCTCAAAGACTTCTGTACATTGCAAGTCACTCGGTGAAAGCTGAAATAAACGTATTTCAGTTACTCTTACCAATAGTTACCTAGACAAATGCCGTTCGGGAAACTGAATAGGAAAAGAAAATGAGAGAAATGCTTGCACACGGCTTAATTAAAATCCAGCATTAGTGAGGCATGCAGGCATGCATAGTGATATCAAAGATTGCCAAGACAATGTCCTGGAGTCTGATTGCATTGTATGTTTTGCACTTCTAAAGTAATAACAACGTGCATGAATGACAGGCATGCTTAGTTCTCGGCGATGTAGATTAAAGACGGCAAGAGCCGATTTGACACATTCAGTCCTTTCTGTTCTCTGGCTTTCATGAATGTCTGCAATTAAAAGCACAGAGATGAAACAGTCCAGGCAATCTGCGGGTTTAGGATGGCAAGCATTTGAAATCACAAGGGAGGAAGCGAGGCTTGGGCGGCTTAAGAGAAAAGTTTGATTTATCTTTCTGCAATAGAAATACTACTGTTCAGTTAAGAGAGGGGATCCAGCAGAGAATTCCCATGGAGCATAGGCGTCTGTTCTGGGCATACAGCAGGCCTCACAGGACTTGTTATATGGGCACAAAAAAGATAGCTCAACATTCCTATAAACGGTATGGGGAACGTTCTCTTTTGTATAGATATTTACATCAGCTTGTTTATTTTCGAGATTGTTAGTGCACGATGAGACGTGCCCCTTGCCAGAGCACTGTACAGTAATACAGTGACTTGGTGCATGAGTGGAAAGCACAAGAAGCACTGCATAGACAGCATTTTTATATTAAGTTTGACTCTCAATTCCAAAAGCACATTCACAACTCAATCCTGGGGGTAACATTCAAGATCCAGTCGATAGAGAAAACAGAAGGGGCTGTTAGGGACATTCAAAGCTTATTCTTAGGGCATTCCAAACCCCGATAGTGTAGGGTAAATAGAAGAGAAAAGGGATAGGTATGGGTGTGCCAGGGGACCGTCTATGCTAGCATTCAGGATCCTGGCAGAGGAAAGAGGGATGATCTCGAAGGACACAGTGGATCGGTTACATGGAATCCTTGTGCAAGCCGGAGGACTGACCCATAATCTGCGAAAAAAACAAAATGGGGGGCCAAGCAAACATGACTACAGCAGGGTCTGCAAAGTCACTATCAAAAGCAATATTCACCTTCTGAAAACCTATAGGTCAGTCGAGAGTGGAGTCAGAGACTCGCTACATGGATGGAGAGGGGTTTTGGATTGAAGAGAGAGTTCACCTTTCTACAGTGGATCACCAGGATAAGCTAATGCATGGGTCCCACCCTAATATCAAAGAATATTAGAGGCTCGCTAGTGTTCCAAGTGTGTGGAAGGGAAATAGCGGTTACCTCCAGCATCTCAGATTACAAGCACTTACATGAGGAAAGTGCTGCAAGATAATTTCGAGAGCTATGATGTTCAGCCACAATGGGACGCAGTAGAGTGAAGGCCAGGGCAGATTAGCACTTAGCCAGCACCCTTAGCAAGCCACCAGTACCAAGTTATTTCAGATGACCAGCAGTTGTTCAATGTTGCTTAGACATCCAGCAGCATGAGTAGTCAAGGCTTGCCTTTGTCATAGATGCCGAGTATGTGGTTTTGTACAGTAGCCTAATGAAAAGCTGGAGAACAATTCTGCCGTTTAGAGAAAAATGACCATGCTTTCACACAGAACTAAGAGGTCCCGTAATACAATATGGGATTAAGGGGCCTGGTAGAGAGATTTTCATAGAAGCATGGTTTACTGACCTTTGTAGAGTGTTTGAAAATGTACCTTTCGTCTTGAATCATTTATGATTGGAAATCATGGCATGCCCATGTTTTGGTGGCTGTTTAAATCATGTCGGCATCTTGGGAGTTTACAAAGCCACAACACTGATTTAGTTCTGCATGCCACCATGTACATCTTCAGGACAAATGGCTTCTGATTTTTTGGGTGGGAACGAATATATTGACACTTTGCAACCCTGGGCTCAATTTAGGATCAGTACCAGCCTGTTAACCGGTATATGTTTATCCTCGGGAGATGTGTGCTGAAGAACTCGGCTTCTCATCTTTTGCAGTGACATTGTCATAGTCCATCGGTCAGCCTGCCCCATCAGTGATGTCATCAATGACATTTGGCATGTCATCTTTGATGTCCTGGGTGTTAGTGTTAGCAGTGCACAGTGGTGCAGGCAGTTATGGTTGCTGAGCTTACCATAACTGGCAAATTTCAGGGGTTTTTCTGTTTTACTTTGAACCATAACGTTCCGTTAGCAAATATTTTTTAGTGGTGCATAGGCTTTTCTTAGTGCAACTTAACCATAACACCCCCTTAAAGTTTTTTTGTGTGAATATATATATATACACTTTATTTCATCTTTTAATGGGGCCTGAATGCTATATCATGCATTTTTATCTTTCAACCTTTACATTTGTGCTCCATTATGCTGTTACAAATGTGTGCAATTGCCTTTTATTCCATCAGCCAGAATGTTGAAAACCTCTTTTTGTATATACACTTTTACTGTGACCATGGCTCTGCATTTTTGCACATTACCTTGCTGCTATTATTGCCTGTGTATGTACTTTGCATTGTTTGCACTTCAATTTGCACATTACCTTGCTGCTATTATTGCCTGTGTATGCACCTTGCATTGTTCGCACTTCTATTTGCTGCTATAATTGCTTGTATATGCACTTTATCTCCAGATCACTGGTATTAGAATTCTATACCTTTTTTAAGGAGGACCAAGATTTATGCCATTCATTTTCTCGTGTGGCTATTTAATATATTGTGCTTCCACTCGGAATTACTTTTCTCTATGTATACTGCTTAACTACTTTTATTGGCATTGGAATTGCAGTGTTGCCTGACATGGAATGCGCACATTAGAGCCTCCATCATTTTGCTGTTGCTATGACCCTGCTTGCAGTACACTCATTCGTATATGTGCTGTTTGGCTCCAGGTATTTCATTCTGGCATTTTCATTCGATCATGGCTGCTGCTCTTTCCATCTGCCTAGGCACCTTTCTGAGTTCCATAGACATAGTTAAAGGACTCTATCTGTGACAACTATTAAGGTCCTTTAGTCCCTTGTTTCCTCACGTGACCAAGCACTCAGTTGAGTGTGAAACTCGTGTGCGGGCCGTGCTTACGGGCGTCCTGCCTCTGTTTTTGCTGCTGTTCCAGCCATACTTTGTATTTTTTGTTTATTTTAAACAATTCCTTTGTGCAACATTAAATAAAAAAACAATTGCGACCTTTTCAGTGTTGTGCGCTGTGCTACTTTGTTTGGAAATTGGACATTTCCATTGTTCAAATTGACTGAGGAGAGTGCGGTTCATTTTCCTCTTTTTGTGTATATATATATATATATATATATATATATATATATATATATATATATATATATATATATATATATATATATATATATATATATATATATATATGTTGCCCCGAGTCACCTTGCTTCCGAGGTTATGGTGGGAAGGTACTCATAATTTAAAAAAAATGTATGATATATAAAACATTTAAAAATTGAAACCGGCAGCAGAAGTGGATAGTTTTAAGGACATATGCTCGATTGGTGAAAGTCTTGAAATGATCTGAGGAACGGAGTATCTCTGATAGATTAAATCTGCATAATCTAAATCTGCATAATCTATATGTCTGAAGTCATCTGAGGGAAGGGGACGCTCCAGACTTTGGCATCATTTAATGTTTGTACCTTAAGTAAAAGATTTAGGACTCCTAGTATTTGGGAAATTGTAACATTGTGCTGAACGGCAGGTTTCATCGTAACGATACGAAATGCGGTTTTCCTGAGCTTCAACACACAGCATTTCCAACTTACATTCTGTGCTCAGCCACGAAGGATCAAGATTCTGAAGACGACTAAGTGTGTCTATACTCGCCTGGCTCCCCGGTGAATGCAGTCCCACAGCGTGTTGGAGGAATTCTGTTTTGAGTCTACATTGGTTGTTACGTCCATGCTACCAAGCCTATAAAATCTGAGGTAGATTTGGACCCCCTGCTGCAAAGCCCTCTTAAGACAATGCTGCAGTGCTGAGCAACGCAGGTTTGCAGGAGTCGCTGCCCGACGACGACACGTAACACGTTTGTTACATACACGCTACCAAGCCTATTAAATCCGAGGTTTGTACCCTCTGCAGCAAAGCCCTCGCAGGACTAGGCTGCATTGTTAAGCAACGCAGGTGTTTGGCAACAAATGGGTCTGCGGCGCAGAAAGTGAGTGTGGACTATTCACCCTCCTGTCTGCAGTCGCCAGGTAAGGAGTTGGGGAAAGTTAGCTTGCACTGCGCTTTGTAGCTCTTCTCCTTAGCCTTTCCCCTTCTGCATCCCCCGATACCTTCACATCTGCCCCAGCCCCTGCCCTTGCTGTGTGTGGCCCTCCTTGTTGCTCCCTTCCCTTGCTTTCCCCTCATACGCTTCCTTGAGATCTCCTTTTACCCCATTCAGAATGTCCCCCCCCTTTTCACAGTCTTCTCCCTGCGTGGTTCCTCTCATTCCCTTACACACGTGCATCTGCGCCACTTTCATCCTTGGCTTGCACGCGTAGCTCATTGCTGACGTGCATTGCCCCTCTCCCCTTTCATCCCTGTATGTTTTGATCTGCATTTCGTCTCCCTGCATGGTCCATCGCATTCCCTTACGCATGTGTGCCTGCGCCACCTCCATCCTTGGCTTGCATGCATTCCGTGTTCCTGACGTGTGTGGCCATTTGCATCCTTCGATTGCATGGCCTCCGTGCCCCTTACTTCCTTCCCTGTCTGTTTGATCTGCACGTCCTTGGCCCGAGGGGTCCTCGCATTCCGTGAGCGCATGTGCATCCGCCCCACTCCGTCCTTGGCGCACCCCCATTTTGTGTGTGGCCCCTCACATTCCTCATTTGCGTGTGCCTCCGCGTCCATTCCTTTTCCCTGCCTGGGCCATGCACCCTCGGACTGCGTTGTCCCTCGCATCGCGTTGCTCCAGCACCTCCTCCACCCTTAGCTACTTTTTCGCATCCACGCCCTAGCCTGCATGGTCCCTCACGATCCTCCATTGTGTTGCTCTCCCCAGTCTATGGTTTATGTTTTGCCCTACGTCTCTGCTGCTCTCTTCCTTCTTCTAGGTTCCCTCCAACTATCCTATTTTTGCTGTGTACTGCTCTGCGTTCTGCTTTGTTTTTTCCCTCTTCTAGGTCTTCTTCTGCCGTCTGTTCTGTTTTTGCTGTGAATTGTCTTTTGTACTGCTGTGCTCTTCCTTCCTCTAGGTTCTCTTCTTCGACTGCTCTGGGTTATTGTTGCCCTACTAACCTGGGTATTGTTCATCATACTGCCCTGTGCTCTATTGTGCTCTCTCCGGTGCCCTCCTTCTGGCTCAGTTAGTATCCTTTACCACTTGTTCTTGTCTCGTCCATCGCTTCTGCTTGTACCCTCTCCCTGTGTTTCTCCCCTAGTGTCTCCCCCCACCTCTTCCGTTCTTCTCTCACTCCCCAACCACACCCCTCCCCATCTCTGCTCTTCCTCTCTTCCATATCATTTATGGTGTTCTCTTGTTTCTCCCATCTTCTCCAACTGCTTTTCGATTGACTATCCTACCCTCCTCACCAAGTCTGGTAGGAAGACGTTCAAAAAAGATATCCTGGTCGCCAACCCAGGCCTCCCTTTTACGGATACCAACACCAGCGCTTCATCCAGACAGACCCTCACTGACATCCTCTTTTTCGTTCCTTCGCCAGACCTATGGTCTCTGTGCTCCTTCCTTTCTCCTCCTCTCTCATTAATAGTGGCACCCGATAGGAGGCCCCCTTGACTTCCTTCCACTCCTCTAAGGTCGTCATTAATGTTTACCTAAATGGCAGCGTCTTGGTCCAAGGCCCTCACGCCAACCTCCTCCTCTTTGATAGACACTTCCCGCGCCTTATCAATTTCCTTTACTCTCCCACTGTCCCTTCTCTCTGTTTTTCGGTTTCCTTGACTCCCCCCTCTGCCACTTCTCTGGCGCCCCCTTCCTCCTCCTTGGCTCCCTTGCCCTCTCCTCCTACCTCCTCTGACCACCCTTGGGCTCCTTCTAACCTTCTGCAGGGAGTACCTCTGATATGTACCCCTCCCTGGAAGTCTTTCAAGGATGATTCCCATGTGTTAATACATTACTATGGTGCTTAAAGGAGAGCTCTCCACCTTAAAAAGAAATGACCATTTGAAAAAAGCTGTTTATCTCAAGCAAGACATGTTAAGAAGTTATGCAGTTGAGGCAATCTGCAAAACAAATAACACACACCGAGAGATTATTATTGGACGTTAGTTGATCAAATAACGTCCATAAATATGGCGTTCTTAACATGTTCCACGGCCATAAATATGGCGTTCTTAACATGTTCCACGGCCATACTGGGTGTAATATCCCAGCAGCCTGAGTTAAAAGCACCAGTGACGCAAGGGCAAATAACGAGGGTACGGGTAGGGCTTAGAATGCCATTAGCACCCCAGGATACCAAAGTGGTAACCCAGGGTGTTAAAAAAAAAGTACTTTAATTCATTGAACGGGACGTTGTGTGCTTTGCCAAGATGGCCGCCATGGTAGTAGTGACAATTTTTAATATGCACTACCTACAGAGCCTTTGCCTACACATCCAGGGGAAGGGTCCATGATCCCCCTGGCCCCCAGCAGGGGTTGTGGTAGGAGTAGGTATAGGGAAAAGCATGTACTTGCCACTGTGCAACATTAAAGGGAGCAGGCAACAACCCCTGCAGTAGGCTGCTCCCAATTACCAAAACAGGAGAGGTTTACCAATGTCACATATTTTTATGATAGTACACTGCTCACACCATCTAGTAACCCTTCATATGTGTATTAAAAGACATGTAGCACACAGAACACATCAAAACGCAGTAGTTCAAATAGATGCCCCAGATGTAATATTCATGTTCAAATACAATAATGAGCACGCAATGTAAAAATAAAATCATTTAATTATGAGCAATTAATGATCAAGAAACATTGCTATTATTGTCATCACTATACACTCATGATGCACAAAGTTATTAATGAAGAAGCTGAAATCATTGTCATTACCTCTACCTCAAATCAAGACTAAGACTCATCAACCTTCTCCAAGAAATCCTAGTCACCTTAAAAACCAACTACCTCCGTCACCAGGTTGTGATGGGTAACCTCACAAATCATGCTGGGCAATCTAGCACCTGCCTCACCAAATCATGATAAGCAATATCATAGAATCATCTGCTTCAATCAATACCTAAATACCTTTCTCAATGCAATATCAAATGAAGGGCAAAACAAAACTCCTCATATTCACTAACTGTAAAGGACAGAGAGATGAGGGCTGGACAGGATTGAATGTCTGGTAAAATCCACAATTCATGGAAACATTTAAAACATGGGAACACATTTAAAAAAGCCACCTATTACTGCACCATAAGCATATGCATAAATTAATAGGATACAATGCTTCAAAAAGAATTAAATGTCCATTGGACTTACTGGTGCCAGCATATAGCCAATCCAGAATAAGGCTTTTGCTCTTAGGGTGTGAGCTAAAGGGCCTTTGGGGGAGGTCCCGGGTGTGGGAGCAAAGATCTTTCCACAAGCGGCTCAAAGAAAATTCAAGTTCTGCTAAAAAATGTCAAAAAAAGCCAGAATACAGCTTGGGGCTTCAAAAATCTAGAACAGGAATTAGGAGGGAGTTTACCTCTCCCATCTGGAAAGTGTACTGCTCTTCCTCTCCTTCCATCCATCCATCTGCCTCCCAGTCTTCCTGCTCCACCCCCCACCCAAACAGGTATGAGCAGTGGCTGTGCTTACCCTACTTAAATATTTTTGGACCATCCCTAATCCACGCCTACAATCACCAAAATCCATCCAGCACTGAAATTTGTTCTAAGCAAAACGTCAAGGACACAAGAGTCATTCACCACTAGGAATCGTTCCAACAAAAGTGTTCAGTGGACAGCAGCTTTCTTATGTAAATATTAGCCAAGGACAATATCATTCGACACTATGAATCCTTCCAACAAAAGTCAGCGAACTACAGAATCCTCTACAGAAAGGACTGCCTTTTGTAGTTTGCAGTGTTTGCCGTCATATATGTTTTGTATTTTGTGAGAACATTGGCCTCTGCCCAAGGAAAAGCCTACATAGTAGTGAACTGCATGGTTTACACAATAAGAGTGCAATGTACCCGGGCAAGGCTGTTGGCACACAGCCTGGGCTATTGGAAAAAAACATTGTACTGTACATAAATATTGCAACATGCAAAAGTAAATCTTGTGGCTTGAATTTCACTAAATATGAAAGTGTTTTCATCACACTGTGCAGTTAACAAGGCCTGGTCTGCGGCTCAGAAGGTTCCGTCAGAAGGCCGTGCTCCGAGGCAGGGAAGATGCTGCGGTGGCGGTGCATGGTGTTGCTGTCACAATCAGGTAAGTGGGGTTGGGGAAGGGAGTTGGAATCATAAACCACCAGAGGGTGGGGGAAAGATGGCAGGCTGCAGACAACTTGGAACGCGGGCTAGATCGGCTTTATCAGCCCGCATTTCCAGCCACATGATTGGCCGGCTCCCACCCACAGGGTGTTAATAATAACAGAAATGATCTCGTCCTCCACTGCATTTAGAAAGCAGTTGTAATTTGGCGCTCTGGCAAAATGGTTAACACTGAAACCATCAGGAGCAAACTAGTTGGGTAGAAGATTAATCATATTGCTTTATATGGAAGACACTTTAAGAAAGAGCGTATCAGAATAAGAAGGCTTTAAGCGGTACTGCAGAAATATGTTAAGGTTAAACAAATATTGTAATATACTGTCATATACAGAATGGTTACACTGTGTTCCATCAGCTGTTCCAAGTGAAGAAAAAACAAAACTGCATGGTAAAGCCAATAGTTTGGGCTTTTGTGAACTGAAAAGAAGATGTAATGAGGGAGGGATGGTGAGGCGCATAGAGGGGAAACAGAGGCTGTGGAGTGAGAAAAAGCGTGGAGGTCATTTGGAGATAATGTACCTGTGCTGCAGAGATGTGTGTGTGTGTAACCTGATGATTATCGATGTGAATATGGGGTTGAGCACCTGTTGTAAATGGGTGTACTTTGTAAGCCTATTATTTCAACACCATCATCAAAGGAATCTGGGTTGCCCAAAATTCTGCAGACATGTATGTGTACAGAATGCTTTATTCAGCCCCTTCATACCTTTGGTGTCATTATGAAGCTAAATAAAATACATGTTCATGTCCAGAAGAGAGGCACAACCCCCTCACACACACACACACACACTACGCGTCTCCTCTGATGTGTGAGAGCTGTGCGATGAAAGAGCACATCTGAAGACAGTGACTTCTATTGCCATCCTTCATCCAGCACAGTTACATGAGAACATGGAGACCCTCGCAGAAATATGGTGCGATGCAGCACAATCATTAGCATAGCTTAGTTGATTGACGCAACTTCTACAGGGTTCTATATTTACACACATAGATTTTTGTTTATGACTGGTCATTTCTTTAATGTAGTCTTAAAAATAAAATCACTCCTGGAATCCTGTGATACGAATTCAGGAGATGTAATGAAACCCATATGTGGGCAACTGGATGTAGTCCTGTTCACGTACATTTTATTTCAGAATTTGAGCCACAAATTTCAGAATTTGAGGTCACAAAGCATTAAAACAAACACATAACAATGAAATCATTCAGCAACAATTATTATACAAAAACTGTCAACAACACTTATTTGTTAGTTTATTCCTAACGCGCCATAGCCCGTGGGCATCAGGGCGCACGTGTACAAATGGACATTCAGCAGGTGCAGGACCGAGTGGTGGAAACCTGATGGGAATTTATTCAAACCGTAAGGTTTTCAGATTTGTCCTAAAAACAGTATGTTTTTCTTCAGTGGGCAGGCTCACTGGAAGAGAGTTCTATGCTTTGGCCGCTCTAAAAGGGAAGGATCTGCCCTTTGCTGTAGTGCCTTTAGCACAGGGAACAGTGAGGCGCTGAGTAGAGCAGGATCGCAAAGACCTGCAAGGGTTATGTCGCTTCAGGGATTGCTTCTGGCAGTCTGGGGCATTCCCATATAGGCATTTGTGAGTCAATGACAGGATCTTGAATTGGATCCTCCTTTCCACTGGCAACCAGTGAAGCTCTTACCAAATGTTAGTGGCATGGTCTTTTCTAGAGATGTTTCAGACTATCCTCAGAGCATCGTTTTGGATGGGTAGATGTTGTTGAGATTGGCCAAGTCAGCAGCATAGTCTCTGAGTAGGTCCATTATGAGTTGGAAATCATCTGCGCAGTTCATGAAATGGAGACCCTTTGTCTCCAGTAGTTTGCTTTGCATAGGGGTTTAATGTATATATTAAAGAGTGCTGGCAAGATGCAGTGCAGGCCCCCTGCGGAACTCAACACTCAATGAGAACTGAGTCGGAGCATGTATTACCCCAGCATATCTTAGAAACTCTTCCACTCAGGAAGGAGCGTATCCACTCAATGGCATGACTAGAGCATGTCCCTGTATTGGCAAGCGTTTTGAGAAGGCGTGAATGATCTAACAAATCAGAAGCTCCTGAGAGGTCTAATAGAATCAGCAACCCCATCTTGCTTTTGTCCAACCTCTCCAGCATTTGGGACTGTAAATCCAACAGGGCACTTACCACCCCATAATTACTTCTAAACCCAGATTGCTTCCGGTGGAACGCCATTTCCACCTCAAATAGGTCTGTAATTGTAGAGTGGTCACCTTATCTAAGATCTTCAACAGCAAAGGAGTGTTGGTAATTGGCCTGAAATTTGCTGGGTCCTTTGGGCTAATCCCAGGCTTTTTTAGAAGGCGAGTTACTGCTACTTCCTTGATAGCAGATGGCACATTTCTATGTGGGAAAGATGTGTTGGCAAATCTAGCAAGAAAAGGGGTAACAATCCTGCTGTTCTTTAGTATGATTTTGGCTGATAAGTCACCTGGACAAGACGTAGGACTAATATTAGCTAGTACTTAACCATTTCTTTGATGGGGATGGATTTGATAACACGTCAAGCCGCCTGGACACAGCAAAGCATTATCGATATAGGAAACAGAATGTCAATGTAAACTTGGAGAAGAGAAAAAACACCTTGGTTCAACCCATCCTTACTGATCAAGGCGTACAAAACCGCAGCACAGAAACAAATGACAATCAAATTTTACCAGGGATATCAGGAAACTGACAACCAGGAGTATGCTGGGTCTGTGGCTCAGTGGACTAATGCATCCATTACAGGTGACTGCGTTTGCCTCATGATCACAGGTTCGAATCCCGGCAATTCTATTCAGCCCTTCCTCCTTCTGAGGTCGATAAAATGAATGGCATTAAGTTGGGTAACAATATACATCTGTCAATAACGCCAAGATGCACTTATGGGGGTGAACCTGCACTCTACAAATACACCTATTATGTTATGTTATGCAGGTGGCACCAGAAGCAAATAATAACTCATCATGTAGAACTCAAAACCCCAACAATGGTGAACAGCTAGACAGTGTTTCTACAACCGAATAGTGTATCCCATGAGTGAGAGAGTGTCTCTTCCTTCTGACCATGCTAGAGGCTCTGTCTTCACAATAAGCCAGCTCTACCAGCACTCCTAACCACTTTAAATAAAACGCACTACCCTCTACCTAATCAGGCATGTGGAAAGCCTTCGTACATGAGAGTGAACATGCAAAACCAGCCTACGTTGGTCAAGATGTATGTCTCTGCTTTCATACCAAACCAAACAAATGATGGGTTTAAGGTTTTGAACTAATCTGAACCACTTGCCCTGCTCTGGGCAACCTTACACATCACCGTTGTTTATCCAGTCTGCGCCATCAAAAAATGGGTACAGCCATACGCAAATCATTCAGGTACTGCCACCAATGGGAGGCCAGGTCCCCTCTGCATGGAAACACAAGCAACCCCACACATATTTCTGCCTTGTTAGGCCTCATTAGTTAGGTGCAGCTTGGTTTCCTATGGTGCAGAGAGCAAGGGACACACGTCTGGGCCCACCTTTTCTCGCATGGGGAGACCAACTATGACCAAAAAAGTGATGGGTGGAAGGTTTTGAATTGATCGGAATCAATGGTACTACTCTGGGCAACCTTGCACACCACCGTTTTTCAAGCCATCTGCACCATTGCAAAAGGGGTCCTGCCATATGCAAATCAGGTCTGCTTTCATAATAAACACTGCACACATTCTATAGTCAGCAGACAGGAAAAGCTAGATAAAGCTGCAGCAGTAAGTTAGGGCTACATATTAACTCTATCCCATGGAGATTTGTCCTGCATGTGTTGCTACTAGTACTCCCAGATAAACCTCACACACCATAGTTAATTCTTTGGAAATATACTAGAGGTCAAAAGTGCCAAGACATTAGACACACACAACCTTCGCACCATTACGGTGTTGAGAATTTGTGATAATTGCCACTGCAGAAAGAAAGCGTGCTGTAAAATAAAACTTGCTATACAAAAAACCTAACACTCTACATGAACGAACAAAACATTCGATGCGTGAGATTTAGCCATTTTTACCTACGCGAATTGAGGCTACCATCTACAAATAAAAGAAACGTGGAACTATCTTTTGTGCAATAGTGCATTAAACAAGGATTATCAAGGTTTGTTGCGGGGAGTGAAGGTAAGCGTCTACGAGTGGGGTTCTGTTTAAATCAATATGCATATAAGAGGCTTTGGCATGTTTGAGTGTGCTTTCTGCCAGGATAAAGCACGGTGGTATACAGCTGAGAGTTGTTCCTTTACCTTACCACTTAAATGGACATATCCGGAATAAATTCATTATGACCCTCTACCACTGGGGTTCCCACAGCTACCCACATCAACCTGGGCAATAATGCAAAGTAACATAGTATGTTTGACAGAACAGGGATGAACCAAAGGGTGCATTTTCCCGATAACTCTTGCAGAACTGGTAAAACAGGAAATCATTTTATCGCGCCATAACCCTATTATTGCGGTGCTCAACAATGACGTGCTGTGATGTGCGTTTATTAAATACCATTCTCGCGCGGTAACCTGCACTGTGGGATGCAATTTACTGCAGCTATTCATTACTAAATAATAGAGTAATTACCATTGCAAAGTCTTACATAGCCGTTCATGCATAAACCAGAGGAGGTTTTGTGTCTTCACATCATAACTCAGACACATTCTCTTTTTCCCTTTATTTTTATTGTTTTCTTTGTACTGTATAAATAGCACCTTCCTTCCTGGAAAAAAAAATATCCAGCCGATGTTGCCCTTAAGCATCTTATTATACATAATAGAGAGCCTGCCACTTCAAAGCAAGGAAAACATATTGAATGAATTGCAAACAAACAAGAGCGACTGTACATTGGAAACTCAGTATTGCTTTCTTTTTAAATGGAGATATGGCCAAGGATACCAGAAAAGAGATTTGTCACGAGTCCTTACTAAGTTCCTTTTCCATTTCTATGGTGGCGGCAGGGTTCGGAAGTAGCGCAGGGACCGGCTCAAAGCTCTGGTACCGCAGGTAAGATGGGAGGGAGGTGGTTGTGAGGAGGGGGGAAGTGGATGGGCAAGGGGGCAGGGTTTGTTGGTTTTGGGGGCTAATGAAGAGGTGGGGAAGCAGCAGGGAGATGAAATTCTGAAAGCATCAACAAACCGTGATAGGCGTATGAAATGGTCCACTGCACCAAATGCAGCAGACAAATGCAGCATGACCAATAGAGACTAATAGCCCTGGTCATAGTGGTTGAGAAGGTCATTCGAAACAGCAGATTCCTTTCCATGCGGAGGTCGAAAGCCGGACTGTAAATGATCCAGAATCCAGCTGCTTACCACAAAATACGTAAGTTCAACAGGGCCAGTTTTTCAAGTTCTTAGCCATCCAAGGAAGGCCAGAAATGGGTCGATAGTTGCTCAGTTGCAAAGGGTCAAGAAAGGGTTTCTTGCTCAAAGGCGTTATAACAATGGGTTTAAGTCCCAAGGGGCAGCCCCCTCAGCATGGGAAAGATCAACAAAGTGTGTAATGTGACGAGTGAAGGCTACAGAGTGAGCATGAGGCGTATAGGTTGCTAACAGTTCGATAGTTGAGTAAGTGGATTTGAGCATACTCCAAAGGGAGGAAATTAGTGTTTGTTGAACCTCTGTGCAAGTAAATTAAGAGTTAGGTTGAGATGGTATCAGATGTACCAAAGAGGCAGAAGAGGTATTGCTGGATTGAAGGCTTGCATACATCTTTTGAATTTCTTCCATAAATAAATTGTTAAACAGATTTGCTAAATCCATAGTAGGTTCATGTGCTTGAGTTGGTTTCAGGTCTACCCAACATGGAGAAAACCTTCTCCACAATCTCTCCATTCAGCTCCGACTCATGAACTGCATCCGAGAGCCGATTCAAAGAGTCTGCTTGTGTGTTCATACTGCCGGCAAGGTGCAAAACTGTCACCAACACCCCGTTCTCAATTGCCCAAAACCATACAAGCATGGTCTAACTATATAATATAGCTTGAGATCCCAAGCCCTCATCTTGTTGATTTACGGCATGGCAGCAGTATTGCCCTTGTGGACCTGGACAGTTGAACTCTTGATTAATGGTAGGAAGGTTTGCAAACTCAGTTTGTACTGCCCTGAGTATCAGTAAGTTATTATGGAAGGACCTCCATGGGCCTTGCCACAAACCACTCTCAAAGAACCTGCAGATGAGATCACCATACTTTTAAAGATGTCTTTGTGACAATGGTAAAACTTGGCAATGGTTGTTGGAATGGGCCCTCCTCCCCAAAGGAGGTTGATCGTGAGACCTGTCGGGAGACCTGAATCACAGCCTCGTGTCATGATGAATTGGGAACACTGTAGAGACTTCAGCTGCAGTCTTGTTTCCGTGACTATGAATATGAAAGATGCTATCAGTCCCAGTAACCTGAGAAAAAACATTTGCTGGGAGTCCCCTTCCGGTTGAAAGAGCAGCACTGTGGTCTGGATGCTGGTCACTGGTTCCGGTGGTAGGAATGCCTTCCCATTCTCCATATCCAGAAATGCCCCTACGAACTGCAAGTTTCCTACATACTCCATAGGACACTATAAGGAAGTTATGGTATCAAAGCAAGACAGACAAGTGATCACAGTTCAAAGGGGTTTATTAATCTGTAAACATGGGTGAGATAAATGCCCAATCTAAACCTAAATCTAAGATGGGAAGAAGCTACGACCATCAAATAATACAGTCCCAGTGGAGTCTAGTCAAATAAAAATGGCATATACTATAAAATAAACTATTGCCAAACCTTACCGCTATGCTACAAAATAGTATAGGATAATTTTCACAAGAAAAGAAAGAAGTTTTCACAAAATGATAAGTCAGGATGTTCAGGCCAGAGTCTCCATTCCCCAAGTTTTTAACACGGGACAAAGCGGGTCTCTCGAGCACAGCATACTCCTGGGCTTCTGCGGCAGGAGCGTACAGATCCTTTGCTGTATATCTGGGCCTTCTGTGGCCAAGTCTCTTCTCATGCAAAGTCTCTTTCTTAACATGGCCTGATATGCCAAAAACAACAAAACAAAACAGTCCCTTCTGGTAACCTTCACGTCAGGTGATTACTCTTCACGCTAGGATCCGCCTCAGTCAGGCTCTGATCCTTCGTTCAGTGTTAGCCTCTCAAAGCACTTGGCAATTTAAACAGAGGCTTCCGAAGGGCGATCACCTCTCGCTGGGTTACTGTTATTCTATGGCAAGTCTGTGCTTCACAATATCACAGTTTGCACGGTGTTCCCCTCAGACGGGCGCAAACGCCAGGTTCACATTTCCCTCAGCAAGGTTCACACTTTCCACAGTTCATAATTTCTAAATCTCATTAGAAAGCGGGGGTTCCCTTCCCTAGCTTTCTCTTGGCAGCCCTCCGTCAGGTTTGCATTTGCCACAGTTCCCATTTCAACAAAAAGTCATTCTAGACCCCTTGGGTTCTTCCCTTTACCCAAGTCCGGGCCTCAGCCCCCCAGTCAGGCTTTCCCTTAAGCCCCCAGCCAGGCTCTCTCTAAAGCCCCCAGCCAGGCTCTCTCTAAAGCCCCCAGCCAGGCTCTCTCTAAATCCCCCAGCCAGGCTCTCTCTAAATCCCCCAGCCAGGCTCTCTTTAAAGCCCCCAGTCAGGATTTGCACAGTTCATTCATCACAATGTTCTAGGGTATGTTAAGGTTCACCCCAATTCGCAGGCATCCCTCCGTCGGGTTCACGTCTGCCTCCACAACATGTCAAAGACTTGTGACTGTACAAAGGGTTTGGGTTGACCCTTGTATGACCACCTTGACACATCACGCGGTTTTCCCTAAGGCCTCTTGGTACTTCCTCCTGGTTCGGTAGAGGGGGCACCAGCCAGAGACCTTCGAGTGAGCACCCTTGTGGCGCCGGACCACTATCTCTGGTGCCAGTTTCTCACAAACGTTCACAAGGTCTCCCTCTCCTGGGCTTGGACCCGTCTCACAAAGTTAACAAGGGTCTCCCTCTGCTGTGCTCGGACCCCTCTCACAAAGTTCATAATCTTCAAAAACGTATTTCTTTGGACTCCAGTCCCAGAATGCACCTGTGATAATTTTGCTCCCACTTCACAACTCCCCAAAAGGGCATTCCATGTTTTGGGAGCTGTAGGTGCCCCAAGGGGGATGCTTCAATGAGGCCAGGGTCATACCTCCTGCCCCTCGTGTACCTGGGTTCGTCTGTCCAGACGAGCACTTCGACTGTAGGTACAGCCAGGTACCAGCTGGCCCTGGTCTTGCCTTCTGGTAGTTCAGGTGCCTCCTCCACACTGCAGTCTCCTCTCAAATAGCAGGGCCAGTGTTTGGGCGGTTTTCTCATCCTCCAGGTTTTACAGGGCTTCTACAGCTGACTAGGGCATTCTTCTCTCTGGCACCTCCCAGCATCCCTGACTCACTCAAAGTGTGCGTTCCTGCTCCACCTTTTATGCTGCCTGGGACAGAGAAATGGAGTCAGGTGCGAATTAAAGAGGGAGGCCTGACTTAGCCCGGCCTCATTAATGGGACAGTCTGCTGTAGAAAGGGGGGAGCCTGCTTTCTGTGTCTGTGGTGTGGTTCCCTGTTGGTAATCTTCATCATCCTAATCTCTCTCCTCCTCGTTTCAGTGACTTTAGAAAAGAACAGAGGGAAGGAATCATGGGGATTTTAGTTTTCACTAGTAAGTTTAGGAAAATCCAGAAAAAACTGTCGAGAAAGGGGGGTAGTCCTGTTGTCGCTCACAGTGAGTTATCCGTGAGAAAGTGTCAGTGTCGGGAAGGGGGTGGGGGTTGAGTTTCTAGATGCCCTAATGGGTAGGACGGGGAAAAGGTGTCATAAGGAAGGGTGTACCGCACCTTGCCATCGGGTGCCCCTATCCTACTCCTGAAGGGTCCCTTACTCAGGTGATCCTACCACACTCATCCACCCCAAGGCTCTGGATGCAAGGGCGATGGCCATGCCCTGGCCACCTGAGAAGGGGATTCCCAGGGTTCAGACAGTGAGAGACCCTCAGGTTTCTCACAACACCCTCTTCCGATCTGGATCTCAGAAACCAGTCATCGAGGTAGGGGAAAACATGCATCTTCTTCCTGTGGAGATGAGCCACTACCGCTGTCATTACTTTTGTGAATACTCTTGGACTGAAGTGAATCAGAATAGGAGCACTGCAAACTGGTGATTTATATTTCCACCACATAACTAAGGGTTTTTCAATGTTTGGGGCAGATTGGAACATGAAAGTAATGTTAGGGCCAGGAGTGAGACTCAGACAGAAGGAAGTCATGGTGTTGGTCAAAGATTTTTATTAAAATAAAAAGGGCTGGGGAACTGCCTCTCTGTCGCTGCTCTAAGATGTATTTCCCTACCTAAAACCAAAATTAAGGGCCTGTCAATGTCAGAATGTCCAAAGCAAAGCCATCCTATGTCCAAAGTACTATTCTGGCCCTCACATTCTAACAAAACGAAATCCTAAAGTGAAAAAGAGTAATGTCTTTGGCAGTAAGTGGTTCACAAATGTTCAAAAAGGAATATGCCCAACTACGACACAAAGTTTCAACATGATAGAGTTCCTTATTCAAGAGGGCGATTCCCTTCCCCTGGATTTCTCCTCCCTTTGGGGTTATCTCTTGAGTAATAACGCAATTAATGATCAAAACAAGTTGGCTCTATTTCTCTGTCTTATTAGGATACCTGGTTTTCACTCCTCTTCTCGTGATCAGCACCACATTTTTGCCAATCCTTATTTGCTTTTGTTGGGGACAGACCCCCAGGTATGCCAGATGGACAATGGAAGTCCGCGGACATGGAGGGCCCAACACCCTCCCCCAGGATACACTGAGGACCCAAGTCAACGGCAAGTTCAAACTGTGGTTGCTTACAGACAAAACCAACAGTAAGCAGCACAGGAACAGAGAATATTCATGTACATCAAGCTCTTCCTCGGTTCGCAGGCCAGTTTTACTTCCAAATGGCGTCAGCACTTCATCACAACTTGGGCCCCTCTCCAGAAAACCCATTAGGCCAAGTCATTGGGTATTGAGTATTCTATTACCTACATAGGACATTATAGATAATATTATACTGGCCATCGCATGTCAGGTGGCTGGCCTGTCCCGTCCCCATGATGTTTATCTTCTACATTGTTGCAGATTAATGGTCTCATCTTTGGCCCGTGTCCCTCTTCCATCCACCCCTCGATACTAACCTGTGATTGGTCAGTGCTGTCACCCCCAGGCCTGGGACTTGAACTAGCTCACAGCACTCTTTGCACCTCTTCAAGTTTATGGGAATGGCTATGTGTCTGCATTGTAACTTGTGTGTACCATCTTTTGCTCATGAGAATGTGCCTCAGACATTGCAACAAGTGTTGCCATCTGAGCTTGTTTTCAGCTGGGAGCGGCTCCTTTCCAACGTCAATAACTGTCCATTGTCTGCCTCGGCCGCGCCACATGTTCAGAGACCACGAATTTGAGCTGTGCAGCTCTGAATTATGAGGATTTATTAGTATTTTCTGCAGCTGGTTCCTTTGTCATCTGGGGATTGGAATGTCATCCGTATCTCTTGACCTTGTCTGCTGGTCCTGTTCCACACGTCTTGCTCTATGTCCAGCCTGAACCAGATCAGCTTGTCTCTTACTGAGAGGACTGAGGCCTGCTGTAATTTCCTAAACCTTATAATGTGGTTTCTAGAGTATCCATGTTATACTACATTTCCATAGGTTAGTGACACCTGGCTCTGTCAGGTCCCATAGGTGCTCCTGCAGTTCCATAGGGTTATTCGCGTGTAAGCATCTGCAAGCTCTGCTCGGGATCTCTTGCGCCTTGCAGTTTCTGCATTTGGCTAATGGCAAAATAATAAAGGCACAACAGTCTGTATATGTATCTGTCCATTAACCATAAAACTACACGCTTGTGTTCTTCATGTATTCAAGTGCGTGTTTGTGTCCAGAAGTGCGGATAGCACGAATGCTTCATGTCTAACACTGCTATGTTGTGGTGTCTCTAACGACGTCAGCAACTTGGCTTATTGGTGTTTCAGTCCAAGCTGTCCATACAGGTGTCTCTGATCAGGGCCTGTGGCTCTTCATCCACACATGGATAGATCTCTATGTCCCTTGGTCGGTATGGCTGGCTGAAGGGATACCTCTCGACATAATTGTAAATCAGGTTCCTTGCCATGAATTTAGTAGGGGGTGGTGCTGGCAAGCTTCCCCATCCCTCTTCACAGGTATTCTGTGTGCAATGTTCAACTTGTCCTTGCCTTGTGTACCTTTCCTATCAGGGCTTTCTTTTACACACACACTTGCAACTGCCTGGTATACTCTTCCTGCCAGGGCTTTGTCATATATGGTTTTTACACTATTAATTTGTCTACTATACTTCCCTGTCAGGGCTCTGTGCACCTCTCCAAAGTTGATAGGCTCTACTCAGTCAGCTGCTCCACTGGTTTAAATCTCCCAGGCACAGGTATGCGCTTGCAAGGACTAGAGGGCAACTTGTGTTCCTGGCCTTCCTTGATCTGCATACCTCTGTTCTTCTTCCTCGTTGCAGTTCTCTGATAGTTATGGAAATTAAAGTCCATTCTTGGATTTCTATTGGTGAAATCTGGAAAGTCTCAGTAATTTTTCTTTACAGGTAAGTCAGTTGTAGATGACTTTTAGGTAAAAGCTCAAGAAGGTGTTTCATTAGTTTTAGAGGGTAAGTCAGATCGTGATGATTTGCATACAGTTCTTATTAGAAGGTCTTCAGCATCTTTACTAGGTGGATGAGGGGAGGTCTTACAGTATGTCCTTAAGGCATTAGGCCGTGATGGGGTATCCTCAAAAGAAGGAGAGGGATACCATGTCTTATCTGATGGCACCATGATATTCTCCTGGATGTTGTCTCCCCCCATTTGATCCTCCTTCATATAGCTACCACCAGGGTCAGGATCAGGTTGCGGCTGCCGTCCCCTGGCCACCTAGGGGACAGGTCACCGCCGGGAAAGGAGTGATGACACCATCAGATTCATCACAATAAGCACCATTTAAGTCTGGAGACATTAGCCAGTACTGATGCCATAAGGCCGGCAGAATCTGCCGCAAAGTGACTGTCTTGAAATGGTCTATTTCAAGGAGCTCGTCGAGGAGTGTAAGTGATTTCAATCCGGCACACACCCAAGTCCCGCCCAGCATGTAGTGCGCAATTGAAACCCTTATTTAGTTTTACCTAAAAGTTCAATATTCTGAACGATATACCACTCATATCACACCCTTCTCCTGAGAACCCCCTCCCCCGGTCACACTGAACCAGGAATCAGGCTAGTTTGCAAAGGTAAATATTTATTTATGCATTTAGAATATAATCACAATATATTTTAATAGGTAAACAACAATCACCAATGGGGTGACAGAACACTGAGTAATACCTTTAATACCTAGGAATCAAGTAATGAGCACAAAAAAAATGCAGCACAGAACAGAATACTTTTGTGTTGGTTTGGACAGATGGCACTATGGTTAGAGGTTCCCCCTGCAACACCCCTAATAGACAATGTAAAGAGATGGGAGGAGAGAGCAGGTATTCGGGAATAGCACAAATCAAACAGAATATCAGTCCCACCTTCCCCCTTCAAACACAAGAGAAAAATGGAATTGACTTTTTTAGCTGTCAGAATGGCTTTTTATTTCTTTTTAGAATTGACTGAGTAAAAACACCCAAACGTAGTAAAAAATGCTGAAATAAAAAGGTAAGAATGCTGCGAGTTAGGGTGCCATCAAGTGAAATTCTCACTTGAATCGAGGTATTCGTGTGAAACTCCTGAATCCAATGTTTCACATGTTCTGGACACCTCCTCAGTTCTAACTTCCTAAATAACCGGGGCCTAGACACAGAGGCGGTTTCAAAATCTATGAACGCCATGTATACGTTTTGATTCATCTGGATTTCGTGTTTTTTGATGGCATGAAGGACATGTAGATTAACTGCTGTTCCTAGCCCGGGGCGAAAGCCCGTCTGAAATGGATCATTAATTCCAGATTTGATGGTCCACTGGTTAAATTCTTCCAACACAAAACGGGAAATCCCTTTCCCAGGTGCATCCAATAATGCCACCGGCCTATCATTTCTGGGGTTCGTTCTATCCCCTTTTTTATATATAGGGATTAGTATCGATTTCTGCCATGAGGCTTGTAGTTGGTTTATATATATTACTTGATCAAATATTACATGCAGAATGGAAGCCCATTCTTCCGGATGGTCTTTTAGCATGGAATTTGAAAGCCCATCAGGGCCAATTGCTCTTGAAGAGCTCAATTTCTTTATATAGTATAATATATCTTCCTCCATGATTTTTAGTTGTACTAATCCCTTAGGAACCTGGCCTGGTAAATGTTTTGCCCAAACACTACTCGCATATAGAGATGAATAATACTCTGTCCAAACTTCCTCCGGCGCAGCATTGACTTGGCTAATCGATTGAACAGGAACATATACACTTTTTATCAAACCCCAAATCAAAGCAGAGCTTTTAGTTGTCAGTGAATATAGCATGATGTTTGCATCTTGAGAAATCATATGGGCTCGATGTTGTTTTAGCCAATTTTTGTATGAGTTCTTCAATTTAATAGTTGCTGCTTTACGTAGTGTCGGGTCCCATGTCGTAATTCTACGTATCTCCTTCCTGAGTTGCATTTTTCTTAAGTACACCTCATTATCACTCACATGTCTGAGTTTTATGATCATTCTGCCCCCCATTAACACTTTTGTTTCTGAATAAATGCAACGCCGGAAGATAGTTCCCCTCTTGATATAGTA
This sequence comes from Ambystoma mexicanum, assembly GCF_040938575.1. Classification (NCBI taxonomy): domain Eukaryota; kingdom Metazoa; phylum Chordata; class Amphibia; order Caudata; family Ambystomatidae; genus Ambystoma; species Ambystoma mexicanum. The sequence continues at coordinate 1,004,530,116 of NC_090922.1, read as the reverse complement.
GATTTGGCTCCAACATATCTTTTGGGTACGAGATGATTTTCAGTAAGTCTGATAACATAGGCAGAGTCCATCTGAAACAATTGCCCTTCTCAGAAACTGCTACGGAGTTGGGATATGATTCCCTGACTTTCCCCACCATGTCAACATTCCATTGCCAGTTCATTGCCAAAATGCTGTGATCACTCCGTTTAAGCTCTGACACTTTGAGCTCAGTCAGCATATTGAACATATTGTTATCGACAAAGATGTAATCAATTAGAGACGTTGACTTGCCTCTTCGCCAAGTATGGTTAGGGGGAATGTCTTCAGATATTGCACCATTTACCATATTTAGACCTCTTTCACTCATTAGCAAGTTCCATTGTCTAGCATTTGCCGATAGTTTGCCTCTGTCACTCTTCAAACAGTTCATATTCAAATCACCCACCACAATAGTGTGGTTTATCGTGGCATCTCTTGCTATTAAGTCTAAACAGTCGCCCAGATCTTTTAAAAAGGTACTATCTTTAATATTCAAATGATTCCAGTAGATATTCACACAGGCTATGTTTTTCTTGCCATAAGTAATTTTTACAACTTGAATATGCTTGTTTGGGGAGTGCCACGGCATCAACTTCCATCCATTTCCAGTCTTAAGTACCACCAAAAGACCCCCCTTAGGTCTACCAAGATTTTTACTAGTCGCTGGTATCAATTCCAATTGATAATTTTCCCAGACTGGCACAGATTCCAACCATACTTCTTGGAGCATTAATAAATCCTATTGTTCCAATTGTACCGAAGAAGAGGAGGACAAATGCGCATTACCTCTCGTATTCCAAGATGCTGCCCTTACAAGTTGGTTTTCTGTGATGTTATTTAGCTATCATCTCCTCTGCATTACATCATTAGCTGCAAAGGTCACTATTCGTGATTGTTTGACAGGCATATTGGAATACGAGACTGAAACTGGGTTTTGGTTCCAAGGTTTACCTTCAGGCATGCTGAACGATTTCGATTGAGTTAGTTCAATTCTCTGCGTATTCTCAGCCAAATTTAGCAGCGTGAACCCCATCTGATAGATTTCTATTCTTTCCTGCCAAAGCGCATCCTTTACCATATTAGACGTCATCCAGATCTTAACCACCGTTCTATCATATTCATCAATGAATTCAATTTGAGCTATATCAGATGACTTCACACTTTGTAGCCGTGGAACATTTCCCAGAATGTTTAGAACTGATGATCTATTTAGATCGTACACCCCAAACCCGCCCCCTGCACTGCATTATCAAACTTACATGGGTCAAGTCATTACAATTACCATGTCTGCCCTTCATTCTCTCATTCTTTTCACTGTATCTCCCATTAAAAGTTCTGTTAATGCCGGGAGTGTTCTGGGCACAGGGGATCTGAGGTAACCTCACCTCAACTTGCCTGCCGGCACCCCCCTATTCAATTCCACATGACTCGAAGGAGCCTTCAAGGGCACATTCATTCTCCCCTCTTTCAACAACTTTAAGGGGTTTTCATCCATGTGTTTAGGGCTCATTTCCGGTTGTATCAAATATTGCCGCAGTGATTTTTCAATTTCTTCTCTGCGCTCTTCTAATGTCAGATATTTCTCTTGACTAAGCAGTGCAAGTCGTCTGACTTCTGAAGATTGTTCAACTCTCACAAGTTCTAACCTCGATTCTTTTAACCCCCTTCTGTTCCCCGTTCTTTTTGCCAATTTCTAGCACCAAATTATCCAACGGGGCATATTTTAGTTCAGATTGAGAGGTATCCGATTTTTCCATCGCAACCTGAGTGTGATGCGTTGAAAGGCAATTTAGTTTAGCTATTGCTGCATATTTCCTCACAATTGCCGCACTTTTATCGTGTACTCGTTTATCAGGCAAGGTTAATAACTTTATAAATTGCCTGGAGTTTTTGCTTTTCTGCAGCTTCGTTATTTTCTGATTCTTTTCTTTCTTTTGTGTTAATGATTTAGACCTATGAGCAGTTTTTTTAGAATGTAACTGCAGATTCTGAGCCGAGAATATGTTATAAACTGGAGTTTCTGATGTGACCACCTTATGCGCCGGAACATTGATATTTAACTTATTTTGTTCTTTTTGATCACTTATCTCTAGAATTTCCTCACCTTTTTCTTGATGCCTCACACAACCATTTGTTTGTTCTTTACATGTTTTCTTTTTTGGTTTTGTAACTATTGCCTTCACCTCATTGGCTTGCTCTTCTTTATCAGAACGCATTATCGCTCGCACAGCCTCTACTATTTGAGTTTGTATGATTTCATTTTGTTTATTGTCCCCTTGTATTGGCAGCACATTCCTTACTCCCCATTGATCATTTATCAATCTTGATTCAACCAATTCTTTCAATAAAAAGTTTTGATCTGTAAGATGAGAGTCTAAAGATTCATATAGTTTGGCCAGTGTAAAAAGGGCCATATTCATGGCCTGTAAAGTAATTTCTGTCCCAAATGGTGCGCTTGCCCTCCTCCTTCGTTTATATCCATTTCTTTAGACCTGCCTTGTCGTGGTGTAGGATGTGTAAAAGAAATTGAAAGTACTGAGGACTCATGTTGTGAGTCTGGAAACATCACTGGGGATTGCGATAGGTGATCTCCTTCATCCAGTTCGCCTGATTGCATATTCTGAATATTCATGTTCGAATCAAGAGGCCCATTAACCTCCTCTACACACATATCCCCACATCCATTCTGTAATTCCTCAATCTCGACGGTCTCTCCTTTCGCCCCCTTTAAAACCATCTTGAGGGCAGGCAGTTACCGGTAAATGAATCTGGACAGTGGTTATTTAATTTAATGCGGGCGATAAGACCGGCCCGAATTTTGCCGGCACGACAAATTCACCCAAAAGGTCCTTCTGAGAGAAGACCATCATCAGGGAATCAGAGGGGGAGCATAAGTCTATTGCAGTATTTACTTCACCCTCCACCATCAGTTAGATTTTGAACTTTCCGCCTGCCATTAGATACCACTTTTGTTGAAACACGTAAAGACGGGCATTCTTGGTAGAATTTCCGACTATCTGGCATATTGAATATCAATCTGGAACGTGATACGTTCCAGCGTGGAGAGCTCAGGATGCTATTAGCACGTTTGGGAGTAACCAGTACAGTGTCAAAATCATCATTTCTAGCGCCTTTTGGTGACATGACTGTGCATAAGGTAAACATTTACTAAACTTAGTGGAGGAATTCACAACACTTCACTAGGATCAACCACGGCAAGCCACTTACACAATGAATTTGTACACAAAACAAGTCAACACTTGTAATCAAGCCTCACCCCTCGCCACTCACCCGCTCTAGTAGCTAAAACAACCCTTTTGAAATCCCTAACACATATGCACGCACACGAAAGCGCGGGTGCTACTCCTAATGTAGAGTTGTTGGGAGAAGGCTAACTGGGGGAGGCACAGCCAAATAGTCAAGTGGCAACTGTTAGACACAATGGGAAGCTAAGTCTTCACAATAAATTCGAAGTACAGGGTATAGCAACCGCTTACTTACTCATATCAACCTGCTAAACGTCAAAGAAAACATACATTTTCAATTGAGTCAACCCAGCCTCACCAGGGAACAGCCAACAGTACTTTCTGTACTCCCTTGGGTGCGCGCGCAGGAAGCAGAGTATTTGACTATTCCTGGAGGGCGGGTTAAGGACGTCCCGTGATCAAAGGATCAGGATTTTTCTTAAAGGACCAGCAGGCTTTTCGTCCAAAAGCGGTGCAGCATTCAAAAACGTCCTTCTGCTCGATTTTCTTTCACTTTTCAAACGTGGAGAGCAGAGAGCAGAGATTCCAAACAGCCAACAGTACATTCTGTACTTCCTTGGGTGCTGGAAGGTATATTGGAAGAGAGATGGATGTAGCGCGGGACCCAGAAAGCCTTGTGGACGATGCAGAGGGTTTTGAACTTGATCCTTGCAGCCAACGCGAGCCAGTAGAGAGAGAAATCAGGGCTGAAGAGATACGGTACCTGGGCTTGAACGCCAAGGACAAGTCTTGCAGTCCTGTTCTGGATTAGTTGCAGAGGGCGGATGTAAAGTAAGGCAGATTGAGATAGAGGCTGTTGCAGTAGTCCAGATTCTGGGGGAAGATGAGAAAAGGAAGAATATCTCTGAGGTGGTGCAACATGGTAGTGGGCCTTCTTGGAAAGGTCAGTGATGTGAAGAGAGAAGGAGAGTGGAGTCGAAGATGACAACAAGGTTTTTTGCCTCACAGGAAGGCGAAGGAAGAGGGCCCAATGAGTGCGGCCAGAGTGAAAGCGGGAAAGTGGGAGCAGGGGTTTGAATGAGAAGGATCTCCGTCTTACTGGAATTAAGGCAGATATCGTTGGAGGTGCACTAATCCTGAATCACGGATAGACAGTCAGGAATTAGCGAGAGAGGATAGGAGGCTGAGGGGAGCCCGAAAGAGATCCGAGTGTCATCCGCATAACACTGAAAGGTAGAGGAGAAGGTAGAGATTAGGTGTGCCAAAGGGGCCAAGTAGACATTGAAGAACCAGGGTGAGAGGATACACCACTGGGAAAATCACATGTGGAGAGTGAGGTGGTGTAGAGAAAGGACCCAAGTTGGACCTCGGAGGGTCAGTCCAAGAGGAAGGAGGTCAACCACTCCAGGGACTGGTCTGTGATGCCCAGGTTCTCACAGAGTCGATTGATCAGGATGGCGTGATTGTCCGTGTCAAAAGCAGAGGAAAGGTCAAGTGGGATGAGGACAGAAGAAATGCTGGAATCAAGATTAGAGAGCAGATTTTCACAGGTGTTCAGAAGAGCAGTTTTCGTGCCTCTTGCTGCGCTGAAGCCAGAGGGCATGGAGACAACCAACAGATTCAGTGTGGAGAGAAAGCTGGGAGATGGCCAGCTTTTCGAGGAGTTTGCTCAGGAAAGGAGTGATCGAGATCGGGCGATAGTTTGCTGGGCAGGTAGGATCAGCAGAAGGCTTTTTAAGGATGAGACTACAGAAGGATTGGCCAACTCCTTGCAGATTTTTTTATAGTTTGGTCGCGTTGTTAGCGGCCGCAGTGATGCAGGCTTGGATGTGGACTCTCTTCGTGGAGAGGGCAGAGAGTCTGTATTGCCTTTGGAGCAGGCGGCATGCCAGTTTGTCAGAGGATGCACCCGAAGTCCTCCACTTCCTCTCAGCCACCCTGCACTTGCGTTTCAGGGCAGCGAGGTTGGAGTCATTCCAAGAGTTGCACTTGGAGGTAGGCTTCATATGGATTCTCCTGACAGGGGCAAGGACGTCCATAAAAAGCTTTGCTAGCTCCTTAACAAAGAGAGCATATCTTTCAAGCCTGCAACACGGATTCCTAAAAATGTATTGATGTTTTTTATAAGGACAAATATTTCACATATCCTTCCCCTGTAGATGTGAACTTTGTATAATTGAAGATTTGCTGCCAACTCTGTATTTCTGCTAAAACATCAAATGGGGAAATTGATAGTCTGTACTTTGCGTTGAATTGTGGTACCATCTCTTATTGATTTTTTATAAAGTGCCAAATTCTATTGAATGCAATAATGCTTTCAAGACAAATTTCATTAACCAAACTCTCCCAAGATGACACTCAACCCAAGAGGATGGAGTAATGAGGCTCAAAGCTCGGTATCCAATAATGACTGCTAATTGATAAAATCAGTCAGCAAGCAGAAGAAAGAAGATCGATCTCTCCCACTCCCCACTAAGCTTTATCATCGGTGTCACATTGCTGGTATACTTTGATCAATAAGCCTAATTTGATATGAGGTAGTATTTCAATGATATTTGTATTCAAACTGCCCAATTATATAGCCCCTGCATGGTATGGTCTGGCTTGCCTACATGTCAAGTTAGTCTGATATTTAATCAAATGCAACATCTGCTTAACATCCATTCACCACACATTCTTAAGATCTGCAAGGAGATTCCTTTTTTAAGCAGGGTGTGAATCAATGGAACATACTGCCCAAAAACCTTTGTAGTACAAAAAGGTACATCCCACCTTTAGGAAAACCCAGAAACATTGTGTTTCCCCTTCTCCTCTATTCCATGTAATTACCAGCACTCAAAGACACCAGATTTTCCAAGAAGCCGCTGGAACGTAAGAACACCTAATTATAAACCCCATCACCTTCCTTTCAAGTTTAGCTGCCACTTCGCTCACCCGTCAACTAAGCCTCTCAAAGTGTACATAACCAAAGTTGGTCGGCAGTAACACTTATACGTCCTGATGACATTATTTCTATTACTGCACCGAACACTGGGTGGGGCTTGATCCAAGTTTGCAGAAATAAGTGCCAATAATAATGTTTACCAGCACTTTACTGGACCGGCAAACTACAAGTTTGTCGGTGGGGCACCTGATTACCTCCAGCCAAATGCAGGAGCTCAGTCAGGCACTTTACAGGCAACAATTGCCTGGATTAACGGCACCAGCAGTAACACCAGTGCCGGTAATACAGGCAAATCCCTCCCAAGGAGTGGGTATTTACTTTCCTTACTGCTACTTGTAATCTGGCAGTAATTCCGCCAGACCAAGTGGCGGTAACAGTAAATCCGTTTGCCGGTATCCTGGCAGATTTTCCTCCTGGATACCCAAAAACTTAGAATGAGCTCCACTGTCCTCCACTCTGCTAGGCATGCACTCATAAGTCACAGAGACATTGTCCAATCATGAATGATGCTCATGATATCCTTCCTATTGGACACTCCACTACATTCTGCCGGAACCTCAGAAACCATACAGCGATGCATTACCAGACAAACTGAAAGCACTATCATGCTCTATTCAGTGGCAGTAACATAGCATACTATTGAAAGGTGAATGAGCAGACCTGCCTAGGAATCACATCTGGACTTGGCCACTGGAGAGTCATTAAAAATATTAATACCAGGGAGGCACCAAAATTGGAATGGCACAGACCATCATTGCTGCGGTCAAATATGCTTCAACATGTTATCTAAGGGGTAATTAAATTTTGTAGCAAGGTAGGGTGGTACTGAAAAAACCCAATACAAATTTCAAGTTTGAAAATGTTGTTTGTCTGAAGCAGATGGACAGCAGGTGTAAAGCGGCCTGGCATAAAGTTTCATCTTCATTGTGAACTGAATGTAAAATATCAAGCCCTTCTCACATTTAGATAAAGGAGCGTTTTACAATCCTCTGTGAGAACCAAGGATGAATAATGGCTTTCTGTCTCCTGTCTGATATGGACATTTAGAATGACCTGCACAGTGTTGCAAAGGTAAACCAAGAAACTAAATTTTCACTGTATATTCTCTCTGAGAAACCGCGTACCATTGTTCAGAAGGGCTATATTGAAGTTGGATCACTTTTCGTGCTGAAGTAAAGGTCACTATAAAAACCATCTCGCAAGAAAGGAACTTAAGGTCAGAGAATGCTACATGCTCAATAGCAGTCCGACTGTTTGGAAGAATAGAAACCGCACAGACCTCATTATGGTAGAGTTCCCTCAAGGGGAGGAAAGATGCAATTAGGTTTAACGTATTGCACAGTGGAATCGCTAGTTATAGATTTATAGATGCATTAATAGAGGCTAATTAAACCTTGCAATTACAAACTAGAACGCATCTTTCTGCAAAATAAAGCATGTACCAAATATGGCAAAGTTCTTGAAAAGCACAATGATATTATTAAGGAACACAGTCTCTATTAAGCTGTAGCCAGTCTAATTTGCAAATTAACAACCATTTGCATAATAAGCTATATGAGATCACCCGGAGCGTGGGGCCCTTTAAAATGATTACCAATTAAATTTAGAAGAGTTAATACTTAAACACTTAAATGCATTTATAAAAAAAATAGAGAGCCTTAACTACTCATAATTTGACCCATATATAGGCAACCCATGACAAACACCATTTGTTGTATAATAGAGAAGCAAGTCACACACGACACAGACCATGGACTGCTGACCAATATATAAGCAGCTGCATGAATATTCCTAGTTGTAGCTGCCATTTTGTAAGGGTCAGGAGTGGTAATTCGCCCGACAACACCATGTCCACCCCTTAGCCAAGGACTATTGGACAGCTACTGTGAGGGATCTGTAATGTGAGACTCACAACTGTGTTTATTGTTCTTACGGTTTGACATTTTATTTGAAATAAAAGCAGAAAATAAACCCTAACTAAACCTACTCTACCAGGGGGTTCCCTACCTAGTCCAGGATCGAAGGGAAAACATCCCTTGCACAAAACTAACCCTCATACTAAACAGAAACTTTCAAAACAACATAGAAACAACATAAATAAAAGTTTACCAAATAACTAGTGTCTTGGATGACCTCTAGTTGTTCTGAGCAGATCTTGCTCCTCCAAGAATATACCAAAGTCAATTTCTTTAAAGGAAAAGACAGTCTTAAATCAAGTCGTAAAAAGCTCCAAAGAAACAAAAGTTCATACAAATAAAAATCCACTGGTAAACAGTCTGTTCTTTTCTTGATGAAAAGATTCCCCTTTCAAGTTCCACAAAGAAAACCACAGCACCAATGGTATTCCAGGAAAGAATGGATAAAGTTGAAGACATACCTTTGATAGTATAAGTGTTAAAATGTCCTTGTCAGAATGACTTCCCGCTTCTGAGAACAACTTCTCGCTTTTAAGTGTACTCAAGTACAAAATAAGCTGGTTACAGTTACCGGCAAGGTATTCCTGATGAGTACAGAGCTTCCATTTCCCGACTCCACAATCCCAGCAGCTGCAGGCTGCTTCTGCTTAACGGCTTGATTTCCTCCGCTACTACTACTAAGGGCACTCTTGGGACCCACACCCCTCAGCTGCAGGTGTGTCTCAGATACAGTCTCATTAAGGGAGAGTCATCCTCTCCCCAGTTCCCTTGGCTCAATTCTGCACACAGGCCTTGGGTGGATGCACAACTTCAGCTCTTCATTCACAGCAATAAGGTGCACCTGGAAAAGCTGGCTATTTCTTCCAGTCTCTTTCAATGCTGCCACAGCCAAACAGTGTTTGTGTGCACAGGTACAACACAGAGCCTGCAGGTGAAATCTGCTTTTCCTCTACTCCGGCGTCCATTTTGTGGAACTGCCAGCCTCATGCTCTGCTTCTTCTGCTACTGCAGATCTTCCATCTCCTTCTCCAGCTTCCTTCTACTGTTCCTTTCTGCTGCAGCCTTTTATGCCCCTCAGGTGGGTTAATTGGCTTCAGGGGCAGACCCTTACGACCAATTGCCTGACCTTGCCAAATACTATTCGGCGTGCCTTCCTGTCCCCGACTCCTGCATGCCTCCCCAGCCCTCTTCTTTGTCACAGTCCCTGAGGGATTCTGGGACATGTAGCCTGTTTTTAGACAAGTTTGTTTTTTTCTACTTTTCTAAAATAGCAAAAGGCCACCAGAAGGGCAGGGTTACAGGGAAAGTTAAAAAGGGGTTCGCCCCAGTGATCCTGGTCTGATTCCCCCAAGCATGTGATCCTCCCGCAGTGCACCAACCCAAGGGTGGGGATCAGAAAGCGCCTACATTCCCCTAGCCACACAAGAAGTGTCCCATACCAGGTTCCTGAAGGGAATCCCATCAGATTCTCTAGCTATCTGTATTCAAGGGGATTTTTGGTTGTTGATCTGCTTCTCCAAACCCTTGGACTCCCCTTGATGTGGTTCCTGAATCCCTAACTTCTTTAAGCTTTGAAAATAAGGCACACTCCAAAATGCCTTGTGCTGTTCTTTCCCCAACTTTAACTCACTTTTCTCTCGTTATTTTGAATCAGTTTGATAGTCTGGGTCAATCACCCCTGCTAACACGTCTAGCACATCTAGGCCATGCCGTCAGGCTAAGCCAGACTTGGAGGCAGGCCGAATATAAGCACCATTGGGGGCTTGAGGACTAAATCTGTGAGGTCACAGGTCTTTCTAAATATTTAGTAAAATGGTCTTTTGACCTAGAACGCTTTATATTCCTTCATCAACGTGGGAATACTCTGATGATGATCGTGTAGAGCACATACCCAACCATCTTGGGGGAATTAAAATCAGGAAATTAAACTCCAATGTTGAGCAATGATGCAAAACAAGCCCACACTAAAAACCACACAAGCGTCTGGTAGAAAGGCAGAGGAAACACCAACCGGAGATAAGTAAATGCTAAGGCACCAGAAAAAAGATGAACAATGTGTGTTACAAATATGACCCAGCATAAAATAACTTGCGTGCTGATCATTAAACATGTGACTGCCTTAAATGTGCCAGGAATAACACGCATCTGTAACCACTGATGCTGAGCATTCAGTTTAAAAGGCACATCTAAAGGACATCATGTTCTTTAGTGTCATAGGGGGCATAATCTTTAGTGTCATAGGAGGCATCATCTTCTTTAGTGTCATAGGGGGCATCACAGAAGACAGATTTGTTTTAAGCAAAACTCCTGATTATTTTCTTACTTCTATTTGGTCACAAATGTCCATATAGTTTTATATCAAGCCTACATTTAGAGATATTCAGGTGTAAACGTAATTTAGGAATTAAAATATTTTAGGAAACAAAAGTTTAATAATTGGTATGCGAGTACTGTGATCGAGATGAGCAGAGCCATGAGGAAGAAATTTAGGAAATGGGAAAAGACTAGCACGAGACAAAAATAAAATCGACTTACCTTGGTTAATTTTCTTTCCGACAGAGAAAATCTTCATCCGGCTGATTCCTCTGATGATAAAATATATTTCAGGCAGAAGCGCTGCTCAGAAAAGTTACTAGCCACCAGTGAGAAAACTGCAGCTCTGCATTGACTCCAACACAGCGTCACTGGTGCATAAAGTGAGTCTACAAGCCCCCATGATCTCCTTTCCACCATCTCTCCCCTTGTGGAGGAAAAGGAATGGTATAACAGCCACAGGTCCTGAGCTATCCATATGAAGCATAGGAAGAAATGAGTGACGAGGAATTTGTGTGAGGAAAATCTACAGCAACAAAAGGAATATGAATTTCAAACAACAACTTCCAAGATGGCCGATGCCATGCCTGAGTGCACCCCTGGCTCCCAGCCTGCACTGGGCCTGCAGCAGCTTGATTGGGCTACATCTGAATTTGTAGGAGCCAGCCCATTGCGCCAGCAGGTGAAGTCGGCTCCACTGAAGGCCTTCACTCAAGGCCTCTTTCTGCATCAGTCTCTGCCGGTCCCAGCAGCGTTGACCGCGAGGATACACATGCTTTGCATCAGGTACTGTTGACCATTAGTGCTGAAAAATGGGTGCAGACCGAAACAGACTAACATTTGCCTAATGTACATACTCCAGAACTTTGATGTGTCAAATCGCGTAGGCATCCTGAAATTGTCTAGCATTTGCAAACTACATGATCATCCACAAAAGCGGATTACCTCCACTGCGAATATACAGCCAGTAACTAGTACTGACATTGGGCCACAGAGCAAATTAGAATTCCATTACTGCCAGCAATATGTATTCCAGAATATGGTTGCCCATTGTGAGCGAGTCAACCCGATCCGCCGATATCCCGTTAAAGCCTAACCACAGAAATGCCTTTTACAATGCCCATTTGCTGACATGCCTGTATAACAATATCATGCTTTACAAACAGTATTTGTGTTTATCTGCCCCATTAGCCACACCAGCTCCGTCTCACATTGCACGAAGTGAAGCACTTGTGACCTGTATGCAACACACATCCTCCAAAATGAAAGTACACTTTGTCAACTGAGAACTCCCACGGAAGCACCCAACACACCTCTCATACATGTTGCAAACATCGCACTGCCCTTGCGGGACACATCTCTCCTCCCCGACTGCAAACGGGATCAGCATGCCTACCCAAATATAGGGAACTGCGCTCTGCCGATGAGCGCGAGTTGGAGAATAACTTCAAGCACAACACCAGTTTTTTACGGTGCACAGCACTCCTCACATCCTACCCAGTACTTAAGTCACGCCACACCCAACCACGTCATGATACCTCCCTTGCCAGTCAGTACATGCGGCAGGAAAATTAGCCCACATTTAACTACCATGCCCATTAGCAATATAAAACTACAACCCCCAGTATCCCATGCTGGCACGCATTGCATATATTCGATCAATGCAGACAACGTTGATTACTGCTTCCTCTTCAATCATACCAACCACAGACCCCTCCTTACCTGCAATGCACCCCTATAACAATGTGAAGCCTGCACATTCCCCTCTCACAATTGCAGGCAGCCCACACAGAGAAAAGGGTAAATCCCCATCATCTCCTCTGTTGTTCTTCCAAGCTGCTTGCGCACAATATGATAACATTGCTAGTTTTACTGAACTTAATCATGCCAGTACCACTGAATGCAATCATTGCACTAACCATGATGCGAGTACCAAACACAACCGCTATGTTAACCATGCCTGCCTCTCTTATACCACGCCCAGTCACAACATGCAAAAGATTCCCCACGTCTACCCCGCTGCCTACAATCATGACTCCCCCCATTAACAGCACCACAGAGGCTGACCATCCCCCCCGCCCAAAATCGCCAACATGTCCATCACACTACATATGCTACACTAGCCTGCGACCTTGCCTTCCTTCACAGTCACTACCCCCTAGCTACCTGTATGCCACCTCCCACATGCACCACCCCCCCTGGCATCAGTCCACCCACAACTTCACCACTCACCAGTATCAGCTTAACGCCGATGCACACAGCCACTAGCCCAGTCACCCAGCCCAGGTCCAAACCCAAACCCCCATCCACTATCCGACTAGTACCCCATCAGCCCCGCCAAATTGCACACCCTTCCCAACTCATCCACGAACACCACTGCTGCCTGTCTAGGAATCACCAAAATCCAACGCCTCAGCTACCTGTATGCCACCTCCCACATGCACCACCCCCCCTGGCATCAGTCCACCCACAACTTCACCACTCACCAGTATCAGCTTAACGCCGATGCACACAGCCGCTAGCCCAGTCACCCAGCCCAGGTCCAAACCCAAACCCCCATCCACTATCCGACTAGTACCCCATCGGCCCCGCCAAATTGCACACCCTTCCCAACTCATCCACGAACACCACTGCTGCCTGTCTAGGAATCACCAAAATCCAACGCCTCAGCTCACGCACCATGGCTCCTCAATTCACCTGCTTAGGCGACACCAGACGCCGACGCCTCAGATCACGCACCTCACCATACACCACCAGCACAGCCGCACCTCATTCACATCACCTATAACGCCACCGGCCAAAGCCCTCAACCCCTACAAAGCCCCTAGCCTATACCCTCATCAACGCCTGCTCTATTTGCGCCCATGCCACTGATATCCACAACCTACTACTACTTCACGACCTTGACCTTGTCGCCGTCACAGAGACATGGCTACATGAAGCAGCTGGACCCTACGTATCGCTCGCCATCCTCCCAATTACTCCATCCTCCGCTCCAACAGACCTGTCAACGACAGCGGTGCAGTCACCATCTCATCAGTTCCCTTCAACCCCTTGCTGGGTACGAAATCCTACTCACCAAGATCAATCCCAGCCCTCAAACCACTACTAACGTCTTACTCATCTACCGCCAGCCCAACAGCTCGGCACCCCAAACTCTGATATACCCCGCCTCATTGCCCCACTCCTGAAACCCAATACCTGATTTCTGCTTCTAGGTGACTTCAATCTCGGATTCGCTGACCCATCCAATCACCTGGCCTCTGCACTCACCTCAACCCTCCAAGAGATGTACTTCACGCAAGACATCCAAGCCCCCACCAATATCAAAGGCTGCACACTCGACTGGATCCCATCTCTCAACAGCTCCACCAAAATCCTAGACATTAACCCTGTACCCTGGACAGACCACTCCCCGATTCTATTCATCCTAGACCCCAATGTCACCACTGAAAAACTGACACCCACCACCAACTGATGACAGCTAGACACACGAAAACATACTAAGGAACATCTCGAACCTACCATCCTGACCTCTCGCGAAACATGCCCTGACAATAACAACCCTGAGACCATTCTCTCAGCATATAATACTGCCTTCAGCCACACCCTGGTTCTCCACGCCCCTCTCAAAACAATCACTCAGAAAAAAGGCCACCACCACAACTGGCTCACCGAAGACCTAGCTAATCTCTGCAAAGCCAAATGCGCTAAAGAACACATCTGGCGTAAAAAAACCCTCTCCCACGCACAAAGATGCCTTCAGCATCTGCACTGCCTCCTACAACCTGGCCATCATCAACACCAAAGCCAGCATCTACAATACCCGCATCACAGAAGCCTGTTCCAATACCAAAGAGTTACTCAAAGAACTGGAAACCCCGGTCCCACCCGTCTCAACCTATCCCAAGGACAAAGCCTGGTGCGCCCTGGTAAAATCCACCCTAGCCAACAAAATCCAGAACCTCAGAGATAAAAACATCCTAAAGAAAGCACAGATCTTTCAAGCCGAACCTGTCCACCTTACATCCCCCCTTCTACACCCACCACTCCTCTCTTCCAATTCACCCTGTTACCCCAGCGAAAGGCACGCCATCATCCAACACCTCAAAGCCTCCAGCTGCACTGGCCACCTTTGCCCTGCACACATAATCAAACTATGAGCTGAACCCCTGGCCCCCACCATTACAAAGTTGATCAATGCAGCACCTGCACCATACCCAGCTCTATCAAAGAAGCTTGGGTGAAACCCTGCTGAAATAATCCTCCCTTGATCCCACTCTCCCCACCAACCACTGCCCCATCACTACAGTCCCATTCCTCCTGGAAATTCTCGACCGCACCGCCTATCTACAACTCCAAACCTACCTTGAGACCCACTCCCTGCTCACCCTACACCAATCTGGCTTTAGACCTAGACATAGTATGGAATCCACCCTGCTCGATCTCAAGATACAACTTCATCACATTTGCAACAAGAGAGACCTTCCCATTCGCATGCTACTCGACCTCTCAGCAGCATTCGATCTCGTAGAACACGATATCCTCTGCCACCGCCTCGCCACCTCTTTCAACTTCTCCCAAGAAGAAGCCAAATGGGTCAAATTCTTCCTGAGCGACCGAACCTCTAGGGTCTTCGCCGGCACGGAAGCAGCAGACCCCATCCCAGTGCCCTGTGGGGTCTCACAGGGCTTCTGCGTCTCCCCCATGCTCTACAACACGTACACCAAGGACCTGTTTGATCGCCTTGACAACCTCAATATCCCTGCACAAATTTTGCAGATGACCCCCTCAAACTCTCTGGCTCCTACAAGCATGACTGTACAAACATCAATCACATCTACAACATCATACAGGCCTGGATGGCTAACCACCAAGTCTGCCTAAATGATGATAAAACCGAGCTACTCATTGACTGCTCCCCCCACCATCTCAAACACCTTGAATCTGCCTATTCCTCCATCATCGACAGAAACAGTATCCCTGTCTCTCCCTATGTCAAAACACTAGGAGTTTATCTAGACGCCAAACTCAACCTGAACACACATGTGAAGGTCATAGCCTCCTCAGCAGCATGCTCAACTAAACTCCTTAATCTCTCTAGAAAATACCTCACCCCTAGCCACTGCCTCATTCTAGTTAGGGCAACTATCAGCAGTAAACTGAACTACTGCAATGCTAGAATAGCAAGGACCTCCACCAAGAACTTTAATAAAACTACAACTTACACAGAATAACGCCCTTAGAGCAGTTTGGGGCCTCAAACGGCTCAGGGCACATCTCCCAAATCAGATGCGAAGCCCATTGGCTTCCCGTCAAAGTACGCATTGAATTTAAAATACTATCCACCACTCACCGCTGCCTCTACAACACAGCCCCCCTATCACTCCTACCGCATCTCCAAAAAATCCAATTTGCCAACCTTACGCTCAACCTCTTCCATCTCAATTACTACCCCTAGATTCACCAGAAAACAATCAGGGAGCTCCGGCTTCACCCTCATCGCTCCCACACTATGGAACACGCTCCCACCCACAATCAGGAACAAACCATCCTACCTTGCGTTCTGCAAGTGAAAACCGCACTTTTTAACAAATATGCATGAGTCTCTCTGAAACCATTGTGAACCAAAATTCTGTACTGTAGCTACCTATGCCTTACTATGTATTTATTTATTTATTTATTTATATTTATATAGCGCGCAAGCAGCCCAAGGGCATTGAGGCGCTGTTACTTGCAATAACTTAGTTACAGGGTACAGGCAAGATAGCGATTGTTGACACATTATGAATACTACAAAACATCATACTGTTGTTACAGATATTGCATTTGGTCATATATTACAACTTATATGATAAGTATTCATGTGACGGGCCTTATGTGAAGAGGGTAGTTTTCAGAGTTTTGCGGAAGGTGGTGAGGGAGGCCTCACCTCGGATAGTGGGAGGTAAGGCATTCCAGTGAGTGGGCGCGAGATAAGGGAAGCTCGATCCGCCCGCTCTGACTCTTTTTACTAGTGGCACAGAGATCATGTTTGTGTATGCTGATCTGGTTGGGCTGGTAGTGGAGACGGGGTGGATCCTTTGTGAGAGGTAGGCAGGAGCAGTGAGGTGAATGCACTTGTGTGTCAGTGTCAGGGCTTTGAATACGATCCTTTCCTTTATTGGGAGCCAGTGGGCTAGTTTTCTGGCCTCCGAAATGTGTTCTCTTTTAGCAATGCCTTGGGCTGCCCGGAGAGCATTGTTTTGTATGACTTGTAGTCTCTCTAAGTTTTTATTGGAAGTTCCTAGAAAGAGTATGTTGCAGTATTCTAGCCTAGAGCCGGTGATGGCTCTGGCTACGTTGGTGCAGTTCTCTTTGGAGAGAAAGTGTCTGACTGCGTTGATAAGTTTGGCATGATATGCAGATGTGGAGGCTATTGCGTTGACTTGTCTATCCATGGATAGGCTGGAATCTAGGTAGACTCCCAGAGTTTTGACAGAATCTGAGACAGGAATTTTAATGGAGTCAATGGTGAAGTGACTGAATTGGGCATCTAGATTTTTTAGCGAGTCGGGGGAACCTACCAGGAGGAGCTCCGTCTTGTCAGAGTTGAGGCATAGGCCGTTGTCTGCCATCCAGGCTTGGATGGTGTTGTAGAGGTTGTTGAGGGTCAGGGAGTCAGTGTCATAGTTACCTGTGAGGATGAGGAGGATCTGAGTGTCGTCGGCGTAGTTGGTGTAGGAGATGCCCATAGCATCGAGGATGAGGAAGAGGGGTCATGTGAAGATGTTGTATAGGGTGGGGGAGAGGCAGGAGCCTTGGGGCACACCACAGAGTATGATGGTTGGTGATGTGGCGGCTAGGTCAGAGAATACTTGCATGGTTCTGTCTTGTAAGAAGGAGGTGATCCATGCTGTGGCCTCTGGGGAAAATTTGGCAGTGGAGGAGAGGTGGTGGCATAGGACGCCATGATCAACGAGGTCGAAGGCCGCGGATAGGTCAAGGTGTAGGAGAAGTGCTGGTTTACCCATGTCTCTAGCATCGACCATCTGGTTTTTCAAGTCAAGTAGGGCGGTTTCGGTCCCGTGTCTGGGGCGGAAACCAGATTGGCGGAGTCCAAGGAGTTTGTTTTCTTCAATGAAGTGCTGAACCTGCAGGTAGGCTGCTTTGTCCAATATTTTGAAGAGGAATGGGACAGTGATGATGGGTCTGCAGTTGTTGGGGGGAGGTGGGGTCGAGAGTTGGCTTTTTTAAAAGAGGGCGGACCCAAGCTTCCTTGAGGGAGGCGGGGACTTTCCCTGTGGTAAAGGAGGCATTAACAAAGGCTGTTAGGAAGGGAGCTAGCGCTTCCGTGCAGTCTTTGATAATGGAGGCTGGGCATGCATCACCTTTGCAGTTAGAGGGTTTGATGTTCCTCATTATGTTGATGATGTCTTTTTCCTGAATGGGTTTGAAGGAGAAGGGTGGGGGGGGGGTGGTCCGGGGTAGGTGGTGGGAAAGGTATATGCTTACTAGGTAGGGCTTGTTTGGTGGCTAGTATTTTGTTTTTGAGGAGGCTTAATTTGGTTTGCATGGCCGTTTGTATTTCATCACACCAGTCTTTGTCTTTGGTGAAATTCTAAGGGGCGGGAGTGGGTGTCTCGAGCTCCCTGAAAATGGCGAAGGTTTCTTTTGTGCTAGATTGGGCTTCAGAGATTCTGGATTCAAAAGATTTGGCCTTTGCTTGGGTGATTGCCTTTTTGTATTTGGTGGATAGGGCTTTAAAGATCATCTTATCTTTGTCAGAGTGGGATGTTTGCCACTGTGTGAGTGCAGCTTTTTTCTCGTTGCGGAGTGTGAGGAGTTCAGGGGTGAACCAAGAGTTGGAGTGGGTAGTGGGCTTTGATTTGCGAGGTTTGAGAGGGGCAATGGAGTTGATAGCTGCTTTGATGGCAGCATCATAGGTTGTTGCGAGTGTTTCTGGGTCTGAAGAAAAAGGTGGTCTGAAGGCTGGACCTTTGAGGAAGGGCAGTAGCCTTTCCTTAGTGAGCTGGCGGGAGCTTCTGGCGAGGCAGGGTGGGAGCGGGTGAGGTGAGGGGGCAGCAGGGGAGCTAGTGGTGAGGATGTTAAAGGTGATGATGTGGTGGTCAGACCATGGGGTGGGAGTGTTTCCTGTGATGAGTGGGCAGTTGTGCTGTGCGATCCAGTCGAGCGTTCTGCCCTGGTTGTGAGTTGGGCTAAGGATGGTGTTCTTGTAGCCTAGAGCCTTGAGGGCTGAGTCAAGGGATTTGGCTGCTACGTCCTTACTATCCAGGAGCCCTAGGTTGACATCCCCAAGGAGAATGGCTTTGGACTGTTTTTTGAGGTTGTCAGAGAGGAGGTGGATGAGAGAGGCTTGAAAGTCTCCTGTTGGGCCTGGAGGGCGGTAGACAGTGTGCATGGTAATGGTGCAGTGGGGAGAGAGGGTTATTTTGACTTGGAGGTAGTCGCTGTTGTTGTTCAGGGATTTCTCTACCTTTCTAATAGAGAGGCAGTCTCTGGCAATAATAGCTACACCTCCACCTTTAGAGAGGCGATCTTGTCTAGTGATGGAATAGCCAGGGGGTAGGGTGAGGGAAAGCGCCGGGCCGGAGGCCTCATGTAGCCATGTTTCAGAGATCATGAGTAAATCTAGGTCATGGGAGGTTAGGAGGTCGTGGATGTCTAGAGCGTGGGCATTGACGGACCTAGCGTTAATCATGGCGCATTTCAGGTGGGGTTCAGTAGTGGCTGGGGGGGTTCATGAGGAGAGAGGGTGAGGTGGAGGGGGTGGTTGCGCTGTGGGTGTTTGGGGAGTTGCACATCACAGATTTTACACTGGGGGGGCTCATTTTCAGTGGTGGTGGACACATGTGGAGTAGCATTTGGCACAATAGGATGCAAAATGGTGGTAGAAGAATTGCACACTACAGATTTTACACTGGGGGGCTCATTTTCGGTGGTGGTGGACACAGGTGGAGTAGCATTTGGCACAATAGCATTCAAAATGGTGGTAGAAGAATTGCACATCACAGATTTTACACTGGGGGGCTCATTTTCGGTGGTGGTGGAGGGCTCATTTTCGGTGGTGGTGGACACAGGTGGAGTAGCATTTGGCACAATAGCATTCAAAATGGTGGTAGAAGAATTGCACACCACAGATTTTACACTGGGGGGCTCATTTTCGGTGGTGGTGGACACAGGTGGAGTAGCATTTGGCACAATAGCATTCAAAATGGTGGTAGAAGAATTGCACACCACAGATTTTACACTGGGGGGCTCATTTTCGGTGGTGGTGGAGGGCTCATTTTCGGTGGTGGTGGACACAGGTGGAGTAGCATTTGGCACAATAGCATTCAAAATGGTGGTAGAAGAATTGCACACCACAGATTTTACAACTGGGGGCTCATTTTCGGTGGTGGTGGACACAGGTGGAGTAGCATTTGGCACAATAGCATTCAAAATGGTGGTAGAAGAATTGCACACCACAGATTTTACACTGGGGGGCTCATTTTCGGTGGTAGTGGACACAGGTGGAGTAGCATTTGGCACAATAGCATTCAAAATGGTGGAAGAATTGCATATCACAGATTTTACACTGGGGGGCTCATTTTCGGTGGTGGAGGGCCATGTGGAATCACATTTGGTATGTAGGCAGTACCATTGTATGAGGGGTTAAGTACTTTATTGGCCGCTGTTTTGGTAGTACTTGTAGTGGATGCAGGCTTTGAGGTTGGGCGGAGGAGCCTGGCCTTATTAGCAAGTAGAGAGGGTTGTACAGTACATGTGCATAGCCGGGCATTACAGGTGCTCGTGGGGATGGGCTGTGAGCTGATGGCTGCTTGCAAAGTACGGGCGCGCAATCTGAGGCGTAATCTAGCGCTGTGATACCTCCGGGTCCTGTGCACGTATAACAAAATAAATAAATAAAATAGTATATATCATAAATAACAATACCAAAAAGAAGTTATTTTCTTTCTCTGATTACATAACATGTTTCCACATCTGATGAGTCACTCAAAAATAGGAGGCTTCCCGTGCCAAGAAATCCATGCAATACAATTTTCTAGTTTGTGATATTCTGGTGAGTTTCTGCTGTGTTTCTGTGGTTTTTCACCCCATTTCTCTGAGCTAGCCTGCATTTAGAGTGTGCAGTTCTTTGTTTCTAGCTTTCATCCTGTCCCCACCCTCTCCTTTGGAATTGGTTGGAACAGTCAGGTGTGTCTTTGCTTTTGTTCCTGGCAGCCATTTCTGCTTGCCTTCTGGACTATTTTCCATTTCTCTGCCACACCGGAGTGTCCTCTCCCCTGCACCTTGTCTGTGATTGGCTGTTTCCCTTAGGAGGCAGGCTCTTAACCACACCCCCATAGGACAGCCCACTGCCCATGCAGCCCCTTCAGCTAGGGGCTCCAAGGCAAAGGGCAGCTCCCAAAGAAGCATCTCCAGTCTGTGTTTACCCATGTTCACCTGCGAAGCCAATATCCAGCCATCAACCAGCAGCGACTGACAAGATAAGTGTGGTCTTGGTGGGAAGTATAGCAACCACTGTATCCCAAAAAGTCATGCCTCTCTTATTACCTACACAACATAAGCATACCAAAATCAGCCAGCTAGTAAAGAATACCCCTTCACTGCTGTGTAACAAACGCTCAGTGCTGTTATTCACTGTTGTGTCCCATACTTAGGCTATCTCCATCTATTCAGATACCTCAAATCTAAGTATTTGCACTTCTGCTGTGCCTCCAATTTAGGAATTCCATTCTGTCCTGGTGAAGACTAGCATTGCGTCATATCTAGACAGAATTGTGAAAATTAGGTCTGAACATAGTGACCAGCAACCACTGTACCCCATTAGGCCATCTGACCCATCATATCTCCGGTCTCCAATAGTATTCAGCCTGATTGTGCCAGATAGCCATACCTCATATTAAGACAGATTTGTGTACCATTGTGCCAGATTGAAAGACACATTTAGGCATATTTCCTCCATTATCCAGGTGTCTCAAACGTAGGTGCTACTGTATTTGACTGTTGCAAGACCCATCAGGCGTTTTCTCCCATTATACAGGTGTCCCACGCTACCATTGTACTTCATTGCCTACAAATCTAGGTGCCAGTCTATTTAGTGTCTACTGCTGTACTGTCTCTCCCACCACCCAGCTGTTCCCAAATCCAGGTGCCACTTCATTCAACCATTCATTGTTACCCCAATCCCAAAATCCAGATTCTAAAGCGCCTTACTTCCTACTGTAGTATTTTTTGTTAGGCGCACCCCTTCCCCTTTGCTTTTGCAAAGGCACTCCACAACAAACCTTTGCCTTCACAGTTGCCCTCCCTCTCCCCCCATTATCCTCCTCATCCCCCAAGCAGTCCTCCCCTCCGGGACTTGCCCCGCTGCTCAGACCTTCGCTCCAGAGAGACCACGAATAATGAGACAATGCTGTCTAAATTGGACAAAGAAAAAGAACGCTGCAGCCAAACTACATAAAGGCATGCGGTACGTATACCTTACACCACGCCTGTGGACATAGGCCGCAGGCACGGCCATACATCTGTGCATCCGGTCTAGCAGCACACATAGCCGTACACACTGAAACCCCGGATGTACCTCAACACCTCAGCCACTAGCATACAGCGACTACCAACGAAAATAACATTTGTTATAGCTGGGCACACATTGAAACTTCTGCAATAACACTTTATCCTAAACCGCCAACAGCGCCCACCCACGTGTCTGACCTCTGGGCTGCTTACTGGAGCCTAGCCAGCCACCTAAATCCTAAACCAATGAAAACGCACACAAGCATCTCTTAATCTAAACTCTTAGAACATCCTACACATTGACTGTGGTCACAGAGAGCATTCCAAACACAAAGCACATTGAGGCCATACAAATGGGGAAAGAGTGCTATATAAATAAATAATGCAATACAACATATGTGCCATAATGCACATGTGGCAGACTGGCAGATGTCCAAAGAGAGAATTCCTTGTGAGATGAATCTGTGGATGTTGTCCGTTCTCCGTTGGGGGGAGCCCGTTTCCATGAGGCCAGGGAAGTGAGGCTGCTACCCGATAGTCCCTGGGGGACTCAGTTGGAGGATCTCGTGGGGAGGGACCCCACCTCTATGGGACATGGGGCAACTATCCATGGAAAACACAGTATACTTTCCATCAATCCCCCTCACCCACCCTCCTTTACCTTGCAATTTGATGTACATGTGCATGTACATAGTAGAACAAGTTACTCTCTTACCTGGTAACGTTCGTTTGATGGGATGGCCGACGACGTATTGCATATCTATGACAGGTAATGTCCACAGCTGTGCGGCTTCGGAAAATTTTCGGCATCTGCGTCGATGACGTCGATGCGCCGTCCCCGAGGACCTCCCCTGACGGCCGACGTCACCCGCTGTGATAAGTAGGACGCACGACGCCCGTAGCCTCAGTTGTAGTTTTTTCCCAGAACGTGTGACACCAGTTTTCTGCCAGTCAGACACACAAGGCCTTGCGGAAACGCAAGCAGCAATCGCATAAGAAACTCTGCAGCGGGGAAGGTAGGGAGGGAGCGATATGGAATACGTCGTCAGACCATCCTATCGAAAGAACGTTACCAGGTAAGAGAGTAACTTGTTCTTCGAGGGGATTTGGGTCCTCCGACGTATTCCATATCTATGACAGACTCCCAAAGCAGTACCAAGCAAGGAGGCGGGAAAAGAATTCAGAACACAAATTTAGCATGCCCAATCAAATTGCGAAATAAAGGACTGCCTTGCCAAAGGCCAGATCCTGCCCTCGGATGGAATTGAGGGAGTAGTGACGTACAAAAGTATGTTCCGAAGCCCAGGTGGCTGCATCACAGATGTGGCGAATAGGAACACCCCTCTGCAGGGCAGTAGATGCAGCCATACCCACGGTAGAATGGGTCCGCAAGCCAGCCCGAGGGTCCTTACCCGCCAAGAGGTAACACTCGGAAATAGCTAAAATAATCCGAGACAAAGTCTGTTTCGTCACAGCTTGTCCCAAACGCTTTCCAGCGCAACCAATGAAGAGTTGATTGTCCACTCTGACCCGGGACATGCGCGAAATATAAAAGCTCAACGCTCTCCTAGGATCATGCCTATGGAGCCTCTCCTCTTCCTTACCAGGATGTGGAGGAGGATAGAATGCCGGAAGAACAACCTTCTGGCCCAAATGAAATTCCGAAACCACCCTCGGAAGAAAGGAAGGACGAACTCGAAAGACAACCCTGGCTTAACTGAAAGTGCCTGTAACTCACTCACTCTTCGAGCAGAAGTAACCGCAACCAAAAACACAGTTTTAAGAGTAAACAGTCTCAAAGGGCAAGAATGTAAAGGCTCAAACGGAGCACCGATAAGAAACTTAAGAACAAGGTTCAAATCCCAACCGGGCACCAGAAAAGGTGACGGAGGGAACACATTCGTGAGCCTTTTCAAAAACTGAGAAATTAAAGGAATCTTAAAATAGGAACATTCTTCAGACGAGCGCTTAAATATGGACAGCGCCGCCAGGTAACCTTTAATGGTACTCACTTGCAAGCAAAGGAAAGCAAAAAAGAC
This sequence comes from Ambystoma mexicanum, assembly GCF_040938575.1. Classification (NCBI taxonomy): domain Eukaryota; kingdom Metazoa; phylum Chordata; class Amphibia; order Caudata; family Ambystomatidae; genus Ambystoma; species Ambystoma mexicanum. The sequence continues at coordinate 1,004,506,157 of NC_090922.1, read as the reverse complement.
AGAACCATGGGAATGTCACAATCAAAAGGATCCACATTCTTAACTCTGCACCAGTCGCAGAACTTACGGTAACGGTACAGAAACTTTGTTGCCAGACGTAGGCCGAGAGCAACACCTCCAAAACGTCTTAAGGGACGTCCCAATCCTCAACCTTTCAGAAGCCAAGCGTGAAGGTTGAGGGAACTGACCTCTGGATGGAGAACCTGACCCCCCTCCCGTGAGAGCAGATCTCTGTAGGGAAGACGAGGGCAGATGGACAAGTCGAGAAGGTCCGGGTACCACATCCTCCAAGCCCACGCCAGAGCAATGAGGATCATCCAGGAACCGAACCTCCATAACCTCTGCAGTACTTGCGGGATGACGGGGACTGGAGGAAACGCGTACAGCAGTGGGAATGACCACTCCACCACAAACGCGTCTCCTAAGGCTCCATTTGGAGGAAATTCCCATGAGCAGAATCTTTCGCACTTCCGGTTGACACTGTAGGCGAAGAGATCCACTTGAGGGGTCCCCCAAAGGGCGAAGATCTCCAGGAGAATCTCCTGAGCCAGCTCCCACTCGTGAGAGATCATGCTCTGCCTGCCCAGAGCGTCCCTCCGTCTCGTTGTCGTCTCCGGCCAGATGAACAGCCGAGATCGAAACTTCCTGCTGGATGACCCAGAACTGCACAGAGGAAGTGACCCTGCCCCTCCCCCTTTTTGTTGAGGTAGTGCATGGCCACCGTGTTGTCCATTAGGATCAGGACACTCTTTCCTCGCACAGTCGGCAGAAAAGCCTTCAGGGCTAGCCTGACGGCCCTCAGCTCCAACAGATTGATATGGAGCCTGGACTCCGACGGAGACCAACGACTGCTGACTGTCAACTCGTTGGCATGAGCTCCCCATCCCGTGAGGGATGCGTCCGTCATGATCGTCACCTCCGGCCAGGGAAGCCAAAACGGGGCCCCCTTCATCAGATTGCCTTCGACGGCCCACCACAGAAGGTCCTGGGCGACCGAGGGCGGCACCTGAACAGGGTCCGACATCCTGCCGGAAGATTGCGACCACTGCATCTTGAGTGCCCACTGCAAAGATCTCATCCGGAGACAAGCCTCTGGCACCAGAAGAATGCAGGATGCCATGAGGCCGAGCAAACTCAAGAACTCGAACTCCGGGAGCGTCTGGGCAAGTTGAAACTTGTGCACCATCTGCTGAATGTGAAGAGCCCTCACCTGGGGAGGAAAACACAGCCCCAGGGATGTGTCGAGCACTGCTCCGATGTACTGGAGCCGCTGTGTTGGCGTCAAATGGGACTTCTTTAAATTGAGGGAGAAGCCCAGTTTGTCAAGGGAGTGGCAGGTGACCGACAGATGATCCAGGACGTGCTTGGGAGAGCTCCCCCTGATCAACCAATCGTCCAGGTAGGGGTAGACGTGAATCCCCCCCCTTTCCTGAGATGCGATGCCACCTCCACCATGAGCTTGGTGAAAACCCTCTGGGCGAAGGTCAATCCGAACGGCAGGACCTCAAACTGAAAGTGCGAGTCGCCAACCGTAAACCTCAGGTACTTCTTGTGCTTGGGATGGATCGGCACATGGAAGTAAGCGTCCTTGAGGTCGAGAGACACCAACCAGTCCTGAAGTTGAAGGGCCTGGAGGACTTGAGAGAGAGTAACCATCTTGAACTTGTCCTTCCTGAGGAGTTTGTTGAAACCGCGCAAGTCCATGATGGGTCTCAATCCCCCGTCTTTCTTCGAAATAAAAAAATAAGGGGAATACCATCCCTTGTTCCTCTCCGCTCAGGCACCAGTTCTATGGCGCCTTTCTCCAGCAGGGCTTGAATTTGCTGCGCAAGGAGCGGATACGGACTCTTCAAAGAGAGGTTCCCAGGTGGATTGTCGTGAGGCCTCTGCCGAAAGGGAAGACAGTAGCCGTGGGTTATGATCTCCAGAACCCACACATCTGAAGTAATGGCACACCAATCTACAAGATGCTGCACCAGCCTTCCCCCAACCGGCGAACCATGAGACCTGGCCTCATGACTGAGTGGTAACAGCTGCGGTGTTGCCTGAGGGCAAAGAGGCAACTGCCCGAGCGGCCTTGGCACCTCGAGTACCCTGTTTTCCACCTCTGGCACTCTTACGGTGGCCTCTTTGAATGACAGCTCCTCTCGCTTTACTGAAGGACGAGTAATAGCAAAAGGAACCTCCCCTCCATTGTTGTCCCCTAGGACGAAAAGGCGGAGGTTTTCGAACTACAGCGCCCAACGACTTTGCTGCAGCTTTGGAGGTCTGCAACCTCTCAAGGCTCTCGTCAGCCTTGCTGCCAAAAAGATGTTCACCGTCAAGGGCATGTTGAGGAGCGAACCCCGACTTCCACAACCACGCAAACCTGCATATTACGGTGATCGCTGTTAGGGAGAATTCTCTGTTTAGGCTGAATTTCCTAACCTAGTGAGTCCCCCAGGAGCTTTGCTGGATTTTTGGGGTTTATTTTTTTCTCCTGCCAAAAGTGAGACTCTTTTACCCTGACTCTTGGACATGATTTGAGTGTGTTTCTTTGAATCTTGAAGTGTTTAATGGGCTATGGGGTCTTTTACTCCATAGGGCTTCATGTCTTTTTGTGATGTGTGTTACACAGCACCCTCAGTGCAGTGACACAGGGGTGTCACAGTGACCCCCCAGTATAGACTCCATACCCTGGGACTGACTACTGTCTCCCAGGGCATGTAAAGTCACCATTGACTTTACTAGTCTTAAATTCTGAACAGAACCAGCACAAACCATCATATTGCGGACGTACTGGCTGGGGCAATTCAATTGCCCCGGGGTCTGTTAGTCGAGGGGGCACGTCTCCGTCCCCCCTGATCGAGTTTTGGCTGGTGGCAGTGGATACTACTTTTTATATTCAAACGCAAATATTTTCCTATGGGATTTCCCATTGTTTTAGGCTACTATCTTTATTTAATTATTTACGGTAGCCTCGAACATACCGCCGGTTTATTTAATTAATATTAATTCTCTGGTTGGTACTTTTTGCCAAAACTTGATTCTAAAATGGCGTTTGTGTTCTCTTCTGTGACTCCAACCCAAGTCGAGCCCTTTGTTCCACTTTTTGGCGGGCTTCTCCACAGAAGCCCTCCAAAGTGGTGCCACTCTGTCTGGGGTACTTAGGAGGGGTGGAGGGAAATTTAGGCACCCTGGACTGAGTTGCTGAGGTAACTCAAGTCGCATTCCATCCTGATTGGCCCAAGTGGTGAGCCGGCCGGCTCACCACTTAGCATGTTTGAGTGACAGCTAGGCTGACTGAATGGGGGTTTTCTGCATAAAAGCAGGGCTTTGGGGACTGGAACTTCAGAAGTCGCCACAGGTCCTGAGAATCCGACGAGGGAGAAGCTGAGCCGACCTGCCACGACAACACCACCGGTGGAGCCCTGCTGGACCGCCTCACCACTTTTCCCAACGACAGAGGAGATCTCCCGCCCGGAGAGTCTTCTTCCTTTGACTGGTGGGGATAACCAGTTTCACCGTCTTTTCGCCTTCCCGACGTACCTCGTGGCCGCCTTGCCTGTGCCAAGCACCGCAGCAACCGGGACACCACGTTTTACCACAACCGCGAAACAAAGGTACCACCTTTAACCGGAAAACTTCGCGGCTGGTTTCTGCCCTGGTAGTGCAACGACCTTCATCTTTCCTCCAAGTCGAGATCTTCTCTTCCCCTGGACGACGACGCAACTTGCCCCACTACCAGGAACAATTGCCACCACTGGATGATCCTTCCCACTTAAGGTACCGTGTCCCGCCTGGCTTCCCTTGCTACCGACTGTACGGGGTAGATTTAGCCCCCGGCTTTCGAACCTGGGTTAGTCTGGGGCACCCTGGCTAAACTTTCCTAAGCCTCTCTAAACTCTTTTTGAACCCTCTGCAAGACTTTCTAAGCCTAGTGTAACTGTGTGATCTTGGGCGCATTTGTGCTCTGCTCTCTCTGAGAGTGGGCCCAGCCTTTGGACTTTGGCTCACCAGTGACTTTTTGCTCTCCTGCCTTACTAACAGTGTTCCTGAATCTTAGAGTGGTGTACCTTTCCATATACTGTCTTTTTCCCTCCCTTTCTCACAAACTTATTGGAGTGCCATCTAGTTAAGCGCTCACCTCTGTATGAAAATAAGTGGTGTTTTACAGTGACTTATCTGATAAGGAAAAAGGGGTGTATATATTACAATAGTAACTATGTTTAGGATATTTTTCAATAAGAGTGCTGGAGTGTTTCAAACCGTGTGTTTTTAAATAAATAATTATATACTTTGATACCAAAGCTCTGGTCAGTGTTTGCTTGTATTATTGTATCCGAGTGCCTATTGTGTATACTTTGCATACTGTCTAACTCTTCTTGAGGGAAGTCTGACTGCTCAGCCACAGCTACCAGGTAAATCTGGGTGGTACAGACTGCTACCAAGTGGGTTTACTGCCAACACCTGAAGTCTTAAATCTTTTGCAGTGGTCCCTAAGGGAACTGCACAGGTTTCTGCCTAATACTCGCCACCGTGGACCGGCTGACACAATCTGCCATGTCCAAACCCGATTGAACAGCCTCACACATGGCATCCTTGCCATCCTGAACCATAGCAAGGAAACCATCCCATTCGTCCCCTTCGAGAATATGTTCAGCCGCTAATGCAACACAGTTCCACAGAGTGTGTGTGAAACTGTAATGCTCACCTGGTTCCCTGGGAGGCGCTGGTCTTGACTGGGCGGTGAAAACGTCTTCAACGTTAGGCGTAGGATTCGTTTGGCTCCCGGATTTGACCCCTTCCTCACCGAAAGCTTGACCTGCAGAGTGAGGTGTCTGCAAGTGGAAAATCAAGGTATTAGTGGCTGGAAGGTTGGGAGAAGTTCTTAGCCCCTCTCTCCCTCTCTTCCCGTGGTACTCGGGTGATTGTTGTGCTCACCTTAAGTAAGTGAATGCTGAGCTCTCCATCCTGCGTCTTGTGCAGGGGCGCTGGATCCAGTTACTTCACTGGATGTGAGTTCCGCCTCTTGATTGCAGAGGGTAGTTGAGAGCGAAGCCGCCGTTTGCTGCACGAGCGTGACTTGTAAGTATTAAAGTTCTCTTTAGATTGCTCTCTTCAAATGTCTTTTCCCTAATGTCTATGTCTTTTACTTTTCAGATGCTGTCGATGCCAAAGAAGATGCTCTCCCCGATTCGTGGCAGAGAGCGTAACAAGAAGATGATGAATTCGAAGGCACGTAAGTAGGAAGGCTGTTTTGGGGCCGTAGAATGCACCTTAATGTCCCCTTTTGTCTCTACAGGTGCCGGAATGCAGTGCGAGCAAGGTTGGAGCAAGCGCAACACAGGTAAGCAGTATTGTAACCAAGCGTTACTAACCAATGTTCTTTGTCTTTGCAGGCCCGATGCCGGACGAGAAATGCAGAAAAAACGTCTGGGATGCTGCCGATGGATCGGGTGAGTTGAAGCGCTAACTTTGCCTTTGTCTAACCTGTGCCTTTTGTTTTGCAGGAGCCGCTGAAGATTGAAGATTGGTTCCCAGCAGGTAATTTTCGTAATTACAGGATCCGGAGCTGAAGATTCGCTGGAGCTGACACGGTGAGCGTCCTGCTGCAGATGCAGAATAACGCGAAGCATGTGGTACCAATCGGGTTTGGTTTAAATAGCCCATAGGAGTGCTTAGGTGTCTTCTTCCACAGCAGCCTCGCCCAGGTAAAAGAGTTCCTGCTTCCAGAAGGGTTCCAGCAGCAATGATCCAGGGAGTGGTGCCTGCCCCACCCAGAAGGAAAAGTAGTCCCTGCCAGAAGAGAGTAAAGCCTCATCTTGCTGGTAAGTAAGCAGCATGGTCTGCTCCAGGTAGGTTCACCCAAGCACCTTTACACTTGATATGAGCCCGGCGCTTCCTGTGCCGGGACGGATCCTTACTATGAGCCTGGCACCACCGGTGCCAGGACAAGGTCCAAAAGGTCCCTATTGGGACTTGCTGGTGCCGATAAGACATGTTATGAGCCTGCTTCCAAGGATGTTGGGTAGGTCCTGACTCCTTGAAAGCAGTGGTCATGACAGAAACGAGACAAGGCACATACGGATTTGGCCGCCTGAAGCGCCATACACCCTGAAGAAAACACTTTCTTCGCCCGGCCATCAAAACGTTTGTCGTCCCTATCCGGAGGGATGGTAAAATACGACGCCTGCTTTGCCGGGGCCGTAGCCGCCTGCACCACCAAACTCTCCGGGGTGGGGTGCCTAGACAATTAGCAGGGGTCGCTACTGGCTGGACGGTATTTTCGCGACAAATACTTGCCCACTGCCGGGAGACTCTCCGGGGCAGTCCAAGCCGCCGCCACCCTTCTCTGCAGAGCCATATGAAAAGGCAAAACCGGGGCAGTGGGGGGACCAAGATCGAGGATGTCCATGAGATCATCCTGAACAAACTTCCCTGGGGGAGCCGACCATCCCAAGTACTCGGTGACCCGAGACATAAGGTGCCGGTACGAAGAATCGGCATGATTGCCAGGCTCAGGCCTACAAAACTCCACCTCCAGAGAGGTGTCCAGTCCACTGGCATCATGCAGCAACTGCCTCAGGTCATCAAACTGGCTATGGCCCGAGATATCATGCAGTGACTGCCTCAGGTCATCAAATTGGCTATGGCCCGAGAGAAGCTCATCTGGCACCGGAACCAAGCCCTCATCAGAGCCCTCATCACCCTCTGAAATGTAGTCCAGGCGGTGAGAGGAAGACACCTGGGGACCAAAGCTATGCCTGACCTTAGCCAGAGCCTTTCTAGGGGCTACCCCCGTGCCACGGGGCCCCTCCGATACCACCGCCTTGAAAGGCGTTGAGGGTGCCGAACGAGTCGGTGCCGGGAGAATCAGCGTTGACGTCGAGAGAATCAGCGTCGACGTCAGCCGCAGCGCCGCCAGCAACAGCGGCGTCGACACAGGCCTCGAAGCCAGAGCTCCGAGCGTGTCCTTCGACGACCTAGGCGCCGACAGCTTCGAAGACCCCCTCGAAGGCAGAGCATCGAGAGAGGTCGACGACCTCGGCGCCACAGGCGTCGACGTCTTCCTCGAAGACTGCACAGGATCACACGGTCTCGAGTGCGTTGAGGACCAGGACCTGGAACGGGCATGGCAAGAACGGTTACCTTGTCCGAGCGGGACCTCTCCCGCGAACCGTGCCGACCACCTGAGCCTGAAGGCGTGCGAGCGGTGTCTCTCGACCGATCACGACCGACCCCACTCAGAGGCACGGACGGACCGGTGCCCTGCGATTCGAGAATCGCTAAGATCTTCTTCCCGAAGGAAGCCCATTCTTCCGGTGTTGTTTGCATGGTGGGATAAGCGACCCGCCGACGGGCGGAGTCCTCGGAAGAGGACACGGAAGGCGACCGATGCCGGCGCTTCCGGGAATGCCTCGAAGAGGCAGAGGAGTGGCGAGACTGACTCCTGGAAGGAGACCCACTGGACCTCCGACAAGGACGCGCAGAGTCGCCTTTCGAATCATCCGTCGAAAGCCCTGCAGACCTCGACTTCTGGGGCTTAGACACCCTACCTACCGACAACTTCTTCTTGCGCTCCCGCAAGGCCTTGGCCGTGAGCGACTGGCAGTCGACAGAGTCGTCTGTGTCGTGGACCTCCCGAGGCACCAGAGGAAGGCTTTGTGCGAGTCCGTTACCGACATCTTGGACCCACAGTCCCTGCATTTCCTGAAGCCCGGACGCGGGGTTGAAGACGAGGTAGACATCGTCCTGAACAGGCTTTTTCACAAAAACCAAACAGGATCAAAGAACCGAGAAGAATACAACAAAACTCCAAAGAGTCGAGGCGTACCGAGATTCACGAAGCGAAAATGTTCGTGGAAAAAACGGAACTGTGCCTATGGGCGTCGTGCGTCCTACTTATCACAGCGGGTGACATCGGCCGTCGGAGGAGGTCCTCGGGGACGGCGCATCGACTTCATCAACGCAGGACGCAGACGCCGAAAATTTTCTGAAAGCAGCACAGCTGTGGACATTACCTGTCAAAGATATGGAATACATCGGAGGACCCAATCCCCTCGAAGAAACAGTACTGGGATGAGGAAAAACAGCCGACCCAAAAGATCTATGGTAAATGTACTGGGACTGAGAAGAGTCTGGTCTACCTTAGAGAGCTCTCATGGAAATACTGGGACGAGGAGGTGGTGCGGAGGAGTGAAAAGCGATTCTCAAAACGCTATGGAGCAGTCTAGTGTTAAAGAGTTCTGATTGGCCAGATGCTATACAAAACAAAAGAGGGAATACCAAACAAGGAGTCAGACCCTCCCAGGAGGTTCCACGAGCCTGGAGGATACCCAGAATGGAGCAGAGAGGAAGCGGCTGACTGGGACGCGAGAACGGGAGAAGAGGCGTCGCTACCCAGTCTGCAGTGCCCTGGCTGACCAGCGAGCTGGAAAAGCAGAAGTCCAATGGAGCAGAGCCGTCGGACCAAGCAGTCCTGGAGAGACTCAGCACCTGCCCAGCATCAAGCACTGCAGAGGTGCCACAGTAGTCGCACAAGCAGGGGGAGTGCGCAAGAAGCCGAGCGGAGCAACTGAAGTGCTTGCAACCGGTGAACAAGACCTGACAGAGACCCAAAAGGTACAAGGGCTGTTGGGGGAAGAAAGGAAGGCAAGAGAAGCCCAGAAACCAGGGTTGGGGACCGATGCATAACATTAAGAGACTACCTTAAGTAATCTGAGACACAATAGTGCCTGGCAGGATAGTGAACCAGGTCTATCACCAACAAGATATAAAGTGGAGAGAAGGGTGTAGTAACCGCAACTGAAGAAAGAGGTCATCACAACCATTTTTCCTTGTCACAGTACCTGGTAAGGAAGTATATCATTCTGCCAACATGGGTTTGGGACCCGCACCCAAAATAAGTGCCAGAGAAAGGCTGGGAAGGGATTAATTACCCCAGACTGTGTGAACTGTGACAAAGAGCCTGAGTAGGGTCTGAAGAAGGGAGTCATTCCCCAGCCTTTGTGAACTGCAGTAAAGAGCCTATGAAGGTCTCGGTGAAGGGAGTAATTTGCCTACTACAGTGAATTTGCAAGCCAAGAGAGACCAGCGGAAGGAAGCCATATCCTGGGGTTGTGTGTCGTGAAGCCAAGCAGAAGGAGGCCCGGGGAAGGGGGTTATTCCCCTGGCACTGTGGAAGTATTGAGAACAATACACCTGGAGAAGGGAGACATTCTCCACAAATCCAATAGTGAAGAAAACTATGGGCAATAAGGAATGATGTTTGAGTTGAAACCTTTTGAATTGAGACAGAGAATTGGAACAGAGAACTTTATAGCATCACAAGCTGGAATTTTGTTTTGAATCTGGGAAAAGAACCAAGACCTGGGGAGGGGAGTTATTCTCTCAGCCGAAGTTCCAACCTGCAATTGGAACCATAGTACATTGCCCAGAAGAAGGGAGCCATTCTTCTGGACCAAGAAGATCCACTACCTCTTTATTATTAGTTCCAAGTGCGAGGGACAGAAGTAGGCATTTTGACAGACGACGGTGGACTCTTTATTTACTTGGACATCCTGACTGAATCCTGTGTTCCTTAGAGTTAGGGAGAGATAGGTTTCCTCTTTACTTTGATTAAATAAAAGTCTATGCCAATGATCATGCTACCTGTGCGTCAGTCCCCTCCTTCTACATCCTTAAACTTGCTCAAGTACCATGCCTGTTCACTCATGGAATGTGGATACATTCTGATGTGCACTGCCTTGCTATCAGGGCAAAGTGCACCTTAATACAGATGACAATCACGATCAAAAGGTTCTGCTTGATGACATCCCTGCCCTTCCATTTACCAGGAAACCCCATAAGTGGTCATTGACACAAAACTGCTTGGTCAGGGAGATTAAGAATCCCAAAGCTTGCTAATGATCAAGTTGAAAAAAATGCTCCACCACTTGGAAATTACACTGCAGGTTGTATTAAGTGTGTCAGATGCGGCAAACACCAATTTGAGCAAGTAAGAAGGCAAAACCATTGCGGTAAACCTTTTCCCCTAGGAAATGAAGGGGAAGGGTGATCCCTACTAAGTGCCTGAAGATTGCTAATCTGTCTCACCTGCATGATGACAACTAAGAAGATAACCCTCAAGCAAGAAAAACAAATGACGAGAGTAAAAGTGACCTGAAAGGAGCTGCCATTAGGAAGCTCAAGACAAAAGAACAAGTTACTTTCTTACCTGGTAACGTTCTTTCAATGGGATGGTCCGACGACGTATTCCATATCTATGACAGGTAATGTCCACAGCTGTGCTGCTTTGGAAAATCTTTGGCGTCTGCGTCCTGCGTCGATGACGTCGATGCGCCGTCCCCGGGGACCTCCTCCGACTGCCGACGTCACCCGATGTGATAAGTAGGACGCACGACGCCCATAGCCTCAGCTATAGTTTTTTCCCAGAACGTGTGCCACCAGTTTTCTGCCAGTCAGACACACAAGGCCTTCCCATCGAAAGAACGTTACCAGGAAAGAAAGTAACTTGTTCTTCGAGGGGATTGGGTCCTCCGATGTATTCCATATCTATGACAGACTCCCAAAGCAGTACCAAGCAAGGAGGTGGGAAAGAATTTAGAATACAAATTTACCATGCCCAATCAAATTGTGGAATAGAGTACTGCCTTGCCAAAGACCAGATCTTGCCCTCTGATGGAATCAAGGGAATAGTGACGTACAAAAGTATGTACTGAAGCCCAGGTGGCTGCATCACAGATGTGACGAATAGGAACGCCCTCTGCAGGGCAGTAGACGCAGCCACTCCTCTGGTAGAATGGGCCCGCAAGCCAGCCGGAGGGTCCTTACCCGCCAAGCGGTAACACTCGGAGATAGCTAAAATAATCCAACGAGACAAAGTCTGTTTCATCACAGATTGTCCCAAACGCTTTCCAGCGTAACCAATAAAAAGTTGATCGTCCACTCTGACCCGGGACATGCGCGAAAAATAAAAGCTCAACACTCTCCGAGGATCAAGCCTATGGAGCCTCTCCTCTTCCTGACCAGGATGTGGAGGAAGATAGAACGCCGGAAGAACAACCTTCTGGCTCAAATGAAATTCTGAAACCACCTTCGGAAGAAAAGAAGGACGAACTCTAAGGGCAACCCTGTCCTTGTGAAACACAGTGAAGGGTGGCTTAACTGAAAGCGCCTGTAACTCACTCACTCTGCGAGCGGAAGTAACCGCAACCAAAAACACAGTTTTCAGAGTTAACAGCCTCAAGGGGCAAGAATGTAAAGGCTCAAACGGAGCGACCATAAGAAACTTAAGAACAAGGTTCAAATCCCAGCCTGGCACCAGAAAAGGTGATGGAGGGAACACATTAGTGAGCCCTTTCAAAAATAAAAATAGGAACACTCCAGACGAGCGCTTAAATATGGACAGCGCCGCCAGGTAACCTTTAATGGTCCCCACTTGCAAGCCCCTGTGGGCCAAAGAAAGCAAAAAAGACAAAACCATGGGAATGTCACATTCAAAAGGATCCACATTCTGAACTCTGCACCAGTCGCAGAACTTTCTCCAACGGCAACGGTACAGAGACTTAGTTGCCGGCCGCCTGGCCGATAGCAACACCTCCATCACGTCTTCAGGGAGGTCCCAATCCTTATACCTCAACCTTTTAGAAGCCAAGCGTGAAGATTGAGGGATCTGACCTCTGGATGGAGAACATGACCCCCCTCCCGTGAGAGCAGATCATCTCGGTAGGGAAGACGACGTGGAGGGCAGATGGACAAGTCTAGAAGGTCCGGGTACCACATCCTCCGGGCCCACGCCGGAGCAATGAGGATCATCCGGGAATCGAACCTCCGTAACCTCTGCAGCACTTGCGGGATGACAGGGACTGGAAGAAACACGTACAGCAGTGGGAATGACCACTCCACCACAAAAGCGTCTGCTAAGGCTCCTTTTGGAGGAAATTCCCGCGAGCAAAACCTTTCGCACTTCTGGTTGACACTGGAGGCGAAGAGATCCACTTGAGGGGTCCCCCAAAGGGCAAAGATCTCCAGGAGAATCTCCTGAGGCATGTCCCACTCGTGAGAGATCATGCTCTGCCTGCTCAGAGCGTCCGCCGTCTCGTTGTCTTCTCCGGCCAGATGAACCGCCGAGATCGAAACTTCCTGCTGGATGGCCCAGAACTCGAGCTGCATCTGGAACCAGAACCGGAACCAGAAGCCATCAGAGCCTTCATCACCCTCTGAAATGTACTCCAGGCAGGGAGAGGAAGAACTCTGCGGACCAAAGCAGTGCCGGACCTTAGCCATAGCCTTTCTAGGGGCAAACCCTGTGCCACGGGGCCCCTCCGACACCACCGCCTCGAAAGGCGCCGGCGTCGACAGAAAAGGCGCTGAGGGCGCCAAACGAGTTGGCGCCGACGTCGACAGAAAAGGCGTCGACGTTGAGCGAATCGGCGTCGACGACAGCTGCAGTGCCGCCAGCATCGGCGGCATCGACACAGTCCTCGAAGCCAGAGCTCCGAGCGTGTCTCTCGACAACCTGGGCACCGACGGTGTCGACAACCCCCCGGAGGCGGAGCCTCAAGAGAAATCGTCGACGACCTTGGCGCCACAGGCGTCGACGTCTTCTTCAAAGACGGCACAGGATCACGCAGTCTTGAGCGCGTCGAGGACCGGGACCTGGAACGGGCATGGCGAAAACGGTTACCCTTGTCCGAGCGGGACCTCTCCCGCGAGCCGTGCCGACCACCCGAGCCCGAAGGCATACGGGCGGTGTCTCTCGACCGGTGCCGACCGACCCCACTCGGAGGTGCAAATGGACCGGTGCCCTGCGATTCCAGGATCGCTAGCATCTGCTTCCCGAAGGAAGCCCATTCCTCCGGTGTCGCTTGCATGGAGGGATAAGCGACCCGCCGACGGGCGGAGTCCTCGGAAGAGGACGGGGAAGGCGACCTATGCCGGCGCTTCCTGGAATGCCTAGAAGAGGCGGAGGAGTGGCGAGACGACTCCTGGAAGGAGACCCACCAGACTTCCGACGATGACGCGGAGAGTCACCCCTCGAGTCATCGGTCGAAAGCCCCGCAGACCTCGACTTCCGGGGCTTAGACACCCGACCTACCGACAGCTTCTTCTTGCGTTCCCGCAAGGCCTTTGCAGTGAGCGACTGGCAGTCGACACAGTCGTCCGTATCGTGGGCCTCCCCGAGGCACCAGAGGCAGGCATCGTGCGAGGCCGTGACCGACATCTTGAACCCACAGACGCCGCAGTTCTTGAAACCCGGACGCGGGGTCGAAGATGAGAAAAACATCGCCACGAACAGGTCTTCACAACCAACCAAACAGGTTCAATGAACCGAGAATAGAAATCAGCAAACTCCAACGAGTCGAGGCGTACCGAGATTCACGAAGCGAACACATTCGCGGAAAAAATGGAACTGAGGCTATGGGCGTTGTGCGTCCTACTTATCACATCGGGTGACGTCGGCCGTCGGAGGAGGTCCTCGGGGACGGTGCAACGACGTCATCGACGCATGACGCAGACGCCAAAGATTTTCCGAAACAGCACAGCTGTAGACATTATCTGTCATAGATATGGAATACGTCGGAGGACCCAATCCCCTCGAATTTATATTACAATGTGGTACGATGAAAGGGCTCTGAAAGAATGGAATTTGTTAAACTAAGCAGCATTTTGTCCATAATGGGAGACAGGATGCCAATGTGCCACCCATTATGGAAAAGCCAAAGTTATCATATTGAAAACCTGAGCACTCTCCCAAATGTAACATGCAGCTGGGGGGAGCGCTCCTTGGTACACTACCTTAGATGAACATGCTTTGAGAAACCGGAAGGTGTCTCACTGTTGGTCCCCAGGGATTTGCCATTCAACCCAATTGGATCCAGTTCCTGGGGGTGGACAATTGTGGGAGGATCACATGGATAGGAGGTCCTCAGGGAATGGAAGTGGGAAACTGAAGGGTGAGACGGAGTATCCCCTTCCTTAGGACACCTTTTGCCCATCCTACCAGGTAGCATACCTAGAAACTCAACCCCCTACCCCTTTTCCAACACAAACACATTCGGACAGTTAATCGTGAGTGACAACAGACTAACACCAGATCCGTATACCTGACATGACCCAACACAAGGGTCAAGCAGAGTCAGGCAATTACTGATAACTACACACACCTGACTTCCATCCCACTTCCCCACATGAATGGCTGAGTACAAAAGCACACTCTGAGCAAGGCCAAATCCATGAGGAAGCAGCTATTCCGGGATGGCAGTTTAAACCGAGGAAAAAGGCAGCGAGACCAGAGAGGACGACAAGGAGGGAATTACCCTTGTCCTTTTCAAGAAAGGATTGCGGCTTTCAAGAAGCCTCAAGGAAAAGAAACTTAAGACCCGGAATTACAGCTGAGCCGCGGTGTAGTGTGTGTCAAAGGTACACAGGGCCTTTCCGCATTGATAGTCAAGGCGGGGAAAAGAGGAAAAGGGATTGCCACAGTGATACTGTCCTTGAAACAATATGGACCGTATGCGCAACGTTGTCCCAACTTCTGAGTGTGGGTTGTATCAAGACGAGTAACAGCATGTGCCCCACTCCTACATAAGGACAGACTTGTGGAGAAGAACTAACGAGATGCATTTGTAACTGCGAGTTACGATCACTACCTACTTGTATGGCCCTCTAAACCCATCGCTTGTGTGTAATCACTTAAAGATTTAGCGTTTTTTGTTTATTTATAAACAAGTCACTGTTGAACAAATTGTCGTTACACATGAATTTCCCCTGAAGACGTTCTGACAAATTGTTTTTGATTTAGACAAGTACGAAACATGTTGGGTGTTTAGCTACTGTTAAATTTAGCAGTACGTTAGAATTGGACATTTATGTCGATTTAGGACCCGGATTTAGGCACCCAGTAAAAGTAGGATGTTTTGTTGCCAGATTGAAACATTAATCAACTAAATACTAGCAGATGTTAACGTCATAGCAAGAACAATATGAACCCGGTTTATGTTCTCATTATGAAATTCATTGTTTTTGTATTGTACACAATATTGCACTAGTCACGTTAACTAAATTGTTACAAAAAAGGTTGTTGAAATAGTAAAATTGTTTGTATTTTCGACTTTGTAATACACATTAGGAAAATGACTCACTCTGAAGAGGACTAGCCTTTAATGAGCTCATTGCATTAATAAGAGGTGATTTACCTGCTTAGTTGCTAGGAAACAGTAGTAAGGTGTTGGGATACTTTTTGAATAGTTGTGGTCTCTTTAAGGGTAAGATCCCAGCATCTTTAAATACCCATGGTCCCTTTAAAGTTGTTACTGTCCTTGACTGAAAGTCAAGCAACGCCAATGAGTTCATAGCCGGTGAGTCGGGAGAAACTGATAGCAGACCGGAGTGGGTTATGCTCAAGGTTGCAAGCGGCAACATTGTATGAACAAATAACCTGTGTGCGATTGATCTTTAGGAAACCAAAATAGGTACCAGATTCAGAGTTATCCGGCACCACGTGGGTGCTTACTCAAAAGTCTGTTTGGTACCCCCAGATTATGTAAAAGATTATTGAACAGTGAAATCGAAGAGGTCCTGCAGCGGAGTAGGTTGAATCTGGTGCACTTTCGAAAGTCTTTGATTGCCTGTGAACTGAAATTGGTCTTAGTCCCGAAGAGGGGGACTAATTGTCTAAAAAGGGGATCTAACCCCGCAAGAGGTGGGATCCGGTGTGAGCCATAAGTCACCTGAAGAGATATTGTTGTGGCAAATGTGAACCTGGCGGGGGGATGCCTGTGAATTAAAGTTGGTCTGAACCCGACTGAGGGAGGCTAATTGTTAAAGAAGGATCAGACCCTGGCTGAGGGGGATCCAGGGCAAAGAGAAAATCGCTCGACTTGAATATTTAGAAAGGAACTTTTCTTTGTTGTTTCGGGTACATCAGGCCCTCTGAAGCAGGAGACTTTGTACAAAAGAGACTTGGGCACCGAAGGTCCTGATGTTGGTAAAAGGAAGTGTGACCTCGTGCTGAAGAAGCCCAAGAGTGTGTTGTACTTGAGTGACCCGCCTTGTCCCGTGCTAAAACATGGAGAAGGGAGGCCAACGGCCTAAACATCCCGACTTATCATTTTATGAACACTTCTTTCTTTTTGTGAGCATTATCCCACACTATTTTGCATAATGTTCAATAAACACCCTTGAACTGTGATCACTTGTGTCTGTCTTACTTTGATACCATACCATCCTAACAATGCCCAATGAGGCATGGCTGAATGGGGGTGTTTTGCTTTCCCAGGTTTGCATAACCAATGACCATGCAGGCTGGGGAACTTCACTCTGTAAAATGTGTTGGGGTACTCTCGTTCCTCCCATCAGCTAAGAGAGCTAGGCACACTGAGCTGCTTCCGCTCCGCATACATGCCAGAAACCAAGACTCTGGTAGCCATGTTTGGGAGTCACCCTCACTCTGCTTCCTGGTTCCGGTTTAAAGAGTGCACCGGGATGCCCTTCCAGAGCAGCAGAGTGGGGCGAGTAGGAGTCCTAAAATGAGGCAACAAGCACTGCAATAGTATTTTGTAACCTTTGTGAGTGTAAGCATGCATCCAATGAGTTGTCTGTGTTTGAGTATTTGTACGGATGTGTACGCACGCACGTTTGTGAGTGCTGTGTGTATGCCTGCTAGGGTATATGAGGGCACAAACACATGGGTGAATGAATGCCATTGAATGGGGAATTTGTGAGTATATGGATGCAGGTGAATAAGCAAGTGAATAAATGTGGGGTTGTGTGTGGATGCCCGATGATTTGACTTGGTGCTGGCAGATAGGGGCAAAACACTGGCACATATTTAGTGGCATTATGGACAAAGCTAAGAAGTGTTCTTAGTATGTGGGGTGAGCTACATTGGAGCAGCCAGTATGGGCACATTTCATTACAATGATACACCATGTTTTCTTTGCCCATAATGCCATTAAACATGAGTGTTTTTACATAGACATACAGACCTACAATGGCAGGGACTGAAACCAGTGAGAGCTATTCACCAACTTGAAGCCTAGGGAAGCCTACTTAGTCTGACGCCAGGAGCTACTTTTTACTGCCCAGGCAACCTTTCAACATACAAACATGGTAGCCACCCAACTCACCACAGCCGTTTCATTGCAATTGGTGAAGGACCATTTTATGGCATCTATCAGTGGCTTTTTCGGGGGGACAGGGTGTAGGAAAAAGGGGGAATTTGAGCTTTCATGATGGCTTGGGTGTCTGGGCCATTTATAATATGCAGTAAAAAAATGCAGTGAAATGGCCACCACTGTGAGTTGTTCCTGATCCATAAACATTACCTATGTGATACTGCATCTGTGTGTTTGGGGATGTAAAAAATTAGTATTTTGGGATATTTAAAACATAGTTGGCAATGCAGATTGGCCACAGATACAGAGTGTATCTCATGAGGAAGTTAGATTTGATTTGTATGTACGGTCTCCTCTTTTCCTTGGAGATAGCCCTTGCATACTGGGTGATTCTCGATACCAAACAGGTACTTTTAGCTAGAGCTCAGCACATTTTCTTTCCGATATCCGCATGGGTGCAGCTAGCAAGGACATGTTTTCTTCCAGTGGCATAATGGGAAAAGCCAACACGAATGTTATTATATGGGGTGACTGGAATATATTGGCAAAGCCAGCAAGGTTATGTTTGGGCACAACATGCATGAACCTTTTCTTTTACAGTGACAGAATACTGGCATATATTGTTGCAAAGGCATTATGAAAATGCATTAAGACATGTTCCTGTGCACAGTTGGAGACATGTTATCTACTGAATTTCTTTCATATTTTAGCCCTACAAACCTTTTGAAAACTGTGTGGCTTTTTAAACACTTCTTGTATAAAGTGTGCTATGCATCATATTGACCCATTATTAGAAAACATGTTCTGGTGGGAGAATCTCCCGAAACCTCCCTTGGTTGGTTGGTGCACCCTAATATGCTCAGTGACTCACACACATTTGATGGAGATGCATCTCCAATTAAAAATAAAAAAATCACACCTGGAATTGAAGGAATATATTATTTGCCTTTGGTAATGGTCTATCTGATGGATACTATTTACCTGACAGATTCCTCATCTCTTGAAAGTCAATCCAGGCGCATACAGGTTAAAAAAAGGGGGGCCTCAATGAGGAATCTGTGCAAGATATGACGAATACATCAGTAAGAACATTATGGAAGGGAAGTAACTTGTTTCTTCCATGGATACCTTCCTCAAATTCCTGATCTATTGAAAGACTCCCATAATAATAACCAGTTTATGGAAGGAGGAGTTGGAGGAAATGTGTCATACACCGGAACATTTCGCAGCACAAAGTGTTCCAATAGAGCATCCCAGTAATGCTTAGTGAACGGTGATAAAAGATCGATAAAATTAAAAGGTTTAGCTACCACATGCTTTGTGCATAATCTGGGTTGAGCAGAATCATTGCGGGGAGAAACCCCTAAAACTGTCTCAGCACCAGAGAGTTGAGCAGAACCATGGAAAATGCATAATGAATGTTAAAAGCCCAGTCCACAACCAGAACATCTCACAGCCCCCACACCTCTTTGAAGTGGATATATCCTGCAAGAGATGAGTTCAAATAAATACTGGGGATAAAAAGTGTGTAACCCCCTTTCAGAGAATACCTCGAACACATGCTGGCAATTTCCCACTTCTGGGGCAATGCCACCTGGCATGTGAACGTAAATGCTCACAATGTCTCCTTCCCATCCAGGTGAGAAAACCTGAAGAACAGTATGATCCAGAGCTCAAAACCGTACCAATATGGCTTCCTTGCAGACGGGGAGTGAGGCAAATCTGCCCTCTTGTTGGGGTAGTGCATGACCACGGTACTGGATGAACTGATACATTCAAGAAGGGCGGCCCAGGACCGTTGGACAAGTTGTAGTTCCAAGATGTTTCTATGAGTAAACCAATCTTCCAGTGACTGTTGGCCAATCACTGAAAGATCTTGTAGGCAAGCATCCCGCTTGTTCACAGAGGCACCCTTTACAAGTGTGACCTATCGCCAGTGCTGTTCCAAAGGTGCACCAAATAAGTGCAGTGATGAAGTCCAGAGGCACTTGAATCAAAACCTTCTGGGGGTGGCGATTGGGCACCAAAAACCAGGCACAACGACTTGCAGCCTTTGAAGGCAGCTCCTTCTGAGGCACTTGTGGAACCAGTTAGGTACAAAATGCCATTAACCTGAAAAGCCACAGCAAAGAAGCCTGAGTCGTGGCTGGGAACAGAGACCCGTTTGTCCAAAATGCTATCGAGAGTAGAAAGACTAGACCAGATGGGTATAAAGGATGTCTCTGACAGAAAGGAGCCACTGGGAAGGAAACATTAGAGACCGTTTTAGGTTTAGGGTGAAACCCAGACTGTTGAGTAGGTAGATGATCATGACAAGATGTTCTGAGACTGCAGACCAAGCCTTCATCACCCAACTGTCTAATTGCAGGAAGACATGGATACACTTGCTCCAAAGATGTAAACATCTGCATCATACAAGTACAACTGAAGTGCAACAAGGTGAACTGAAAATAATGCCCCCTTATGATAACCCAGAGGTACAATCGGTGGTTCCAGTGGAATGGGACCTCTAAATAGGCACTGTGGATATCCAGAAAATCGAACCCATTCTGTCGCTCCAATGCATGAAGGATGTGCACCAAGATGATTATGCATTAAGTCTCTGCACAAAATGATTTGAGGAGTCGTCGGTTTACGATTGGTGTTAGCCTGCTACCCTTTGTGTGGACCAGAAAATACGGAGAGAACTACCTTTCCCCATTTTAATGGGGGCACAAGCACGGTATTCCCTTTGGCTAACAGCTGTGCTATCAGCCAGGATCTCCTGTAAAATATGTTTAACACTTTTTATTGGAAGCTGGTACTACTGTACATTCCTTTTCAAACTCAAAAATCCCAGATCAGTTGGATTTTGATTTAGGTTGGGTAACCAATCCAGGAATTCTAGTGTTTCCAAAGTCTCGTAGATACAGATAAGGTTATATTTTGCTGTATCCATACCAGACTGCTTGCTAAATGCAATAAAATGCAGAAGAAGCTCACACCTTTACTCTTTTTTGCTTATATCGTTTGGACTGTGAGGACATTATTTGACTAAAAAAAAACTGAAGCATGTAGGATTTGTGAAGAGAAGCTTGGGCTTAAAATCTAGAATTTGATTCTTGCAGAAAAGTGTGGACTTTATCTTTCAACATTCGAGTGATAAAAATGTCCACTCCAAAGGTTACCTTTTATATTGGTCTCCTAAAATATATCAATTTACATATGAAGTTCTTGTAGTCAGACAAACTAAAATTCAATCTTTAACAAATATTTTCAGGAAAACTGGCAATGTTTTATTTTCATAAACTTCACTGAAATTCTCAAGTTGTCTATGGAAACAAGGAAACCGCATCAAAATGCTGCTGAAGCTGTACCTGTCATTTACATTTTTGGTTAAAGGGGCTTTTCAAATAATAGAATGTGAACCGAAAAATACAATTTTACAATTCACTTTCAACCATCATAAAACAAAACAAACTTGGCAAGGTAAGAAAAGAAGGCTGATATAAAATGGCTTACAGTACACAAGGCCTCCAGTCTTAGGCTTTCATTTAACAAATTAACAAATTAAGTATTGTTGTAGGTTCAGTAGGTGGACGTCTTTGCTTTTGGTGGAAACTCATTAGAGAACAATATTATCAGGACTTGTTTTGAGATGTTAAAAGCTTTTACAAATATTCGATTTATTAAATAATAAGACATTGTTGGTGATCCTGGGTTATCCAGGCTTTTCAGTACAGTGACAAGTATCTAACTTGGAGCAAAAATACAAGCCTTGTCAATGAAATTACATAGCCATAGTTCTATGCTCTAAGTTGGAGGTAAACTTCCAGAGTTAGCAACTACGTTGTGGTATGATGCAGGAGTTGTTAACTGAAATGCTGTATTCTGCTCTCACAATGCAGGAAGGAGGGTTTTTTAATTACAGTTTCTTAGCGCACCCCAATATTGATAGTGTTTGGTAAACATGCCCTCATGCTCCAACTACAAGGATGTCAACTACACAGGTCTTGGGATGATAAAGCAGAAGGGATGTGACCTAGCAGTTCGGGCTGGACTGCCTCTTTTGGGGAGAAGCAAGCCCGATTTATAAATGATTTTTCACCTTCTGTAATGGCAGGTTGAAGAACGATTCATCAGGTTAATTTGCAAGTTCTTTTCAGCAATATGGCCCTTGATTTTCCAGGCTTTTCCCAACATTGGATTCCTGGGAGATGTCCTGAGTTATCCATGCTTTCCAATGCAATTTGTTATCTCAGAAATCCTTACATTTCCTAGAACTATTTCATAACCTACCTTTTCACAGAAAATCCAAGTCTCAGTAACAATGTGGCTTTTCTGAGATTTTCCTCTCTGGTTCCCTGGAATACCTTGGAAATGCAAGCGTGTCCATGATTTTCGTAGCAAGGCTTTTTTGAAAAATCAACACTTCTGTTGTTAACGATCCTGCTGCTTGAATTTACCATGGTGACTGGAAAAAGGGCCGGAGCTAAAGGCAGGACCATTGTATGTAAGTAGGTATGGGATTTATGCAGGGGAAACCTAGTTGGAAGAAAGAGCAATGTATTTTTCCCTCTTGCAGTTCTTGGTTTCCATTCTGGCAATGTTGTTGCTTCTGGTAGTGAGTTGACCTCCAGCAATGGTGAGTTTCTCTGATGGGAAGAGCAGTGCCTTGGTTGTGTTTGTTTTGTAGGTGATGCAGGATGTGTTGAACAGAATACTTGCTTGATGTGGTAGCGAGAGCAGCTTCTCAGGGATGGAGGAAATGAGGAAAAGGAAGACTGGGTGGAATGACACACCAGACAGAAGAAATGTGTTGTTGCACTGGAAGCCTTCACCTTCTCCAATGTGTCATCTGGTTTGGAATCGAATTTTGCCTACATGTCAGGTGTAGGCATCCTTATTCATGATTATCTGTTAATATGATATATGGCATTTAAAACGTGCCTGTTTCTAGGCACCTGTACATAAGTGTTTCTTTATCAATGCTTCTCATGTTCTCACTAACCTACCAACACAGAACAGTATACAGGCTGGTCCAAATGTGTTAAGTGAAATCCTTAGCAAATATCTTCCCTGGCAATGATCAGTCAGAAAACTGGTGGAAACTAGTGGAACCAATGTTGTAAACAGAGAAGACATTAGCTATTTGTACTCTCTTAGTGCAAGAGGGTTCTGGTGCAAATCGTATATCTTACAAAAAATGTGTATTATTTTATTAACAACTGGCGCTCACTGCCTGCTGTTTTAAGGTCAGTCAAATCCTTGCGGAGGGGAGCCTGTATCTCCTGCATAAAGTGGGTCAATGCCTCCTCAGCTTGACCCTGCAATGTATGGGAGTAACCAGCCAGAGTACACAAAGAGGATACTCTGAAGCCAAAGGTGTCCATCTATCTAGCGGTAGCAATGGAATGCAAACGAGTGGACACAGTCCTAGAAGCCTGAATCACCTTGTAATCTGGGGTCAGATGCATGGAGAGAAGTTTGGAGTTATCATGAGCTGGCCCCTGCTTCCCTCTGACTTTTTAGAACCTCCTAGTGGAAAAGGTTGGGTCAAAGAGGAGGCACTAAAGAGGAGGAAGGCCTCCACAAGTGCACCCTGCTACAGAAAGTCAGTCGGGGCATGGCCCTGACTTTCCACCACAGGAGCAACAGGCTACCCATGGTCTTGGCCACCACACTGTGACAATTGTCATAATAAGCTATGAAAAACTTTGCAGAGTTATCCAGACCACTGGAATCATTGGGATTTCCTGCCAGGTCCTCCAAAGCAGGTTCCTGAAAAAGGTTTCAGCTTCAGGGGATATCACCAGAAGCCAGAGAACCCAAACCTTACAAACTAAAAGGAATAACGTCATGGCAAGGGTCTGTTTGTTGGTATCCTGAACAAAACTGGAAACCCCTGGTTGAGGTAATAGTAGGTGTTCTTATTACCCAATGTAAAAGGTACTCAATTAATCAATCTCCAAAGAACGATGTATTGAGTTGGACCGGGCAGGTTTCGAAACTCACTACTGGTTGAGGCTTCTTACAGAACTCTGAGTCGGGTGCATAATGCACAGAGCTATGTACATGAACTTCAGTACAAAATGATTTCATTTGAGTTTAACTTTCCATTTTCGAAGAGCATGAACATTAAAACAAGCTGGAAGATGGGATACAGAAGAATTCATATTGTAGAATTCTGTTCACTAGATGGGCTAAAAATCTTTACAATGTCGCACGTACATAAGTAAAATTTATATTATACCGAATACAGGAACACAGTATGTTGATTTGTATTCTATTCAGGCATGAATAAAAACAAGAATTAAAAAAAAAAACACACAGTTTTGGAGACGGTGTAAGGCAACAAACAACGTGGTCCACATCAATATGTAATATACTATACACGGTATCAAGAGAGGGGGTTCCCCATAAGCACAAGATAAGAGAAAGTGTCTGCAAATCAGGAGACGGTGACCTTTCTTTCAAAGTAAAATGACATACCTGGTGTATAATCTCAGCTACTGGAAGTTGTTCTGCGTACATCAGTGACTCATCTGCAACTTTTTCAATAACTGACCTGAAAACCAAAAACAGTGGCATTAGCGTACAACAATTTATGTTTACAATTTAACACAAGCCATATCACTCTCATATTAATCAGCAGTTTTTTTATTTTTTTTTATGGAAACATCCGATTTGGAAATTCTTTCATTGATCAGTATTGTTTCAAAGGGTCAGAAATTGTTTTAACCCTCTCTTAGGATGCATTGCATAAGGCAGACATATCCACCAACAAAGGATGGGTGAGGGTGTGTCACCTGCATTTACACCAATACGTGACATAGAAAGTCTAATCCTCTAAAACCGCATGGGGAGACCACTAAAGGGGAGTCTAGAAAAGAGCAGTTATTTCAGAATGATACTGAAAAATCGTCGAAGGTGTGCTTTCTCTCTTTCTGGGCATTTGTAATGTGCCATCCTCCTCATTTTGACTGTTGATTTGCTTGGTTTCCATCATAGGGATACATGCTGTAAGTGGGAAGGAGGCATATCTTTCCCTTGGTGTGACAGAGACAAGGCATTGGTGATTATTGTAAGTAAGACAAACACGAATGATCACAGTTCAAGGGTGTTTATTAAACTGTAAAAGGGGTGAGATACATGCCTAATCCAAACCCAAATCTAAGATGGGCGCAAGCTACAACCATCAAATAATAATATTAATACAGTGCTACTGGTGTCTAGTCAAATAAAAGGGCCTATATGAAGAAAAACGTATTGCCAATCCTTACATCTATAATACAAAAGAGTGTGAGATCATGTTCACAAGAAAAAGAAAGAAGTGTTCACAAAATAATAGGCGAGGATCTTATGGCCGGGGTCTCCCTTTCCCACATTTTCAGCAAAGGCAGACTCTCGAGCACGGCAAACTCCTAGGCCTCTCTGGCACAAGCTTACAATTCCTTTTCCTTGGTATCAAAGTCTCTTTTCATGCAAAGTCTCTCGCTTCAGAAGGCCCGATACGTCAAATCAACAAAAACAAAAGTTCCTTCAAATAATCTTTACGTAGGGTGAATACCAGTCAACCTGGGATCCCCTCAGCAGGAATCCGTTCCTTCTCTCTGTCGTCAGCCTCCCTAAATTGGGCTTAACCAAATCACTTGCCAATTCAAACAGATTTCCAAAGGGCGATCTCGTCTCGCTGGGTCAATGTTAGCCAACGGCAAGCGCAGGCTTCACACCATCACAGTTTGCACAGCGTTCCTCTCAACCGGGCGCAAACGCCAATTCCAATTTGACATAGCTTCTGCAGTGTGCCAAGGACTTTCGAGTGTGCAAAGGATTTGATTCGACCCCTGTATGACCATCTTAATACCTTATACCGGCCTTCTCTATGGCCTCTTGGTACCTGTAGTTTCTTTACAATGTTCAACACAGTATCTTCGCTCTGGAGAGGAGTACTGTTTAGAGACCTTTGACTGAGCACCCACGTGGCGCTGGACCACTATCTCTGGTACCAAATTTGTTCTCAAAGACCTTGTGTCTAATACCCTTGTTTATGTTGCCAATGCAACCTTAAGCCTAACACAGTCCAGTCGACTATCAGCTTCCTCCGACTCACCGGCTGTGCTGAACTCATTGGCGGTTCCTTTGCTGCTGGAGTCAAGGATGGCACCTCAGTGGCTGCCACGTCTCCCCGCACTGGCCATCAGTGCGGGAGGGTGCCACGTACCGCTGACATCCATCCCACCACCTGTCAGCTGTGATTCCCGGTCTTATTTTTCTCTCATCAGACGCTTTACAGGTCTGGGTTGAAAAGGGCAAGGTCTCCCCTCCTTGACGTCCTCTCTAGCCGCTTTTCTCTTCTGTTTGAACTGCCGTCCTGGAACTGGAATGGCTGCTTACTCGTGCGTTTGGCCTTGCTCAGAGTGTGCTCTTGTGTTCCACCTTTTATCCCTATGGGGAAGGGAAAGGGTAGTCAAGTGTGTGTAGTTGTCGGTAATTGCCTGACTCTGCCTGACCCTTGTGTTGAAACAGGGAATAAGTGCGGTGTCGTTCACGCTGTGGGAAAGTGTTTGTGTTGGAAAAGCGGGGGCTACAGCTTCTATGTATCCTACTAGGTAGGATGGGGAACATCTGTCACAAGGAAGGGGATACCGCGTCTCAACTTTCGGTGTACCACTTTCACTCCCCAAAGACCCCTCACCCAGGTGATCCTCCCACATTGGTCCACCGCCAGGAAATGGATCCAATAGCGATGGCCGTGTCCTGGCCACCTGGATGACAGATCCCCGGGGACCAGCCTGTGAAACACCTTGAGGTTTATTACATTATGTATACCTGGATCACTTAAGATGAGCAGTGAGTATGCAAAGCTATTGTCTTGAAATTCCTATACTCCAAATTGGATGAACACATTTGATTTCTGAGTGGAGTGCAAACCCAATTGTAGGTGCCTCTGTGTAGGGCACTCGAAATTGAAGGAAAGAGAGGACCTTTGCAATCTTGCCAGCGGTGTGGGCTGCACACTCTAATTACCACTAAATGGTTACTGAAATGTGTAGTTTTCAAGAATAGTCATATCATTTATCAGAAGTAAGTTTCACTCTTGTTTTATTCAATAGTCATGTGATTATGCCTGATAATCACTTAAAAGCAGACATACATTGGGCCTATGCATTTCGGACTAATAATGTCCTTCATCAGGGCCTGTATTTATCTTAGTCTGTAGGAAATTATCTATACACCAATACATTCAATCATAACGGTATAGTGCAAAATTCAAAGAACAGCTGTATAAATGCGAGTACATTTCACATACCATTCCAGGAGAATTGAAGTCAAACAAAAATGTGGAAAAACAGAGAAGGCAGAGTCAATCTAAGGCAAGTTGTTAGTGTATAATTGAATTACATAATGTTGGTAGGTTAGCGAACCTGTGCTTTCGGTGTGAAAAGATCTGTGATGGATGAAAACATCCTTAAAGAATGACTTTCTTTTCTAACATCTGCTTAATAGACATATTCTTGGCTGGCACTTGAACTGTTTGGCAGCCGTGCTTCCGTAAGGTAAAACTGACAATTTTACGAGGTATCACTTGTGCGGTTCCTAAAAACATATATAAATTATAATCTGGATCAATTCAAGGGCCTTGGGTTTGTAATTGTATGCGTAAGTAGTGTAACGTAAAGTTGCGGCGATGCGCGATGATGTATAATGTTTCTATAGATAATCGATACATATACGCGACGATGAGAGCCAATGATGTACAATGTTTCGAATAACAGTTGAAGATGACTTGCACTAAGGGAGGGCATACGTGCTCCACCTGACTGTAGAGACCCAATCACAATCCAATCCCTGATATTCCCCTTGAAACACCCAAAATCTGACTTAGGTTTTCTTAGTTTGCCACGTAGTATGATATCACGTATTACGAATGTTTGTTGTCTAAGAATGCTTTTTTATAAATGCATTGAGACTATGCTGTGTGACATCAATGGAAACTCCCCGTTTTAGATAATTGAGAATACAACAGAGATATTTTGCCAAATTCCCGAGTTGGTCTTCTTATTTGGGTAATAGTTATTCTCCATCCCATCCATCATACGATGTATTGACTCGATTAAAAGGACCATAAGGGTTCAGCTTCAAAGCTCAATCACTCATCTGTTGTTCAATTTTACTTGCGTTGATTATCACATACGCTTCATACAATGTTAGCTTCAGAGTTCACTATAAAATGTTGCTGCTTGCAACCTTGGGTTCAACACAGACCGATTTGGAATCAGGCTCCCCAACTCACCTGTGCTGGCTTCACTGGTGCTGCTTTGTTGTAGGAGCCAAGGACAGTAGCACGGCAGCAAGCGATTCTCCCCGCCTTGACTATTGACCCAGGAGAGCCCTGGGTACATCCGACAAACAATGCATGATTCATCAGCCTTGTTTCCTGGTCTTGCGTTTTCTATTCTCGAAGGTAACGGTTCCTCATCGAAAAAGTCAAGGGCACTTCCCTCCTTCCAATTCCCTTCGGTTTTGCCATCTTTCACCTTGTATTAAACAGACATCTTGGAACTGTGGTTTCCTCGTGTGCTTTGCCTCGTTCAGAGCGTGCTATCGTGCTCTGCCTTTTCGTTCAGAGCGTGCTCTCGTGCTCTGCCTTTTATACATGTGGGGAAGATTAATGAAGTCAGGTGTGTGTAATGGTCAGTAATTGCCTGACCCTGCATTACCATTATATTGGGACATGTCAGGTATACGGCTAGGGTGTTCTGTTTTCTCTCATAGCAAGCTGTTTGTGACAAAGTGTTTGTGTTGTAAAAGAGAGCAGGGTGGGGGGGGGGTACAGTTCCTAAGTATCCCACCTGGTAAAATGGGGTAAAGGTGTTACAGGGAAGGGGCTAGCATGTCTTGCAATCCGGTGTCCCACTCCCACAAGACCCCTCATCCAGGTGATCCTCCTGCACTGGTCCACCCCAACGAACTGGATCCAAAAGCGATGGCCGTGTCCTGGCGACCTGCATGACAGAACATCAGGGACTAGCTGGTGAGACACCTTCAGGTTTCTCACACAGCGCCAGAAGTAGGATCATTGACAGATGATGAGATGTAACTGGTATTATTAACACAAAGAAAATGCCTATCGGTCCTTATTTCTAAAGGGGTTGTCCCTAAAAGGAAAATTATGCTCCTGTGCAAGTCGTCAAGAAGTCTGAAATTAAAGTTAATGTCCTCAGTCCTTAACTCCTAAACTAACCCTAGCACGGAGTGCAACATGTAGCAAAGGAAAAGGGTTTCTCCTGGGAGGAGGACTCCCTCATCCTAATGAGCAAAAAGGGTCAAAAACCAACTTGAGTTCAAGAGATCACGATTCACTCATGAGCTGGAAAGTTCTTGAATTTTTCTTCGTTCTCTTTCGCTTGTGATGAGATTTTCAGGGGCATGGCTGGGTTGTTCCCTTTATGAAGGTTGTTCATCTCTGTTCCATGATGTTTGGACAGAGAAAGAGAGGATACGTGACTTCAGCCCTCAGTTCTCCTGGGCTGCTTTCAGCTACCAGGGGCTGGATAACATAGCTCCCTTGTTACCAGCTGTCAGTGGATGAAAGTTTTGGCATGGATAGCAGCAGACAATAAAAGAGAAATAAATAAAAAAGGACGCTGCAGCGCTAGTTCGACCCACCACAGTGAAAGGGAAAGGAAACAGACGTGCAGGGAGAGAGGAAAGTCAGCAGCATATCTTAAAGGTCAGTATCGGTCGGTATGTCATTGGGTCACTTCTGTCCCCCTTCTTAAATATCGGAATTACCACTGATTGCTTCCAGGAAGGGTGTGAAGGTCCCTGTGACTTATTAATGGTAATTGTCAACCTTGTTCCATTGTATAGTCACTGTGATGGCATAAGATTGCGTAGTAGCATAATTACAGCATTTTACTCTTTAAAGACTAAAATGTTTAGCGAGTAAATACTGTTCATTGTTACTGGAACCGCCGTGCCGTGTGTGAAGAGAAGTCGGGGGGGGGGGGGGGGGAGAAGTGACTTGAAATTATTCCAAATGTTTGCAATTGTGGAAGGTGAAGGTGACAGTGGAGAACCGTGCTTGTTCTGTTTGTTAAAATGATAGCTGTTGTTGAAGCGGAAGGGTACACAGAGGTGCACTTGCCATTGGCATTTGGACTACAGAGAACAACCCAACAGTGATAAATTGAATCAGCAGAGTACAGAAACATACCTAAGATGCCCCTCCATCCTTGGAAACACCCATTTTAATATTGGTTTTAAATTTTTTTGAAGCATATTTTTAATTCACTAGGTGGTTGTCTGTTAAGTAATATTTGTATATTTGTGCGACAATAGATTTAGTCTTTTTTAACCAGAGTTTGATTATTAACATGTAATGTAGAGCTTGTGGAAATAACTGCCGAGCCAGAACAAAAGGAGATGAGAAGGCAGGCACTTGGATATAATAAGAAAAAAATCGCAGACTGCTGAATTGTGCACTTTGCACTTTAAAAACAACCAATGCACCGTAGCGCAATTTGCCTGCACTGTGCACTTTATTGTGACTTTTGCACTTTATCGTGTTTTTGCATCATGCACTTTAAGGAACTGGGAAAAGCATATAAATTGATTGCAATTTTATGCTTTACGTATTATGCTAATGTCCGATTTTTCTTAATGGGTCTGTTATTCGAGTTTAACTAGATGTCCAAATGCATGCTAAATGCGGAAAAAGATATGGTCTGCTACGAGGGGCTTCATTGACACGCACCTTACCTGTGGTAGTCCATGGCGAGCAAATAGGGTAATTAATACACACAGTAATTCCGCATCAGATCCCTATCAAGGATAACCCATAGAGACTCTATAGATAAATTAGGTGGTAGCGTCATGCATTAGCATTCATGCTACAATTGCGGTCTGCAACAGTCAAAGATGTCCGCCATGGTTCTGCGTTAAGGAGGTTGTGGTTTCCAATGGAGTCCCTCTTCTATTTCGGCTAAAATAGTGGCCGGTTGCTCTACACCATGCTGTTTAAAACTCTGTGGTTTGATGGGGACGCATTGTTGTGATCAAGCGGCGCGGCAAGCCGCAAAACCCGTTAACGTTCCCAGCGCGCACA
This sequence comes from Ambystoma mexicanum, assembly GCF_040938575.1. NCBI lineage: Eukaryota > Metazoa > Chordata > Amphibia > Caudata > Ambystomatidae > Ambystoma > Ambystoma mexicanum. Next base: position 1,004,475,962 of record NC_090922.1, on the reverse strand, counting down.
GACACTTTGGGAGAGCCAAATTTTGATGGCTTTTTAAATTTTGTGCCACTTTGTAAGGCATTAATAAAGATTACTATTATTCTTGAACGTTGGTGTCCGGACTCCGCAAATCTTGTGATGTGAAGAGTGCTACTCAATGGTTTTCCCCCAGTGATCAATAAACATACATTATTGATACTTTCTCCTCCATAAAAACTTAAATCTTAGCTGCTGAATTACTTTCCCATAAAGTCATGCTCATTAAGAGTGTTTCCTACATGCAATTAATAGCCCCTCCGCCCCCAGGTCTCCCTCAGATCTTCCTTTAGTGCTCATTTTGAGCTTTCTTACTAATACAGGATTACCCATCAATATGAATGTCAGTTCTCAAACAAGTCTCTTGCAATAAAATGATATGAACTTAATATTTGCATGACTTTTTACTTAGGATGCTGTTAAAAACTCACATTCCAGAAAAGCATGTTGAGCTTATTAAAAATCGTAGGGCCTTTGCATATTTTTAGATTGTAGGTTTTAGATTGCTGGTTTAGAGATTGCAAATACCGATCCTCATTTTCTCACTTTGAGCTTGTCTTAGCATTTCAGCCATTTGTACCACCATCTACCCCAAAGTGGCCCATGTACATTCAATGGTTAATGTATGCCTCATTCGATCACCCACTTGAGGTTCCCCACAACCTCCCCCCACCCAGGTAGTAACCCCACACCTTGAAACCCTTGAACTGGGGTCTACCAGCCCTTTAAAATGAGGTAGCAATACCCTTGAGATGGATGGTGATGAAGAAGTTACTCAAACATCAATAATCGAAACGACTCAGGTAGTTGGCAAAAGGATTACTGTTTTAATATCAATTATGTAGTACATCGGACATCAACTGACGTCTCAGCGTAAGATCGCTCAATGCATCTTGAAAAAAACATTCTTTTACAGCAAAAAATCATCACGACATCCCATTGGCTACACAAACTATAGGCCCCTAATCATGCGGTCCCCTACTTTTGGTTGGCACTCTAACCTGTGTCAGTACTTTTCAACTTACGGTAGCAGCACGCAGACTGGGCTTCCAGGAGCTGGTGAGCTAGTCTTCCTATAGCTTCCCACCAATTGGCATATTCATCCATCATCACCTCAGTGGTCTGCTGTCAATTAGGGCTTTGAACTTGTTGTTGGGAGTGTTCTTTGCTCTGGAGAATTCAGGGAAGTGAAGGCATGCTCTGCCCTCATGCGTAGGTGTGACATGTTCCTCCAACTTCATCCCTCCACATGACTGAAGACCACAAAATTGAGTCTCTCGTGTATTAAAAATACTATTTTCCAATAGATATCTGACCTCTTCCTTGTTTTGTTCATGCCTCCTGAACAGGAGCTTCGTTCTTTCACACAATTTGTATCCAATGTCTGCTCATCCCCAGCCTGATAAGACCTTGGCTTCTTGGCTCATCCAGTCTCGCCTTTCTGAGATTCACTTTGTAATTCACTTGTTTTCTAACTGTGACAACTGGAAAATAGGCCTTCCTTCTTTAGCCTAGTTCTGCTATCACACGCAGTAGAAACATAATTCTTTACTCGCTTATATGTATATACATATTTATTGGCAATCTATTCACTACTTAGGTAGCCTCAAGAATACTTCATCTGTTTGCATTTCTTTATTTTTATTTTTGGATTTGTAGAGCGCACTACAGCCCACGGGCATCGAGGCGCTGTAAGAAAATGTACGAGAGCTTGCTTAAGGGTTACAGAAAAGCAGCCCAAGGACAAAGGCTTGATAGAATTTGCTTAGTTACAGTAAATTAGAGAACACGTTCAAGGTTGCATTGCAAGATACATTACATAGCATGAGAACAGTAGATGGCAGAATACAAAATGCAAAATACAAGCTTGAAGGGAGAGGCCAATCATACAAAAAGCCTTGTTTTTAAGGCCTTACGGAAGGCTGCATGAGATTCGATCAGTCTGATTTGGGCTGGGAGGGCATTCCAAAAAGTAGCGGCCATGGATGGGAAGCTGGAGCCCCCAGCACGCAGTCTCCATGTGGGAGGAACAGTGATGCGATTGGCATATGCAGACCTGGAAGGTCTAGAAGATGTCTGTTTGATGATCCTTTGAGCTAAGTAGAGGGGTGCTAATCCATGGAGACATTTGTGTGTGAGAGCAAGCGTTTTAAATACAATCCTTTCCTTGACATTTAGCCAGTGTACCTGCCTTCTGACCCAGAGATGTGATCCCTACGTGAGATACCAGTTGCGGCCCTAAGGGCATTGTTCTGGGCTAGTTGGAGTTTAGCCAGATTCTTGTGGGACGTTCCAACAAAGAGGGCATTATAATAATCCAGCCTGGAACCAGTGGGTCCAGGCTGGGCCTCGCAATGGTGATGAAATTCTGTCTGGATAAGAAGGGCCTAACTGCATTGATCAGTTTGGAATGATAAGCTGATGATGAAGCGATGGCATTAACCTGCCTATCCATTCCATGGTAAGGCTCTCTGTAGCATAAGTTTCTTCATCTTGATCCCTAGATGTCACTATCTTCGATACTTTCTTGATGCTTTATAGAATATCTGCATTCTCTAGTCTCTGCATCTCTTCTATTTACGTCAGCTCGGCTCTGTGTAACGTCATCATTCATCTTGGTGATTCATTTGCTCTGCTTCTTCCGGAATTTCACTCAAATGGCCATTGTACGGTCTCGTATGCAGAAATGGTTTTCTCAATGGGAACCTTGCCTCAAGAATTCTCCTCGGTATCAGTACTCTCACTGGTACTGCATGTGTCTCACACTCTGGTTCCCAACATATAGGCAAGATGAGCGAGGTGATTGAGGTGGGAGCACTTCTCTCCTTCTCTACACCCTCCTCGCAGTTATCCTCATTATATTCTTTGCAAATGAATAAATCACATCCTAGTTTCAGAAAGGATTCAGTTTCAGCCATCAACATGTTAGCAACATACAATGATTGTACATGAAGCTTAACCTTAGTAACAACATTGCATACCTGAAAGTCAATTAGAGTAATATATGATTATCTAATTACCGTTAGCAATGGTAGCTGAACTATTATCTGCAGGTCTGGTAAAATATCTCTCACCCCCAATACGAGAGGGTCCTCAATCTAGGCATTCCACTCTTTCAACAACTCCTCCTCATAACTTGTTGCTGTTACCCTCTTCTCATGCCTAATCCCAACTTCTTGTGCACAGTCCGCATAGAGGGCTGTCCCAGAACTTCGGGGTTACAGTTGTTGTCACTTCTTATCCTCTTCAACAAGATTTTCATTCTAGGCAAAGTGTTCTTCAGTCACATTAGACTCAGAGTACTAAATAAACAATGCAATCTTTCTGCCATAAAAATGACACCAGTAGAATATCTTGTCCCCTCAGATGAAGTCCCCAACCTCACACAGGATCTGATTAGCCCTTCTTTGAAGATTGATCCTTCAGTACAGACATCCTTGATCAGTCCATACAGCTCTACGGATAATAGGGCGCCAGAGCTGCTCACTAATGATCCTCTACTGACAAGGCCTCAGACACCCACACCCCCATTCTCTCCCACCCTACAAGGCAGGGTCTTACCCGATTCAGCCCAACCGGAGTATTCAGGTCTACCTCAATGGCCTGTGCTCATGGCTAATATCGCTAAAGAACTATTGCTATGTAAGGACCCGTTTAATCTTGTATCCTGGCAAATGCTTTAAATGACTTGGTAGCGGACTCACGGTCGACTAAAGTAAGTACCTCCTCCCAGACACACTGGCCTGCTAGCACCTGCGATTTGTCCCAGGTTCCTCGGGTGAATATCGCCTGTCAAACCTTTTTGCAAAGGAAAACGTCAAATCAAGCCATCCAAACCGACTCCTGTAGCATGGAGCCGCTGGAGTCCACTGGCCAATGCGGGAATGTAAGAATAAGGTAAAGACCTCTAGAGTAGTATTACCACAGGAAACAGAATCATCATATGAGCCGATTGCTGAACATAAAGAAGACAAACAATCGATAGTTATGAACGCTAAACTCAAGAGGACAATATTACGTAATCTACAATTAAAAAAGTCACAAATGCCTACAATTAAGCACATGGCCTCCCATGACTTTGTACTGACCAGAGAGACTTCATTATAACCAACATCCGGAAAACCAATGACAATGAGACTAAAGAAGCCCTGCGCAATAAGGTTCTTACGTGGATGCGCCAGAAAACAGGTCCAGGTGTGACAAGACTTACTGATTTATTGATCATCCGTAGGATGGAGTTGAGCGATTGGTGCTCAAAAATAGACACTGAATGTATATTAGTGGGCTGTGGGGTTAGCTCCTTACCTGCCTTTCTCAGACGATGCAAATATTTGCCCAAAGGGTCATCGAACTGCAATCTGATTCTTTGAGATTATTCTCTACAGTAAATTCCTCCTGACTTTGTGTTCTACTCCTCTATCCTCGATAGTATAAGCCCTGTGTGTGTCAAATTCTTGACTATGATGCCGATTGCTATGCTCTAACTATTCTAGATTCTTAATTTTTGATCATATGACCATATATGTATTTATGTTGTTTGTTTTGTCTGCGCCCTCACACCTTCGGATTTATTGGTTTTGCGCGTTATAAATATAATAAAGTAAATTAGAGATTTCCATTATGTTACCATCTGAGACTTTGTCATCAGTGTCAAATTGCCCAAACTCAAATTGCTAGAAATGTTGACCGACTCCTTGATCATCTGAGTTTTATGGAATTTAAGGTATTTCCTGACATCTTGTGTGTGGCCTTTGCCTCTTATTCATTCACCTTTTCTTTTTTGGCACAGTATCCAGGATGCCAATAAGCCTTCTTCATTTTCCACCAGAGCATAACCTTTCAGATTCTTGGTGCCTTCATTATATGTATTGCTCCTCTTCCGACTACTGTGTCCTGTCCTCCTTATTTTTTACTTTTACATAGCAGTTTCTGCCTCTTATGACAGATCCCTTTGTGACAAACTTGGGGAGTGGGTTCTGGTAGTTCTTCCCTCTTGGGTTATTTGTAGAATTTAATAGAGATGAAATGTTCACTTTGCAGGGCAATACCATTAATGTTTATCCTGATAAAGTATGACTTCACTGTCATCAATGACACAATTAGCCTTTGGTGTTAGTTGATCATCCAACTACAGCAGATGCTACTGTCCTCGATTTGTGCAGATTTGCCTATGACTTTTTCTATGGCCTTTAAACCCTTAAGTGCCAAGGACAAGATATCTCGTCCTTGACATTACCTCTGTAGTGCCAAGGACGAGATAGCTCCTCCTTTTTGGCACCTTGTTTTGAGCGATCGCTGCAAAGCAGGGATCACTCAAAACTGTAATCCAACCCCCGGGCTATGTGAAGGGGAGGTCCCCCCTCACTGCCAGGGGGCAGTATTCGCTTCAGTTACACGTCGGCATGCGTAATGCACGCCGACATGAAAGTGAAAACACAAGGGGAGTCTCCACCTTGCTCTGCTTTGATCTCCGGCTGTATTTCAAGCCGGATATCAAGGTAGGTGTCGTTGGAAAGGGGAGATTCATGTGGGCAAATCTTGTGGTTTGCCCACATGAACTAAATGTGCTGTGCCGAATGGCTTGGGGTTACCAATGGGTTAACCTTTTCCTTTTGCACCCCAGGTAAGTGCACCCACACATGTGCAGTACCGTTTTCATCGGGTCATGTGTGGGGACGCAGGAAGGTAAGCCATGTGTTATTGGCGGTGTGTTTCGGTGGGTGGCTAGAGCGAAATGTCTGAGAATTGTCTTTATTTCCAGCCAATTTCAGAGACATTTCCCTCTGTCCACTGTCCACTCACCGAAACACATCGCCAACAATGATGTTAGGTCAACTCTGCATGTGGTTTTAATATGTCTTTTTTATAAAGCCTGTATCGCTCACACCTTTTGTTATAAATCCTCTAGGGTCTTTAAATCCCTACTTATGTTGACAGACAGTCTCATCAATGACTAATTCCAAATTTAGTGCCCAGAGTGAAGAGGAGAATGAGGGTACATTAGCCTTGAACACATTATTTTAGCGATGTACCCATAAGGTAGTTCAGCTAATTCCACTGTTACGCCCAGTTGTTTGTTTCCTTGTTTCATTTTAAGCAAAAGGAAAGTATCTCCCATTCGTGAATACTGCTGTTTTCGAGGTTGCTAATATTACACGTGTCATGGTCAAAATTTGGTGCCGCTACTTTTTAAAGACTGTAAATGTAATTTCGTTTTCTACACAAAGGCATGTTGGGAATACAGAAGTGTCTGGTAGGGAACATTTACCTCGACTTTATTCGTAATCCTCCTAACCTTCGCTTTCCTATCCACTCATTTCATGAACAAAATTGTCACCACAGGTCGCCTTTTCCTTAAAACCTCAGCCGCATTTGATGTTTACAATTCAGGACCACCATGGTTATTCATTAACTTTCTTAGGCGCAAAATATTCAGCAATGATCAACGTCTTTGCAGCCTTATGCACTGTGCCTTGATCCTTGTATGTGAAGTTAGTGGGCAGAACAGAGTTTTGTCCATCATAATTGCGTGTTTTCCCTGGGACATAAAACCATGTAGTTACTAGTGCAGGGTCATGTGGTCCTTCCATGGTCTCTATTTGGGTTCCATATTGAAGATTATACTCCCAAGGTTAAACTACAGTCAAGCATTGATGCGAAATCTCTGTTCCTGCTGTACCACCCTCACAACAGTGTGGCCGCCAAGATTAATAGTCAATGCATCAGGTGCTGAAAATAAAATCTTCCAAGGGAGTACAAGGTAAAAAAGTAAAAATCAGGGATCGATTCGTAGATGTATATCCAAAAGGCCCAACATCAGCAAAAAGGTATCGCCGAAAACCCTCACCCCAATCCTTCCAACTGCAGTACACTTTGCTTTGCACCGGAAGCACGTTCTTAAAAATTGTGGACAGTGAGCACTCCTCCAATTAAAAGGGACCACATAAAATTCATGCTCTCCTCCAACACACGATAAACGGCATTCTGCTCCCAACTACTGCACAGTCAACAATGTTGGCTCGTTTTCAGGCTTTTGACATCACATGCCAGGGTACTCACACCATCTGCCAGCTCTTGCCATTTTATAGCCAGGTAGTACCATTATGGCAGTACCTGCGAAATACTTATGCCATGCCTACACAAATGCCTAAAAGGTTGGGCTATATTCTTGGGGTACCATGGTCCATAATCATATACAAACAATACAAGTATTAGAATACTTGCAATTAATTGTGTGGAGGATCAGAAGGGCAGGGATGCTGTATAGACATTTTGACTATATCGTTTTTTTAACCTAACACAATACCTTTCTCTCCCTAGAACTATGGGGTGTTCCCTGCCTATTTTCTAACTAAGGTGCTTTCCGAGTAAATGTCCAAAAGCAGGTCTGTTCGCTGTTTAAATCTAACCTATCGGACCATACCACTAGTATAACTAAGGCCAGGAGAATGATTCCCTTCTCCTGGTTGCTGTGTTTTGTCACAGGGATTCTCTTGATTATTATGGTCCACTCAATAAGATATGGCCAGATAGTCTTTCCGTATCCACTGGATCAAGTTCTGTAGTTCTCCTAGGGGACCGAGAGTTTCCCTTGTCTCACCTTTAGGGATTATTTTAGCTTTGCTCAGATTTCTTCTTTCCTTCTTGCAGGGATTCATACTGTATTATATTACACTCTTCTAGGATATCTTGCCAGCATTGCTTCCAATTACCATTCACCCACTCCCAGAGTGGTAAGTCATGTATGAGTCCTTTCATTCCTGCGCTCGCAGGTTGATATTCCCCAAATGTCTTTGGTATAGTCTCTTTCTTAACCTTGGGATATGTAGTTGTTAAACTGCATTTGTATAATACTGCCTTGTTATGAATATTGGCCTAAGCCCATTCTCGTTGCACAAATAAACGCGTTCGAAAAGCTCAGATTCCTAATCAACTTCACCGCCATTTTAAGAATCATCTGCCATTTTGATTTTAACTCTTACTTGGTGTCTTAAAATGGTGGACTGCGTTTTCAACTGCAGCCAAGCAGAACGACCTTTGAGTTGTGTCAACATTTAGGCTGACAAAGAGCAGACTGTTTATTCTGTGCAAAGAAACCTTGTGACTCGTATGAACTGCAATCCAAGGTTTGTCTGCGCTCACAAGCCTCATCCTCATATAAACAGTGGAACAACATAGAGTAAACTCAAACCGTGTGCTTTGGTTGTAATATATTGTGTTCTTTCTTGAAAATAGGCTTACTATGAGCCGGGATCCCAATACTGCCATTGTAACTTCATGTAAATTATTAGTTTGGAGAGGGGCTGGACAATGATTGGAAGAAATGTAAAAATATAGCTTGCATTAAGATGCCCAGCACTCTTACTCCTCACTGTGTCTGCTGGTACATACTGCGAGGTGTTGGGAGCCAGATAGCTATCTGTATGCTTTTAATTCTGTACAGAAAATAGATACTATCTTTTGACGCGTGAGTGGCATATTTCATTTTGTGGTACTAAGCCTCGATATTTATTTGGTCTTTCAGATGGCACCTGAATAGGGACCCTCAAGATCGATGTCTCCTCGCTGAAAAGAACACGCGGCTATCGGACCGAGATCGGAGAGTGAGAAAAGGGGGCTCCTTTGTATGAGACGCGACACCTCGACAGTACTGCACGATCCGATCCCTGAACGGTGAGCATGCAGTTTAAGAGGGCATCTTGACGAGGGTCCCCATATCGAGGTGGGCTCTTTGCTGAAATCGCAACCACCAGGATCCCTTGTAATCCGATCAGACCTTCTTAGACTTTGAAATCAGGAGAGTCGTGCCCCGATTCTTAAGAATCCTGATATGCAAGTACAAACGACGCCAAGTAACACCAGTAATCTGACATGCCTGGGATATTGTCTGCCTGTTTCAGGGGTTTATTCCGCAGAGACAGGCAATCTTTGGGATAAGGCCAACCGGCGCCACCTGTTGGCTCACCGGCTTAATTAATGTACTGCAAGTACGGCCTTAATAGCATTGTGTTTAACGATAATTTGGCACAGACAAACTAGACATGCTTCAGAATTTCAGTGGCCAGTTTATGGTAGTTTTGAAATAGCCCGTATATAGTATTTAGAGTCTATATTGTTGAAGAAAAAGGCTAGGCCTGCAGCATTTGATATAAATAAGGATTGGAGAAAGGAAGCTATGCAGACATTTAAGAGTAAAGAGAAACATGCACATCTACATATGTTTAATACTGAAAAAGCATTATCATATGATCAACAGAAACAGTCGGAATCTATTAGAAGTATGGATAGGGCTTTTCAACATGGAGTAAAGAAAATATATCCATCTCAGGATTTTCATAACTCAGACGAACTGATCGATAGGCTATTGAATGAGCGTAGGATTGTTGCCACTGCACCACCTCCTTATGTGACTTTCCCTGTTGCACCTCCTCCCGTTGTTGTTCCTTTTCCTCCCGTTGTTGTTCCTTTTCCTCCCATTGTTGCTCCTCCTCCAGTTGTTGCTCCTCTTCCTATTGTTGTTTCTCCTTCTGCATCCTCGCCCTTACCGACAGCTGCTGTTCCCTTAATTCCGTCTTTACCGCCAGCGGTAATGTCTCCCCTGCTGATTGAACAAGATTTATCTGAACTTTCTTATCCAAGTGGTTCTGCTCCACTTGTAGCGATTGAAGGGGCGAGTGCTGATTCAAGAATAGTGACTCGTGGTACAGTATCTAAAGCTAGGAAAAAAGAATTGTATGCACGGGCTGAGAAATATAAAGAAGGTGAAAAATGTGCTGTCTAAACTGCGATTTCTGACCAAGAAGGTATTCCCGAATAGAATATTTTGATAGAGGGGATGGGAATGCATTTGACTAATATTTGGAGTGATTTGACGGACATGAATGTCCCACAGGGGTTGAGGGATATAAATGTCTTAGCCCGCTCAAGGGACACTGCGGAGAAAGCACATGAGCATCTTTAGAGGGTATGTGAGTTTTAAGAGGGAGTTAGATCCGTTACAGAATGATGAAATAGATGGTAATAGAGGGGAAGCCTTATAGGTGCAGAAAAAATTTCTTCCTTCATGTAAACCAATGAGTGAAGAGATGCGTATTTGCACGAGAGACAACCTTAGACCGATTTCGGATGTTTCAATTTCTCCGATTAATGTTTTTGACACGTTTAGTCAGTATGCTCCAACAATGCAAAGGAAAGTGTTACAGGTAATGGTAAAGTACCTACAGGATGAGTATATGAAGAAAAAGGTTTGTTGTCCCGCAGATTTGATGGACATTTATAAGAGAGCATTTTCGCCTGATACTGCTTTGGCTACTTTGTCACTTGATTTAGCCTTGTTGCTTAATGAACATTCAGAATTGCCTACTTCTCAATTGCGAATGAGGGAGGTTCCTCCAACATTTGTTCCTAAAGTAGAAATTCCAGCTGATGCTGCAACAGGCGCAGCCGCCACTACTATTGAAGTTCATTATGCTTTACAGTTTGTTCACATCCCATTTTCTAGACAGGAAGTGAATACCATTAGACAGACGATTCCAGATATTAGGAAAAATCCAACAGGATTTTATAAAGAAATTGAATCTGTCTTGCATTCGTCAGTTTTCACGCTGGGTGATATATACTTGTTGTTCCCTGTGATCCTACCTGCTGATTTATGGAACCCGACTAGAACTGTAGATAATCAGGCAGGGCTGGGTGACACATGGGTTAACTTGGTACGGATAGATGGAGAAAGGAGACTGGTGAGAAACCGCCACAGGTGATATTGACACTGCCAGAAAGAATCGTAACTAAATTAAAAACTTTGGTTCCAGAGAGAAGAATAATTTGGGACAAGCTTACAGCTTGCATCCAGGGGAAATCTGAGGGCGCTACCAAATTTTTTAAATCGGTTCGAACAAGTGTTTTCAGATTTTAGCAGTCAGGAAAGGAACAAGTTACTTACCTGTAATTGTTGTTCTCCAGCATGGGTCTGGCATGGATTCACATGCTCATGAATATTCCCCGTCGTCAGGCTGTGAATCCTCGGTAAAGAAAAAATCAGTATCAGTTTCGTTTCTGATCTGACTTTCTTAGTAGTAACCAATCACTGGTCTCTGGGTCATACTGCCCCCAGCCAATGACTGCCCTTTCCCTAAGCCCTGCCTCTGGCAGCCATCTTCAGATTTGGTAGCACGTAAAGTGGCAGTATGACCAAGTGAAGAGCCGAAGAGGGGTAGAAGGGAGGGTTTGCATGTGAATCCATGCCAGACCCATGCTGGAGAACAACAGTTACAGGTAAGTAACTTGTTCCTTCTCCAGCATGGGGTCTGGCATGGATTCACATGCTCATGAATATAAGAATACATAGCAGTACACACATGCACAACCAAGGGAGGTGGCAAAAGGCTCAACATTAAGCATTAAATAAACTCAACATTAAGCAACTCTTACCTCCCCACCAGGCCCACCTTCAGGCGAACAGGTTGCGCAGCACTGCTTGGCCGACTCTGGACTCCTCCCTGGAATCCCGTCCTGAGCCATCTGGAAATGGAAGCCTTCGGGAGAGCCTTCCCCTGGTTCACAGGTCCAAAGTTCACAAACGGCTGTGATATCTTCCGAAAACTCTTTGTTCGGTCCACATAGAACTTAAGCGCTCTAGCTACATCCAGCGAGTGCAAAGTCCTCTCGGCCGGCGACAAAGGCGACGGGAAGAAAACTGGTAACACCAAGGGCTCGTTAAGATGGAAGTCCGACGGCACCTTGGGCATGAAGGAGGGGTGCGTCCTCAGCACCACACTTGTATCGTGGGGGATTGCAGGATAGGGCCTGAATCTCTCCCACGCGTCGTGCGGAGGTGATGCCCACCAGGAATGCTGTCTTCCACGACAGGAACTTCAAAGGAGCCAAATCCAAAGGCTCGAATAGCGGCCCCATGAGCCTGGTCAGCATCACGTTGAGCCCCCACACCGGGGCTGGAGCCTTCACCGGCGGGAACGATCGGAACAGTCCTTTCATTAACTCCTTCACCAGCCAATGCAACCAAAAGGACGGCCGTCCTGTAGTTCTGGTGTATCGGGAGATCGCTGCCAGATGTATCTTGATGGAGGTGTGAGCTAATCCAGCCTTGGCCAGCGACAGTAGGTATGGTAGCACTTGAGGTGCCATAATCCGTAGAGGGTTGATCTTCTGTGCACGGCACCAGACAGAGAACCTCTTCCACTTATGTCCGTAGCACTTAAGAGTTGAGGACGACCTGGCTTTTGCAAGGACCTCTTTGCAGTCAGCCGGGATATCGTACCCCCCAAACTCTAGTGCTGCAGGAGCCAGGCCTGCAAGTTCAGTGACTCCGGGTCGGGATGAAGGATGGCTCCTCCTTCTCTGGAAAGAAGATCTGCGTCCGTCGGCAGCTTGACCAGTGGGGACGCTGACAAGTCCAGAAGGTCCGGGAACCAGATCTGCCTCGGCCACGCGGTGCGATGAGGATCATCTTGCACCGGGACCTCTTGAGCTGGTTGATCAGTCGGAGCAGCAACGGCAACGGAGGGAACGCCTATAGAAACAGGCAGTCCCAGGGGAATGAGAAGGCATCGCCCATGCTCCTCGGCTGGGGAAACCTGCTGGCGAACCTCTGGCATTTGGAGTTCGTCGCCGTCACAAACAGGTCGATCTGGGGTTTGCCCCATCGCTGAAAGAGTCGATACACTTGATACTGGCGTAGTTCCCACTCGTGGCACAAGCGCAGCTCTCTGCTGAGTGAGTCGGCAATGGTGTTTTTTATCCCTGCCAGATGAAACGGCACCAGAAACATCCCCTGGGCAACTCCCAATGCCACAGATCCTAGGCTTCCTTGGATAAGGCAGGGGATCTGGTTCCACCCTGCTTCTGAATGTAGAACATTGTGGTGGTGTTGTCGGTGAAGATCCTCACCACCTTGCCCTTGAGGGATGGGAGAAAGGGCCAGAGGGCCCAGAATACTGCACAGAGATCCAGGATGTTGATGTGGAGCGCTTCTCCTCCGGGAGCCAGAGGCCTCTCGCGTGAAGCTCTGCGGTGTGCGCTCCCCACCCCTCCAGGGAGGCATCCGTCGTCACCGTTACCTGGTGGGCCGAGGTCTGAAAATCTGTCCTGCGCCAGATGAGCATGGGTGCCCCACCACCGGATCGCTCGTCGGAAGGTCTCGTTGAGAGGGATCCTGTCCTCGAAGCTGCCTGTCGATTGAATCCAGCGGGCGTCGAGGAACTCCTATAGAGGGCACATCCCAAGCCTGCACAGGCGCACGAGATATATGCAAGAGGACATCATCCCGAGGAGGGACTTGATGGACCTCACCCTGGCCATGCCCGTGGCCAGCAGACGCTGCACCTTGCCCAGGATGGCCTTTGTCCTTTCCTCCGACGGCGAGGCCAGACGCGCCACTGTGTCGAGCTTGACTCCCAGAAACAGTGCGACTTACGAGAGTTCTAGGCCAAGCTCCCTTGTCCCTGCATGGATGAGCCAATCGTCCAGGTCGGGGTAGACGTGGATCCCCTGCAGGCGCAGCCGCGCCGCCACTGGTGCGAGGCACTTGTTGAAAACCCTGGGTACCAACTTCAATCCGAACGGGAGGGCCTTGAACTGGTAGTACCGTCCTTAGACCACAAACCTGAGGAACTTTCGGTGTCCTTTTAGAATGGAGATGTGGAAGTATGCATCCTCCAAATCCAACGACAACAGGAAATAGCCATCCTCCAGCTGTCCCAGCACGTGTTGGAGGGTGACCATCCGGAACTTCTGTGCCTTGATGTCAGTCTTCGGAGGTCCAGGATGGGCCACTATCCTCCTGTCTTCTTTTTCATGAGGAAGTACCTTGAGTATACTCCGGAGCCCCGAAGCCTCTTCGGGACGAGCTCGATGGCACCTTTCTTGAGCATCGCCCTTACCTCCAGTAGTAGTTGAGGGACGTGGTTTTCCTTCCTGGCCACGGGAGGAATGCGGGGGCACTTTTTTAGAAACTCGAAGGCGTGCCCCTGTGCCAGGGCGTCCAGCACCCAACGGTCGGTGGAGATGGACTCCCACACACTGACAAACTTTGCCATCTGGCCTCCCACCGGGGTGCTTCGGTGGGGGCCCGACGCTACAGTCGCTTCAGTCTTGCTTGGAGGACGCCTTGCCGCCTTGGCCTCCCTGGCAACGACGGCGGGATCCAGCCGACTTGCCTCGTCCCATGTAGGCTTCTTGCGACGAGGAGCGGGCCGTCTGGGGGTACGTAGCAGAGCCACCGCCGAAACCCTTGGAGGCACCTTGCTTGCCTCCGGAGTTCCAAAAGGACGGCCGTCGTTGCTGGAGAACTCCTAGGGCCCGAGCCGTCTCCGTGTCCGCCTTGATGGCTTGGAGGGACTCATCCACTGTTTTCCCAAACAGGTTGTTCCCGTCGAAGGGCATGTCCAACACCTTGGTTTGTACGTCCTGGCGGAAATCTGTCGCCTTGAGCCACCCTCGCCGTCTAAGGCAAACACTGTTGCCTAGCTGGCGGAAACCGGTGTCGGCAATGTCCGTTGCCACCATTATGGCGTGGTCCGACGCCACCTCACCTTCCTGCAAGATCTCCAGGGCCTCAGCTCTCTTGTTGTCCGGTAGGAAGTCCAAAAGGGGGGCGATCTTGTACCACAGTTCCCTTTTGTAGCGGGCCACGATCGCAAGGGCGTTGGCCGCCTTAATCGTTGTTGCCGCTGACGACGAGATAACTCGTCCCATCGCTTCCAGCTTCTTTCCTTTGCCGCCCGGAGGGGAAGTTGACGTTGAGGCCGATGCCCCCCTGCATTCTTCTTGGCCGCCGGTGAGATGACCGAGTCAGGGGTCAGTTGTGCCCTAAGGCACAGGGGACAGCATCAGGGACCCGGTACTTCTTCTCGTACCGATCCCTCTTAGCAGGCGTCGTAGACGGGTTCTTGAGAAGGGCTCGTCCCTCGTCCCAGATGTCATCCAGCAGAGGCACAGCGAGGACCGTCTTCCTCTTGGCCTCGCGCCGTTGGTAAAGGAACCCCTCCTTCTCTTCAGGGCAGAGCTGGAAAAGCTCAGATAGCCTGGCAATCTCATCGGGCGGGGAGGCCTGAGTCGGAGGTGATGGGAGATCCATCCCGTCGTCACGGCCATCGTCATCTGTGTCCGTCGTGGCCGTGTCCGTTCCAGTGTCATCCCCAGGGACGGGGGACGGGGGCAAAGGTTGAGCAGGCCGAGAGGGCTGAAAAGGCGGGGCTGGATGGCTCTGTCTCCTTTTGCTTGGGGGACTTCCCGATGGGCCTGGCTCCGGCTCCTCCGTCGGTGGTAGGGGCAATCTCGTCCTCATCTCCGTACATAAGGATTGTATTGCCAACAAAATGGCCGCCGAGTTGTCCTGCGGCTCCGGAAGCGACGGGTGACTTGGAACCTCGCCGGCGCTGCCGTTGCTCTCGTCCTCTTCGTCGGGATCCTTCCCGTGGGACCGGGCCTCCTCAATGCCCTCATCGAGGCCCTCCAAGACTTCAACCAGCTCCTCCTCGGAGGCTGTGTCCGTATCCACGATGGCCACCGCCAGCCCCTTCTTTTTCCGCCAGGGTCTTCACTGGGGTCTTCTCAATGGGCCTGAAAGAGGCTTCCCTCGACAGTGGCAGGGAAACTCTGGGCCCCGAGGTCGCCTCCACTGATGTAGCCTCCCCAGGCTGCATCAGGGCCGCCACGACTTCCTCGATAGAGGCCTTAGCCGGGTGAGTCAAGGCCTTCACCACCTTCTGTGGGCCTGTGGCCTTCACCTTGGGGGGAGGGTCACCGCCTCGCTCCACCTCGGAGGGATCCTTCGAGCAGGACCGGGGCCTCTCCAGAAGCTTCGCTGTGTTCTCGGCTTTCCTCTTCCCCGAACCAGAGCGTTGGCTTGTGTTTGATGGTGCCGGAGAGGATGCGCCCTGCCTGGCAGCCGAGGAGCCCGACCGTTCGGCGCTCCCGGTGCCCGCGGACTTGCAGTGCTTTGCCTTCTGTTGGGCCCCCGTCGCTGGGGCGCACTCACAGGACTTAGAAGACCGCTCGGACTTCTTCTTCTTCTTCTTCTCACCTGACGGGCTCTTTCATTCCAGCCAGTTGGAGAGGCGAAAATGTCGATCCTTCATGGTCCGCTCCGACATGTTCCCACATGCGTTTTGTCCTCATGAAGGCAGTAGAGGCATTTCGAATGCCCGTCCTCCTTGAACACATTCTGTAGCTGGCATCCAGGACAAACCCTGAACAGCTTTCCGGGCATCAAGCTTCCTTTGTCCTGGGCCATGTTCGGGTAGGCCTCAGAAACTTCTGGACTCCTCCAAGAAGCGTAAATCGACAAAAATTCACCCTTGAGGGGCGTAGAAAAATCCGAAACGGGTCCCTGTTGATCCATAGGAGAAACGGTGGACTTTGAGGCTCTGTATAACCAAAAATCTCTTTGAAAAAAGTGTGAAAACGCAGCAAAGCTCGAGAGCTAAAGCACGAGGAGTCCCAACACTTGAACGTGCAGTAAAAATCTGAAGATGGCTGCCAGAGGCAGGGTTTAGGGAGAGGGCAGTATGACCCAGAGACCAGTGATTGGTTACTACTAAGAAAGAGATCAGAAACGAAACTGATACTGATTTTTCCTTTACAGAGGATTCCCAGCCTGACGACCGGGGATATTCATGAGCATGTGAATCCATGCCAGACCCCATGATGGAGAAAAGGCTGTTTGTAGCCAAAAGTTGTGTGTGGATTGTTGCCTGATATCCAATCACAAATTATGATTTCTGAGAGTGCCTGGCAAGATAATTCTCAGTCCCACTCAGCATTATGAGAATAGGGTTAATACTGAAAAAGAGAAGACAGAAAAGAAGAAGGGAGACTTGAAGACAAAGGTTTTGTTGCAACAAATGGTACGAGGAACTAGAGGTGGGAATAAACAGTTTAGAGGTCAATTTGCACCACAGAGTAATGCCGAAATGGGTCCCGTACACATGGACCAATGTGCTTATTGCAGACAAGAAGGTCATTGGCGAGCACAATGCCCGATCCTTCAGCAGCAATCGAATAACACATATGGTACCATGGGTAAATGATCCAGAGGCCGTCCTGGTAGAAGTCAGTTCGCTCAGAATCAACAGTCATTTTCACAGGATAGTCAGCAGCATAGTGCAAATAATGGGAACATTTTTAATAATCCTTCAACTGTCTATTTTTCTGAGGATCTTGCATTTGTGATGTACTGTTCCGTTAGGACAGTCCGAAGCAGAGTCTGGAACCAGTACCTATTCCCGTCAATCAGAAAGGGCTCTATGTTGAGATGAAGGTGTGGAATAGGGAGCATCTATTTTTGATAGATACAGGAACACAGAAGTGTTCCATTGACCATTCACGGGTTCCAGATATTCGACTGTCAGGGCAGAACAGCATTTCTGTAGGGTTCTCTGGTACGCCAGTGGTTAGTCCGGTTTCTCAGCTGGTACCGATTTCACTGGGGCCATTCACCAATTTGTGTCCACTTCTTTTGACGATGAATTGTAGCAAAAATTTGTTGGGGTTGAATCTGTTGAATGCTGTAATTTACTGTTTTCCGGATGGAGTGCGTTTAACAATTTCATCCCAACAAACTTCTGTTTCACAATTCTTGACTAGGCCTTTACCGACTGAATTTGATAAGGTTCCGGGATGTTTATGGGCGGTTGATGATAATGACGTTGGTATTTTAAACATTGAGCCTGTTAAAATTATGTTAAAACCAGGTGTTAAATTGCCACGTATTCCACAGTATAAGATTGCAGTTGACGGTGAACAAGCCTTAGAGTATAGTTTCTGATTTTGTACATCGAGGAGTGATTGAGGAAATTGCAGGAAGTTTGTGTAATAGTCCGATTCTACTGGTGTATAAGAAAGGGGATAATGCAATTCCTTTCCATTTTATTATCGATTTACACGCTATCAAAAAGATTGTTGCTCCACAAATTCAGATTGTGCCAGATGTGACTACTATATTAACAATGATTCCAGCTTCAGCTACTCATTTCAGTGTTGTGGATCTATAGATTGCTTTGTTTAGTATTCCTGTAAATGTTGACAGTAGATATATTTGTTCGCGTTCACCATAGGGGGACGCTCGTTTACATTTACTCGTGTGCCACAAGGGTACACTGAGTCCAAGCATTTATAGTAGATCTTTGAAGGAACAGCTTGAAACACTTGAGTTGCCTTCCACTTGCACGTTATTGCAGTATGTTGATGATCTTCTTTTAGCTGCAGATTCAGAAGTTGCTTGCAAGGAGGGCATCGTGTGGCTGCTTATCCATCTAGCAGAGCATGGGCATTAGGCTTCATTAAAAAAAGTTTCAATATTGTCGACAGGGGGTCGCCTATTTAGGCTATCTCCTGTCAAAGGAGGGGAGAAGACTGACACCTGAATGGATACAAAGCATCTCTAGCATGTCTGTCCCAAATACACAGAAAGAGGTCAGAGCCTTGATAGGCATGGCTTCATACTGTAGACAGTGGATCCCTAACTTTTCATTAATGATAAAAACCAATGTTGGCATTGACAAAGAAGGGCATTTCTTTGCCTTTACCGTGGAACATGGATTGCCAGAAAGCTTTTGATCTGCTCAAGGCTGCGTTGTGTTCAGCACCGGTTTTGGGTACACCAAACTACGACAAGGTCTTTATTTTGTATGTGCATGAATGTGATGGATGCGGTTTTCCTGTGTTAACGCAGGAGCATGGAGGAAACAAAAGTGAGCGTATGGTTCTGGGTCACGCCTTAACCGTGATGGTACCTCACTCTGTAGACGTTCTATTACACAGAACGTAAAATCTCACATCAGCACGATTAACAAGATATGAGCTGATTCTATTTGCACCGCATATTCAAATTAAGAGATGTTGCTCATTAAATCCGACCAAACTATTGTCTCTTCTGCAAGAAATTGCTTGCAGTGACAAGATGTCACATGACTCACTCTATACCACAGAACAAGATACTAAAGGCAGAATTGATTTAAATGATACCCCATTAAAAGATCCACAAGGGGAGCTGTTTTGCGGTGGATCCTGCTCCAAACTTCCAGATGGTACATCCACTACTGCTTACGCACTCACTACATTAAGCACTATTGTGGAACCCAAAAGAATTCTGCTTATTGCATTGACTCGAGCTTGTGAACTTTCCAAAGGGCTTAGAGTGAATATATTTACAGACAGTCAGTATGCCTTTGGGGTGGTTCACAACTTCGGTCGATTATGGGCAGAAAGAGGTTTCTTGACCTTGCATGGAACTAAGATATAACATGGCACTTTTATAGTTCGGCTACTTTCAGCACTAGCGCTTCCTACTCAACTAATGAAGTCCCTTCCTAAATCCACTTGTGCGGAGCAAGCTATTGGTCTTGTAGCTGACAAAGAATCTGTTCATCAAAGATCATGGTCCTTGAGGACCCACTTTTTTGTAATCCCAGTACTGGTTTGTTTATTAATTATATTTGTGCTTGGGTTCTGGTACAGAGAAAGGGTGCATCCGTTTGAGAATGTGTTACCCACTGAAATAACCTCCACTGTGTCTCCACCTTTCGTGCATCTGCACACTCTTCCTCCTCGAGACTCCCAACATAGACTGGGCTAGCACAGTAACACTCTCCTAATGATTATGAATGCGACCCATGCGATTCTGAACAGACAAAATTGCTGGGTGTGTTCACACTTGCCACAACACGGGGAAAAGGAGTTGTGCTGGTATATTCACCCTCTTCCTCTAACTACTGCATGCTATGCCTCGCTCAGGGCACTATTCTTTGGTCATTGGAATGATAGTATTTCTGGGAACTTCGATGGGACTAATCTGAATGAATTCGAAAAGCGAGTCCTAACACCTTTGGGATTTTCCCTTTTTGCAAATGGAAGCAAACTCAATGTTGCTTCTATTAGGCCTTCCGATAGACTTTCTAGACCTTTTCAATCACTGATTTTCTTCAAGATGGGTCCCATAGGCAACCGGGATGCCATGCCTCCTTCCTATACTATTAATCATTGCCCTAACTCTGTTTCCTTCTGGAATGTTCTCAGCCAATGGGTACATTCAAGGGTTGTACTAACATTGTGAATCTAACCAGTGAGGACAAACCTCTGTATGTAGGAGACCCGGTTTACTTTGTTTGTGGCAATGAAGCTATCATTGGTTACCCAGAAATTGGTAGGGAACTTGTTATTTGGGTTTCTTATTACCAGGGGTATATGTGGCTACCACTACTGACGTTTCTAGAGCTCGTCCAAGGCGGGATGAGAATGGTGATACTCCTTCACAAGTCTTGGGTGATGTAGCGAAATCCTTTGTGCCATTTTGGGGACAGAAAATGAACTCTGAGGATATTAGAAGACTAGCAAGGGTACGGGGAAAATAACATCAATAGGACCACTGATATTCTATACAACAGGACGCTGGAGCAAAGGGCAATTAGATTAGTGGCCCTCCAACACAGGATGGTGTTAGATGTCATCCTACTTGAGAGTGGTGGGGTATGTAAATTGGTGGGATCCGCGTGCTGTGTTTTTGTGCCCTACTCCTCCCCTTCCATATTCAAGGCAATACAAAATCTGCATACTTTGAGTACTGAAGTACACGTCCCTGAGGGAAACTGGAATCTTAGTGCTTGGTTCTGGGACTTGCTACGATCATGGGGTTGGAAACTCTTTGCAGTTCTAATGATAGTTCTGGGTAGTTCTGGGTGTTCTATTGTTTTGTTGTTGTTGTGTACAATGTCTCCCTGCCATATGTTCGATGTTAGAAGGATGTTGTGCACAAACGATAGGCACACTAGGATCAAAAGGTACATGCGCCCAAGAAAACTACCAATGATTTTGTAATGAAGGATATTACTATCCAGGAGCTCATGGCGATTGGTATTTCTGAAGAATGTGATTCAGATGTACGAACATTGAGGCGTGGGTTTTTGAGTAAAGCGAATGTTTGAGTAATGCTCTTGGCTTAGGCCAAAAGGAGGGTTTGTTAAACTGTATTTGTATAATACCGCCTTGTTATGAATACTGGCATAAGCCCATTCATGTTGCAAAGAAAACAGTGTTCGAAATGCTCAGATTTCTGATCAACTTCGCAGCCAATTTAAGAATCATCCGCCATTTTGATTGTATCTCTTGCTTGGTGTCCTAAAATGGTGGGCTGTGTTTTCAATTGCAGCTGAGCCTAACAACCTTTCAGTTGTGTCAACATTTAGGCTGACCGAGAGCAGACTGTTTATTCTGTGCAAAGAAACCTTGTCACTCGTATGAACTGCAATCCAAGTGTTCTCTACACTCACAAGCATCATCCTCATATAAACTGCAGAACAATGTAGAGCAAACTCAAACCGTGTGCTTTGGTTGTAATATATTGTGTTCTTTATTGAAACTAGGCTTACTCTGAGCCGGAAACCCAATACTGCCATTGTAACTTCATGAACATGTAAACTTGTTAAATCCGTTGTACAATATTGTATTATTTGTCATGTGAACTGGGCACGACCCCTAGCATGTAAATTATTAGTTTGGAAATGTCCAGCACTCTCACCTCTCACTGTGTCTGCTGGTACACACTGCAAGGTGTTGGGAGCCAGATAGCCATCTGTTTGCTTTGAATTCTGTACAGAAAATAAAGATACTTGTATTTTTCGACCCATGATTGGCGTATTTCATTTTGTGGTACTAAGCCTCGATATTTCTTTGGTCTTTCATAGTGACTTTCCCCTTTTCCCGGGGAACCAAACTCAATTTAATCTCTCTCCCACTCTGTGCTTTGCTGGTTGCTCGTTACTTCCTGCATAATGTTCTGGCCAACAAATTGCCACCAATCCCGGTTACATTAACACTGGGACGGGTTTCGTTTAACTCCTCATGAGTCTCTGCAGACTTCCCAATATTCCTGTTCCCCGTATTACCTTCTGTCTTCCGGGGGAACTGTGTCGGTACCTGAAGGACTTTGGAATTTCTCTTGGTTTCCCTTTAGCTCTGCAGCTTACTTCCAGCATCCCGTTCTGTCACAGATGCTGTGACTCGAGTTGGAAGTTGTTTACTTCTAGAGTAGTATCAGCGTTGTTGCTCAAGTGAGCAGCCCATCACACCTGCTTTGTGGTGACGCCATCACCAACCTCTCTATTCCACCAATTCGGAACCTCCTCCGATTTCAGACTCCAGCTTCCCAGCATTTCTTGCTCCACATCAGAGCTGATCGGGCTTCCGCAGGCTCTGCGTTTGGCAACAGCCCCGCCTTCCTCCTTTCTGCTATGCACAGGGGACGTCCCAGGCTTCTCCTTCCCCTCTCTCTTGGCTTGCTGGCCAGTCTCTCTGGTTCTTTGATGTCTCATCTCTTTTCAGTCCCCTAGGCTCTGTCCTTTGGAGACTCTCATTTAAAGGGACATCATCAACTTCTTGTTGGTGACCAAATAGATTCACATTATCTTCATGAGACTGATAACCTGAGTTGTTATACAAGTCCATATAGGCATCACTTGGGGCCCATCTGAGTTCTGCACAGGAACAGAAGTCCTTGTGCCCAACGAGGGGCGTCTCTCCTGGTGAAGTCATGCTTGCATCGACCCCTAAGGAGGGCGTTGCGGAGCGGGCTTACCACCATAGCCTCACGGGCGTCTCCCAATTGGAGAGAGGGGACAAATTCCCTCAATTCATAACAATTGTTAAAGTCTATCTTAATGCCCTTTTTCTGGTGGAGTGGGAAGTGGAAAACACCACCAGTGCCTGCGTTGTCATCGGTAGCGCTTTGGTGCCCATACTGCATCCAAGTGTCCAGAGTATTAGGCTAACCTTTGAGAATACGTTGAAAATCTGCGAGGCCCTAAAAGGGTTCTAAAACCTGTGGCTTTCAAGATGTTTTGGTACCACAACACCAATGATTCATCACTACTGACGCTAGCCAGGACTGATGGGCATAGTAGTCCATAACATCTGGAGACTTGCAGACCCATAGGCTAGCATTCGCTAAAAAATCTGTTTCTGCATGGGCTGCCGTCAATATTTTCAATTCAGTATTCCCTTGCAAAATGTTTCGGAAACACATAACATGCAAATAAAGCATAAGATCTAGGAAGCATGGCAATCACTGAAAGTGCTATCAATGAGAACATTTGACTGGTTCACAGATGAGAGGAATTCGAACAGCCCATTTGACAGCTGAGTAAGAAACAGAGGTTGTGTCCTCGATTGCTATGATTCACATCAGCTTCGCTTAGAGGCTGTTCTGCTCCAATTCCCCGGATAAAATGTTGCCCTACAGCCAGCAGAGTTCATTCCTATTCAATGCCAGCATTTGAGTCATGGTCTGGATTTTTAAGCAAGCAACGCTAAACGTTCGCTGTAAGCATGTGAAATAATGTGTCAGAGACTTGGCTATACCTTCGAAGTGTGTTATCTAGTTGCTTTAAATACATTTACTGACCTTACAATTAGGAGACGTGTATTTTACTTCTGGTGTTGAAATTGTGTGATTTTAGATAATTTGATTTCCTCTGTACCTTAAATTGCAAATATGAGCAACGTTAATAGGAACAAAAAATATGTTTACATTGAGCTGTCTCTATTACTACCATCAATTAAACAGTTCCCACCTCCCCTTTCGCTCCATCACATCTTGTCTGAAATACCATAACATGGGCCATAAACTATTCTCTCCATGCATAGAACCTCATGCTTGAAATGTTCCTGCTTCAATTACCATACTCTGCAAATTAATCACTGCTCCCTGTGGTTAGGTCAGTGCTATAACAAATATATGTTTTTAAAAAAAGATGAAAGACCGAGTCGGGTATATCGCGACTCAAACCATTGACCATGTTTTTGAGGAAAATATGGCACTAACGCAGGTAACATATTTGCATATTGGAGACCAGTTCATGCGCAACTTAGGCGAATCGTCGCATCTCTGTTTCTTTGCTTTCCACTCAACCAGGCACTAGACCAGTGGTCTAACTTTTTTGGCCTGGTCCCCCCTGAGCAAAGCTTGGGCAGGCCGGGCCCCCCCAAAAGTGTCAGATGGACAGTATGTAGAAATCGCTATGAACATTTGCGTGCCGTCACCGCACCCTACTCCCAGTACAGACCATGGGCTCTCCCCACCCTACTCCCACCACTATCCCAGTGCTGCCGCCCATTCTGCTCCCACCACAGTCCCATAACACAAGCATACACACATCCATACACATTTAAATAAAAAATAAATCGCCATAAACGTACCTTCTGCAGGAGCCTGCGTGTGGTTGCTAAAATTCCCCGCTCCAGGTTGCTCTGCCCGTATGTGCGAGGAGGCGCAGGAGCACCCCCTCGCACATACAGACAAGCAGTGCCCCAGCCAGCATTTCCAATGGGCTATGCAAGGCTGGTGAAGCAAAACACCCCCAGCGTTGCATGGCTCAGTGATCATGTGCGGCTGGGGAAAGGAACTGTCAAAGGCAAACAGTGTTTCCCTTTGACACTTCAGCCAGCCCAGGAGCACTCCCTCAGCTGGAAAAAGCGGCTGAGGGAGTGCTCAGTGTTTCACTGGGCTGGCTTCTTGGCTCCTCCATAATGGGTGAGGTGGCCAGTGGGTGGACGCCCCCTAACCCATTATTGAGGAGCCGGCAGGCTTGGACTGGCCTATAGGGCAATAGGGCAATGACTGTACCAAAAATGCAAAATGCTAGTGTAGGCCAGTCAAAATGGGCCACTTTTTTGGCCAATGTGGGCCAGTTTGAGGAGTTACTTCACTATGCAGCTAGTAGTTTTGACCATTGTTGCTGAATAAATAGTCTTTAAATATCACCATTTGTTTACATTTGTACAAAAAACAACACCTTGGGTACTATTCAAACAGTCTGTGACTAAAGGACTGAATATCGATTTGCAACTGCTGGCCATTTTTTCATTGGTGCCTACGACAGTTTTATGGTCCAGTCTGACCATGTGAGCTGCCCCTTCCCATTTCCTCCAATCTTAAAAAAAAAAATATATATATTTTTTTTTTACATTTCATGCTGGGCTCTGGCGCCCCCCCTGGGGGGCTGCACCCCACAATTTGAAGAGCTCTGTTTGTTGAGAGAAAAATATTAGGATTCAGCAAATCGACTTCACAAATGGCACTTCATAATAATAGCTTATTTATTCACACTTGTGGAAGAATTCTGAAACCAAAGCACTGTGGGCAAATCTGCGACGAAAGCAGTGTGGGGCGGGCACAGAAAAGCGAAGTAGCCACTTCCCATAAAACAGGTATCTAGGAAGATCCCACTTCTTACATATTACAGCAGGTAGCAGATGCCTCATGACGCACTCTTATTTTGACAAACAACTGAAACTTCCAGTACGCAGGATACATCGACGACCTCTGGAGCAAAACATTTATTTTTATTTTTACTGATAGACTGCTAGAGACTTGTATGAGCCAGTATTCTGGGATGTTTTGCCCCTCCATGATTAATGTGAACGTGTGAAAGATGCAGTTTTTCTTGACACACAATTACGCACCTTACACTTCAGACTAATAGCTTACAGGAAGAGCAGAAGATATGCAGCTAAAGCATTTTTTGCAAGAATCCTCTATCATTATGTCCAATTTGCGTACTGGTCGTATTAATGCCTCCCTTCCTTGCAGTCCTTAGCAGCACTTTCAATTTGAGGGTTTTATAGTAAACTTTGTCTTCAATAAATGTGTAAACACGAAGGAAAAGGTAAAAATGTGAAAAAATAGCATGCTCTTGTGTTTAGCTTAATTTCGACCAAACCCATAAAAGCGCTAATATGTACATCAAACCAAGAACATGTCAAATACTATGTGTCACTTAAAACCATCCCGCAAAAGGTTGAAAACAGATCTCCGTCAACATAAATTCTTTTAAAATCCTCACCTTTCAGCAAAACGAGCTAGATTGTCTAGTTTGTAGTAATCATAAGATTCCACTTCCACAGTGCAGCATTTATTTGAGGTTTACCCTCATTATCTCCAGGCAAGCGAAACATTTTAGAATTGTATCAGAATGTATCCAATAAAGGCCTAATAATGTTAACCCCGCTGTTAAGGGTGTGGAGAAAAAGTCGGCAGCCTCAGTTAATTTGTATAATTACAGGACTTCTTGCATAGCTCATATGTGGTCATTTTTAAGGCAATTCCACAAGTTACATCTCCTGCTAGCCAGCTCCTGGGAACAGAGTAACAAGAAGTGTTGGAAGTGTTTCTTCATGGTTAAGGAAAAAGGATGCAGGTCACCATTTCCTGTGCCCCTTTTTTGCTTTTTACGCATTTGGTGGCACTAGTGCCGGCAAGTGTCTGAAACATTGCTACAGGTGAAAGCGACAAAGGGTATTAGGAAGCCCACCCCAGTTGGCAAGGCAACCCTTGTACCAGCCATTAATTGATACTATCTGAAGCTGGAGTCACAGGCAAATCAATTCCTCCACCTCCTCTAATGGAGGCCAGCTTCTCATTCATGCATCCTTTCCCTCTCCTCTCCTCCAATCGTTCACAAGCAACAATGCTAGGGGCCATACTCCGTCTACCACCCATAAGAAGCCCGTTCAAGCTCTCCTCTGCAAGGGCTCTACTCTTTTTTTCAATCAGGAAATTAGCGGTAAGGAAGGGGCCCGAGTGATGGCTAAATGAGACGTCCTCTGTTCAGACTTAACTGCACAAGCCTTGCATCCCAAAGTCTGAGCTGTCTAAAAAAGTATAACGTAATGTGATTTACAGACCTTTTAACATGTTATGAGAAAGAATAGGAGCAAAGAGCATTTTCAAATATAAAATTCTATGATAATTCTTTTGTTCCCAAAATATATATATATATATATATATATATATATATATATATATATATATATATATATATATATATATATATATATATATATATATATAGTGTTGAAAACCGAGCTAGAATGTGTCATCCGGTCTACAAGGATCGTCTTACTCCGTGAGGCCTAACGTGGAAGGAGAGCTGGTTCAACCACATTATCATTTGAACACTGATTTTTCCTTTTGTAGACATTTTCCCTTTTCACACTTTTTGTACAAGAGATGGGCAGGCATTAGGTTTTGTTAGCATAGGCCATTTTTATTTGACAGACTCCACTATGACTGTTATTTATTATTTGAAGGTCGAGACTACTCCCATTTTAGGAATAGGGCAAAAAAGAGTTTCTCCGATCCCAACCATTTAAATAAAGGTTTTACAAATTGTACCCATTGTGTCAGTCTCTGGTTCTGAGACCATGCCTCCCCTACGTATGGTGTCATAAGTGGGCTAAGAGTCAATTGAGACAAATTGGCAGATGCTAAAATTCCAGAAACGTAGTCACCGAGCCTCAGACCCCTCCAACGTCACAACATAATCCATAGGCTTTGACATTTGTAGCAGCAGAGAAGTCACTATCCCTCCAGGGAAAAGATGGATGGTTCCCACAGACTTCGTCCTAATACCCACTCCGGGTTGTTATACAAGATTGGCTCCAAAATCTGGCCTGAATGTTTTGTCTAGATGTCTTGGCGGGCGTCATGTCACGGTTTATTACACAGTCATACCCAAGTCAGGGAGCACCTTCCCGCACAATAAATGTGGTACACAATGAATCGCTTTTGTTGATTTCAAGTTATTTTTGATAAGTCCTCCAACCTGTCTTGCACACAACCCCAACAAATACCCGGTTCCAAAAGGAACCAGGCCTGTGTGTATTAAAAATATATTAATTTATTTAGCCAAAGGACAGGCAGAGCTTCGGGATATTAGTCAGCACACAATGGGAACATCGGTTTTTGGGTTAGAATCACAGATGCGATGTGAGAAAGAAAATGCAAATAGGGAAATTCATTTTGCAGAGCACAATGGGTACACAGGGGCAATGTCGTGTTGCACCTTGCATATGCACAGGAACTACTGGGCTTCCCACTTCAGGTTTAACATGAAGGGGATGAATGTGGAATTTTGGTTTTTTTAATTCTTTTGGCAAATATGTATGACTATACCGGCTCACAACACCCTGGGAAAGGTTTGTTGGTTTCAAATGCCAGCAATAGGGATCCTGTGAATTAAATGGGGGAATTTATTGATTTACTTTCATAAATATGCTAAGGATCTACACAGGCAAACAGGGGATTTTTCAAAGGGGAAATAACTAAACCAATGCTGAAGAATTTAGGAGGCCTACACACTCTATAGCTTTTGGGGGTTAGTTCTACTTACAGGAGAGGTCTGGACTGACTATCAAGGAGCATCTGGACATACCGCTGGGACAGCCAAGGGGGGTCAGTCAAGGGTCTCCTCTCTTTCCTCCAAGGGGCCCCAATCAGCTTCTAGGTCTCCTGGCTCCTAGCTACACTGCAAGACTTCGGCCCCATGGCTGGGATGTTTCCCCAGGTTTTAGCAGCAGGTTGCCTATCAGAATTATTGGAAGGAGTCCAGCTCTCAAGCAAGCTGGCTTAGTTATATGGCAAATGACATCACAAAGAATTATGATTCTTGTGAAAGGGATTGTTTGATTATCCATACAGCCTCCCACCTGGGTGCTGATAGGACAAGGGGATGGGGAGTGCTTTGGCTTAGCACTGGGAGGAGACAGCTTCATCATCCCACTTTGACAGATGGGTGTGGTCATACTTTTGAACTCAAAATAGCAAGTTCTCCTATAATTCATCTCCAAAAGGGTGGCCAGCTAATCAGGACCCCTTTCATAATACACCATGCCAAAAGAAATGGCCACAGTGGTCCCCTGCACCAGCCTCCAGTTGTGCAGAGGAGGTTCAAAGGACACATAGCCGTTTTGACAGTTGCTGAAGCACAAGGCTTCAGCAGGCAGCGACTGTATTAACTACTGCCTCGGATTTAAAATGTCATAATCATGGCTCTGTCTGTCTATTGGGAGGATAAAAAAACAAAAAAAAAAACCTTTTCGCATCTATGGTGATCACAGGAAGCCACAAATCACATTTTCATTAATAAACGTAGTTGCATTTATCCCACCAAAATCATTTTAGCATAGTTAGAAGGGGTTAACTGTCACCTTTAATAAAAGCCTAGAATGACTGTTGTGCGATGTCCATTGTCCATTTTATACGATAAAATGTGTTGATCCCATCTTAGAGCAATGTGCAGATTCACTTCTCAATTGATAGACCCCCACCTTTTCTTAAGTTTCACTCTCCTCTGTAAGCACATGACATCAGCAGAGGGATCTGTGTTTAGATTTTGCCTCCACCTTCAAGGTCTAACGGCAACTAATGTCCACTCTATTGCACTTTTTATGGAACTTGTGACCTGGTGGTCACCAGGGCTGCAGAACAGACCTAAACTTATCTGGTCTTACCCGCATTTTTGATCTCAAAAACATTATTTTCTTGTATATTTAAGGAATGGTTCTGATGAATGAAGGCAGCCAGGCATGTGTCTCCAGGGCAAGAGGGAAGTCCTGGAGTTTGGTTTCACATCTGAAGAACTCACTGTCCATGTCCCTTGCAGCAAACAGCCTGTAAACTCCTACATAAATGCATATGAAATGAACGCTCATAATGCACAGTTTCAAAAATCCATAAATGTTGTTTTGAAATTGCCCATGTGGATCAGCTTGTGATAGACAGAAACCATGTTCACACTGTGAAAGTCTAGCGCACATTTTTCAGAGCATATTATTAATCTTGGTGAGAAAAACAAAATTACATTATTTTATTTAATGTACATGTAAAAGGCTCAGTTTCACTGCAGCTGCTTGGGAACATAATTCTGGTATTTCATTTAAGATACAGTGCACTGCTGTTTCTTGAATATCAGTGCATCTCTCCATGGATTTGTCAACATCATTGCCACGTGTCTTTCTTTTCCTTCATGAAAGGCATTGCACACATTTTATCATTTTTAGATTTGTTGGCCCACTTTCTTTCCTTTTAATTTGGGTTCACTAGGCCTTATGTGTGACATTTCTGTGCTGGCATTTTATTTTGGTGAGCCGACCAATGACTCAGTCCTCTTGATTTTTAGCATGCAGGGGCTATTTCACCCCACAGTCATAGAACCAGAGACAGACATTCTACTACAGAACCATGGCGAAACACCACTTGAAATACAATGTGGGGATAGAATTGCAGAGAATTCTAGAGAAGGATCTATTTCCCCGTTTTAAGGGAGAAAGTGAACCAAAGGAAACACAGAGGTAGCTTAGGCTTTGGAGATGCTGATGAAACACTTATCCCTGAGGCAAAGAAGGATGAAGAGCCTACCATCCATCCCGATCTAGCCATTGCTCAGTGAAATGGTCCAGCACTTGCAGAGGCCTTCTTTCAAGTGATTCTTGAAGAAGGACAAGGAAAAGGGGGCCCTTATTTCTTCCTTAAACATGTATTATTATATAGAAAGGAAAACTCTAGAGAAGGCCTAAGTAAAACACAGTTACTAATACCAAAAAACCATTGCAAGATAGCGCTAGAGACTGCACACTCATTCATTTGAAAGGGGAGCATTTAAGACAATCTAAAATCCAAGCTCACATTAGTGGGCAATTCTACTGCCCAGGTATCCATGCTGAAAAAGAACTTCATTCAGACCTGTGGATATGCCAGAAATACAGCGCTCATATCCCCTTACCTGTCCCTCTAAACCCCTGGCCGATGATAGAAATCACTTACTCTCAAATTTGGATGGATATCATTGGACTGTTGGAAACCTCTAGACTAGGAGGAATACATTTGTTCTAGTAATCATTAATTACGCTACCTGGTACCCAGAGGCTTTCCCCATGCAGAACAGCACAACCCCTCTAATTTTAAAACACCTACTACCATTCTTTTCTTGGGTTGGTTTTTCCAAGGAAATTCTAATGGATCAGGGATCCAACTTTAAGAGCAAACATATGAGTGAAGTAAAATATTACTACACATTACCACCTTAATAACCTCAGTTTACCACCCCCAAATGGACGGATCAGTAGAGAGATTTAACAAGACCCTTAAAAAATGTTTAAGACAATTGGAAGATGAGGGTGGGAAGGACTGCGATTGCATGATCCCATGGGCCCTATTTTCAGTAAGAAAGACCACTCAGGCATCTACTGGATTCTCTCCTTTTGAACTACTTTACAGTAGAGAACCAACAGATGTCTTATACATGCTCCGGGAGACCTGGGAAGAGAGAGAAGAGGTGCCTATTCCCCTCTCACAAACAGCTACCTGATTAAGCGAGTACATGAAACTAGTCCATACTCATATGGAGAAAGCTCAAGCCAAGCCCAACATAAGTCCACCTATGGCAAAAAGGTACATTTAAGATCTTTTTCAGTAGGACAAAAGGTATTAGTCCTCTTACCTACCTCTGAGAATAAACTTGTCTCTAAATGGCATAGGCCATATGCGGTGCTAGAGCAAACAGGAACCTGTACCTATAAAATCACCCAACCAGATAGAAAACAAAAGACTCACCTTTACCACGTAAATGAATGACCTTATTATGGCATTCGCCAATGTAATGTGCGAGAAACCAGTGAGAGTACATGGTACTTATTATATCAGTACGCCAAAGGGAAAAGGGGTCCATATAGAACCATGTAGACTCCCAGAAGCACGAAAATAAATAGTGGTTGAGGAAGTGAAGAAAATGCTAAAGGCAAACATTATCGAGCCCTCTTCAAGTCCTTGGTCATCCCCTATTGTGTTGGTAATTAGACCTGATAATTCTTGGAGGTTTTATATAGACTTCCGGCAGTTTAACGCCATCTCCGCCTTCAATGCCTATCCTATGCCACACATCAATGAGTTAATAGAAATTGGAAATGCCACATTCCTATCAACACTAGATTCAACCAAGGGATATTGGCAGGTCCCAGTATATGGACCAGATAAGGAAAAAAACGCTTTCATGAGACCTCTGGGATTATTTCTGTTCAAAGTCCTCCCTTTTGGCCTTCATGTGGCCCCAGCCACTTTCCAACAACTT
This sequence comes from Ambystoma mexicanum, assembly GCF_040938575.1. Lineage (NCBI taxonomy): Eukaryota > Metazoa > Chordata > Amphibia > Caudata > Ambystomatidae > Ambystoma > Ambystoma mexicanum. The sequence continues at coordinate 1,004,444,031 of NC_090922.1, read as the reverse complement.
ATGGACAGGATATCACAGCTGTACTTAGATTTCTCTGGGGCCTATATTGATGACATAGTCATTTATAGTTAAACCTGAGAAGATCATCTTTTCCATCTTTCTACTATTATGAGAACCCTCAGAGAGGCTGGCTTAACTGCTAATCCATCAAAGTATAAACTGGCTCAATCAGCCGTGAAATACCTAGGCTTCTTTGTAGGGAATGGCAGTGTCCAGCCCAAACAAGAAAAAGTAAAAGCCGTCCTAGATTCCCTCGCACCCAAGAACAAGAGAGACCTCAGGGCATTCCTAGGACTGATTGGTTATTACTGTAGGTTTATCCTGAAATGTAAAGATAGAACCGTCAGATTAACAGACAAACTAAGGAATGCTGAACCCCAGGAGATTCATTGGACGGAGGACGATGCCAGTTACAATAACCTAAAACAGACCTTGTGCCAGAACCTGATCCTAAAAGTAGTAGTATTTATGAAAGAATGTGTGTTACAAACTGATGCCTCTCTCACAGGTGAGGAACAGTTTTATCACAAATTCACGATGGCCTAGTACACCCTACCCTAATCACTAGTTGCACATTATTCCTATGTGAGAAGAACTGCTCTGTGTTGGAATTAGAGGCCCTTGCCATAAAATGTGCAATTGTCCATCTAAGATACTACCTTCTAGGGAGAAAGTTCAAACTTGTCACCGACCACTCACCTTTGGTATAGATAATCCAACAAAAGGATTATAACTCTTGAGTCATGCAATGGGTGTTCGACCTGCCACACTACTGTTTCACTGTGGAACACCGAAAAGGTAAAGAACAGGGGAATGTCTATTTCCTTTCCCGGTTTCCCTGTGAAACAGATGCAGCTACATTGCATAGGGGAAGGGTATGTGAGAAACCAGAGGGTTTCTCACCCGCTAGTCCCTGGGCATCTCTCTCTCAGGTGTCTAGGGCACGGCCTGACCTTTGGATCCAGACCCTGGGGGTGGACCAGTACGAGAGGATCAGCTGGGTGAGGAGTTTTCAGGGAGTGAGGATGAGATAGCGGATGGCGAGATGCTATATTCACCCTTATTTTGTTTATCAAACCCATCCTAGGTTTTAGGATGCTCCAAGATCCCAACTCCCTCCCCTTTTTACGCAAGCACTGGGTCGAAGAAGAGGATGACTGAGAATAACAACACTGACTTGCATACATCATGCTTGCCATGTCCCACGAATCGGCTCTGGCCAAGTCAGGCACTTAATCCGAAGTGCATACACCTGATACCAATTAGCTCTCCTCACACGAATAAAAGGCAGAAACCAAAGGCGCATTTTGAGCAAGGCAGAACATCAGAATGAGCAGAACTTCCGGGATGAGGGCACGCCTCCCGGAGCAGAGAGAAGGACCAAGGGACGAGAGCAGCAGGCTGAAAACCCCAAGGCTTCCCTCTTGGAGGTTGTTGCCTCTGACAGGCCGTGAAAGACATGTGGAGAAGGCCAGATCTCACAAGTGAAGATTGAATTGTGTTTCAAGGATGCCAGCGACCCTCCTGGGTGAACGGCAGAGTTGGGCAGGGACATCATTTGGGGGTCGCCAGAGGTCGCAACTGTGACCTCTGAGGTCTCCCTGGCGACCTCTGTAAAAAAAAAAATGTTTTTTTCTTTCCTTTTTTGTAATGCAAGCTCTTGGAGCTGGCTGGCTTTCATGTTCAGGCCCTTTAAATAAATAAATAAATAAATAAATAAATAACAGGAGTGCCACAAGTCTAACATTTTTCAGCACTGAAACTAAATAAGAAAGAACAGGAAACCAAATAATGTGTCTTTCTGGAATTCTATGCAATAATTGCTAGACTCATTAAAGGTTTATTTCAGGGACATATCAGGGGGTGAGTCACTGATTTAGTCTGTTCTTAAACGCCTCAACTCAGCCTTTCATCCTTCTGAGGTCGATAAATGAGTACCGACACAGGTTGGATGATATCGGGTGTATATTTTTTCTATATAAAGCGCTTAAGCGTAAGTGCTATATAATAACACATCATTATTATTTGGTCATGGGTGTCTGCTTGCTTTCACAGTAATTTGATAATATGGGCCTCTACACACTGATCTTAACGCTACATACGGCGATCCATTCTTGCATGAAATGTACATCACATTACAGTGATATCGTAACCATATTTTTCGTAGTGTGCTATGTGATGTGATGTCACTTCCTGTGATGTCATCAGGGGTCAAGGGTTGTGTGATGTCACTTCCGCTACCCCTGGCATTTTGGTGAAATGACATCCCTGGAGTTGGGGAGGCGAGGTCAAGCCTGTGGTACTAACCTTTGCCTGAACATAGGAAAACACCAAACAAGAAAGGAACACACACTTAAGAAAGAAACGCACACAGCCAGTGAGTTGGCAAGTGACCTAAGAGACAAGTGTGTGAAAGTGAATGAAAGTGAATGAAGTAACAATATCATATCACAAGTGAAGGCGGCACACGTGGGGAGGAGAAGCAAAGAATGGCAGACCTGTGAATGAACAATGTAAGGAACAGCTGGGAAATCAGCGATACTACATAATGGAGTGGTCCAGTGAATGGAAGTAACCCATTCAAATGTCTCTATGAAAGATACTTTGTTTAAAGCGAGAAATCGAATGAACAATAAAAGTAAAACAAAGAAAATTAAATTCCTAGAGAAGGGAAGAATGAAAGTAACACAGTGAACTTTGAGTCGAAGTGGTCATGCAGTGGTCTGACAAATAAGCCATGGCCAACAGAGGGAGATGCGAACTGAAATAATCTTGGGGAAGGAAGCCCCCTTGCAACTTGTGTTGAACTTTATCATAGGAGATCTGAGCCCAACAGAGGTAGATCTTTTGGGAACGTTTTGGATAAGACATTATTTTGGAAGAAAGAGAAAGAGTCTCAAACATGGAAGGCCAGCGAGGCCTTGATCCACAGCTTTTTGAACTATACATAAATCGTGTTGAAAACAGAGCCAGAGTGTGTCATGCTGCCTACAAGGATCGCCTTACTCCGTGGGGCCCGATGTGGGAGGAGAACTGGTTTAATCATATTATCGTTTGAAGACTGATTTTTCCATTGGTAGACATTTTCCTTTTTCACGCTTTTTGTACAAGAGATAGTGCAGGCATTAGGTGTTGTTAGCAGAGGCCATTTTTATTTGACAGACTCCACTAGTGGTGCATTATTTATTATTTGATGGTCAAGACTACTCCCATCTAAGTTATAGGGCAGAATAGGAGTTTTTCCAATCCCAACAATTTAAATAAACCTTTACAAATTGTATCCATTGCGTCAGTCTCTGCTTGCGATACCATGCCTCCCCTACATTAGCTTAAAGCTATTGTTTATATTGCAACATTAGTGATACAATACACAATGTTGAATATTTCAGTACACTGCAGTGGATAAATGTATTTCTACTAGGTCTATTACTGATGTTATTTGTCTGCAAACTCTAATTTTCAGACATGTTTGGAATTACTGGCTATGTAGAGCCTAGGTGCTAGCTGCAGTTTTACCTAAATATGTCAAATGTAATACACAAATGCAAACACCAACACCATTGGCTTTACCAATACCTATTTAGAAATAATGCTACTGGTAGGATACCTAACCACAGCTTGGCGTATATTGTTACTTGCACTGATGGGGTGGTGTCCCTGAATTTCTCCAGACCAACCTCTGTTTTGTGCAAGAGGTATGCCCAACAAAATGTGACTTCTAAATTATAAGTCCATGAATTTACAATGGGACATGTAGCTCTAACACTTGGATGTTGGTGGCAGCATTATCACCTATGGGGATGACCCCAAAGATTCTAAGCTAATTCCCTATATATGTGTGTGTTATGCCCATGGCAGATCTGAGTACCTTTAAAGGGTAGGACTTCTAATAGAGTCCTTCTACACATTTCAAGATTGGGATTCGTCCATGGGCAAAACCAGTAAATAAAAACAAATGTAACACCACTCTAAACACATATCCAGCAAAGTTCCACCCATAATGGAGAGTTAGGAGCACTATTGGATAGACCCTGGATGTTTTCTAAAAGCTGATTTTCAGATCATTAACCTCACAGCTCCAGAATTCTGCCCCATACAGTTACACTTGCTGACCGTGTGCCTTGAAAACATCTAAGGCCGAGCTAATTGTCTTACGGCCTTGGGTGGAATCACATTTAGTGATAAAAATCAAAGGACTCTAACTTGCCTAATCCACGTGCCACTGTTGCTTCACCAGATTCCCAGGTAGTCGAACAAGCAAGCTCCTTAAATCCCTCGCCCAAACCAAACTGGTTTCAATTTCGTCTTGTTCTGGATAATTTATTTCCAGACATTTTGACTGTGAGATTTCATCAAATTAGGAAGTCGTTTCCTCAGACCATTCAGGGTTTTAAAAACGAGGGCTGCATTCTCTGCAGAAGAGTAAACTGCTGATCCTCTTGCCATTAAAGGATGGGGCAGTAAATAACCATTCAAGGGACCGTAACCGGTGTCAACAGCCCAGAGAAAACATTAATAGACCTAAGAAAACTGCAGCTCTTAAGGAGTTCCCCAGGGTCTTTATCAAACAGTACAGCCCCTGGAACAGGTGATTATTGCTGCTAGCACCCCTTATTTGCTAACCATGGTCCAGATAGCATTTTTTTATTCATCAACTAACCAGGGCAAATTAGCCAACTGTTTATTGAGAAAACAACTCACTAAAGATGGCAACCAAGCAAATGGAAGACAGGCCTCCATGCAGAGTCCCTCTCCCATTGGGGCAGAGGCACGGGGAGATGTTGAGGCTGGGAGCATGAGGATGTGGCTGAGTAGGGTCGGCAGCAGGAGAGCAGTGGCCAGGTGGGTGGTCTAGTTCGATTGTAATGATGCGGGTGCAGGTTGTGCACAGCTTGCTCTGAAAACAAGGTTGGCTTCTTGTTCAATTTAGCCCGGGTTTGGAGCAACTCGATTGGCTGCCATGCTCACCCAGAGATCTACTCAAATAGAAATCCGACCAAGGCCAAGTGAAATAAGCAAGTCATACAGATTCTTGCAGAAGGGCGGTGGGTGCAAAGTGCAGGGGAAAGTACTCCAGGCACACTAAAACAAGCTTTTGTTTGCAGCAACCACTCTCTGACCACATAAGATGTTAGGCACACCATAAAGGTTGGTATGTGCTAAACAAAGTATCTTCTTGAATCTAGTACGTCATCGTGTATGGAAGGAAGGTGCTGCATTTCAATCAAAATACCTCCAACACACATATAACATGAACTACATGCTCCTTATAAATGCTATCATTTACTTGGGGCACACTGCCACGTAATATGGCAAAAGTCATCATATTTAGCATGAAGCTGGGAAGATGGCATTCTACTAAACATCTCCACATGCCTGGCATTGTCATTTTTTGCTTGAAAAATAATGTTAAGACATGTTAAATGTACTCATTCTGGAGCCTTTTTTTAATTGAATGCCTCTGCAGAAACCTGGATTTCAAACATCTCTGAGCCTCTTCAGAGGATTGGGTATTTGATTCCCAGTTTTGTATCCAATCACACAGGATACTAAAACCTTGAAAACTAGGCAACATGAGCCATCCACAACGCGGGACAACACGCTCAAAAAAGACTCCTGGAAGGAACAGTGAAAGGAGTGTGTGTGGGGGATACAGGTAGAAGTTTATATCCCAAGTTCCTGACTCCCCAAGCTGCTGTCGAGCACAGGCGTGCACGCAGATATGGCTGGCTGTCCTTTTTTATATTTCCACTGATTCGGGCCAGCTGTGGCTTGTGGATTAACCTTTTGCACTTGGGCGGTGACTCTGCACCACAGCATTAATTGACAGCTGGAGAGATGGGAGTAAGAAGATGGACGATGGTGGAGGAGAGAGCAAAATAACTGCTACAGGAAAGCAGAGGATTTCGATGAAGAGAATGGCTGAGCATCCATGAGTGTATGGCAAGAAGTGGGGGCACAGTGCAATCGTTCAGAGACAGTAAGAAAAGACGGGAAGACACGAGAGTCATCAGCATAAAAGCAGAGGGCAGATTTAATAAGGAAATATGTAAAGAAAGAGCTGCAGAAAGAAAAGTAAGGGACAAAGAGCCTTGTGGTTCACCTTAAAGCAGGGAGTATTTGCCAGTTCAGGATATCAAGTATGTACAATCGGAAAGATAAGAAAACAGTGAAGAACGGCATTTGAAAAACCTAAAGAGGAAAGAGTAGACCAAAGTATTGCCAAATGCAGCTGAAAAGTCTAATACAACAAGCAGACATGGGTGTTTAGCATGGTGAGCAGACAGAAGACAGAAACAGGAGGAAGAACTGTTTCAGTGGAAGGAGAACGTGGACATAACGAGTGAAAAACAGGATGGAGAGAGTCTGCCTCTAGAAAAGATGAGAGCGGAGATGAACCACTCAGAGAATATTTTAAAGAAAATTGTATTATATCCATTAACATAACCACTAAAGGGCTAAAATGGCAATCCCAAAAGGCTGCTTCATTTGAATGATTGTATTGGCGATTTATATGGTGCTACCTGCAAACACAGTTGCTTTTGAAGAACTCCATTGAGCCACAACTCAATGGTAACTCTAAGAGCAGTTCAAAACTTTAAAAATACTGAAAATAGAAAACCTTCCTCAAAATAAAAAGAGCCCCCTTGCCATTTCCATCGTGGCCCAGGTGTGGCGGCAGACTGGCAAAAAAAATACAGTTTTAAAAAAATACAGTTTTAAGTGTTTTTCTTCTTTAAATAAAGGGTCTGTGAGGTAATCAGAAGGTGCCAGAGGGAGCAGGCAACTCAATTCAGAAGATAGAAGATAAAGACGAGGTTCTAAACTTTCTGCTTGGCAGAAGCACACCCACCATGTGCCTATTTCATATCACTGTAACAAAGACAAACAAAAAACATTTTTTTTTAAAAAAAGAATCAAAGGATTATACGATGGAAAATGAAAAGCCACTGTAAGAAAAGATAGAACAAAGAATAGTCTTATGGCAAAAAAAAGCAACACAAATTCGATGATCACAATTTGTCGTTACATCTGTTAAAGGTGACAAACTAGAGAGCCACATTCTGCGATGCATCCTTTTGCACATAAAGACTGAGATTTCTAGAGATGTAGATGTTCAATATTGGATTGAGAAAACATCAGCAGATAATGACGACTTGGCACAGATTTTCTCTCCGTCTCTATGGAAGTTGCTACTCTACCTGTACGTCCAGGCCTAAAGCAAAGCCAGCATAATCCTAAAGGAAAGCAGAATGACTGGAGCCAGAAAGGACTGACAAGCGGCAGCAATGGAGCATAGGCTAGCAGCACAGCAGGCATCGATTTCCTGATATTCGGGAATGCTGACAATGAATGCCTAGTGAGTGCAGTTGGAAGTAGCTATCTTCATTATTTTACCCATTGAATTGTGAAGTATTGTCAGTTTCACCATGTTTTCTACAGATTTTCCAATTGCCGTTGGTGATTTTACATAACCCTCCCTCCCCCAAAACAGATTAGATGGTCACCTATTTTTCCACGAAACTGGACTACCTGAATAACTACAATTCAAGGAAACAGTAACAGGTGGGCATACCCACACCACTTCTGGTACAATTTCCATCACATTTCTGCTCTCAAAGTCTGCCTAAAAGCTTCCAGACATGGACTTCTTCCACGCTGTGCCTTTAGACCCAAGATACACCTCATGGAGGATTCCCAACAAGGCTGACATATATTGTCATTTCGTACAAGCGCTGGGGCGGGAAGGCATTGCAGCTTGGGGAGCAAGAGTTGAATTACTCAAAGAATGAAGGAAATATAACTTGGTTTTGAAAGTGGTTAGAAAGTTCCGGATTAAGAATACACATCACAGGTTTTGCTCTTTAGTGGAAACCATACCAAACAGCACCCAATGGCCAATGAAACACCAAAGTTTCCCAAACATCCAAAGATGCACTTAAACAGACACAAGATCACTGAAGCTTGGCATAGGCCCAGAGGTCTTCTGATGTTTGAACCACCACCCGTTAATCCCATCAGGCCTAGCCAGCATAGTCAATAAGGTGAGATCAGGGAGACATAACCCATAACAGGAGATCCATAGATCGCAGACCCCTGCAGTAGCATGAAATGAATAAACTGTGTGGGAGGGGAAGACAGCAAAGCAAATTCTAATATGGATGCTAAATGTGTGCATCTCCAATTAAATTACTTGGCAAAATCTGCAAAATTTCTCTGTAACTTTCATGAGTTTCCTGAACTTTCTTAGTTTCCCTGGACCTGCTCCTCTGTATTTTATTTGTATTTATTCCACCGCCCACTCGCTCCTGCTCCGTTCGCTTTAAACACATTATTTAGTGCCCCACCTGCTCGCTACTGCGCCGTTTTGCTTTATTTATTTAGTCCCCCTGCCTGCTCCGTCCTTCTCTGTTTATTTTATCTCCTTGGCTATCCCCTGGCCTCCGCTGCCCCACCTCCTTCCCCTTCCTCCCAGTCATGTGCAGATAGGCCCACTGCAACCAACGTGGCCACAATTGCCTACTTTAGTCTCCTCCCTAGGGCAGCCATGCCCGTGAAGCCAGTCGACATAGGGCAGCTCCTTCCTGGGCAGCTCATCGCCCTGTGCGCCCCCGGATGACCAACAGACCAACACACAGCAACAACTAAGGTAAGGTTGTGGGATGTTTCAACCCACTAGGCTCTGCCCTGCGACATCCCTGTGTGCTGGATGCACCAAAATCAGCAAAATGGCAGCAAAAGTCCCATGTGCGCTAAACCTATGAAAATTGCGCTGTGAAACCGGAAAAGATGGCTGCCAATGTACTTTGCCTGTTGTCAGTAGTGGAAGGAGACCACACTGCTGAAACCTTTCACTGGGCTGTCCACCGAGTGAACATGGAAACTGCATGAAAGGCAGTGTTTTATTGCAAGGAAACATAGAAATTGCTCTTAAATCCTTTTTTCTTGGTTCCTGAAAATACAAAATAATGGTTCAAAACATCAGAAAACATCCAACATCCTTGCTGGGTGTTACCCGTCACTTCATTTGAGGAATCAATATGAGCACACAATTTCAGGAAAAGCAGAATCTATCATCAGAACATCCATATTAAAAAGTGTGCTTGCCTGTGAAAATCTATCAAAATATGGGTGCAGTACCGCCGGCCGCCTGTATGACAGTTGTCAGTAATTGCATTAGAAGCTTAAACGTGTACAGTTAAAATCAAATGGTTGGAATGAGTGACTTGCTATCAAAAGTAATATAGGTTGAAACTGTTTAATCTCTATGTTGTAAGAGACTGGAATTAGAGTTCTGTTTGCCTGTTTTAAAATTGTAAATTCATTTTCATCAAAGAAAAATTTCACAAAGTGAGTTTTAAAGTAATCTGATGCAAGCCCAAAAACTACAAAGCAAATTCCCAAGCTTCCTCCAACAAAAGGCACCTCTCCTGCTTCCCACCAAAAGCCAGGAAATCACATTCAGGTGTTGATGAAGAGGGAAGGAGATTTGGGCTGCTGCTCCTTGGAGAGACAAAGGACTTCCTTGGCTGAAAGGATATGCAGACTGCAAGTGTCAACAGTAGCATCTGCTAGAGGAAGAAGACAGGGATTGCTCTTGAGCCACCAGAAAATTTGGAGGTAGGAACAGACATTTTTGTTGATTCTCAAAGCACAGAAAGTACATTTTTGAAAAGGACTATGCGAATTTGTAAAAATTGTAAAATTACAGTATTGTTAATGGGAATTTTTGGTGCACATTTTAAAAGGACTCAGAACTCTGTGCGATGTTCTAAGGTGGCGTCGTGAAAAATCTGGTTTTGTAGCAATTGTATTGATGTCAGATGCATGAAACTTCATATTATTATGCCCAGATATCATGCGCACATATGTGTAAAATTGGGGACAAATCAGACACTGGGTCCCGGACCAAAAGTGCAAAAAGTTGCCAAATCCAGGCCCAAGCTCTCACAGCAACGGGGCTTGGATGAATACTTGCTCCACAAAATATGTGACCTAGATATGCTATTGCTATCAAGTTTGTAAAATTGTAAATATGTATTATATGAAAAGTAGATTATGTGCAAAAACAAAGGGGAGGTTTTTCCTGCATCATAAACCACATCGTCATGATGACACTCTGTTTTCTTCTCCAATCAAGGGAGAGGAAAGACCCTAACCAATACAATACCTAGGGGGTGTGGCTAGGAGAATTCAGCATACCCACCCCTTGGTAAATACATAAATAGAGACAGCTTAGGACCTAGAGAGAGTCCCACATTCACCCACCAACTGATTGCTGGTGGAGCACTTTGCCAGGCAAATCCATATTCCAGACTCCATAATCCAGAAACTTTGAGAGCAGAAAGGCCCATTTCCAAAGCTGAACCATTCTCAGCTTGGCCTTTAAAAATCCAGAAACCAGATTTTACCCCAGACCTCTAAGGGGAACCAAAGAACAGCCTGGCTGTGCTGTAGCTGCTTTCCTGCTAAGAATTATTGCCAGAATCCAAAGATCCAACCCAGTAGAACAGTGTTGTGACCAGATAGCTGTGAATCAGAACCAGAGCCCGTGAGACCCAGTCCAGTCCCACCGTGCGGTGTCCAGAGTGCCTTGCTGATTGCAGACCAGAGCGCCTTGAGTCCAGGCCGGTGTGCCTTGCAGAATTCCTGTCCAGAAACCTTGACTGACCTGAATCCCTGACGGTTCTGTCCAAACATTGGTAGTGAGTATCAATAGCATAGGACTGTCACTAGCATATGTATTGTCCATAAGTCCATAAGTCATCCATATCCAATCCCATTCTCTTATATCTAGAACTGCATTGTTAGAAATTCTTTTTGTCTTGCCTGAACTCTGCATCTCATCCCTATTATCTTCTGTACTAGTAGTGTTAAAATCATCTTTGCGCTGAAGAAGGCGAGCGTCTCGGCAGGCAAAACCATCCAGAGATATCCTGGGCTGGTGGCTGTACTGTTGTGTAGTTTGCATCTTTATAGTCTACCCCTAGTGTAAAGAAATCGTGTTTGTAATTTTAAAAGCGCATTCTTGTTTTGCAATTTTGCCTCTTTCTGAAAAAAACGACCGCCACAAAAACCTCCATAACTTCTTCACCGTTCATGCTGGAAACGAAATTTAAGTGTCTACTTGAAGCTAACATCCTAAGCTTTGCAATGAACCCAAAACATACCTCAGCTCCTTATAGTTTTTCCACAATCGTGCTTACCACGCGCGGAAAAGTTTGCCGCAAATCTTTGGTTTGGCTCAAATCTATAACGTGTGAAATAGCTGTTCATTGCACCCGACCTCAAAATTAAGTTTGCAACTTGCTAGTTACTCAATAATCATTGCTAGTGTTTGTCTGAAACCATACAAAGCGACTCCCACTGGTATGGAAATAATTTCAGTTAATTAAAACCATTTTCAGTGTTTTACCAATCACGCAGAGCCAACTTTAAACCATTTTTGACAAGTTTGCCAATCAATTCTGTTTTTCTCTGGTGTCTGCTGGAGGGAAATTGGGATTGATACTATTTTGTTGAATTCTGTATTCCTGAAACCTTCCATCTCTTTATATTGCATATTGGGGGGATTGAGTAGTGTGCAGGGGGAAAGAGTAATCACATTGCATTTTTCATTGAACCCACACAAAAGTATTATCTCTGTGCTGCATTATTTTTCCTATCATTACTCCATGAGATTAAAGAGATTGTTAGCGTGACATCACCCCATTAGTGATCATCGTATACCTATTCAATAGTGTAATCTATATTGTGAAATACATAAAATAAATATTTTTAACTTTGCAAACCAGCCTGCTTCCTGGTTCAGTGTGACTGGGGGGGATTCAAAGAGAGGGGCGTGATATAAGTGGTACATTGTTCAGAAATAAAAGAACTTATAGACATAAATAAATAATTAAGGGTTTCAATTGTGCATCCCACGCTAGGCATTGACTTAGGTGAAGTGCCGGGTTGAAATCACTCTCAATATTGGGGGCTCGTGTCCGGGATTTCTGAATTAGACATACCACTTGTGACAGCTTAATGCAGCATGCTAACTGACGGGGAGCATAAACCCGGTTGGGCTACCACACTGTGTTACACTGTGAAAAGCACCCCTCAATAGGAATGCTCTAAGGAACTTAGTCTGTTTTACAAAAATAAAATACTGTAAATCAGAAAGGAAATTGATATTTCCAGAATGGCAAACTTGGTAGAAATCAATATGGCAATAGAACACCAAACTATTTGTCAGGGTTGAATGGACAGAGCAGGATCAGAATGTGTGGTTGCAGGCAATCAAATAACAGGCCACTGCAACAGGATTAGACATTTGGCAGGATCAGGGTCCATTACATATGGCACTGAGTGAACTCTATATGGCCCCTAAGGTAAAGGAAGAGCAAAGTAAAATTGCCAAAATAGCAGCATATCTGTACCTCCACATTGGAGCAATACAGGACATATATGCCTAAGGCCAAGATCTGGCAAACAAGCAAATACAAGCACATGAGCCAAGGGCCACGGGGATGGCAGACTTCAATCCAATGAGGAATATGGGGCTCATAGATCAGCACCTCCCAGGAATGGATGGGTGGGCATCTGGGTATGGGTTCCCAAGTGCTGTAAAACTTAGTGGGGAACTCCATGAGAGTAGGCCCACTAAGGGCATTCTGAAAACTTTGGCCCAGCTAGGACAGTGGAGGGTGGGAGGGGTGTACTCAGCAAATCCTGGGAGCAAGGAGGAATCAGAAGAACCCTCTGAGCGTCCCAGGACTCCAGAAACTAGGCCCCCACATTCTCCCAGCCATTCCCAAACTCGCAGAATCCAGTAGAGCCTAGAAGACCAGACGGGCACCTCTGGCAGCAGTGCCTCTGAGTCAGAGGATGAGTGAACCAGGGTCACCCGAACCAAAAAGCCAACAAGGTCAAGAGGGCCTTACTCAAGGATCCCCTAAAACAAATAAAGGCCATTAGGAGCGTCATCACGCCCTATCAAAAGAACGCGAAATATTCAGTTTGGGAGCACCTTGAGCTCTTTGAACAAATGATGGAAACTTTCCATTTGAAGGACAGCCAAAGCTGTATTCATTATGTGAAATGGACCTTCTCTCCCAAGTACTCCAGCTTCTTTGCGGGGCTGGAGGATCAGAATCATTCTAGATGGTCCACCTATAGGTCGGCCATCTTGAAAAAGAATTCTGTGCACAGGAATCCTCAGGAGGCTCGCAAGGCAGCCTACAACTTGCAATGTGGGGAGGATCAGGCCCCACAAGAATTTGTTCTAGAATTAAAGTGTGCCTTTGCGCAGACCACCAGAAGGGTGCGTACTAGCAATGAGTTTGTGAATACTTTCTTCCACGCTCTCCCCAAGTACATCATGACCCAGCTAGTGAGGGACTTTCACAAGAAAAAATCACTAGACTGGGTCATTGAACAAGCCACACGCATTTATGAGGTGCAAAATCCAGTGGAAAACAAAAATAATTCAAAAAGCCCCAAAACAACCAACACCCCTGCTGCTGCTAAAGTGGCGGAGGTGAAGGTTGCCCCCATTTTAGATTTAGAGATGGGGGGGGCCTATAAACCTGCCTGCACAGAACCAAAGCAACCCCAAGCCCAGAAGGCCCTCGGGCCAATCACAAACAAGGAGCCAGGGAGGCAACCCCACAAATGTGACCCCTAACTCCCCTGACTCCATCAGCCCCCGCTACATGGGCGAATAGACCCATCCTGTGTTATGTATGGACTCCTCCAGCCCAAGGGGGGGGGGATCCAACCAGACAGCAGCTAACCCAGGGAACTTCCCTCACTTCCCCCAGGAGCGCAGTAATCCCCCAAATACTGGACAGAATTTCTTCCCAAGGTACCGCAAAACTTTCAACCCCAAAACAATCCATCCTTCTTTCCCCACTTTCCTGAGCCCAGACAACCTAATCCGGACGACGGGAGGCCAAGGGTGGAGGGGTACCCAAACTTCCCTAACCCAGGTTATTTTGCGAGAAGGGATAGCTACCCTTCCCAGGATCAACTCAGGGGAGACAGGAGGGCCCCGTACCAGCCAGAGCGGGTGTCACAACTAGAGCGTCAGGTCCAAAACATGGCACAGGATCTGGGTCGCATGCTGAGGGCTCAACAGAACCCTCAGATGAGCATGGCGGCGCAGAATGCCTCAAATCCGGGACCTGGTGCTCCAGAGCAATGACTGGGGAAGAACCCCGACAACCCACCGGTTCCCAGGGAGGAGGCACAAGCGGAAGGGGGGTGTAAAGCCTTGGAGGAAGCTTCCTTCCCCACTTGTAAAAAGCCCCTGGAAACCCAGGAACCGGAACCAAAATCTCCTACCCCTGAAAGTCTGCAACCCAAGGAACAGAAGGGGGGGGTAGGAGAAATAAAGAGCCCAAAAAGACCCATTATGAGGAGGAGGTACAAGTCTTCTAGTTTGAAGGAGAGGGGTCCTCAGAGGATCCTGGGAAAAGGATCTTCTCCTTCAGAGATGGGGGAACTCCTCCCAAAGAACAATGGGTCCCAAAGGATCCAAATTTGGACCAGGTAGATGTGGGGACCAAGTTAGCACCGCCCATCATTACAGCCCAGAATCACCAGCATGCAAATCCCCTGGTTCGAACCCATCCTGGTGACTGCCTCCAAAAAGGTGGGAGGGGGACAGCCCAGAACCAGAACCAGGGGAACCCGAAACTTTCCCCATATATAGCTGTCACCTTTTTCTTTCAGATTCGCAAGACTCCAAACAGAATCCTGCCCAAATCACCATCCTGTCAGTGTCCAAAACCAAGAAACTAACCCACCAATTGTCCAGAAATGTACATTATCTTTGCCCCCTTGAGGAGAAGGAGGGAAGATTCTATGCCCTGGTACAAACACAGGGGCAGTGTACAATTTTGCCACTGGTGGACACTGGATCCCAAGCTACCCTTCTGTCAAAAAGGGCCTTTGACCAACTGAATTCGGGAAGGGGGGAGAAATACCAAATTCCTCTCGCCCCTCTTCCTGGACAACGTCAGAACCTCCACAGGAAGGAAATTCCCGTCGAGGGGACTGCAGATCTGGACATTAAAATTGGCCCACATAAGGTGAAGTACCCGGTCATAGTTGCGACTCCAGAGGGCACCCCTTGTTTACTAGGGAATGACATCCTGCAAAGGTTGTCACCCCTAATAGATTGTGTAAACAAGGTCCTCTGAACTCAGACTAGCCGACCAATACAATTGAAACATAGTGTCAACCATGTTAGTTTAAATGGCTCATGCCACATGGTTGAACAAAAATCTGACCAAGTAGAATTTCACTTCCAGAACAACCAAATCCCAGACGTGACAGTAATTGCAGTAGGACAACAAACTGTTGATGGGGGTGGGGGGGTCCTCTCTATTTCTGAAAATCAACCTTCCAGTCTAAGGTGGCATTCCACACTGGAAGGAAACCCTCTGCAGTTCTTTACAAATTCACAATCAGAAAATCCCACTCCTATTGTCCAGAAAGATGAAGAATCAGCTCAAAGTCTGGCTGATATTTAGGAAATCGGGGAGCAGTTGTTCATCCCTATTCGGTTAAATAAAGAGAAGGACTCTGTTCTCGCCCGAGTGTGTGTGAACAACGGTAAGAGCTTCATCAGCGAAGCCATGTTCCGCAAACTCCCAAAAGATCCAGCCATTCCCACATTTAAACTGATAGACAAATGGGAAATGGACCTGGAAACACCCAATTCCAAACATCTCCTGCCCAGCAGGTGTATGCTCAGAATCTTCATGGGCAACAAGAGCATAGTCCATAATTGTTGGGTCGTGCGAGATGTCCCTGCCACATTTTACTTAGGAAGTGACATTCTCAATCGCTTTGCCATTAGTTTGGACCTAATAAACTTCAAAGATTGGTCCCGATTAACGAGTAATTCCATGGGCTTTGATGACCCAGAGAAAGCATTTAGGTCAGCTGAACTGCTGCCTTAAGCAGTTGAAATTCAGATTGGAGAGGAAGTCACCATCGCAGAAAGGACCAGACAATTCTCCCTGGAAGTGAAAGTTAAAAGAGGACAGAAACTGAAAAACCCTGACGCCTATATTCATCTTAATGCTCACTTCCAACAGCAAGGGTTGGGGGTAAACCCAAAACCACTAGTCAATACAGAACATGACACCATTCCAATAGAGGTGGATAACAGCGACTTAAAGAGTATCACTCTAGCCGCAGGCACCATTATTGGAACGGCGGTTGATGACCGACATTTTTCCATAGATTTAGGTAATGATCTGTTAGGACCAACCCCCAAGGACTGTTTTGACAGTGATGGCGACAATGACAACACCAGACAGGATCTTCACCCGGCATGAGGGAATTTCCTGGTGTACACTTCCTGCCCTTATGGCAAGGAAGATGTGACCTGTGACTCCAGGAGGGATGAGGTGATCTTCCAAGTCCGCGAGGACTGGCTTCCCCACCTGAAGCCACCAGTCCAAATCAGCACTTTGACCAGGGACTTCTCCACCCAGCTGGAGGAGGCCGCTGAGATAGCAAAACCGTCTTTCCAGGCTTCAGGCAGATGGTTGAAGAGAGAGTCAACCTAGCTGATGCCTGTGAGACTCTGGAGCAAAAGCAACAATTGAAACAAGTATTCTTAGATTTTCAAGATCTTTGCAGTGGACCCATATGACTGTGGTCACACCGACATCCACACAACAACAATTCCCACAGACCCTGGCATGACTCCAGTGTTTGTGAAGCAATATCACTTGCCTCTCGCATCAATGGAGTCCCTTACTGAAATAATTAAGAACCTTGAGTCCCGTGGGATAATCCGTCCAGTCCACAGCACCTTCATTAATCCGTTGCTGAGGATTTTGAAGCCAAACGGCCAGTGGAGACTCTGTGCCGACCTAAGGGAGCTCAACAAACGGGTCCATACTTCCCGATGGCCTCTTCCCTACATAGACCAAGGGCTGGCCCAGATCCAGGGGTCACAGGTATTCACTACAATAGACCTGACCAATGGGCACTGGACTGTACCTGTCAGTATGGAGGACCAATACAAGCTGGCTTTCACCTTCGGGGGGCAGCAGTACATATGGACCCGCACTCCCTTCGGATACATCAACTTCAGCAATTAATTTAACATTTTTCTACACAAGGCCATGCCTGACCTGGGTGGCCTATGTAGATGTTTCAAAAGGCCAAGTGGTGCAGAACCCGTGTCAATTTCAAGGAGCCTCCTTGGACCAACTAATTACAGCAGAAAGTTGATTGAAGACTACGAAGAGATTACAAGACCCCTGATTCATCTTTTGAAGGGGGGTTAAGTGGGAGTGGGGTCCAGAACAAGCCGAGGCAGTAAGACAACTCAAAAGAAGCTTCTCACAAGCACCTTGCCTAGCTTACCCTGTCAAAAACAAGGAGTTCTTCTTGGAGACGGGGTTCTCAAATACATGCTTGACTGCAGTATTATATCAAAAGCATGACAAGGTCAATAAAGTAATCTCCTATGCGAGTAAGACTTTATCCTCTGCGGAGGAAAAATTCAACGATTGTGAGAAGGAACTCCTGGCAACGGTGTGGGCATTGAAGAATTACCGCCCGTTTATCCAGGGGGAACACATCATAGTATAGACTCCACACCAGCCTCTGCAATATCTCCAAAGTGACGGAATCCGGGCTGGAAATGTGAGTAATTCCCAAATTACTTCCTGGATTCTGTCAATGCAAGGCTTTCCTGTGGAGGTCAGATATGGCCAAAACAAGAAGAGTCCCCTCGCCCAAGGTCTGGCTGACTTGCAGGATTCTGCCAGAGAAAACTGTCTTGAGGACGAAAGTCTTAAAATCAAGGACCACATGGAGGCATACCTTAATTCCCCATGCCAAGTCTTTAAAGAAGACCAGTGTGAGGGAATGCCCACTGTCTATGTGGATGGATGCTCCTACCATGTTGACAACAACGGGGAAAAAGAACTTGTGGCCGGTGTAGGGAATGTATGGGTGAAAGATGCCCCAGAACCATCTGCTGGGTACAAAATCGGTCCCCGAAGTAGTGGCAGAGTGGATGGCTGTGCATCAAGCCATCCTCACTGCTGTCCAACACCAACTCCACGAACTGGTCATAATCACAGATTCGGATTATGTACGGAATGGGTTCGTGGAGCACCTGGTTAACTGGAAAACCAGAGGCATGCTATGTGCTAATAACAAACCATTGAAACATGGAAAATGTATCCAAAATATTGATGATGTGGTCACCTCGAATGGGATGACCATCTACTGGAAAAAGATCAAGGGTCATTCTAAAGTAGAGGGACCAGACAAAACTGGAAATTACCTAGTTGATCAGCTGGCCAAAACCAGAGGGATCTACTTGAGATTGAGTCCTTGTTGGGGGAAATCCAGGTCACTGCTATCGCTAGGTCCCAGACAAATGCTCACAATGAACTCTCAACTGCACAATGGAGTAAGGAGACCCCAGATGCTGATTTGATTGCAGCTCAAAAAGGGGATCCAATAATTGGTAAGTTTTATCAACACATTGAGGACCTTGGGACTTTCCCCTGACTGTACCGATTACATAGGGCAAGAGGACCTCCGAGTGTTGATGAAATATCCAAAAATGTTCCGAATCCAAGACGGTTTGTTGGTGAGGAGATCCCTAGCTGGCCATGATCAGTGGGTGGTCCCTACCTCATTCCGAAGCCTGATGTTAAGTCACGCCCATTATGTGGCCACAGCCTTTCATAGGGGGTTTCATACAATACTTGAAATCTTAAGAGAGGTTGCATACTGGCCACACATGGGGCAGGACCTCGATCAATACTTGAAGGGGTGTCTTGTGTGTGCACAATTTCAGCCAACATCCCTCACACACTGTGCGCCTCTCCAAAAGAGGGGGATGACACTGCCTTGGTCAGATTTACAAGTCGATTTTATCGGGCCTGTGATTCGCTCCTCTAGGGGGGAACAAGTACATGTTGACCATGACATGCTTGTTCACTAAATGGGTGGAATGTCTCTAGGCCCCAAATTGCAAGGCAGAAACAGCAGCTGCCCTGATGATCAACCACATCTTCTCGCATTTTGGACTACCCCAAAGGATCGAGTCAGACCGAGGTAGCCACTTCACTAGCAAAGTGATGACGAAGATGTGGGAGATACTTGGGGTCAAAAGGAAACTACACATTGCCTACCGGCCAGCCTCTGGTGGTATTGTTGAGAGATACAAGACAATTGTGAGCATATTTAAAAAGTTTGTGGCAGCTTCTGGGCCAAGTTGGGACATCCGACTACCTCTTGTCCTGATGGCCATCAGATCTACCCCTTCAACTGCAATGTCACCATTTGAGCTGATGACTGGATGAAGGATGCTTCCCCAGCATCTGCTCTACAGAACCCAAGAGCAGACATTGATCAATGCCTCCACAAATAATGAGTATGTTGAAAATCTGAGAAAACACCTTCAACGTGCTTTTGCCTATGCTAAGCGAAATCTAGAAAGATCTGCAGACAGTATGAAGACCCACTATGACCTAAAGACTACTAGAAAAGAATACCAAGTAGGAGACCGGTCTACTTATACAATTTCCAAAGGAACCAGGCCAAACAGCGCAAATGTTTGCATAGCTGGAGGGGTTCTTTTGAAATTGTAGGCAAAATTGCACCAGTCGCCTACAAAATCTGTATCCCCAAGGGCAGTTTGGCAGAGGGGGGAGATAAGTGGGTCCATATCAACCAACTTCCTAGGCACACACTGCAGCAACTAGAGGATTCAAATGTAACTCCAGAGGGGGTCACTCTAGCTCCCTAAAATTCCAACTATAAAAAACTATTCCCTCTGTATAATCAATAAATTGCCAACAGAAAAGATTGTACGGTATGCCAAATGTATGTGTCTGCCACACTACATGAATAGTGGTGGGGAAATGTCTACAAATAGGCTCGGCTTTGTCATCCTAGGAATAAAACCATGGATCCTAAAAACAAGGAGGACCACTCAGGGACCAGGAAGGAAAAAGGCAAGGGGCCCGGGGTATCGCTCCATACTCTCATCTGGAACCGGCGAGGAGAACCTGTCGATCCACCACTGATGGGAGAAGCAGATGAATTTTGCCATTTGAACCAGAAAGAAACTAAACTGAACATCCCAATCTCGCGACTTCCCCTTGATGGGCGGTCAAAATTCAAATCACAAAAGGGGGGATTGTGGGATGTTTTAACCCATTAGGCTTTGCCCTGCGACATCCCTGTGTGCTGGAGGCACCAGAATCAGAAAAATGGCAGCAAAAGTCCTATGCGCGCTAAACCTATGAAAATTGCACTGTGTAACCGGAAAAGATGTTTGCCAATCTACTTTGCCTGTTGTCAGTAGTGGAAGGAGACCACACTTCTGAAACCTGTCACTGGGCTGCCCACCGAGTGAACATGGAAACTGCATGAAAGGCAGTGTTTTATTGCAAGGAAACACAAATTGCTCTGAAATACTTTTTTCTTGGTTCCCGAAAATACAAAATAATGGTTCAAAACATCAGAAAACTTCCAACATCCTTGCAGGGTGTTACCCGTCACTTCATTTAAGGAATCAATATGAGCACACAATGTCAGGAAAAGCAGAAACTATCATCAGAATATCCACATTAAAAAGTGTGCTTGCCTGTGAAATCTGTCAAAATATGGGCGCAGTACCACCGGCCGCCTGTATGACAGCTGTCAGTAATTGCATTAGAAGCTTAAACTTGTGCAGTTAAAATCAAATGGTTGGAATTAAGTGACTTGCTATCAAAGGTAATATAGGTTGCAACTGTTTAATCTCTATGTTGTAAGAGACTGGAATTAGAGTTCTGTTTGCCTATTTTAAAATTGTAAATTTATTTTCATCAAAGAAAAATTTAACAAAGTGAGTTCTAAAGTAACCTGATGCAAGCCCAAAAACTACAAAGCTAATTCCCCAGCTTCCCCCAACAAAAGGCACCTCTCCTGCTTCCCACCAAAAGCCAGGAAATCACATTCAGGTGTTGATGAATGGGGGAGGAGATTTGGGCTGATGCTCCTAGGAGAGACAAAGGACTTCCTTGGCTGAAAGGATATGTAGATTGCAAGTGTCAACAGTAGCCTCTGCTAGAGGAAGAAGGTGGGATTGCTCTTGCGCCACCAGAAACTTTGGAGGCGGGAACAGAAATTTTTGTTTATTCTCAAAGCACAGAAAGTAAATTTTTGAAAAGGACTGTGCGAATTTGTAAAAATTGTAAAATTACAGTATTGTTAATGGTAATTTTTGGTGCACATTTTAAAAGGACTCCGTACTCTGTGCGATGTTCTTAGAAGGCGTAGTGAAAAATCTGGTTTTGTAGCAATTGTATTGATGTCAGAAGCATGAAACTTAATATGATTATGCCCAGATATCATGCGCACACATGTGTAAAATTGTGGACAAATCATACATTGGGTCCCGGACCAAAAGTATGAAAAGTTGCCAAATCCAGGCACAAGCTCTCACAGCAACGGGGCTTGGATGAATACGTGCGCCACAAAATATGTGACCTAGATATGCTATAGCTATCAAGTTTGTAAAATTGTAAATATGTATTATATGAAAAGTAGATTTCATGTGCAAAAACAAAGGGGAGGTTTTTCCTGCATCATAAACCACATCGTCATGATGACACCCTGTTTTCTTCTCCAATCAAGGGAGAGGAAAGACCCTAACCAATAGAATACCTAGGGGGGGGTGCCTAGGATAATTCAGCATACCCACCCCTTGGTAAATACATAAATGGAGACAGCTTAGGACCTAGAGAGAGACCCACATTCACCCACCAACTGATTGCTGGAGGAGCACTTTGCAAGAGAAATCCATATTCCAGACTCCATAATCCAGAAACTTTGAGAGCAGAAAGGCCCATTTCCAAAGCTGAACTATTCTCAGCTTGGCCTTTAAAAATCCAGAAACCAGATTTTACCCCAGACCTCTACGGGGAACCAAAGAACAGCCTGGCTGTGCTGTAGCTGCTTTCCTGCTAAGAATTATTGCCAGAATCCAAAGTTCCAACCCAGTAGAACCGTGTTGTGACCAGATAGCTGTGAACCAGAACCAGAGCCCGAGAGATCCAGTCCAGTCCCACCGTGCGGTGTCCAAAGTGCCTTGCTGATTACAGACCAGAGCGCCTTGAGTCCAGTCCGGTGTGCCTCAGAGAATTCCTGTCCAGAAATCTTGACTGACCTGAATCCCTGACGGTTCTGTCCAAACATTGGTAATGAGTATCCATAGCATATGATTGCCACTAGCATATCTACTGTCCCTAAGTCATCCATATCCAAACCCATTCTCTTATATCTAGAACTGCATTGTTAGAAATTATTTTTGTCTTGCCTGAACTCTGCATCTCATCCCTATTATCTTCTGTACTAGTAGTGTTAAAATTATCTTTGCGCTGACATATTTTCTGAAGAAGGCAAAACCATCCAGAGTTGAGATATCCTGGGCTGGTGGCTGTGCTGCCGTGTAGTTTGCATCTTCATAGTCTACCCATAGTGTAAAGAAACCTTGTTTGTAATTTTAAAAGCGCATTCTTGTTTTCCAATTTTGCCTCTTTCTGAAAAAAACAACCTCCACAAAAACCTCCATAACTTCTTCATCGTTTATGCTGGAAATGAAATGTAAGTGTCTACTTGAAGCTAACATCCTAAGCTTTGCAATGAACCCAAAACATACCTCAGCTCCTTATAGTTTTTCCACAATCGTGCTTACCACGCGCGGAAAAGTTTGCCGCAAATCTTTGGTTTGGCTCAAATCTATAACGTGTGAAATAGCTGTTCATTGCACCCGACCTCAAAGTTAAGTTTGCAACTTGCTAGTTACTCAATAATCATTGCTAGTGTTTGTCTGAAACCATACAAAGCAGCTCCCACTAGTATGGAAATAATTTCAGTGAATTAAAACCATTTTCAGTATTTTACCATTCATGCAAAGCCAACTCTAAACCATTTTTGACAAGTTTGCCAACCAATTCTGTTTTTCTCTGGTGTCTGCTGGGGAGAAATTGGGATTGATACTATTTTGTTGAATTCTGTATTCCTGAAACCTGTTTTCGCTCCTTCCATCTCTTTATATTGCATATTGGGGGGATTGAGTAGTGTGCAGGGGGAAAGAGTAATCACATTACATTTTGATTGAACCCACACAAAAGTATTTTCTCTGTGCTGCATTATTTTTCCTATCATTACTGCTGATCATTGTATACTTATATTGTCAAATACATAAAATAAATATTGTTTACTTCGCAAACCAGCCTGCTTCCTGGTTCAGTGTGACCGGGGGAGATTCGCAGAGAGGGTTGTTATATATCTGTGGTACATCGTTCATAAATTAAAAACTCCTAGACATAAATAAATAAAGGGTTTCAATTGTGCATCCCAGTGGCACGGGTGGTAAACACAGCAATTACTGTGCTCAATTAAAACCCTGCCACTCCTCAGCCTTCATTAACACCATCTCATTTTATCACTGTGTAGATTAACATTCTACCCTGACTAGATAGACTCATAGATGTACTGGTAGTAATCTGTGTGTTGCACCCATCTAGTTCCTGGGTAAGTGCAGTGCCTCCCTTGGCTGTATTCTGGGGGTAGGAACTGTGCTGCACTTCGAAGAATTCTTGGGGTTAGGTAATGCGTTACTTAGATGGATTGTTGGGACGTGGAAATGTGCTGCACTTAGATGCATTTTGGAAGTGGGAAATGCACTGAACTTGAATGGGATTTTGGGTGTTTGGAAATGTGTTCCACCTAGAAGGATATTGGGGGTGAGAAATATGTTGCACTTAGCAGTATTTTGGTGGTTGGAAATGAGCTAGGCTTAGACGGATCGTTGGGGTGAGGAAACGCATTACACTTAGATGGATTTTTGGGGTTAGGAAATGTGATACACTTCAATGATTTGTTGGGCATGGGAAACGTGATGCACTTAGATGGAAGCAATTGGTTTTGACGAGGAGGAGGATACCGAAATAAATAGCTGCATTTAATTCTTATGGAGTTTTGCAATATGTGATTCCCTACTCCATAAGAGGGTGGGTTTTGTCGCAGCACCTAGACCCTTAGGGTGGGAACTTTATCACACTAGAAGCATCTGGGGATGGGCTATGTAGCACTCCAAAATCCACAAAGAAGGCGGCTATTTATTGTACTTGGATTGTATGTGAGATTAAGTACTGCTCCTGCCACCTAGTGGGAATCCAGGGGGTAAACAATGTTGAATTTATAGCTAGCCCATTTATTCCTCTCAAACTACACACTTTCAGAACTTTGACAAAGGCTCGCATCACTCCCACACACATCTGCTTTCACATACAACTCGAACACTGAACTGTAACTACACACATGTATTCTATTCTCTCACACAGACCGTCCCGCTTAGCTCCTAGTACACCTCCTTCCACATGTCACTCAGACATGGGTGACTAGCAGGGTTTTGGCCACCTTCCCCCTCTCATAACTGAATAGTCGAAAGGCACACAGGCATAATAGCACCTCCCAATTTCCCATACTTTGGACCCCCAAGGGTGTTCAACTAACAGCGCATTGGGACCATAATTACGGTGAAAGGCACTATACAAATTTAAAAAATGAATGAACGAATGAGAGAGGGGAATGCATGCGTCAGGCAGCACAGGAGAAGGCAGAGCTCGTTCTTGGCTAGTACACCTACAGTGACTGCACACATCTGTGGGCGCAGGTAGCAGTGAACATGTTCTGAACATATTGACCGATCCATCCCCTTCATTGATACTAGTGCGTGGCCCATTATCCTCTTATAAGGTCACGCGTCTCTCAGGCGCCGCCAATCATAAAACTATTAATGGATTTTAAAACATCATTTGTAGCAACAAATAACAGCCGTTACTATTATGCAATCTCTCAGGCGCCGCCAATCATAAAACTATTAATGGATTTTAAAACATCATTTGTAGCAACAAATAACAGCCGTTACTATTATGCAATCTCTCAGGCGCCGCCAATCATAAAACTATTAATGGATTTTAAAACATCATTTGTAGCAGTACAAATAACAGCCGTTACTATTATGCAATTAAACGGTACTCATTTTATCAACTTTAAAAATGGATCAAATGAAAGGCTGAGTCGGCCATGTCGTGATTTGAACCAGTGCGTGTTGCATTGATGTTCCGGCAGCGAACGCTAGCTTAACTGACTGGCCCACCAGAGTGACAATGTTGGTTGTCATTGCAAATTATGACACATTTGTCAAGCCACCGTGTTCCTTCAGCATTGTTTTTTTTTTATTAACTCAATGGAATCATTTATTTTCGACTGTAGGTTCCTAAGTAGACTACAAATCCTGGTTTGTTAATCTCGGACACGCCGCTGTTCTGATCCATGATGACAATGACCCCAGCTCCAGGTTTTTAACCGCCTCCTACGTCCTCACGCTCCGCGTTTTCTTAACAGCCTTATTAAGGTCTATACCTAGCTATAATCGTTTTACATCTAGAAATAGTGCAGTTAGAATTCAATTTAGAGGGCAAAGGGAACGGCGTAAAGTCCTGAAGTGGACCCTAATTTACAAATCGTCCATTTCTCGAAAGCGTTTGGTTTGCCTCCTTGCCGACACACGTCTATAAAGAATGGCATTTTAGCTCGTACTGCCATCATGTGGACAACTTTACAACTCGGTCAATTCCTTGCAATCTTGGTGATTTTCATTCAATCAAATGCTCTACTCATCTGTGGCAAAACATTCAACTGCACAGTTTTTAAGTGGTTGCTATTATTAACCTTAAATTAGGGCCAAACTAAGCGTGGGGAGACTTTTCCTTTTAGCTAGTAAAGTCTGCCTGCATTTGTCGGCCACAGAAATGCACTGACTGGCGTAGTTTAAGGGGCACAAGCAGTTTCAATTGGTACCGTTTCGCATTCCCAGTGCACATATCTGATCACGCAACCAATATATAATAAGCATAACTGGCGGACGCCACCAGGCAAAGTCACGTTGAGGCAAGCCTCTCATTGGACTTATAGGAAACTCCAGGTGCATTCAACTAATATACACCAGACAGAGGACGACTCCATGCTTTTTTTGAGCACAAGCAAGTACACAATGTTAAAGTGTGCTGATTCGGACGAGAGGGTCATAAGTGAAGCTCTATAAGAGGAGCTTC
Source organism: Ambystoma mexicanum (assembly GCF_040938575.1). Lineage (NCBI taxonomy): Eukaryota > Metazoa > Chordata > Amphibia > Caudata > Ambystomatidae > Ambystoma > Ambystoma mexicanum. The sequence goes on along the minus strand of NC_090922.1, from coordinate 1,004,417,881 downwards.
CACTGCTATTCATGATACAGTAGTAGCAACAGCCCAGCCCTGAGAAAGACTTGGGAATGGTCGAAACGCGTTGGTCCAAGGGCATATGAAACATTCGATGAGCAATGATTGGGATTAAAAAAAACATGTTTATGGCTCACTAGGAACTCTACACAAGCTTCTTTTATTTTTTAAGAACATAAAACACTAAAGATTGCCATTCTTGCTGACGAACCAATGACAACTAATTCACAACCTACCGATTATGTGCATGTGAAATGAGGCAATAACTAGTTCAAGTTATATAACAGAATGGGAAGAATTATGTAGTTTTCTCATACTGTGCAGCATTTTTAACACAGTCCTTTGTGGTTTATAGGTCTCCTCGATAAACATAGTGCTAAAAATGCAGATTCCGTAGTGAATTTGTTTGCCCACAGCCTCAGTTTAGGCCAGGATCTTGTGACAAAATCCTACATAAATTAATTTAGCAGGCTTGCCAGTAACGCCCCCAACCCACATCCCAACGTGTAGGGACCATCTTAGTTGATGGTATGGACATGCCCTATTGCCAGGCAGTATCCAGCATCACATGATTGCGAAGTGTGGAAAAAGCCCAGTGTTTTCCCTGCATGGATGCGGCATGATATGCATCCCACGTGTGGAAGTAGGTGGTCAGTGACCTACTTGCTGCAGGCAGTCTACTGGCAGTGGCATTTTCCCCTCCTGTGAACTACTCCAGGACACTCTCCATAATGGGAAGGTGCTTCACCACACGGCAAGCCACAGGGTACATCACATAATACGCCTAGGGACAAAGACACACATGCAACAATAAAACACCCCTCCAGTCAAACACTAAAGACCAGTCCACTCCCACCCACATACAGAGCACAATTCGAACTAATGCACACTTCAGGTACAGACATATCAACACAAGCAATATAGAAATTCAGCTGGACGGAGAACACAGCTACTTCACACCAGCACAAAAAGCAAAGCTATCTTGCATCTTCTCTCTATCCCAGTTTTGGCAGTCAAAAAAAGAAGATGCTCTCAGGTTAAGCGATTTGCACAGAGTCACACATGTTGGTCAATTGGAGAAGCCTGGATGTGAGCCCAGGTTTTCTGATTGCACAAGTTTCTACTTTGTAGGCTTAAGAAAACACGTGTTCCTGGTGCATTATTAGTTTTGTGACAACATGCAATGGTGTCTGCATAGCAGTCATGCAAGAGTTAAAACTAGTATTGTTTGCATGGGTGCCAACTTCTACATGTTCTGTGTTGTGGGGAGAGGACTCAATCCTAAAGTGCAAACTTTGACTAAGCAATAAGTGACACAGCAAAGTCCAACCTGCCTCAAACAAGTCAGGACAGGCTTGAGGAGGAGGAGGAGGAGCAGGGACAATGTGTATCTGGGCATCCAGCCAGTTCCAAATATTTTGAAGGAACGTAAAAGAAGGGCTAACCCACGTGCTGAATATTTTCACTCATTCTATCAGATGTATTCAGAAACAAAGCTCACACATTGCTCTAGGTAAGAGTTGAGAGGTTTTGCAAGTACTGGCATACAACTGAAATCGTTTTCTTTTCTTGGACAACATTTGTGGTTTCATTTTCCTACTACAAACATAGGAACACAAGTACCACAATGCAATCTGATGGAAGGCTAAAAGACAGTAGGCACGGACCACCATGAGCTGTATTATGTATTTTTTGATAGTCAGTCATCGTATTGGAAAATAAAATGTGAACAGAAGTTCAAGATACACAAAAAATGGCATACATTAAAGTTACCTACATTTGTGATTTTCAGTTCAAGATTATAGTTCTACTTTGCAACAGTGTATGTTTTAGGGTGCTTGAAATGTTAGCAAGATTAAGAGAGCAGCCTGCTGATTTAAAAGAAAAATAGCAAAAAACAGGATCTTGCATGGACATTTATAAAGTGTATGCGTGCAACAGTATGCTTCTTCGCTTGAGATGTAAATGAGGGCTCCCTTAATTGTGTTCTATGTCTGCTGAGGGGCATGCTTCACTGCCCTTAGCAAACAAAGAATAACTGCTAGGCCTCCGTGAGCGCAGACTCTGTTATTAATCATGTCTGTGTTATTTCCGTCACCGGTTATTGGCTGAACACCTAGTCATCACATAGTGATCAACACTAACCAGATGGTTCGTGTCCTGTGGGGACACGAGACCGGCTTTGGGGCGCTGCCCTGCACTTTAGCACTGAGCCTACTGACGCCTGAATGACAGAACAACATGTGGGTCTCCAATATACATATGACCGACTGATTCCATGACTTCAGTACAACTCTTTTTTTATTATCACATTGTGGCCAACCCATTTAGCCCCCTATCGCTGATCAAAAAGTCCTGATAACAGTCCCTAGGTGAACCTATGGAGGATCCGTGTTACCCTGTCACTACCGGTCCATTTACTACCCCAATCTGATGCCAGTTCCACTAGAGGGTAATAAGGACATGCGTTGGGGTTACACATACACCAGAGTCCTAGGGGTCTGTATTTTGGCATTAGCAGTTTAAGCTTGTGAAACCAGACCCTGGATTACAAGCCAGGTTCTGGGGGCACCAACATCCGCAAATATGTTACTACTGGTTTGTGTGATTCCAGTGCATGTTAGTATTAAAGGCAATTTGCACAATGGAGCACTCAGCGAATGTCTATGCTTGATTCAGACCTGGATGGTGGCACTCACTATTTTTTGGGGTATGTATTTTCATTTCTGAAAACGGAGAACATATTTTTTTAAAGCACAAATAAAAAAGGTCTACCTCATGATTTCCTTGCTGTTCCTTTTTTGGTTCTCTCCAGAGGAATCACTGAACAATGGCTTTGACAAATTATGTTGAGGTAGAGCCCCAGAAGGACTTCATGTCATGCAGTATTTTCTTTTTAGGTGGCTGCCACAGATAGAAGTCTAGAATGGAAGGTCTGACGGACCACAATGCCCTGATGAATCCTAAATTAAGATAGAAGGGTCCAATTAATCTCAGACCTTATTGAGGCACATGACCCATATAAAAGGAGGCAGAAAGAGAAGTGTAGAGAGATATGGTAGCATTCCTGGGGGTTAGGGGTGTTGGCAGAGACAGTGAAAGAAGGTAAAAAGGGCAGGTGGCTGAGAGAGGGAGCCCGTTGCCTGGGGGACACCACGCAGCAAGGAGAACCTGATACAATACTCCTGTTGTGGGCTTTTGCCCATAAAGCAGGTGAAGGCGACAATCAATGAAGGAGAAGGTGTTAAAAGGTTATGGGGGTAGGAAAACCCTTAAAATCTGAGCTCGAGAAGGAGCACCACTAGCCAGCTGGAGATGGAGCCTGAAAGGGCCTGGAAAACTAAAAAGCAGAATGGAGCTTGTACTGGGCTTAAATCCAGAAGGGTGACCTTTTGGCTCGTGGCTCATAATAGATTTTGTAAGATAAGCACCCAAGCATCAGGGAAGTTCTGATTAGTTAGGGTGAGCTGTGTCTACATCTATAAAGCCCAAAAGGACAACCCAAGATCAGCGGACAATCATATCGGCACCAGAAGCAAACACCAAAGTCAGGAAAGATGCACCCAGCACTGCTTTTAATACCCTGAGACTGAGTGAACTAAAGGAAGCACTCAAGGTGAACAATGCTAGGCTTCGGTTTCTTATAATAGGGAATTTAGACTGATGCACTAGTTAACCTTAGTATAGAATCTTCCAATTGGTTTTGTTAATCCTCCACCTTGACACGGTCAGCCATAGTTCGGTAATGGGGCAGATGAATCTGCAGGTCTCACCTACTGCCCCTACTCAGATGAATATACAAGTACCAATTTCTGCCCGTACTTCTCACCATTACGCACAGGTGAGAAACTATACCAGCTGAGGCAGCCCTACCGCCCCACGAGTATAGGGGTGAGAAACGAGACAAACTAAGACATATTCCAAGAAACAATGTTTTAAACAATCAATGTATAAGCTTCTGCAATAAAGAATTAGGTTGTGCGGCACTATTAGGGAACCTAGTTAGATACCAGAAAGCATAGGTTGTGTGCTGTATAAAGCATAGAAGGGAGGAGGATTTCAAAATACCAACAGAGGTCCTCACTACACTGATAGGGCAGATGAAAGCATAGGCAAGAAAGATAGATGAAGCATACACAGGCAGGGAAGCCAGCGTACAGCAGATGCACAGGGTCAATGCAACATGACCAGAGACTAATATAGGTTGCCAATATGGAGGCGAGAAGTGCATGAGTACAGAAATGTTCCCAATACAGAGGCTGGGCAGTGTTAGAAGTTAACAATGCCTCAAATGAGATGCTAAATACAAAAAATAAAACATTTATTTTAGAAGCATTCAAATCTGCCTAGACAGTAGTTCGTAGCGCGTGCCAAAGTCCGATGAATGGAAGGAAGTAGTGGGTATCCAGAACGTATGGACGAGTTAACAGTTCCCAGGACGCAAAGCAGTAGCCTTCCAAGTTAATTGAATTAACAGGAGCACAGGCAGCCATTGATGTCCAGGTGCGTGAGAATAGTATGCCAAAAGACTCTATAGAGAATAGATAAAGGGCGTCCTCAGTGGCCACAATGAGTACAACATGCATGTTGGAGTTTGATAAAAACTCAGTAAATATGAGGAAAATAATTCTCCAATATGGTCCCCTAACATGTGATCAAGACATGAAGAACACTGGTTATTCATTATGAGCCAAGTACAGATAAGACGCCTGTTGAACTCCCTAGCGCACACACACAGACACAAGATGCTACACAAGGCAAAAGACAAAGGAGCAGATAGAGCACATGGTCTGGGAATGATGGGGAGTACTTTTAGTTGGAATTATTGCAGATCACGGACTTCACTCCCCCACCATGTCTCCCTCATATCTTAACATTTAGTCAAAGTGCTCAAAACTGGTGAATAAATAGCCAACCAATTGAAATCCATCTTGCCACACTGCCTATAAAAAACAGAGCCAACAAATCAAGTGCAATTGTAATGGTTTAATGAAAGCAGTATCTGTAATGTGGTGGGCAGAGGAGGAGCCATCAGCTATGTCTAATCCAATCATAGGACTTACACCTATATTTATATGTAGTTTACAATGTTAACCAATTAAAGTTATTAATACGTTTAGTAATGCAGGTATTACAATGGAAGTTTTGCTGCCCCCCTTGTAGGGTGCACGCAGCAGGAGTTGTGGGGCGCTGAGGCAAGCCAACAGGAGAGCGAGTGGTTCTCTCTGTGGTCTCCGTGAGTGAAGAGCAGCGCTATCTGGAAGCTGGAAGGCAGAGTGAAGTGGGGAAAGAAACTTAAGGAAGCTGCCATATGTAACCGGTGAGTAGAAACAGGCAAACATTCATACCGAGGCAATCCGGGATCAAGAAATAAGCACTTCTGAATGCCGGAAAAAAGGGCTTTTGAATATCGAATGAACTGAAAGTTGTTAGAAGCTCTTTTGAATGCTGAAACAAGTGCTTCTGACTATCGAACAAACTGAAAGACATTGTAAACACGTTTGAATGCTGCACAGAGCAAAAGCAAGTTATGAGCACTTGTGAAAGCAAGTTTAGTGCACGAAGCAGATACCACTGAATCAATTGTTTGATACACAAGTATTGGCGAAGCCAAGAGAATACCAAGAAGGGTATGAGAAGAGAAAACAAGTATGAGCCAAAGCTAAGAGTTCAAGGAACTGCATGTTAGGAGGACACCTGTATTGGCAAGCGCCAGAAGAGTACAGAAAGTGTAATAAAGTGCATGGTGGCCAACTAAGTAACGGTGAAGTGTTAAAAGAAACAAGCTCCACTGTCAAAGAAAACCAGTGGAAATTTTTGATGAAAAGCAGAAAAGAAGCGGTTTCGGTTGCATGACCTGTAATGGGTGGGCCGCGTGGTCCGACAACTGTGCCTAGACCGAGTGCCCCCTTTGTGGAAAAAGCCAATGAAAGTATTTAGAAAGAAGCTTGTGTTTTACAACAGCCACTTATGTGATTTTGAAGAAACAGACTTGAAGAAACAGACTTCGCTATGTGAACCAGTGAAAAGTACTGATGATAAAAGAGCTGGGAATTGTCCAAAGGAATTGTGTTGTTTTGAAAAGCTGGCAGACTAACTCTTGGGGAAGAGAACCATGATACCTTGAGAACTGTTCAGAACTTGAGGAAGGGGAAGCTGATTACAAGCTAAGAGCTGGAAGAATCGCTGAACTTTCTTTGAAAAGACTTATTTTCTTTAAGACATATTGTTTATTACAAACCTTTATCTACAAAATCCTATTCAAATAAACAAAAAGACATCTTTTTCACCAGTATCAATTTCTAAAATTATGGGAAACAGTGAAATTGAATGTAATATTCTAAGGTTTCATTTCTAGCACCATCAGTTCTTATCTTTTTTTGCTAATAACCACGTATAAGATATTTTCCTTTGCATTAAGTGGCTTGTGTTTATTGATTTAAAAGCATCTTTTAAAAACTGTATCAGTCAGAAAATGCATGTAAAGTGTTCTCCCAATAAAAACTTTGACCACCACTCTTCCACCGTGTATGTTTTCTTTTCTCTAATAATAGTTCCCACATATCTGATTCTGAACCTAGACAGCCCCGTACATAGTAATACAATATGTTTCAGCCGTACCCTCAACTTCACAAAACCTACAGTTAATGTTATCCAGTGTTTTTTTTATGAGCCTCCAAGGTTTCCTTTGTCAGTAGTATTTTCAAACAAAATCTCAGGAACTGATCTCGGCACAATGGACTCAGGAATGTAATTAAATACCTCAGGGTGGAATTGTACGCTCCTCCTTCTTTGCTCGGATTCATTTGTAATTCTTATTTATTTCTTGCTTGTTCAGTCCAGATCCAATCCTGTTGCCATAGTTTCCCTCTTGACTTGAGCTGGGTTCACCTCTAGCATTTCTTAGGTGGCTCCCAAGTAGCCAAGGATGTCCAGAGAACAAGTGACTTACCTTATCTGGTAACGTTCTTTCGATGGGTTGCTCCCTGACGTATTCCACATCTATGACAGGTAATGACCACAGCAGTGCTGCTTCAGAGAATTTTGGCAGAGGGCGTCCTGCGTAGATGATGTTGATCCGTTGTCCCTCGAGGGCCTCCGTCGAGCCTCTGTGTCACTGGATGTTCTATATAAGGTGCACGGCACCCGTAGCCTGAGATCTTCTTTCCCAGAACGTGTGGCACCAATCTCCTGCCAGTATGACTGCAGAAAACCTTGCACAAACGTGAAATTCTGCAGAGGGGCAGGCTGGGAAAGTTGGATGTGGAATACATCAGAGGAACATCCTATTGAAAGAACGTTACCAGATAAGGTAAGTAACTTGTTCTTCGAGGGGATTGCTGTCATGATCTCTGCTTCCAAAAGGCCAGGATTTACCCAACTCCCTTGGAAGCAGACCCATAACCCAGGTTCCGAGTGCCAGCCAGTCCCAATTGGGACCTTTTGGACCCTGTCCTGGCGCCAGTGGCGCCAGGCTCATAAATATGCCCAGTCCCAGCGCTGCAAGCGCCGGGCTCATAATGCTTGGGTGGACTTACCTGCAGCAGACCATGCTGCTTACTTACCTGCCAGTTGAACCCCTGATCCTCTTCTGTTTGGGACTACTTTTCCTGTTGGGTGGGGCAGGAGCCACTCCCTAGGTTCAGAACACTGGAACTCTTCTGGAAAGCAGGAACTCTTTTCTTACCTAGGCGTGGCTGTGGAAGGAGACACCTAAGCACTACAGGAGGCTATTTAAACCACACCCGATGGATGAATCTTGCTTTGCGTTATTCTGCATCCTCTGCAGCAGAACGCTCATCGTGTCTTCTGCATCTGATCCTGGGCCTAAAGGAAAAAGGCTTACCATCCTGATTCCAGTCTTCAGCAACATCTATAAAGACAAGAAAGAACAGGTTAGCACTACGGTCTTCAGTGACAGCGCATCTCTTACCTGGTCCATCGGCTGTCATCAACGCCTCGCGCAGCATTCCTGCATCTGAAAGACAAAGGCTTACCTACTCTTCACGCGCTCCGGAGGTCATCGGCGCTGCATCCCGCATCTGTAAGACAAAAGAAGGTGCGTTTAAAGACATTGGGTAACGTTAAATACTCACGTGCCATTACTCCATCCACGGCGAACTCAGTGGGCATTCCGGCATCCTTCAGCAGCTCCGAACTGGTACCTGCAAAATAAAAGGACAGTTAGTGCGCATCGTGAAGCAAGCAACAAGCGCTTACTTACGCGCTTCCAGGCGCTTCTATTCCGCATACGGGTCCATCCTCAACTCACTTGAGCCAGTCAACCGCCATCGCCGGAACCCTGCAAAATAAGAGACGGCATCACAAAAGACTTTTAAAGACATTTGAAATACTCGGAACTCACCGTTCGTGAAGTAAACGACGGACAGCAGTCCTCTGAAGTCAAGAGGCCTGCGCTACCTATCCAGTGAAGAAACTGGTTACAGCACCCTGCCCCGAGGCAGATGGAGAGCTCGGCGTTCACTTACCTAAGACATCTTACTCTTCGAGCCAGGCATACAGTGCATAGAGGTCCAGCCCAAAGAGCCAACCGGGTGCTACACATCACTTTTGAAGATACGGTAGTCGCCCAGTCAAGACCGGCGCCTCTGCGAGAATCAGGTGAGCGTTACAGAACGCAAAGCCAACCGCAAAACTCTCGCCCAGGCGCTATGGAAACCTCGGATACCGACCACCTAGCCCGGTTACTTGGGGAACTAAGGGCAGAAGTGCATGCAGCTCGTCAGGAAACGAATGCTCTAAGAAGGGAACTAATTATTTCCAAGGAGCGAACAGACGATCTTGCTAGACAATTGCTACAGTCACAAGCCGGACAGACCCCGTTACCCGCATCAGGGGCAAATCTTCCTTCAACATCCCCTATGAATCCAGTGCAGATCAACCTACCTGGGAATGTACCTCTGGCTCCGCCCGAACGATTTTCTGGTGACCCAAAGAGGTTTGCAGTATTTATCAATCAGTGCCGGTTGCATTTTTTATGCCGGCCAGCAGCCTTTCCAACTGATCAAGCTAAAGTAGCTTTTGTGCTTTCGTACCTTAGTGGCAATGCGGCAGACTGGTCGATCCCTCTAGTTAATCAAGATGATCCGGTTCTCCATGATTTTCAAGCCTTTCAGCTTAGTATGGAAAAACTGTTCGCAAGACATTCACAGGGGCAGGCCTTGGACAATGAGCTTCTTTCGTTGCGACAGGGTAATCAAGACCTTTTGGCTTATATTGCATCTTTCAACAGACTAATAGTGGAAACTCAATGGCCTGAGGACAAAAGGATTACGCTGTTTTATAGAGGTCTACGTGGAGAGCTCAAAGACGTTTTAGCCCAAGTAGTGAATCCCCCACAAGACTGTTCGGACTATATAGACTTAGTCGTTAAAATAGATCACAGACTGCAGAACAGGAAGGCCGATCGTTCCAAGTTTGATGCTCGAGTATTTTCCAAACCGCCAACTCCTTCCAAAGGAGTAGACTCCGGGGAACCCATGCAAATAGGGGGCCTGAAAGGACCACTAACACAAAAGGAGCGGGAAAGGAGAAAACAGTTGCAATTATGCCTCTATTGCGGAAACTCAGGGCACTTTCTTCGAGACTGTCCGGTGAAACCAGCCAAGAAGGCGGTAGGAGCTGCAGTTACCAAGGTCACAAACTCTGAGCAGGGAAACAACCTCGCCCGACAAGAATAGAGGTCCTCTTGCCGAGCGTTAAAACCAGTTCCGTGACCTCGCATTTCGTGATACCTATGGTCCTCATTAGCCCTGATCATCCGGATCGATTACATGCGATTGAAGCTTACGTCGACAGCGGTGCCATCGGCAATTATGTGGATCATGAAATGGTTTTGAGGATGAATCTAACTCTTTGTCCCAAGGCTGTAAAGGACGTCATTACTACGGTGGATGGTACGGAGATAGCCTCCGGACCAGTAACGCATACCACTCAAGAAGTGACGCTAGTAAGTCAAGATGGACACCATGAGAAGATCGTTTTCGATGTGATCAAGGCCCCTCAGTTCCAGATTATTCTAGGGATACCTTGGTTAGAGAAACACAATCCTCGGATCGATTGGCGAGCAAGAACTGTTCAGTTCCCAGAATGTGTCTCTACTTGTCACCCTTCACCTGGTGTTGCTCTAGCAGCAATTTCTTCAGAGACTCCCCAGTTACCTCCCGAATACCTAGAATTCCAAGATGTTTTCCGGAAGGATCAGGCTAACTCTCTACCTCCTCATAGGTCCTATGACTGCCAGATAGACCTGATACCTGGATCTACTCCTCCGTGTAGCAGAATTTATGCCCTCACCGAGCCTGAGAACCTTCACCTCCGACAATACCTGGATCAATACCTAGCGAATGGGTTTATTCGTCTTTCTAAGTCCCCTGCTTCTTCAGCTTTGTTCTTCGTTCCAAAAAAAGAAGGGGACCTTAGAACTTGTATAGATTACCGCGCCCTGAACCAGATCACCGTTAAGAATAGATATCCGTTTCCTTTAATCCCTGAACTCCTGGACCAAGTCAGAAGAGCATGCATATATACAAAGCTGGATCTTAGAGGAGCCTACCACTTGGTACGAGTAAAAGAGGGCGATGAATGGAAGACGGCCTTCCGCACCAAGTATGGGCTATTTGAATATCAGGTCATGCCCTTCGGACTTTGCAATGCCCCGGCCGCCTTTCAGTATTTTATGAACGATGTCCTCAGAGAACTCATAGATGTATGTGTTGTCGTTTACATTGACGACATCCTCGTTTATTCTTCATCGGAATCTGAACATCGGAAACACGTGAAAATGGTCCTCGAGAGGTTGCGTCAACACAGACTTTTCGCTAAGTTGGAAAAATGTGTTTTCAACGTGACTGAAGTTGAATTCTTGGGATTCATATTATCACCTAGCGGAGTGCGTATGGATTCAAGGAAGGTCGATGCAATTCTCAAATGGCCATCACCATCCTCCGTAAAAGGGGTTCAAAGCATGTTAGGCTTCGCCAACTTTTACCGCAGGTTTATCCCCGAATTCTCTCGAATAGTCCAGCCCATCACCGCCTTGTTAAAGAAAAACAAACGTTTTGAATGGTCTACCGAGGCGGAACAAACTTTCCAGAATTTGAAGACAAAATTTATCTCTGCACCAATTCTAAAACATCCTCGCCCCGAACTCCCCTACATCATTGAAACTGATGCTTCAAGCCTTGCCATGGGGGCAGTTCTATCACAGAAGGACCCAGTAACCAATCAGTTACATCCCGTGGCATTCTGGTCTCGCAAATTCTCGCCTCCTGAGAATTACACTATTACTGATAAGGAACTTCTGGCTATCAAGTCTGCCTTTAAGGCTTGGCGGCATTATCTTCTGGGGGCCCGACACACCGTTACTGTGATTACGGATCACCTAAACCTGCAATATTTGAAAACCGCAAAAGACCAATCCTCTAGACAACTCCGTTGGGCACTATTCTTTGCCGAGTTTGACTTCATAATTGCCTATCGACCTGGTACAAAAAACGGTAAAGCTGATGCCCTTTCTCGGATGGGAGTGGAGGAACACTTGACCAACCCTAAACCTGTACCTATCATTCCCGAACAAAGAATTCTGGGTCTAATTACCACACAATCCATAGAGGAAATTAAGGATAAAACCAGGCAACTTATAACTCCAGCAGAAATACAGAATTGGCATCTGCAGGGAAAGGACTTTGCAGTAAAGGACAACTTATTGTATTTCCAAGAACGATTATACCTGCCCAGCACAGATTTACAGAAAAAGGTGATCTCTTGTTATCACGAGTCTCTAATGGAAGGACATCCCGGTATGGCCAAAACCTCAGAAAAGATCAAGCGCTACTTCTGGTGGCCGTCTTGGAACAAAGATATCAGAGACTTTATAATGTCCTGTGGAGTATGCGCCCAAAACAAGAGTCAAAAGGAAAGACCAGCCGGCCTCTTACGCCCTATTGACATCCCACCTCGCCCTTGGCATACGCTTTCTATGGACTTCATCACCGACCTACCTCCATGCTCCGGATACAATACGATCCTGGTAATCGTGGACTTATTCTCCAAGATGGCGCATTTCATTCCACTCAAAGGCTTGCCAACAGCAACAACTCTGGCCCGAGAATTTCTCGAAAACATCGTCCGACTGCACGGTTTTCCTTCAGTGCTAATTTCGGATCGAGGTAGTCAATTTATTTCTCATTTTTGGCGAAGTTGTTGTCGGTCGGCTCAAATTGATGTGAGATTATCGACCAGTCACCACCCTCAAACCGACGGACAAACCGAGAGGACCAATCAAACTCTGGAACAGTATTTACGCTGCATGCTGCAACAAACTGAAAAAACTTGGAAAGATATCCTTTGGATAGCCGAATATGCCTACAACAACTCTGTCCACTCAGGAACTGGGAAAACCCCGTTTTTTCTTTTATACGGCTGTCACCCTCGAACCTCAGAGTTGGATCCACCCCAAGATCTTGAAACACCAGCAGTAGACTACCTGCACTCTACAATCACCCAAGCTTTTAAGGAAGCCGTTTCTCACCTTCAAAGGGCTAAGGAACAATACAAGAAAGGAGCAGATCAACATCGGAAGGAAGCCCCCCAATATCAAGTAGGAGATCAAGTCTGGTTATCCACCAAATATCTACCTCTAAAAGGACCACGCACATTCAACCCAAGATACCTTGGTCCCTATTCCATCACTACCGTAGTAAACCCAGTAGCGGTCAAGTTGGACTTGCCCCCTCACATGAAGATACATCCGGTCTTCCACGTCTCTCTTTTAAAACCCGTGCAACCTCAAACCCGACTAACTAAATCCCCAAAACCTATCCTAGTTGATGGAGAACTCGAGTTTGAAGTCAAAAGCATCCTGGACTCCAAGATCTCCAAATCTAAGCTATTTTACCTAATTGACTGGAAAGGCTACGGCCCTCAAGAAAGATCCTGGGAACCTGCAGAATATGTCCACGCTCCTCGTCTAATCAAAAGATTTCATCAAACATTTCCTGACGAGCCGGAAGCCCGGTTTGGGAGGGGCCTTGAGGGGGGGTACTGTCAGGATCTCTGCTTCCAAAAGGCCAGGATTTACCCAACTCCCTTGGAAGCAGACCCATAACCCAGGTTCCGAGTGCCAGCCAGTCCCAATTGGGACCTTTTGGACCCTGTCCTGGCGCCAGTGGCGCCAGGCTCATAAATATGCCCAGTCCCAGCGCTGCAAGCGCCGGGCTCATAATGCTTGGGTGGACTTACCTGCAGCAGACCATGCTGCTTACTTACCTGCCAGTTGAACCCCTGATCCTCTTCTGTTTGGGACTACTTTTCCTGTTGGGTGGGGCAGGAGCCACTCCCTAGGTTCAGAACACTGGAACTCTTCTGGAAAGCAGGAACTATTTTCTTACCTAGGCGTGGCTGTGGAAGGAGACACCTAAGCACTACAGGAGGCTATTTAAACCACACCCGATGGATGAATCTTGCTTTGCGTTATTCTGCATCCTCTGCAGCAGAACGCTCATCGTGTCTTCTGCATCTGATCCTGGGCCTAAAGGAAAAAGGCTTACCATCCTGAATCCAGTCTTCAGCAACATCTATAAAGACAAGAAAGAACAGGTTAGCACTACGGTCTTCAGTGACAGCGCATCTCTTACCTGGTCCATCGGCTGTCATCAACGCCTCGCGCAGCATTCCTGCATCTGAAAGACAAAGGCTTACCTACTCTTCACGCGCTCCGGAGGTCATCGCACTGCATTCCGGCATCTGAAAGACAAAAGCTTACCAACTCTTCGCACGCTCCGGAGGCCTTCGGCGCTGCATCCCACATCTGTAAGACAAAAGAAGGTGCGTTTAAAGATATTGGGTAATGTTAAATACTCACGTGCCATCACTCCATCCACGCCGAACTCAGTGGGCATTCCGGCATCCTTCAGCAGCTCCGAACTGGTACCTGCAAAATAAAAGGACAGTTAGTGCGCATCGTGAAGCAAGCAACAAGCGCTTACTTACACGCTTCCAGGCGCTTCTATTCCGCATACGGGTCCATCCTCAACTCACTTCAGCCAGTCAACCGCCATCGCCGGAACCCTGCAAAATAAGAGACAGCATTACAAAAGACTTTTAAAGACATTTGAAATACTCGGAACTCACCGTTCGTGAAGTAAACGACGGACAGCAGTCCTCTGAAGTCAAGAGGCCTGCGCTACCTATCCAGTGAAGAAACTGGTTACAGCACCCTGCCCCGAGGCAGATGGAGAGCTCGGCGTTCACTTACCTAAGACATCTTACTCTTCGAGCCAGGCATACAGTGCACAGAGGTCCAGCCCAAAGAGCCAACCGGGTGCTACACATCACTTTTGAAGATATGGTAGTCGCCCAGTCAAGACCGGCGCCTCTGCGAGAATCAGGTGAGCGTTACAATTGCGTCCTCCGATGATTTCCACATCTATGACAGACTCCCAAAGCAGTACCAACATACGGAGGTGGGAAAAGAATTTGCAATTTATAATTTAGAATGCCCAATTAAATTGCTGAATAAAGGACTGATTTACCAAAGGCCAAATCCTGCCCATGGATGGAGTCCAAGGAATAGTGTTTCACAAAAGTATGGCCAGAGGCCAATGTGGCTGCTTCGCAAATATTGTGGATCGGAACACCCCTCTGTAGAGCAGTGGAGGCAGCCACACCCCTAGTAGAGTCAGCCCGTAAGCCTACTGGAGGGTCCTTTCCTGCCAAATGGTAACACTCAGAGACAAAATGATCCATCTAGACAAGGTCTGTTTGGAAACAGCCTGACCCAAGCGCCTTCCAGCATAACCAACAAAGAGCTGATAGTCCACTCTGACCCGGGACATCTGTGATAGATATAAACTCAAAGCTCTTCTAGGATCCAACCTATGGAGCCTCTCCTCTTCCTTACGGAGGATAAAACACCGGAAGGATCACCTTCTGGCTCAAATGGAATTCCGACACAACCTTCGGAAGAAAAGAAGGCAGCACCCGCAGGACAACCCTGTCCTTATGGAACACAGAAAAGGGTGGCTTGGCAGAAAGTGCCTGCAACTCACTCACTCTGCATGCGGAAGTAACCGCAACTAAAAATACAGTTTTTAAGGGCAACAGTCGCAACGGGCAAGAATGTAAGGGCTCAAACGGAGCTCCCATTAGGAACTTTAAAACCAAATTCAAATCCCATCCCAGCACCTGGAAAGGCGACAGTGGAAACACATTAGTTAGCCCTTTTAGAAACTGAGAAATCAAAGGGATCTTAAAATAAGAACATTCCTCAGACGAGGGCTTAAATATGGACAGCACCGCCAGGTAACCCTATGGTACCCACTTGCAGGCCTTTGTGGGCTAAACAAAGCAAAAAAGACAAAACCAAAAGGAATGGAACATTGAAAAGGATCCACATTCTGTACCATCCACCAGTCACAGAACTTTCTTCAATGGCAACGGTACAGGGATTTCGTTGTGGGCCTTCTGGCCGAAAGCAACACCTCCATCACCTCTTCGGGGAGGTCTGAATCCTTATACCTCAACCTTTCAGATAACAAGCATGAAGGCTGAGAGACTTGGCCTTTGGATGGAGAACTTAACCACCCTCCTGTGAGAGCAGATCGTCTCAGTAGGGAAGACGGCGTGGAGGGCAGATGGACATGTCTAGAAGGTCCGGGTAACACGCTCTCCTGGCCCAAGCCGGAGCAATGAGGATCATTCAGGAACCGAACCTCCGTAACCTCCGCAACACTTGCGGAATGAAGGGGACTGGAGGAAACGCGTACAGCAGTAGGAAGGACCACACCACTACGAACGCGTCACCTAAGGCTCCTCTTGGAGGAAATTCCCGCGAGCAGAATCTTTTGCACTTCCGTTTGACACTGGTGGCGAAGAGATCCACTTGTGGAGTTCCCCAAAGGGCGAAGATCTCCAACAGATCTTCCTGAGCCTTCCCACCTGTAAGAGACCGTGCTCTGCCTGCTCAGAGCGTCGGCCGCCGCGTTTTCATCTCCGACCAGATGAACTGCTGAGATCGAAATTTCCTGCTGGATGGCCCAGAACCAGAGCTGCAACGCCTCCCTGCACAACGGGAGTGACCCTGCCCCACCTTTTTTGTTGAGGTAGTGCATGGCCACTGTATTGTCCATCATAATCGGGACATTCTTCCCCCACACAGACGGCAGAAAAGCCTTCAGGGCTAGCGTGATGGCCCGCAGCTCTAACAGATTGATGTGGAGTCTGGACTCCAACGGAGATCAACGGCCGCTGGCTGTGAACTCGTTGGCATAAACTCCCCAACGCGTGAGGGATGCGTCCGTCACAATCGTCACCTCCGGCCAAGGTTGCCAAAACGGAGCTCCCTTCATCAGATTGCCTTTGACGGCCCACCACAGAAGATCCTGTGCGACCGAGGGCGGAATCTGAATGGGATCCGACATCCTGCCGGAGAACTGCGACCACTACATCTTGACAGCCCACTGCAGAGATCTCGTCTGCAGCCTGGCCTCTGGCACAAGGAAAATGCAGGATGCCATGAGGCTGAGCAACCTCAGGAACTCGAATGCCGGGAGACTCTGGGCACATTGAAGTTTGTCCACCATCTGCAGAATGTGATGAGCCCTCACCTGGGAGGCGAACACTGCCCCAGGGATGTGTCGAGTACTGCTCCGATGTATTGGAGCCGCTGGGTAGGTGTCAAATGGGACTTCTTTAAATTAAGGGAGAAGCCCAGCTTGTGAAGGGAGTGGCAGGTGACAGACAGATGATCTAAGGCTTGATAGGGAGAACGCGCCCTGATCAACCAATTGTCCAGGTAGGGGTAGGCGTGAATCTCCTTTCCTGAGATACGCTGCCACCACCACCATCAGCTTGGTGAAGACCCTTGGGCAGATGTCAATCCGAACGGCAGGACTCAAAACTGAAAATGTGAGTCGCCAACCGCGAACCTCAGGTACTCCCTGTGCTTGGGATGAATCCGCACATAAAAGTAAGCATCCTTGAGGTCGAGAGACCCCAACCAATCCTGAAGTTGAAGGGCCTAGAGGACTTGAGAAAGAGTTACCATCTAGAACTTGTCCTTCCTGAGGAGCTTGTTCAGCCAACGCAAGTCCATGATGTGTCTCAATCCCCCGTCTTTTTTCGGGATCAAAAAATAAGTGGACTACCATCCCTTGTTCCTCTCCACTACAGGCACCAGTTCTATGGTGCCTTTCTCCAGCAGGGATAGGATTTCCATGCGCAAGGAGAGGATCCGGATGCTTCAAAGAGAGCTTCCCTGGTGGAATGTCGTGAGGCCTCTGCCGGAAAGGAAGGCAGTAGCCATAGATTATGATCTCCAGAACCCACACATCTGAAGTAATGGCTTGCCATTCTCCAAGATGCTGCGCAAGTCTGCCCCCAACCAGCGAACCATGGGACATGGCCTCATGATTGAGCAGACGCGGCTGCAGCAGTGCCTGAGGGCAAAGAGGCATCTGCCCAAGCAGCATTGGCACCGCAAGTACCTTGCTTTCCACCTCTGGGACTCCTATGGTGGCCCCTTTGACTGGTAGCTCCTCTCGATCTACCAAAGGTAGAGCAGTATCGAAAGGAACCTCCCCTCCATTGCTGTCCCCTAGGACGAAAAGGTGGAGGTTGACGTACTGCAGCGCACAAAGACTTCGCTGCAGCTTTGGAGGTCTGCAACCTCTCAAGGCTCTCATCAGCCTTGCTACCAAACAGATGGACTCCAACAAAGGGCATGTTGAGAAGCCGGGATTGCACATCAGGAGCAAACCCCGATTTCCGCAACCACACAAACCTGCCTATCACGGTGCTCGCAGCCATGGACCGGCTGACACAGTGTGCCTTGTCCAAACCCGACTGAACGGATTCACACATGGCATCCTTGCGGTCTTGCACGAGGGCTAGAAAACTATCCTGTTCTTCCCCTTCGGGAATATGCTCAGCCGCCAAAGATGCACAATTCCACAGCGTGTGAGTGAATCTCGCCAAGGGACAAACTGCCTTCAAAGCCATACCCCCAGATGAAAATACCTTCTTCGCCCAACCATCAAAGCGCTTATCGTCCCTATCAGGAGGGATGCTAGGGTACGCAGCCTGCTTCGCGGGGGCGTAGCCGCCTGCACCACCAAACTCTCCGGACTAGGGTGCATTGACAAGTAGCAGGGGTCACTACTGGCTGGGCGGTATTTTTTCAGAAGTGACTTATTCACTGCCGGGAGACTCTCCGGAGCAGTCCAAGCCGCCGCTGCCACCCTTCTTTGCAAAGCCATGTGAAATGGCAACACTGGGTCAGTGGGTGGACCTTGGTCCAGATGTCCGTCAGATCATCCTGATCAAAATCAACAGGTGGAGCAGACCACCCCAAGTATTCAGTCACCCTTGACATGAGACACCTCTAGGAGGATTTTGCATGCTTCCCAGGCTCAGGCCTGCCAAACTCCACCTCTGGAGATGTGTCAAGACCACTGGCATCATGCAAGCACTAACGGAGTTCCTCCATCTGAATGTACCCAGACAAAAGGTCATCAGGGAATCAGGAGGCACAACCATCTCCTCATCAGACCCTTCCTCCACCTCTGAAATATAATCCAAAGGTTTGAACAAATCCAATCTGGGAGGAGGAACAGAGTAGGGCTCAAAAACAGGTCTCGCAGACTTACGGAGAGCCTTCCTCTGAGTTTACACAGCCCTCCGGGGCACGTCAGGTAAATCCTCCACAAACGGCATTGAAGGAATCGGCATCGACCGAGGCGCCAATGGTGTCGACAACTTCGAGGGCGGAGCCCCGAGAATGTCCCTCGACGGACACGGCGCTGATGGCGTTGACGACTGCTTTGAAGGCTTCACAGGATCTGACGGTCTTGATGGCATCAAGGACCGGGACCTGGATCTGGCACGGCTATGGCGATCTCCCTTGTCCGAGCGGGACCTTGACGGCTCCCAATGATCGCGCCGACTGCCAAG
Source organism: Ambystoma mexicanum (assembly GCF_040938575.1). Taxonomy (NCBI): domain Eukaryota; kingdom Metazoa; phylum Chordata; class Amphibia; order Caudata; family Ambystomatidae; genus Ambystoma; species Ambystoma mexicanum. The sequence continues at coordinate 1,004,398,906 of NC_090922.1, read as the reverse complement.
CCGAAGGCATGCGAGTGGTGGACCAAGCCCATTCCCTGCCTGCTTCTTTCAAAGGTACGGCCGGAACTGTGCCTTGCGATTCGAAAATCGCCATCTGCTGGCGGAATGCATTCCATTCGGCCCGTGAAGAAGACTTGGTGGGACAAGTCAACCGTCTGGCGGAGTCCTCCGACGAGGACAGGGAAGGCGACTGGTGACGGCGCTTCCTAGTGTGCCTCCAAGAGGCAGAAGAATGGCAGGAACCACACCGAGACCCCCTGGATTTTCACCGACGCAGAGAGTCGCCCCTCAAGTCAGTCAAAAGCCCAGCGGACTTCGATTTATGGGACTTAGACACACTACCTACCTTTAATTTCTTCTTACGTTCTCGCAAGGCCTTAGATGTCAGGGACTGGCAATCATTGCAGTCGTCGGGGGAGCGGCTTTCGCCGAGGAACCAGAAGCAGATGTCGTGCAGGTCCGTGATGAGCATCTTCGAACCGCAGTCCCGACATTTTTTAAAGCCCGACTTCGGGGTAGTAGAAGAAGACATTGTTATCGAAGAGAAGAATCGAGCGTGCCGAGATTCTGAAGCAAACACGTTTGCGGAAAAAACTGAACTGAGGCTACGGGTGCCGTGAGTCCTATAGATAACATCCGGTGACACCGATGCTCGACGGAGGCCCTCAAGGGACAACACGATAGGACGCCCTCTACCGAAATTATCTGAAGCAGCATAGCTGTGGTCATTACCTACCATTACCTGGGGTAGGATCAAGCTGGATTTGCATATGGTTTTTCCCCTTCTGTAATGGCTTGTCAGGCTGAAAAACGATGGTCTGGAGGGTTGCCCAGAGCTTTTCCTGTGGTTATGATTAATTCAAAACCTTCCAGCCATCACCTTTCTGTTTTGCTAAAGTCACCCCGAGTGGGACGGGTATGCCCAGACGTGGGTCCCGAGTCTGCCGGGCCTAGAGACCCAAGCTACTCCTCACTGATGACGCCCAACAAGACTGAAACATGTCTGGGGATGCTTGGGGTCTCGTGCAGAAGGGATGTGACCTAGCAGTTCGGGCTGGACTGCCCCTTTTGGGGTAGGACCAAGCTGGATTTGCATATGGTTTTTTCCCCTTCTGTAATGGCTTAGCAGACTGAAAAACGATGGTCTGGAGGGTTGCCCAGAGCTTTGCCCGTGGTTATGATTAATTCAAAACCTTCCAGCCATCACCTTTCTGTTTTGCAATAGATGTGTCGGAAGACACAATCCCCTCGAGCATCTTTTCTTTCACTGCTCTAAAAGGAAGTCTTCCGTCGTGTTACCAGTACAGAGTATCTGATATGGACAAGGCGTTTTCATAACGCCTTTTCTGTACATAGAGTTTTCCACACCTTTATCACATATATTGAAATCAAAGCCAATTCATATCTAATTAATGACGTGTGAACCCTCCTCAGTAAATGAAGGACTAGCCTCCAAAAAGTACCCTCTAATGAAGGCCATATTTCCCATGAGGAAGACAAAAAAAGCCCCCGATGCCTGGGGTCAGAAAATTCACAACAGCTTTGTGCAAAAGCTCAAACAACATCAAGGGACCATCTCGATAAACCCTCCTAGATGCTTTGATAGCAATGTAGAAGCCAGAACGGTCAATAACGAGGCAGAAAGAGACGTAGAGGTTTTCTCGTTTAAACAGGTTACAGTCGATGAACTATCAACAATTGTTGAAAATCTTACAACCACCTCATGTATGGGCGAGATCTTTCATGCGCACTTTAAAAATATATATATATTTTCCAGCATAGCCGCCCCTGCCACGTCATTCATAAACCACTCCTTTCAAGAAAGGATAGTTCCTGAGTGCATTAAGGTAACCTGCAGCTCACCCTTATTGAAAAAGGAAGGGATTGATCCACTGGAATCTTTGCACTATCGCCCCATTACAAACTTTCCCTTACTCCTTAAGATCATCGACAAAGTAGCCTGCACACAATATAACATTTCTGTTGATATGGGGCCTATTTTCTGGAGGACAATCCGGATTTAGGAAAATCACGGTACGGAACCGGTGCTGCTAGACATTAAATCCATTTTAACCGGAATTGTTGACCAGGGGAAAGCGGCTATGTTGCTGCTGTTAGACCTGTCCGCCGCGTTTGATCTAGTTAATCATGATAGACTGGCAGACAGGCTTATTGAGGTGGGCAGATGTATGAAATCAGCAGCCATCTGGTTTAGATCTTTCCTGGGTCCCAGGAGAGCGAAGGTAGTTCACAGGGATTTCAAGTCAAAAGAGGCCATCCTTAGTTGTGGTGTTCCTCAAGGCTCTAGTGTGTTCCCACTGCTTTACAACCTCTATTCCAAGTCCTGTTTTGATGTGCTGGACGGTCTGGGTGTCAATTCTGAAAATGATGTGGATAACACCCAGATCGTCCTGGAACTAACAGATTCCTTGCTGGTCACCAGAGTCTTTGATGTCAAAGACTTGAATGAGAGAACTTCTTGGCACTTTACAAGAAGACTGAGATCCTGATTGTTGGCAGTGTGGCCAAACTCAAGACAGTCGACCCTCAATATGAAACATTCTTAGTTGGAGGGGCCACCGTCCAGATCTCCAGGTCTGTTAAGACACTTAGTGTGGTCTTTGACAGCAATCTAAATTTTGAAAAACAGGTTGCCAATATAAGCTCCAGCTGTACTTCTACTACCCACTTGTGTGGCATATCCGACCATACCTCTCAGAAAGCAACTGAGCTCTAATAGCGACTGCAAACATTAATTCTAAAATCGACTACTGCAACGGCTCACTAGTTGGCACCACAATTGCCAATGTAAAAAAGCTGCAGACAATACAAAATGGAGCTGTCAGAGCTGTGTGCGGCTTAGGATGCAGAGGCCATGCATCACACGCTTGGAAGAAATTGCACTGGCTTCCCATTCGTCATAGGACCCAGTTTAAAGCATCCTGCATAATATACAAGTGCCATGCAGGCACTGCCTCCAGGTACCTTCAGTCACAGATCAAGAGATTGCCATATAGACGAACCTTGCGTTCTAATGATAGGGATCTGCTATCACAACCTTGCTTTAAAATTAACACATTTGGGGATTTGTGCTTCGATGCTTGGGGGCCAAGAGTCTGGAACAATCTGCCCCTATCCATCAGACAATTGCTATTGTCCACTCAATTTAGGAAAGCACTTAAAACCCATCTGTTCGATGGAGGTGGTCTGTAAGCATCTTGCCATCTCTGACCCCTGACCAGACTCTCACCTTAGGTATACTCTGCTATCTGTTTCCTGTCTGTATTGTCTGTCGAGAGCTCTGAGGCCTGTGGGCGAGTTGGAGCCTTACAAAATCCGAATAGAATCATCCTTCGAGTAAGCAGAAAAATGTTGTATATCTATTTCCTCTTTACATTTTGTCTGCATCTCTTTAGAAGTTTTAGTTGAGTTAACTTCTTGTTCATGTGGTGACTCGTGCGACGATCCACGAGGAAATTCTATTTTAGTTTGCGTTTTTTGAAGTACATTTTTGGAGATATGGGCATGCTCACTGAATATTTTCAGTTTTCTTCAATTGTATAACCTCATTATTTTTGTTGAGCACTTTTCTCTTTTTCCTCTTTTGAAAGATTGGGCAAGGGTCTTCCCCTACAGCATCACACATTTTATTGCCAGTTGTTGTAACCACAAGAGGAGTTCCTACTATTTCCACAGTAGGTAAGGAGGCTATTACCACCTCTTAAGTTTGGCAGATAAGTATTAGGGCCAGTTACATTATTTAGCAGATAGCCATTAAGCAGGGGGGCATCTTTGGTCATAGGCATATCAAGAGGTTGAACAGTTTCTGGTTTCAAACCTTTTTGGACCAATAACTTGAATTCAAGACAGTTGTTAAGAAGTTTGTTCTTAAGAAAGGTGTTGGGACCGGTTGACGCTCTTCAGTCAATTTTTGCATCTGTAACTTTTTTTCGTTTAGAATTTCCAGCAGTGCACCTAATAAGATTTCTTTATCCCCCCTCTAGGTCAAGAGATTCCTGCAATTTAATCTGTAATTGCATAGAAGTTGCAGCTTCATGATCCACTCTCGCAGGTAACGAAGTGATGTAAGATTCAACATAGATCGTCTTGGAGTGGATCATAGCAAGCATGGCTGCTTGGTCCTTATAGTTTTCATTGATGGTGTCATATAATTTGATGAATGGTGCCAAAGAAACATTTAATGCAGCAATTAAATTTCAGTAAATTTGAAAAGGCGTAGAATTTAGCGGATGTGCCGACTCCCCAGTAATTCATGGAGAGACAATTGAGTCATCAAGAGATGAAGAAGATCAGATTGACGCAGAACCCTTCACTTCTTTTGTTGTTGAGGGCTTTCATCATTGAAGTGCGCGATGAGAGTCTTTGAAGGTCGCAGTGGGGAACGGGTCGGATTCAATGAGTCTTTCAGTAGATAGCCTCCTTTTCATGGCGGGTCCATTGAGAATTTCTTTTTGTCTGGGGTCATACTTTCCTTGTGCTTAAATGTTTCGGCATTCAGGGCATTAGTCATTGATCCTATTTAATTGATTTTGCCTTTGAATCCAATTTGTGTTAGATAAATGCAATACCTCTGGCTAGGCGCACAGCTAAAAGTGATGGCAATTCATCTGCATTTGGTGCATTGTTCAAAGTCCGTTTTTATACAGCCATACGCAGAACATGCGTTACTGCTAAAGTTGCATGTCATTTTTCAAGATAGGTGAAGACAAGGGCGCTAATGGAGGAGACATCTTTTAGAGGGAAACGACCCGGGTTGGATCGGGAGGTCATATCATAACTTCATTGGTTTCCTCGGCTGCCAAGTGGGCCACTATGTCCCTTTCTTTCACCATCATAAAAGAGCCATTATCGTTTGCTTCGTTGATTGGTACTACCATTAGCTTCTCGCCTTTAAAGATTGGTGTAATTTTCGCTCTATTTGGGGACAAGTTCCAATATTTCTGCATCAGTTACGTCAGGACCATTATAGTTTACAGATCTATTTCCTGTTTTGTTAATGACATCTGATGATAATGTTTTATAAGGCTCAAGGCACAGGGGTGGCTGAGAGTTCAAGCATGGCAACCATGAGGAATCTATAGTTTAGATGATTATTATTTTGCTTTTAAAGCTTTAGATAGATCCTCGCATTTCAAGCCAACCTCTGAGTCTTTGTGCCAAGTATAGCCATCTTTTAAATGCACTTCACCAGAATCCACTACAAATCATGAGGAGCCAGCCACACCGACAGTTTTCTCATCATCGGCAGGTAGTTGTGAGCGATCTGCCAAGCGCTTAACTTGGCGCCTCGTTCGAGGTAGGTCGGGTGCAGCCATCAGCTTGCTATTTGTGGTAATTTAAATGTGGGTGATAAAAGCTGTAGTATTAATAAAGAAATGGATGCACAAGTATGCTAAAAGTTAATACTTCACATCGTTGAAAGCTGGGTCTAAAGTAGTATAATCTGGTGTGGATCATCAGGCGGAAGTCAAAAAGAAAGACAAGGATGTCTCAGTTACCTTTGGTATTTGTGGCTGGGTCGAGTTTGTTCGATGTAGGGTTTTGGGTTGTAATCGCTCTGTATTCCGCTGCGTGCCATACAGGGGCCAAGAGTGCAGTCTGGGGCTGAGGACCCATGGAACACAGGAAACACTCTTATGACGCTCCACGTCCGGAGATTATGTTTTGTAGTGTGTGATCGCCTTGCTTATAGAAGGTGAAAATACGCTCCCCACAGCCAAAGGTCCACCACAGAAAACGCTCTCACTATACTCTCCGAACACTATCGATTTTTGACGCCGACATCCTTTCACATTGTATACAGTAGTTGTGAGGGCAAGTAATGATTTTGAAAAAGTTGAGAGAGGTGGTCACATGGAACAATAAACAATTTAGATGTAAGTACAATCGACTCTGGTCAGTGAAAGAGTGTGGGCTCAGTCAGTAATTATCAATATATAGTCAAATTTTATTAGTACCAAAAGCACAGTTGAATAAAAATAATAAACACAATATCATCATAAAATGTACACGAATATGCAAAGTTGTTAAAACAATCCTATTTTTCACTGCTGGACATAATATATGCCATGTTTATGTAAGAATTGAGACCCCTTAATAAAAATGTCATGGTTGGCCAACCAACTATACTGTGTCTATTTGTCATAAATCAGTAGGATTTTAAAGACATTTTATTTTTCTCACTTTATACAGATTAGTCAATAACCGAGCCTCTGTTGTCTTCAGTTATTTCACTGTTAGTTCAGGACTCCAATTCTCACACTTATGAACTAGCCCTGGCAGTGATAAGGTCCGAGTTTGAAGTCCTTGGGTCTGTAGCTTTTAAAATAACCTTTGTTTTTCCAGGTATTTTCTTTTATTGCCTTCAAGAGGGCCCGGGAGATTGAACTATCGGATTAGGCAACACCAAACTGAACCCCCATTAGTTCAACATCTTAAGCCCCCCTGTACATAGATGCAACCCATAAAAACATCAGCTCAGGACCGATAGGCGGTCCTGCCTTTCTGTGACAAAGTTGCAGGCCAGTTGTTATCTGTATGGCTGATGCTCCAACAGTTCCTCTCTGTGAGAAAGTGTGGGTTCTGTTTCCACATCTCATTTTGGGGGAGGTGGCATGAGCAGAATACAGATGTCAGAGTTCCTGAGTGGCTTCCTTTAATGTGGTCCCATTTACACTTTCAGCTTTTAATGTACATTTTCCAGTTGCCCTTGAACTTTACATTTTCCACATAAACACAGTAGGTTATCCATTTTAATAAACAGTTGCAGAATGCCTTCTGGTACTTGGACATCTTTATGTCTGGCCCTGTCAATTATAGTTTTGCTAGTGTTAAAGCCTGTGTAGATGGGCCAAAGTGCATAAGGAAAGGACAGCAGGACCACTATATTTCCAAAGGCAACAGTTCCCTCTGGCGGTGACAAGTGAAGTGGGCAGTCTCTACTCTGCATAACTGCATCAAACAAACATATATCTGACCTTTTATTATATAGGATTTGAGTGGCTGCAAAACATTGCACTTTACGTTTGCACGTGTGTTTTCCAAATGTTGTGCGTAGGCCGCAGCTTACATGATTTTCAAATTACGCCTGCCTCTGCATCTTCTCTTATGAAATAGACTCCCCTACATTAGCGAGCCAAGCCAGGTCTAAAACCTGAGACTACTATTTGGTTTATTCTCTTTCTGTTCACAGTTTGTACAGTGCAGCAGAGTAAGCTAGCCTTTTATTTTCTATGCCCATTGTTTCCTTCCCATAAGGCATTAACTGCTGAGAATAAAGCTGTTGAAACACCACTTCCCAAGTGTGTTCAGAGTTCCCATTTCCCCTACTACTGGAGCCTCTGCATTGCCCCTCCTTCTGTGAGGGGTCAGAAATGAGAGGCAGGCACAAAGTTGTTCTGTTCTCAACATCAGACATTTTACTAACAGAAAGGAGTTTGGATAAAGAACTAACTTTCCCTATCCTAAAGTGAATGTCCCTTCCTATGAAAATGAAGTGAAGTTAGGCTGACCTTGCGTTCAAACTAAATCTGACCCTCGCACCAACATACACAATTAAAAAGAGCAAGGTAAATGTTTCCAAGTTCAATTCAACCAAAACGTGCAAGAACTTAAACATGTGACTTCAACCACAACAATCCTTTCATCCAGGGGTTGGTTCTCTTCCCCTGGATTATTTCAGGAAAATTGTTCCAAAATGTTCTGTTTCAAACCCAGTCTCTTAAAGGCAATGAGAATGTCTCTTTTTCCTAGCACTTTCGTCAGGATGGCAAAACAAATGTCCCTTCCAGAACCCCATTTGGAATAGAACAAAGAGGAAGTTTCTCCTAGTCTTTCAGGATAGCAAAACAGAATGTCTTTTACACAACACTGGTTGGATTATGGCACGTCTTAAAGGAAAGTCTTTCCTACTTATCAGGATGGTTAAACAAATGTCTTTTCTCCAATAGTGATTAGGGTATGGCAAATGGCAAGTCTTTTCAAAGTCTCTGGTTGACAAAACGTTCAATAGAAACAACTTAATATGACAAGGTTTCTCTTCAACACGCCAGTTCCAAGTGGGTTTCCTGGTACACTCTTGACAAGAAACCTCTGTACTGAAAACTCTTGATATCCTGGTTTACTCTCCTGCCTGGAATATCCCCCCTTTGGCTCAAACAGATGGTGTACTCTCATGCCAGATATCTCTTTAAAAAAAGGTACACTATTTGATGCTCTTATAACTCTGCAACATTCACATTCCTCTTACGTATCACACAATTGTACTTCTTCAATGGCACAACTTTATTGACTTCAGTTACTACTTGTATCAATTTCCCCTATACCAACATACCCTATATGAATGTTTGTTCAAGCTCTGTCTGTCAACCTTTCTTTCAGTGTCTTTAGGCTCTTGGCAATGCTTGTTCCAGGTTTCTCCCAACTGACACCTCATGTCAAGAGAATTGTACAACTTTTGCTGCTTTGTTTTTTTTTACAATGTTTTTTGGCTTGTGGCAATGCTGGTTCCAGGCTTATCATATGCTATAAGTCATTTGTGATGCACCTGTACACAAACAAGTGTTTCTAGGTGCAGCAAGACAAGGGAGGGGAAGAAAAGGGGAACAAAACAACGATCTTACTAGGCCTTGTGGCATTCAGATCGTGCAAGTACAGGGGGAAAGGGAGAGAGGAAGTGCCAGGGGGAGGGAAAGGGAGAGTGCAATAAGCAGAGCTCAAGTAAGTGCCGCCAGGGAGGCTGGTTCTAAGTAAGTGCTAGGAGGTAGGGGATTGTAGGGTTGCTGATACAATCCCTAGTGTGCGGTAGGCCTAGAAGCAGTGCAAGGGGGTACCGGTCGTGAAGGAGCCTGGTCCCCATAAGGTTCAGAGGGAGGCCAAGTAACCAGTTAGTGCAGCAGACAAGGACATCAGCAAGGGAGAGAGAGAGAGCAAAAGCAGCAGCGAAAAAGAAGGTCTTGAGTTGCTTCCGCAACCTGAGGTGGTCCTGCTCAAGTTTGAGAGAGGCAGGGAGGCAGTTCCAGAGGGAGGCACCAGCCAAGCAGAGAGATTCTCAGCCTGGAGAAGCGTATGACGCTCGGAGAGGTGGAGGTGAATGAGCAGATGGCTTGAGAAGGAAAGTGTTTAGGAATAGAGAGATGGATGAAGTGTGGTCCCTGGCCCCAGAATGCCTTGTAGGCAATGTAGAGGGTCTTGAACTTTATCCTTGCAGCCATTGTGAGCCAGTGCAGATATATCAGGGCTGGAGAGATACAATCCCTGGGTTTGAGGCCAAGGACAAGTCTCGCAGTCCTGTTCTGAATTAGTTACAGAGGCTGAAGAGTATAGGGAGGCAGATTTAGAAAGAAGCTGTTGCAGTAGTCCAGCATAGAGAGAACCAGGGCTCTGGATACAGAGAGCTTCTGGGGGAAAGTGAGAAAATGAAGAATACCTCTAAGGTGGTGCAGCTGGTAGAGGGACTTCTTAGAGACGTATGTGATGCGAGGAGAGAAGGAGAGGGTGGAGTCGAAGATGACACCGAGGTTCTTGTGCCTCGCAGGAAGGTGCAGGTAGAGGGCCCAAGGAGTGCGGACAGAGTGAAAGAGGAAAAGCGGGACCAGGGGTCCCAATGAGTAGTATCTCAGTCTTACTGGCATTCAGGCAGATATCATTAGAGGCACAACATTCATGAATCGCAGATAGACAGTCAGGAATGAGCGGGAGAGGAGAGGAGGCTGAGGGGAGCCTAAAGGAGAGCCGAGTGTCATCTGCATAACACTGAAAGTTAGAAGAGAAGGTAGAGATGAGATAGGCTGCAGGTGCCAAGTAAAGGTTGAAGAGGCAGGGTGAGAGGTTAGAGCCCTGGGGAACACCAAATGTGGAGAGAGAGGTGGTGGAGAGAAAGGACCCCAGCTTGACCTGGGAGGGTCGAACAGAGAGGAAGGAGGTCAACCAGGCTTGGGCCTGATCCATGATGCCCAGATTGTCACAGAAACAGTTTCCCCAACTGACATCTCATATCAGGGGAATTGCACCATATTTGCACTTTCTTTTCATTTCTATTTGCACATCATTCAAAAGTGCTTTCCAAACACTGTTTAACGTGTTTGCAGATCCCAGGTTCCCCTATTCACCTAGCCTGACTCACCGGTTCACTATGTGGCTGTTGCGAGGAGTTTTGAAGAGGTAAGCTTTCCCTTCTTGACAGTGTCTTGTTTGGTTCCTGCATCGGCTCCTGAGTACTTCACCCCCAGGACCAGCAAGGCTCTGCAGGGCTGCATCACTGCTGGCCTTGCTGTGCACCGCTTGCCTTAACTTCAACTGAGTTACTCATTTCCGGCTTCCCGCTCCGCACACTCTGAAGCCAGCATCCTCTCTCTTTCTCCGATCTGACAGCTGCATGTGATCTTAAGGTATAAATGTCCCGTGTAGCTTACTTGGATCCTGACTAGACTGCACATTACTCTTGGTGTCACATTTCCTCCACATTAACTCCTGGCTCATCTTCCTCGTCTCAGTACTTAAGGCTTTCTGGTACTTGTAGCCCAAGGAGGTTTCAACTGATGTAAAAAAAATCTTTGTTCAACAGTTGCACTTAAATTACAATCATCATAAACATCAGATGTTCCATATGTTATAGGGTTACCATGTACACATGAAGACTGAATAGGGTCCTGTTTAAACAAAGTGGCTTTCAGAGTTATATAATTACATGGTTCTGAATACTGACAACATGCCATTGAAAACTCTGGAATTATAGGATCTTCCTCGCAAGAAAGAGAAGAATAATGCTTCTCTCCTGTTGGAGTCACCACTCTCCCATGACAGCCATCTCCTCCCATGTGATCCATCCTCAAAATACTACCCCCAGGGGCAGGATCAGGTAGCGGCTGCCTTCCCCTGGCCACATGGCAGGAGACTTAGGGTGAGGATCAGTGATGACTCTGCAGGATTCATCACACGTCCCAAACCAGAGGGTGCCTTAAGCCCCCAGTCAAAAAGGATGGCAAGATGGGCTGGAGTTGGCAGGCTCGATTCTCTGTGGGCAAATTGCTGACTGCACTCTAAGGTATAGCTTTATCCAGATGCAAGACGAGATTGTCTACACACTGGGGATTAATGTTTGGGTCTGATCTCTGGCACAGGTATGGGAGTACCATTGCAGTGCAGAGCAAAGCAAACTTTAGGCTGTCGACTATGGTATCTATTGCGTTTGAAAAGTAAGAGGGAAGAAACGTCATCAGGATTCCTTAGTGCATCCATAGGGAGGTTCTTGAAAGATCTTTAAGTTATGGTGGAGGGACTGAATGTTCCTCTGTGTGGGGGTTTGGAGCTAGTTATGTGCAAGTGACCAGTCCAGCCACCGACTTTAGCTAAATGCAGGCTGCTCATTTGGACTAGAAAGTTTACTTGGAAAAGGAGTATTCACAGTTGTAGATTATGGCCAGAAAAAACACCCATTGTATTTCAGTGTTCTGATGGTTACCTCACGGTGGCCGAAAATCTTGAACACTTCCATTCATTGTTACAAATGATAAACAGATATTTTGTTTATAAGACATATGAGAACACAAAATCAAGAACGATTCAGGTAAATCAACCGAATATCTCAAGTAGAGTTTGCATATGCAAATTATTTCCAGTTGGAATGGATGAAGCACACTAGATTTCTATCAAACTAGACATATAGGCAAGAGTCAGCAACACACAATCCACTCCCCAACCTACCCGGGACTGGGTGATCTGTTACCCACAGTTTCCTCCCCTGGGTGCTTGGAGATGATTGCCCACTATTCCCAGTCCCCCGTTTCTCTGATTCCCTAATCATGAAGCTAGGTCCACACTCAGTAAATACCCTAATAATAATAATGATGATAATAATAATAATAATAATAAATAAAACATTGGAGTTCGGATCAGAAAGAATTGCCACAGAAGAAGGTGTCTGCCCGATTTGTTTTTAATTGCTTTAGATTGCATGCAGTGAAGGGACATTAGTACCACACTGGTTTATTTTAAACAGTGTTACAGTCACTGTATTGTTTTAGAAGTTGATGACTTGTGAAACATGTGGATGTTTATCATGGTCTAGAATGCATGAAATATATTTTGAAAGCAGTTTAAAACCATTCCTTCCAACGTTCAAGCACAATATGAACAGTGCAGCTATATTTCAACAAGCATCACACAAAGTGTTATCTCTTGCTCTCTCTAACGTATCATAGCTTTTTAGACCATCTTTGAGCGAACCAATAACAATTGTAATTGTGGAAGATAGATGGAAAAACATCACAAACAGAATTAAAGGGAATTTTCAGGAAGATACTCAGCCCGAATGGACTGTGGAGTTATCGAACGCAGATATTTCACAAGGTTGATATGGAAATAACACGGTGACTCCCAATGAATAAGCACCAGATAAGAATTGTGAACTAATCATCATTAGAGGAAATAACAGTTATAAGAATCTTTAATGTCGGAGAATTAAAATAACCTGTCTGCACACTAAACGTGTCATCCATCGAGCACTGAATAAGCGGTGTATTTATTTATGTGTAGTGTGCCACAGCCAGGCTTTAGAACCTTGCCTTTCTTCCATCATGTGTTTTATTCGGTCTATATATAGTCTCCTAGTTTCACGCAGAAATAAAATGCTGCTTCTGTGGAGCCGTCAAACTCGGGATGGCCGGCAGATGGGAGTAGAGCATAAAAGAAACAAGATTTTCTTGAATGATATCAGATGAATCCTAAATTCAAGATTGAAATTGTACACGTTAAGGTTAACATTATTTACAAAAATCAGAAATACGATTATACCAGAGTAATTAAGACAAGAAATCCATTTTAAAACGGACATATTTAATTCCTAAAACAAATAAGCAGCCGCTAATGTGTATCCCGATATAACGCTGAGACTTTCCAATGTATCAGAAGCGACGGTCAATGTTTACCCAAATCCAAGAAAGAACATTCCTTTAACAGCAGGATTACACGAATTTGGAAAAGTTACTGTAGTGACTAATGCAGCTCCTAGTTCATAATCTCTTCTCTTCCAAACTTGGATGGTTAGCGTCTCTAGGGGGGACAACAGGACCTTATCATTCAGCACAAAAAAAAATGACAATTGCTAAAACTAGGCACATTTGTGCAGCAGCAGCTGGCCGGACCGTGTCCAGTGACTCTGCCCTTCAACCAGAGGTCCCATCGTATCCTCCAGCTCTGGTCATTGGGCCCGATTTTCCCAGATCTGAGATCTGGCCAAATAGGTCTCCCCAGACTTTGGATCCAGGAAAGCCATTGTTAGGGAGAATTCACAGAAATGTGCCAATTCCCTCCCCCTTGACACCCCCAACAACTTTGCTGGATTTTGAGGACTTGATTTTTTTTTACCCCGGAGAGAGTGAGACCCCATTTACCACTCACTTATGTATTTTAATGTGGTTTTTGAACTTTGTGGTTCTTTTCCTTATAGAGTCTGACAAACTCCATAGGCATCATCTTTTACATTGTGTCACACAGCACCTTCAGTGCAGTGGCACAGGGAAATCTTCCAGATTTCCCAAAGGTGTAAATACCTTCTCTGGGATAAGCTACTGTTTCCCAGAGCAATAAAATGAAATTGACTGTACTTACATTTGTAACTTTCTAGACCCAGCACACACTATCTTACAATAGGGTGCTGGAGGGGTTACTTAGTATCCCCTTTGTCTAGCTTCCCATGTACCATTTTATGTTACCCGTTCCTCACTGAATGGCTGGTGGCAGTGGTTTACTTTTAACTACCGTGGTGTGGATTTATCGCGGGCTGTGTTCGCAGCTACAGTAAGGCACCCAAGAGTGCAATTTTTGTCAAAATGGCCCTGGTCTTCTTTTTTCACCATTTCTTTGTGGAAAGGCCCTTCTTGAGGTTTACTCTGTGCGCCAAACCAGGTTTGGTCCCTTTGTTCACTTTGCCTTTGGTGGGATAAACAAGTGAAGCCCGCCTCTGGCTCCAGGGTGTCTGGTGGAGGCAGGAAGTGAGGGAGTTGCCTGAAACTCCCTGTCCTTATTCTTCTAGGAGACCCAAATGCACTCTAAAGCGATTGGCCAGCTGATTGTCCAGCAAGGACAGCCACCCTGCTGGGTGACTGAAAGCTAGGCTGGAATGAATGGGTGAGAACTGAATAAAAGGGGAGGCTTTTGGCTTGGAAGGCAGAGTCGACCACTGGACGAAGGAACCGAACAAGAACGAAGAGGACGCCTGCTGCAACTCCTGGACTATTGGTTTGCCCGGTGAAGCCCTGCTGCTGTGCTGAAACTCCAAATTTGTATCGACAGAGAAGCCCCTGCAAGGACTACTTCTCCCCTTCAGTAGGTGGGACCAATCAACTCCAAAGTAAGCCACCTGGACATTCTCTTGGAGCTGGTTGCATTTCCACAGAGCTGCTGCTGGAAACCAAAATGCCAGGGAGAGGAACACCATATTGTGTGCGTTGCTTTTAAGTTGGCCAAGAGCTCCAGGAAGATCCTCCGGACTCTCATGAAGCAGGACTGACTGAGCCTGAGCCCCCTCAACAGAGCGTGGGACCCCAGAAGCAAGGAAAGTCCATCTCGACAGTCAGAAACCGCTGTGTTGCTATTTGCAGTAGTCGCGAGGAGCTGAAACACTGAAGTGCCACTTGTTTGAAGATTGCCGGTTGCGAGCAGTGACCGTCCCATTGAGGTGCAGGAGTCCCCAGAAGTCCTCCCTCTTGTCCTGATGACCGAGGCCCAGGAACAGTGAGATCTGCAGAGCTACACAGGAACAGAAGTTATCTGCTGTACTTTTTCTTCAATTCAAAGGTACTGTAAAGTCTGAGAGAACTTCTCTCTTATTGTAGAGTTGCTTGCATCTTCTAATACTCACAAGCCTAAACAGCTTGTGGCCCTAAATGGATTCTTTCTTTCTTCAAAGACTTCTAAAACATTGTGCAAAGACATTTTCTTACTTACCCACCAAAATTGCTTCAGCTCATATAGACTGTTGCCCATTGACTTTGGCTTAATCTGTTATACTCAATGAATCTGCTTAGGGGATCCAAAAGTATTTGCCTGCTTAAGAATATTTGTAGTCACTTGTTTGTTCTAATAACCTTTTCCTTTTGTCAAGTCCTAAGAGTATTCTAAATGCAACAGTAAGATAGGAATGTCCCCAGCATCCTAATTATTGTAGTCACCTGAGGGTGTAGGTTGTGACTGTGGGCCATCCCAAAAGGGCCTTTACTGATTTAGAAACTAAGAGTGTGTAGTTTTGGAGTGCATTTGTGTGTTGCTTTTATATTGCTCCCTTCTGATGAAGACATATTCTGACTGATAAATTAATAATTGTTTATTCAAGAAACCTTGTGTGAAAGTGTTTATTTGAATACTTGTCACTGTGAATAACCCCAACAACTCACATTGACCCCTCTTGAGATACGCCTGGCTGCTCAACACGCTACCAACCTGTGTAGTACAAGCTTATACCAAAGGTTAGGTTCCTATTGTCAGGAAGTCAAGGTTGTTAAGTGCACCAAAAGGGTACTGCATACAATCTTGACTAACACTAGTGGCAGGCGGTGAGGATATATTGTAGAGTTGTTACACGAAGAACTATATTTTTGTTCAACTAAAAACCTTCACACGGCTAAGCTCCACTAGAAAAGCAACTGTAACATGCCAGATATGGATAACTTCGGGCAGGAAGCCCGGATCATTTTAACAGAAGAGCAACTGAAAGAAATTTGTAAAATTAGGAATCTTCCTGTTATAGGAAGGAAAAATGAACTAATTGAAAGAGTTTTGAATAATCAAAGTCTGGGTAGTAGGCCTGTCACACCTACTAACCCAGGAAATGTGGAGAATGATAATGAGGATGATAGTTCAGACTCCAACTCTGTAACAGGAAGAGGGCCCCACTTTACCTCAACAGGCCCTTTTGCCTCAACCTGTAACTACAGGGACACCACAATGCCCATCACTGAGTCCAGAATTTGTGTCTCTTGAGAAAATTAGACTTCATTAGAATTCAAAAGTTTACAAATCGAAGTTGAAACCAAACATTAGGATATCAGACTAAGGGAAATGGAAATGCAACATGCTCTTGAAATGAAGAAATTGTCTCTTGAAAATGTTTCTATCCCAGAGTCGTCTAGGTCTTCCTGTCCAAAGAGACCTTGCATGCTTAAAGAAGCAGTTAGTATGTATGATGTGAAACTTGATATTTTGGATTGGTTGGGTGCTTTTGAATATAACTATGGGATTCAGGGTTTCGCAGGGAATCAGTTGATTCCTTGGCTTTTGTCTAGGCTCCCCCAGGTTGCAACTGATACTGTAATGGAGGTGGGGGAACTTGAAAGATTGGAGTATGAAAATGTGAAGCTAGCTTTGGGAAAACTCCTTCATAGTACCTTAAGAGGTTTAGGACCCTCAAAGATTGATGGTACCCCTTGGGCTACCTGGGTGTGTGAATGTTTGAAAAACTTAGATGGTTGGGTTAAGGGTTACAGAGTGAACTCCTTTGAATGAATGAGAACTCTATTATTGTTGGAACCTATTGTTGATGCCTGCTCTCCTGAGCTGAGACAGCACTTGGCTGACTCGAAAGAGATTGATCCCAAGAAGCTAGAACAAGCTGCTGACTCGTGGGTTGCCAACAGGGCTACTCACAGGGAGTCTGGGGGCACTCAAAAAAGGATAAGAAGAAACAGCACAAGAAAGATTACCAAGAGAATTCTAAAACCTCTGATCCAAAAGAGGGTCACACACATAGGAAGGGTAAGCCATTTGCGAAACCAGGTCAGCCTTGTGAAACCTCTGTTGGAAAACCAGAGGGAGGTCAGCAGACAATGTTATGCTTGTGGGTCAACTGACCATGTGAAAGGGGATCCCAGATGTAAGGGTAAACCTTCTGCGGTCCACACTGACTCCTTAACCTTCATCCCTGAGGGAGAAGTACCTATGGCAAGTGGAAACCTTCAACTATTGGCTGAAGACCCCATTGGAGTCTCTGCCAGTGTTTCTTTAGTGTCACTGTGGGAACAGCAGAATATAGATGTGTATAACTCTATACCAGATAACACAAAATAATACTAAAAGGACAGTGTACTTGTAAATGGACAGGAGACCCCTGCCATTAGAGACACTGGGGCCAGCATCACAGTGGTGGTTGAAACCTTTTTCCTGAGGATGTTGCTAAGGCACCCAAAGATCCCACTAAGCTTGCAGGAGGCCCTATCCAGTTGGTTCCAATACTACCAACTCTCATCCAGTGCAACAATACGACTGTAAGAATACCAGTCTGTGTACAAAGTTAAGTGCCTAGGAGAATCCTGCCGGGGTATTACTTAAACACTATTGGAGTTATATCAAGCACCCCCAGGTCTCCCAGTAAAAGGAGGCAGGAACAGACTAGGAAAGCCAGAGAGCTCACTTTAAATGACTCTCAGTGGGTTGTTACAGAAGAGCCTATAACACCCAGTCCACAGGAAGAGCCAACATGTATTTCCAGGAAGAATGAGACAAAGGGGAAACCCAAAGTCTCAGGAAACAAGAAAGATAGTACTCCTGTGGTCAAACCAGGACATCCCCGAGAGGACAGTCCAAAGTTACACCTGTGACTATTCCACCAGCTGAGGCTGAGCGTGAGGTTCAACCAGAAGATGGTGAATTAGCTACTGATGACACAGAGCTGGAAGAAGACCTTCCACCTGTTGGCAATCTGGATCCTAAAGACATATCCTGAGCTGCAGACTTTCCTTGCAGAAGGGGGCCACTGTACGGCACACTTCAGCAGAGGTCAATGGGAGTGTCCTACTCTTGAGGGACTTCACCAACAGGCAGCTTCCCAGCTGGAAGGGCAAGATCCAGGGACGCACAAATTGTACTAGGGGGATGGCCTCCTCTGCAGTGAACCTATTTAGTCTACCCCAGGAGACTACAGAAGACTTGTAGTGCCTCAAGAGGTGAGACCTCAGTTTCTACAGTTAGCCCATGAGATTCCTTTGGCTGGTCACTTGAGCTTTAAGAAGACCAAGGAAAGGATTTCTCTTTATTTCTATTGGCGTAAGATGGGCTCTGAGGTAGATACATTCTGTAGAAGCTGTCACACTTGTCACACTTCTGACAAAAATGGAGGCAAGAATGTGGCAACTTTGGTGCCTCGTGGTGGGAGTCCCTTTTGAGAGGGTAGGAATCGACATTGTTGGTCCGTTAGACCCTCCCACATCTTCAGGCAACCAATTTATATTGTGTGTGCTATACCATGCTACCAGGTATCCTGAAGCTATACCTAGGAGGACTGTTACTGCTCAGGCAGTGGCTAAGGCCAGAGTAGGTTTTCCTAAGGAGGATATCTCTGACAGGGGATCCAACTTTATGTCCCACTACATGCAAGCCATGTGGAAAAACTGTGGAGTGACCTACAAGTTCTCAGCAGCCTACCATCCCCAAACCAATGAGTTGGTGGAAAGGTTGAATATAACTATGAAGATCATGGTAAGTGCTCTAGAAGAACCCCTTAGAAGAAAGTGGAACCTTCTACTGCCCTGCCTTCTGTTTGCTTATAGAGAAGTCGCTCAAGAAGGGGTTGGCTTCAGCCCCTTTGAGCTTCTCTATGGTCATCCGGTTAGAGGTGCATTGGCCCTAATCAAGGAGGGGTTGGAGAGTGTTCCTTCTATGTGTTAGGTCTCTGAAGGAGAATGACACACATGATGACACAAGCTTCAGATACATGGAAAGCAGGTTAGACTCTGGTGAAGCATTGGACTGACCAAAAGGCCAACATGGTTAAGTTTACTCTAGACCAGCTAGTTCTAGTTATGGTACCTAAAAGGCATAGGGCTTTACAGGACAAAAGGATTGGAACCTTCAAGGTTGTGGGAAATTTGGAGAGGTCAATTATTTGGTGGACTTGGGCAATCCTAAGGAGCCTTCCCCCCCAGGGTCTTTCAAACCAACCACCTAAAGGTCTATGTATCTAGACCAGAACTGGGAGCTTTGCTTCTAGCCCTTTCTCAAGAGGAGGGGGAGAGTGAACCTCTACCTGTCCTCCTTAGGGGACAACCTTTAGATGGGAAGATAGAAGGGGTTAATCTCTCTTCTGATCGAACACTGGAACAAAAGGATGAATGCAAAAAGTCTGTTAAATCAGTTTGCCCCTCTGTTTTCACCATCACCAGGCTTGCCCCCTTGGGGCCATCATGAGATTCTCACTGTTGACTGTTTACCTGTTAAAAGCTGAGGTTACAGGATGTCAGACCATGTAAGAACCCACATAAAAGAAGAGGTCAACAAGATGCTTGATCTTCGGTAATAGAGCCCTCTACCAGTCCATGGTCTAGTCCAGTTGTGCTAGTACCAAAGGCAGGATCCAAGGAGTTGAGATTCTGTGTGGACTATAGAGCTCTTAATGCAGTCACCACAACTGATGCCCATCTTTTACCTAGGACAGATGAGCTGATGGAGAAACTTGGTTCAGCCAAGTACCTCTGTACATTTGACCTTACCTCAGGCTATTGGCAAATAGCCCTGACAGACCATGCCAAGGGCAAAACTGCATTTTTAACCCGAGGAGGCCTCTACCAGTTTAAAGTTATGCTTTTGGACTAAGGAATGCACCTGCTACATTCCAAAGGATGGTGAATCATGTTCTGAATGGGGTGGAAGACTTCTGCATGGCATACTTGGATGACATTGAAGTGTTCAGCCCTACTTGGAAGGAACATATTGACCACTTAGCATATGTATTGCAGGCTCTTGAGCAGGCCAATATGACCATAAAGGCATGTAAATGTCAATTTAGTCAGAGTAAAGTGGTCTACCTTGGACATGAGGTAGGAGAAGGTGAAATAAGACTGTTGCCTAGCAAAGTACAAGCTGTACAAGACTGGGCCACTCCTACTACTCAAACCCAAGTGAGAGCTTTTCTAGGTCTCATAGATTACTATAGGATATTCATTGAGAACTATGGGACCATAGCTTCTCCCTTGAATGCGATCTCCTCACCCAAATTCCCCAAGGAGGTCAGGTGGAATGAGGAGTGCACCAAGGCATTTGAAGGACTTTAGAAAGCCCTTTGTTAAGCTCCAGTCTTAAGAGCTCCCGACTACAACCAATCCTTTATTGTACAGACAGATGCTTCCAATACAGGTATAGGTGCAGTTCTGAGTCAGCTGGATGAGAGAGGCAGGGAACACCCAATCTGCTTTGTTGTAAAGTGCTTACCTGAAAATGCATGAACTGTGAGAATGTTGGAGTCCTGTGAGTATGTGTGAAGGTTCTATTTTATGTCAGTTGGAGCTGGGCTAAGCTTGGTGATGGGGCCCAGTGGTGTTCCTCAAGTGTTCTTAATGTAACAGCTGAAAAGAACTTGCAATAAAGCGTATGTATGAACCTCACTAAGAGTACCAAAGCTGCTTTCTAACATGCTTCATCAGTAGAAAACTGAAGGAACCTGAAAGGAGGTGGGCAACCATAGAACATGAATGTTTTGCCTTTGTGTGGTCTTTGAAAAAGTTTAGAACATACTTGTATGGCACTACTTTTGTGATTCAAACAGGCCACCAAGTCTTGAGATGGTTAATGCAGATGAAGGGGGAAATCCTAAATTATTTAAGATGGTCAATCAGCCTACAGGAGTTTGATTTTACCATTGAAGACAGGTCAGGGTTTAATAACCAAAATCCTGATGGTTTCTCCAGAAAGTATGACCGGCTGAAGTAAGGAGATTCATCCAGGGTTGGATTAAATCCTCCTGTCCCTTAGTCTGGGGGGGGGGGACAAGTGTTAGGGAGAATTCTCAGAAATGTGCTAATTGCCTATACATTAGAGACCCCCAGCAACTTTGCCGGATTTTGAGGACTTGATTTTTTTAACGGGAGAAGCGAAATCTCCCCACTGACTAGCAACACTGAACATCCCGAGTTGACCAGACACTTGGAGTGAATCCAAAGTGGAGCTGGGAAGACGGCAGCAGAATCAGAGTAATGCCGCTTAGTCTCGCCCCAGACCCCAGAAATCTAAACCCCAGGAATTAAGGTACCGGGGTAAAGCGGGGGAGGCAACAGAGAATACAAGCTAAACATGAAATGTAAGAAAGAATGTGAAACACAGACAAAACTAAAGTGTGTTCTGGGAGGAAGCCAAGTAAATATCACATTTGTCAAACATTTGAACATTCTAAGGAAAGCTTCTGAAAGCCATTCAATATGAAGTACAAAACTCAGCATTAGAAGAGAACACGAGAGGGTGACCAGTGGAAAAGCCCCAGAAGTGGTGGAAACACTATACAGAAAAGGAGGAGCAAGAGAAAATAGCCAAACCTCAGTACACGGACAGCATAGAACTGAAAACAAGAGGAAGAACCATAAGAGACTATATTCAGAAGGAAAAAAAGACTGACAGTAAGGTCCTCAGGCGGTCTGGCAAATACCAGGAAATAGTAACAGGAAATGTTCAATACGAGCTACAGGAGCTCAAGAGAAACCTTGTGAGAGTTTGGACTAATATTTATTGAATGATTTTGAAAACACAAAGATAACAGAAAACGCTGGAGAAATGGCCTCACACCCAGCAGGCCAAAAGGGAACATGCCAGAGAGAATAAAAACTGGCAATCTTTAGTTATTACTTTTAGTGATAGGGCAAGTTAGAAGTAATGTTTTGGACTGTGGGCATTTCATTTTGGACTCTTACTGACAGACAAGCACCCTTATTTAATTCTGTTAGGCAGATTATTTAATCTCGATAGCAGTAGGTGAAGATCAGCATTTTCTCATATTATTTAAATAAAAAGCTTTACTGTATCTACCATGTGTCCAAATCCTTCTTCTGGTTCATCACAATACTTTGTCTCTCCGATCCTCCCTTCATATTGAACCTCATCCTCTTGATAGGCTCTACCTGCAATCTCCTCTAGATTCCAAAACTGCTTTCTGCTAATCTTCTCCGCTTCTGATCTTTCCTCCATTACCAACCCCCTCTTCTTGGTATGCCCGGCGTCCAATCATCTCTATATTTATATACAGTACTCAACTGCTCCGCCGCTTATTCTTCCAGTGGCCGAAATTTGGTCTCAACTCTCCTTCTGGTCTGAACTCCCTTTCCACTACTTATTCCCCTGTGTTCTCACAAACTCCCATTCCGTTTCCGCCTGTCGTCGTACAAACTCTCATCCTCAGGTCCCCCCAGTCTCTTGTTCAGCCTCCTCTGTGTTTGGGTGTTTGTGGGCCCTACTGACCAAAGAGAAATGTATGCTCTCTCTGCAGGCGAAAAGGTAATGGAGGCTGAAACATGTGGTTATTCCCTGCCCTGTTGCTGGGATCCGGGGAGGATGCCCGTGGACTGCTCTCCCTACCAACCAGGTCATGCACCTCCTTTCGTACTGCCAAATCCCGGCAGAGGACTGCGCCACGGAAACCCAAAGCCATAAGGACGGCACATGGGCTAGGGCATATTCAACTGGCGGATTGATACAATATCTCTTTAACCTCCCTGGTAAAATCAAGAGTGAAGTTTAGCACCGACAGTCTCTTCTGCTGCCTCCATGATTAGGGTGGTCATGTGAGTGGTACACTGTCTCCAAAATAGTACCCTTGTGTACAGGTCGCGTTATAAATGCCATATCATATCATAGCATATCAAATGACTACAGTTGTTGGCAAGAACCGCCTGTTGAAGTAAGTTCCAGGCTCCAATTTTTAATGGCACTCTCAACATATTTATGACATTTTTACAATCTTTTCTTCATGCATCAATTGTGATGGGATCACAAGATTAACTTTCTTAAAGAAGGTCAACCGAACACGTTTTGCCAACTTATACTCTTCATTGAACCTTCCTCTGGGATATATTTTCTTATTCCCATTTTTGCAATTAGCCACATGAATCATTTCAGCCATTTCCAATATATTAATAAAAGAAAAATCAGCCTTTTATGCCAAGCAAAATATGCCAAGCAAAAAAGACAGATTTGTAATGCTTTCCGTAACAAGTGCAAAAACTTAAAACGTTACAAATTCAATCTCGAAATTCAAAAGATTATGGTCTCACTTTGTCGTAACGACCGGCGTTCGACATGGGCAATTCTAAGAGCCGACGCTGGAAAACTCTCCTCAAATCAGGCATGCTCGATTCCCGCTGCAGCAAGGGTCGAATACTATGGGAAAAAATGTGCTTTGCCAGTGCAATACCATGCGACAAATACAGAGGAACTTACTCCGCCTAAATTGCCAATACCTCCCTGGACATTGCAAGACATTGAGCGTGCAATCAATGCCCTAAACTATTCTAAGGCCGCTGGGCCTGACTGTATCCCACCGTGTGTATTAAAACGGAAGCCAACATTATGGGCCAAACTTCTCAAATCCCAATTTGATAATATTCTAACATCTTTAGTCATCCCTGACTCGTGGCTGGGCTCAATAATAATAATACCTATTTACAAAAAGGGTGACAGAGATAATCCCGAAAATTATAGGCCTATTGCCCTTATAGATGCAACAGCCAAAGTGTTCGCAATTTTACTGCTAAGGGAACTCCAGACGTTTCTGAAAAACTTTAATGTACTATCTCGTTTTCAAATTGGCTTCCGGGCCCAGATGGGCACTTCCCTCAACGCGACACTTATGGCTCATTTACTTGCGAAATACAAGACACCTGATTCAGGCCCATTATATATGGCCTTTGTGGATGTGACAGCGGCCTTTGATTGTGTGGTGCGGGGAATCCTTTGGCAAAAAATGTGGATGCTGGGTATTCCCTTGCACATCATATATCTGATATCTAAATTGCACACCAACACAGTCTATTACATCAGAGTAAACCAATCTGGAGCAACCACGAGCCCAATTCCGATCGCAATCGGAGTAAAACAAGGCTGTAACCTGGCAGCTACTTTGTTTAATTTGTATTTTTTAAGCATCAATGACATCTGGCTGAAACAAATTAGCTACCCGGCCAGGTTGAGGCACTTAAAAATCTAGTGGCTCGCGTTTGCTGATGACATTGTGATATTTGACCGTACACAGTCAGGTCTGCAAACAAAACTTTCCGGATTTTCTGACTACTGTCTCTCATAATCTTTTCTTTAACTCAGCGAAATCTAGTATCTTTCTATTCAAGAACCTCAAGCACCATTCTTGTCCATGGAAGTGGACCATAGGCAGCACACCTATTCCGAGGACATCCATGATCTGATACTTGGGCTATTTGATATCAGACTCAAATGCAATCACCATGGGAAAAACACCCTCAATCACAAGGCTACAATCCTTTCCACACAAATTCGCATGGTTCTAACTAAATACTGCAAGTTCTCTCTGCTTCCCCTTTTGGAATTCTACACTCTTAAAGTAGAGGCGATCCTATTATATGCCCTTGACATGTGTCTGGCAAATATAGACCAATTTTTGGACCAACCTCAAGGGCGTATATGGAAGGGCATGCTGCGTTTGGCCCACTCGCTACCCAATGCGGTGCTTAGGCAAGAACTGGGATTAACATCTTTGTCTGCCCGATACAACTGGCGCCAACTATCAAATCTTGGTAAAATGTTATTTCCCCTAAAAAATTCCATATACGAAGATTTGGGGTTGATGCTTAACGCCTCTAACCCCCCATCACTTAAAATCTTCTATAAGAAAATGGAAGCCATATTGGAAGATCTAGCACTCACTCCTGCTGACTTAGAATTCCGCCAAGCGCACGTGAAACTGCGCCTATTCGCACACGATTGGTGTAAAACAAATGCCATGGGAAAATTTAAAACCTATAAAGAAGCGTCCAAATTTGCATCGGTCCGCCTACCGCATACATTTTACCTAATACAACTGCCCTGCCCAAATGCCAGAAATCTATATTTAAGGTTTAAATTAAACCAATTTCCAACTTTAGAACGCATAATAAATTGGAAAAGCTTCAAGGTGGACCAATTGGGAGATAACTGCAGGTTCTGCAAGGTGCCCAACTTGCAGGAATCGCTTAAGCACCTGATTACGGACTGTAGTTACTTTGAGGTCCAACGCAAATTAATATTTGAAAGTGAAACAGTGAGTACTCGGACGGCTGCAAGTGAATGGCTATGGTTAGTATGCATGTGGGGTTCCACCACCAAAGCCATCTTACGGCTTACGCGCTTTTTATCTATATTGAATGGCTAACTGGAAAAACAAATTAGTCATCATGTGAATGTTCTTGAGCTAAACAGTGAATGAACCTCCAGACAACATAAATTATGCCTGAAAAAACGACTGGTAATTGTTGAAATTTTGATACAAGTGTTTTGTGATGCACAAATGTGATGCTGTCAAATGCAAAGAGGTACATGCATATATGTATAGGGATGCACTCGACTAACATCTCTCAGTAGTAGCTATCAAAGAAAACAGGTTGAACAATCTCATGAGATTTTTTTTGTTGTTGTTATGATTGCAAATTTTAGACTTTTTATTGTCTGTATTCTGATGACTTAAGTTACCCAAAGAAAGTATGACTGCTTAATAATATCTCGTCCGTGATAAGCAATTTATTTCCATACAAACTGCTTGTGAGGGACTACGCTCTGAAACATGTTGACCATTATAGAAATTTAACAAAGTTCCTGACCACATATTGATGGTAAGGTTGAAGGTCAGTAGGTTATATCTTAAGTTTATACATACTACTAAACTATGTTATTGCAACATAAGTTGCTAGACCACCACTAGTCCTGCCTCTATTGTTCAGCTTAGCTGCTTCAAAATACATTAAAAGCCATTCAGTGGCATAAGAGTCCAGATCCCCTGGAACGTGAGGATATCAAATCGGCTGATACAATGTACAAAATCATAATGAATTTGCCTGCATTCCAACCTACCAATGTTCCCAGAAAGTATGTTCATGCTGCCTTAATGTTTGTTTCCTGTGAAATTGCAGAATGCAGTATACTTTCTCTGTTGAGGGACATGCTGCGTTTCTATCCAGAGCGGTTGGATTTAAGTCCATACTTTGAATACTACTTGCATATTACCGATGAGGGCCTTTAGAATGGCTAGGGATATCAAGAAAGGTGGTTTGGAGAATTTCAAACAATATGCTTTGGGGATGTACCAGCCATCAAGAAGGTTAGCAAACATAGCAAGTTAATATAGATAGACTTCCACTTCTACTGCAGTCATGACATCTTGTTTGCTCCATACAAGTTGGCATATATTATGATATGCAAAAGAAAATTACGCTAAATCCCCCGCAGTACATGCAGCCTGAAAGACTCCAGCTTTAATCAACTGTCCGATTATGCCAAGGTTGACCAAAATCTTAAGCAGACGTTTTCTACAAGAGCTTTCATTGCCATGGAAGCAAGCCTTAAATCTACAAATCGGATTCTATATCCACAAATGTTCAAGTCAATTACAAAGAGAACCACAAATCATTGGCTAAGCATAAAATGTGCGCTTATTGCAGGGGAAGCTGGTGTCCATGCACGGGTCATTGGGCTCTTCTACAGTGAATGTTAATATAGAAATTAACGGGGAATGAAAGTGTCCACTGATGCCAGTGAATGATCGTTCTTGGAATTATGAATTGTATTAGTTTGTGCAGAATTCATGTCTTTGGTATTCTGCAGGTGGTTCTGGTAGTGGTTCTAGTAGTAGGAAGAGCACACCTTCGGCTACTTCTGGACTGAGCTGGGATTTAAAGGAAGACATGGCAGAGGAAAAGACATACTATGACGGTGACAGCAATTTAATTTTCCAATGAAGCTGGAGGTGTGTAAAATTTACCAAGATCTTGCCTCAGACCAAGAGGAAACTATAGATATATAGTTGAAGCATACTACCACTTGTGCTCAGATGTAGGGTGATTGAGAGGATTCATTTACAAGATTTAAGGAAGGGGTAATCTCAGTTAAGGATAAGATGCGTGCTGTCCTGCCTACTGCAAGGGAGGAGATTGTTGGCCACCCTGCTCAATGTCCAAGTGGTAGGTGTCACAGAACCTGTGGAGTCCACCAGTTGGCTGAGCCCAGTGGTTGTGGCAAGAACAAAGGCTGGCAATCTCAGGCTGTGCGTGGCCCTCGACTCCCTCACTTCAACATGTGGGTGAACTGCTAACCGTATTCAAGAATTACTGTGCTTCGGAATGAAAGGTATTTTTCAACCAGAGATTTACGATCTGCTGATCACCAAGTCAAATTTCATCCACAATTATAACCACTCAATGCATTAATTACACCAGACTGCTTCTTCCAACATAAAATAATACTGTTCAGCCTGGTATGAGAGGCTGCTATTTTTCAAAGGATAGTCCACCATCTCTTTAAAAGGAATGAGCAATGCAAATGCTTTTTACAATGATCTTCATGTTTGAATATGCCCAAACTGAACACAGCATGATGTTGGATAAAATACTAAGCAAACTCAAAACAACAAGGCATGACTACCTTGGAGGAAATCTGCACTTCAGATGTCCAAGGACGGTGCCAGCAAAGGTCTCATCAAGGCTAAAATCCAATTTACGACAATGGGGAATAAGGAACAAGTGTCCTCTTTTTTTGGGCTTATGAGAGCTCTATTTAACCAAGCTATTGAGAAGGACACTGAAGAAAGGTTAAAGTTTCACCTACAGAGAAAAGGAAAAGATGAGCTTTAAAGAATTTAAATGAAACGGTCTATGGGCCTTTCTCAGAGTTCATTTGAACCTGAAAATGTGTGTAAAATTACTGTAAATGCCAGCAACAAAAGGGGACAACCCATGGGGTGAATCATTGCTTTCGCATCCAGTACTTTGTCACCCATGCAGAGAGACTACTCCGTGATTGATAAAGAAATGACCACATGCTCCTGGGAGTTCAATAATCTCACAACATATATTTGAGGATGACATTTTCTGTTTGGAACGGATCACAAGCCGCTCATCAACATCCCCTCTGAAGGTGGTCTGTCCAAAGTGTCACCAAGTTGGACTAAGATTTGGGCCAATCTCTATGGATGCAACATCTCCATCCAAATATCTGGAGCACACGAAACCAAAGGGCGAACTGCTTGTCAAGCCTTCCTTAGCAAGAGACAATTACTCCTGATGAGGAGAAATATAAAGAGGAGGTTTGCATGGTTAATATGAAAGACATTTTGGAGAGCTGTGATGATGGATGAAAACCATGAAGGAGATGGCAAGTGTGTAGCACCATGTGCTGAATGTGTGATTTTAGAAAAAGTGTCGGCTATGAAGCTTCAGCTATATGTCAAGGTAGTACCTTAGTTGTCTAAAGAGGCTGGGCTTGGATTCTTGCTGAGAAACTAGTCCTACCCCCAACTGTGAGAAATAAAATGGCCAAGCTGGCACACTCAGGGCCCTTAAGATTAAAAGTGGCAAAGCACAAAGTATGAGACACTTATTGTAGCCAAACGGAGCAGGGATATTGTGGAATATGTAGGTCATTTCAGGGTGTGTCAGTTTGATGAGAAGTTCCAGGACGCGGGCTGACAGACTCACACCATACTTTGCTACTGAACATGCACCTTTCAAGAATATGCATGGGAGGAAGGTCAGGACCAAGAAACGCACTGGGTGGCTGATGCCAATCCATCAGGAAGGCTTAGACAGCAGTCAGAAGTGAGGGGTTTTAGAAGGAGTAAGGAGGAGGACTAAATTAATGCAGGACGAGATGACTAAAATGACCACTTTGCCACAAGACATTCTCATATTGCTCAAATCTCTCAAACCACGGCTTTTTCAAAAATTCCTGCCGAAATACTAATCCCAATGGGCACACAGAAAGCAACTCAGGTAAAAAGATGCCAACCAAATGCTTGCTACCCACACTCTGTACAGCGCTCTGGTGCCATCGGGTGAAGTCCACACTTTAAACAATAAAATAAATGAAAAAATGAGCTAGCCCCACTTACCGATAGGGAATTGGGTTAAGGTATGCTTACTCAGCTGTGTTGCTAAAGGCATGTCTGAATTTAGTCAGTCCATGGGAATTGTAGGTTTATAATTCAAGTGTATCAAGTTACAAGATAGTCGATGGTGGATTAGTGAGTGTTTGTGTGCCATGGTGGTGATGAACCAAGTGAGGGTGTAGGGTGCCGTGGCTCGTGGTTCTGGTGAACCAGTTTCTACTTATAATGAAGCTCACTCCGGGGCGCCAAACCAGAATAGGGGTTCCGCTCACCCTTTTCTCTGAAGAGGTAGTTCTAAATTCAGTGGTCCGCAGGATACCAATCTTGACAAAATGGGAGAATTGCTGACATAACCCTCCTCATCGTCCGAGGGTGATTTAGCAAGATGTTATGTTAACTTATTAAGCGCTCGTTCACCCGAGGGCATCATGGCGCTGAAAGGAGCGAGACTAACATGATACTTTACAAGGAATGGGTGGCTCCCGTGGAGTTCAAGGATCATGGCCTGCGTCATTAATGTATTCTTTGCTGCTCCACCTTCAACAGTTTCTTTGTTAAGGTTACAGGTCGCATAGTTTTGTTTGTTCAGATATTTGATACAGCGCAGACCTAGCACCAAGGTGGTCAGGGTGCCTCGCAGGATACTAGGAGCATCTTGAATATAAGCTGCTGTACAAAGTATCATGATGTGCGAGCTCTGTTTGGATCCAGATTACAGAAATGATGGTGTACAGAAACATGCAATAGGGTCAGTACAATATACTGATGGTTTCAATAAATATATGTATTTTGCTTCCCATAATTAAACTTGGAGAGATAGAGGAGGACTGGTGGGGAGGGTTTGCCTTGGTCATATACACCATCAGAAACACATTTGTTTAAATGCTTTTCCTCAACCTTATTAATATAACATAAACCTTAACATTGACTCCATATCTTAACCTTTAATTTAGATGCATTTCTTTAATCATGAACAAAGAACCTATTCTACATTATCCTAAATGTACCTTTTTTCCACGTGCTCCAACTTAGGGTTCAGAGTAACAGGCTCCACCGTAAGATCCACTTTTCGAACACTCCCAAAGAAATCGGTAATGAGAACGTTTTGTGGATCTCTCTGAAAAAGGTCTGTCCGATGTCCAGGGGTAGAAACGCACAAGCTTTTCGGGCAAACCTGAAACTGAAAATTTACATTATACATTAACAGAGACTGTCTGATAGTTAAGATTGGATTTCAAAGCAAACATCAATATATTAGCTAGTACAACCAAGGTTTCAAATGATTTTAACATGCAGGGACAGATTCTGAAGGTTTTTCGCGGACACAAAGGGGCTCGCTAGCAAGTTCCCTTCTTTTGTATTAGAAAAATATGGCCTTCACTCACACCAGTTTGTGAAATTACTCAAAGCAGGGGGCTGAATAGGATATTTTCAAGCATTTTAACGGGCGTCCAAACTTAGAAATTGGGTGCGCTTTAAAATATGCAGATATCAAACACCCCTATGTTCATTCGGACCAGGCGCAGGGGGATGCGCAATGCATGACAGGGCCATTACAGACTGTGTTGAGCACTTTTTTTTTTAAAACTGGCACAGGAGAGGTCTGAACCGCTGCTGTCCCACTTGCGTTTCTATCCCTCAAACGGGAATAGAAATACTGTTTTATTTGGGTGGCATTGAACAATTACAGGAGAGCGAGACTAACTTCAATACGGAAGGCAGAAAGCTAAGAGAATCAAATCATTATTTCATTTTATTTTGATTTGAGTACAAAAAACATTACACATTTTAATCAATTTAGATAAAAAAGCATTCTATAAAACATGCATCCAAGCATTCATTCAGTCCAAGTAAATCCCTAAAAAACAATTCAATTATTTTAAGATACAGAAGAGAAATGTACAATTCATTTCCAAATCTCTTCATATGTACATCTAACAGTAGTTCATTCCAAATATAGTATCGACTATTGGTGCCCATAAATGCAGATCTTCTTTAAAATAATGAATTAAATATTTGGTACCGCATACCGTTGACCTTTAAATAAATGAAGGGTCCGTATGGATTGCCAACAGTATGCCTACAGCTTTTGAGGCAGGTGTATAATGTATTTGCCTACTTTTAGGTAGTCCGCTTATATTTTGGACCTTTATTATGGGATACCAGACATAATTGATGGGTAGAGAGATAGATTAGATTGAGCCCCTTGTTGATATATTTGCGAGTACTACTGAATGAGGGGAGACAGCAAGCTATTTTAACAGCTATTTTTAATTATATGTCTATTTGTTTTATTTTTAGAATTTGTTAATGTTCATCCCATCCTGATGAAGACTTATATATTGTGTCAATTCGAAACTATTTACCAACTGGAAAGCCCGTATTTTAAAGAAGATCTGCATTTATGTGCACCAATAGTCGATACTATATTTGGAATGAACTACTGTTAGATGTACATATAAAAAGATTTGGAAATTAATTTTACATTTCTCTTCTGTATCTTAAAATAATTGAAAATAAAATTAGGGATTTACTTAGACTGAATGAATGCTTGGATGCATGTTTTATAGAATGTTTTTTTATCTAAATTGATTAAAATGTGTAATGTTTTTTGTACTCAAATCAAAATAAAATTAAATAATGATTTGATTCTCTTAGCTTTCTGCCTTCGTCTCGAAGTTAGTCTCGCTCTCCTGGCACCACTTTGTATTTCATTGTATGTTTCTACCTCAAGGTGCCAGTGATTGCTGAGGTTCCCACCTTGGGTTTTGTATATTGAACAATTACAGGTCATTTAAGGGCCCGTCATGGAGAAATGCACCTTCAGCACCCACATGTGTTCTGGATGCTTGCAATATATTAGTGCTGGGCGCACGTTCCTGGGACTAATGTAATGCAAGAAGGCTGGCCAGTGAATCCTTTGTACTGCTGCTCAGCATCCTGGAAACGTACAGGTCAAATTGATAGCGTAATTCCAAAAATGAGGCCTCTAAGAATAGCGCATTCTCTGTAGTATTTTTGGATTCCCTATATTTTTTATAAGAATGAGCCGCTCTAGGTTTTGTACATGTAACAAAAGTGCAACATTGTAAGTCTTACTACATTATGAGAGATAGCCACTATTAGCAGATCTAGCTGCTGGCAATCTTTTAGTTTCCTTGTGAACTAGAAATAGCATAGAAGGAATACTTACTTACTTTTAACTCCTGTTCTCCAGCATTGGTATCTTTCATGGATTTGCATGCTCCTTGAATATTTTCTATCAGGTTGGGAATCCTCAGTAATATTAAAGCCGTTTAACTCCCCTTAGCTCCGCCTCTGGTGACCTTCTTCAGATTTGGAAGTGCACGTAATGTGGCAATAAAAACCAAGAATAGCCAGAGAGGGGAAGGAGGGAGGGTCGCATGTGAATCCATGAATGATACCCATGTTGGAGAACAGCGGTTACAGGTAAGTAACTTATTCCTTTTCCAGCATTGGCTCTTTCATGGTTCCACATGCTCTTTGAATAAGATTATACAGCAGTACATATATACTACCAAATGGGCAGAGGCACAACAGAAGTAACCAACTCGCCTCTGGAACACTCACCTCATGCGAACAGGTCGCAAAGCACTGCCTGGCCGACACAGGACTCCTCCCTACAATCTTTATCGACGCAGTAAAACCTTGTGAAGGTGTAGACTGGCCCCCATGTGGCTGCCCTGCATATCTCAAGCAGGGGGACACCGGGCAGGAAATCTGTAGTAGACAGATCTTGTTGAGTGTGCTCTTGGTCGTCCTAGAAGCGGCCTGTTGGCTAGATGATGCAAGTGGGAAATACACACAGAGAGCCATTTCACAATGGAAGACTTCAAAAGGGTGTTTCCCTTGGTGACAGGTCCAAAGGCAACAAATAGTTGCGAAGATTTTCAGAACTATTTAGTGCGAGCCATGTAGCATTTGAGAGCTTGGGAGACACCAAGAGAGTTAAAGGATAGCTCAGCCGGTGATCAAGGAGAGCAAAAGTAGTAAGGGTGCATTCAGGCGGAATGCCGAAGGGACCTTTGGCATGAAAGACGGATTTGTCTGTATCACCACTTTAGACTGGTGAAAACAGAGGTAAGGAGGCTTGAAAGAGAACTTGCAGTTCGTTGACCCTTCTGGCTGAGGTGACGGCCACTAGGAATGCGGTCTACCATGAGAAACATTTCAAAGAGGCTCTGTGTAGGGGCTCGAAAGGAGGGCCCATATGTTTCGAGAGGACAACATTTAGTTGCACCATGGGGCCGGGACCCAAATTGGGGGAGAAGTGCAAAACAGACCTTTAAAACATTATTTTACCCATGTTTGAGACCATATAGAGATGGCTGGCCTGTGGTTAGTGTATAGCATGAAAAGGCTGCCAAATGCACCCTGATCGATGAGTACGAGAGGCCGGATTCTGCTAAAGACTGGAGCTTTGGCAAAGAGCCGCTTGAATGTGCAACGGGTGTAGGTATTGCTTCGCAAACCAGATGGTAAAGCTTTTGCACTTTCTCTTGCAGCAAGAAAGTGTACATGCCGCTTTTATCCTGGCTAGAATCCTTTTGCGTTCTGTGGGTAGCAGAAAGTCACAGAATTCTAGGACAGCAGCAGCCAAGCCGTCAAGTTGAGTGATGCAGGGTTGTGATGCAGCACTGACACGCCCTCCCTGTAGACCAAGTCTGGTAGAGGAGGAAACCTGATATAGGATGTCCCTGACAGGTACAGTAGGTCAGAGTTCCCAAGTCTGCCACGGCCAGGTTGGGTCTACTAGAATCATCCGGCAGCTGCTCCGTTTCAGGGAACTGACAACTTTGGGAAGTAGTGGGATTGGGGGAAGGCATAGGAGAACAGGCTGTCTCACTGTAAAGAGAACATGACCCCATGAAACCGCCTTACAAACTTGGTGCATTTCCTGTTGGTCGCTGTAGCAAACAGATCCATCTCTGGACTTCCCCACTGGGAGAAGAGATGGAGAACTTGGGTCTGGTGAAGCTCTGTGGCAGGATCCGAGTTCTCAGCTGTGTGAGTCCTCTATTGTATTGTGAATGCCTGGCAGGTGGAAAAGCCATCAAAGGGCATGTCGACCACCTTAGCTTGGACTTTCAGTCAAAAACTGGCAGCTTTTAACCATCAATGGCATCGTAGCACTGCTACATTACCCCTATTGCGGATCCCAGTATCCGCTAAATCTACAGCAATAGAAATGGCGTGGGTGGATTCCCGCCTCACCTTCATGAAATAGCGCAAGTGCTTCTTCCCGCTTGTCATCTGGGAAGAAGTCAGTATTGGTTTGAGCTTGAACCAAAGCTCACGATTTTAGCTGGAGAGAATCACAAGTGAATTTTCCACCTTGATTGTCATTGCAGCTGTAGAGCTGACCCTTTTAGCAGATTCGTCCAGCTGCTTGCCCTCTTTATCTGGAGGTACCATGCAGGGAGAGGAAGGATTGGCAGAACGCTTGAGAGCAGCTGCAGAGACAACCGAGTCAGGACAAGGTTACGTGCACAGGCATTTGGGTGCCGACTATATTTTTTTTATCAATGCGGTCCTTTTTGGGAAACGCAGATAATGGGTTTCTCATTACTAGAAGCCTGTCTTCCCAAATATTCTCTAATACTGGAATAGCCACTATTGATTTTCTGGAAGACACCCATTGTTGGTGTAGAAATCCCTCCTTTTTTTGCTCTTTCGGGCAGAAGTTCAAAAGGTTATGCTGCTCATGACAGGAGGGCATGAAAGGAGCCAATTTCGTCTGGGAGTGAATCTTATCGCAGTAAGTCTGCTGGCTCACCATCACCTGGCACTAAATCTTCAAACTCATCTCTAGAGTGTGTGCCTGGAGAATCAAAGGACGGGTAGTCGTCTATGTCTATATCCCTAAGAGTTACAGGTGGTAGCAGCGGTACTGCTGCAGAAGGTCTGGAAGGTGGTGGTGGCATTAAACCTTCCCTTGCGAGGAATCTGTCAGGTTGCGCTGGAGAAGTCACAGGAAGTCATTGCTGGAATTCAAAAACTAATGTCAGCAGTGTGGAGAGTATGTCCATTGACACATCCCTGGAGCAAGACGGTGGAGGAACATGCATAGGAACAGTGGGGTTATCCCTTGGAGAAGGGATCTCTTGATATGGGAAGACTTTGTGTGGGTGGGGCTGGTGGTGGCATGTTCACCACAAGAGGCACAGTCCTCTCTCTATTGTCTCTGAAGGGCTCAACCTCTTGTACATCCTATTCCATGTCTGAGTCTGCACCCTGTTGTAGTGATTGTTCTGGATGGACAATGAATGGAAAGGGGACTGCGAGTGGTACATAAGGAGTCAGAGAAATCAGTGGCTGGGCATATGTTGGCCTGGACGGTAGGCTGGTGTGGATGGAACCTCCCTATCCACAGTCATTCCCTTAGGGAAGGCAGACACGAAGGGCTGCTGGATAGGAGTCGTTGACGCTGCAGATGTGCTAGGTGACGGCATAGTAATGGTAGTACACTTAGTCTTTGACATAGACGAAGACGAAGACTTGGTCGTTGATGAAGAGGTGGACAAGCCAGGAGGAGTTTACTGGGTAGTTGATGAGGTTGTCTTAGTCATCTCTAGCTCTACCTGCGGTGTTCCTCAGGGGTCTAAGCTCTCTCCCAGGCCGTTCAACCAATACCTGGCACTTCTTGCCCACCACATTGCCGCTCTCTGCCCAAACTTGCAGATGACACTCGGCTCACTTTCAGGCCAACCTCAGCCACCTCTTCTCCCTCTCTCATCTCTGACTGACTGACCGCCATCCAGGAGTGGTGTGCCGCCAATGATCTCTGCCTTAATGCCAGTAAGACCAAGATTCTCCCCATCAGCACACCCGCTCCCTTCTTTCCTGTCACTCTCTGGCCGGCCTCTCTTGGCCCTCTTCCTGCTCCCGCCTGTGAGGCTAAACACCTTGAGGTCATCTTCGACTCCACACTACTTCTCTCCTCACATCGGACGTCTCTAAGAAGTCACACTACCAGCTGCACCTCCTCAGAGGTATTCTTCCCTACCTCTCCTTCCCCCAGAAGCTCACTATGTCCAGAGCGCTGGTTCTCTCTAAGCTGGACTATTGCAACAGCCTCTTTCTAAATCTGCCAGTTTCTACTCTCCGCCCTCTGCAACTCATCCAGAAAAGGACTGCGAGGCTGGTCCTTGACCTCAAACCCAGGGATCGTATCTCTCCAGGACTGACATCTCTGCACTGGCTCCCAGTGGCTGCAACGATTAAGTTCAAAACCATCTGCATTGTCCACAAGGCCTTCTGTGGCCTGGGGCCTCAATACCTTCAACTCTCTCTTCCTAAATATGTTCCTTCTCAAGCTCTTCGCTCATCCGCCTCCTACTCCCTCAGGGTCAGTCACTTCTCCAAGCAACAAGTTGGTGGTAGATCTCTTTCTTCGGCTGGGGCCTCCCTCTGGAACAGCCTCCCTGCCTCCCTGAAACTTGAAAATCATCTCTGGTTCCGGAAGCACCTCAAAACCTTTCTCTTTGCTTCTGCTTTTTCTCCTCCTCTCCCCTGCTGACTTCCTGGCTGAAACTGAAACTGCACTGGTTAC
Organism: Ambystoma mexicanum; assembly: GCF_040938575.1. Lineage (NCBI taxonomy): Eukaryota > Metazoa > Chordata > Amphibia > Caudata > Ambystomatidae > Ambystoma > Ambystoma mexicanum. Next base: position 1,004,362,460 of record NC_090922.1, on the reverse strand, counting down.
CTGGCCACGCTCTGATCTCGGGGCCAGGTCCCCTCGCCCGCCAGTCGCACACCTGCACTTCCTGGCAAACCCCTGCACTTGGGGACTGTTTTCTGTATCCCTACAGTCCCACTACCAGCACTTGATACCCGAGGTCTGCACTTACCCTTGCACTTGCCACCTGGTGGCCGTACTCTACTTATTTATTCTATTATCCCATGTACTGCTTCCCCCTTCCCATGTACTTGCGTGATCCGAATGACACCTGGCCTAGTAGGCTCGTTGTCGGTCTTCCATCTGTTCCCCCTCCCTTGCCTCATCGTGCCTTGAAACACTTGTGTATATATGCCATATTTTATCATATTGAGGAGGTGGTCAACGGGATAATCGATGAAAATCTAGGTCAACTATGGGTCGTCACGGTGTCGACAATGACAGTGTGGATGAACGGACTGCAGTAAAGGACAAGCATCATTACTCTGAATATTGTTTGGACGAGGAAGTTTGAGACAATGGTGTCTTAGATGTCAAAGTGATCAATGAAGGGACTGTGGGCGTTATGAGAAACCTGAAGTTGTCTCACTGCGAATCCCGGGGCTCTGTCATCCAGGTGGCCAGGACACAGTCATCGCTTTTGGATCCAGTTCCTGGGGGTGGACCAGTGCGGTAGGATCAATTGGGTGAGGGGTCTTCAGGGAGTGGAAGTGGGACGTTGGATGGTGAAACACGGTATCCCCTTCCCTGTAACGCCTTTACCCCATCCTACCAGGTAGGATACTTAGGAACTCAACCCCACCCTTTTCCCAAGACAAACACTTTCTCACAGACAGCTCAAAGTGACCCGACCCATATACCTGGCATGTTCCAATACAATGGTCAGGCAATTACTGACCATTACACACACCTGACTTCCAGCACACTTCCCCCACCTGGATAAAAGGCGGAGCATGAAAGCACACTCTGAGCAAGGCAAAGCACACAAGGAAGCAGCAGTTCCAAGAAGGCAGTTTAATTCAATGCGAAAGTCGGGCAAGACCGAGGAGAGGATTGCAAGGAGGGAACTTCCCTTGACCTTTTCAACCAAAGACCGTCCTTCCAGAATATAAAACTTAAGACCCGGAACCAATGCTGAAGAATCGCACATTGTATGTCGGAGGTAACCGGGGCTCTCCTGCGTCGATAGTCAAGGCGGGGAGAATCGTTTGCCGCCGTAGTACTGTCCTTGGCTCCTACAACAAAGCAGTGCAAGTGAAGTCAGCACAGCCGGTGAGTTGGGGAGACCAATACCAGAGCAGTCTGTGTTGAAGCCAAGGTTGCAAGCAGCAAAATTGTATAGTGAAAACTAAAGAGAACAATGTTTGAAGCTTATGTGGCAAGCAACGCGAACACAATTAAACAGCCGTGACTAATGGAACTTTGAAGCCCAGAAACGATAGCATAGATAGAGTGGTCTGGCACCACGTGGGTGCTCATTCAAAAATCTGTTAGGAATCCAGCTGAAAGGTGGCAAATGTGAAGAATGTTAAAGAATTTTGAAATCAAAGTGGTCCTGCAAAGGGTAAAGCAAAACGCTGTGCACATTTGAAAGTCTTCGATAGTTGATGAAAAAGGATATGAAGTTGGTTCTAAGACCAGCAGAGGGAGATCAGTTAAAGGCTTTTGGTTAAAGCAAGTTTGTGCAAGGTTATATTGCAAATTGGAATTAGTCTGAGCCCGACTGAGGGGGTTCGGTGATTGGGAGCAGCTGAGGGAGGTCTGGGGTGAACCGAGTCACCCAAAAAAGAATATCCTAAGAGAAAACGGATGCATAAATAATTTACAAATATTGTGTCGAGAGGATCTCAGACTGGCTTACAGGGGTCCGAGGTGAATAGTGAATCGTCTGAGAGATTGAGTACTTGTGAAGATCTGAAAGAGGAGAAAAACTTTTTGTTTGTTTGTCGCATCAGACCCTCTCAATAAAGAGACTTTGAAAGGCAAAGAGACTTGGGCACGGAAGGCCCTGATGCTGGTGATTGAATTGTATCCTTGTGCTAGAGAAGCCAGAAACTGTGCTAAACTAAGCTAGAGTGTACCGCCTTGTCTCGTGCTGAAAACGTGGGGAAGCGAGGCCAACGGCCTGAACATCCGGACATATCATTTTGTGAACACTTCTTTTCGTAACACTGTTTTCCACACTATTTGTATTTAGAGGTAAGGATTGGCAATAGGTTTATTACTGTAGGCCCCTTTATTTTGACAAGACACCAGTTGTACTGCGTTATTAATTGATGGTCGTAGCTTGCTCCCATCTATAGATTTAGGATTAGATAGGCATTTTTTAACACCTTTTTTTGAAGTTCAATAAACACCCTTGAACTGTGGTCACTTGTGTCTGGCTTACTATTGAATTACTCTTTCTGTGCTTTAATATGCTCCTCTTTCAGAAACATGTCTGGGGATGCTTGTGGTCTTGTGCAGAAGGGATGTGACCTAGCAGTTTGGGCTGGACTGCCCCCTTTGAGGTGGGACCAAGCCTGATTAGCATATGGTCTTTCCCCTTCTGTAATGGCTTGGCCGGTGAAGAACGATGGTCTGGGGGTTTGCCAGAGCAATGCCAGAGGTTAAAATTCATCCTAAACCTTCCAGTCATCACCTCTTTGTTTTTGTCTTCCTTTTTGGTGTCTGTCTTCTCCATTGACTCTTGACGGCCTCAGACAGAAGATGGGATCTCCAGAGGCAATGGATGGCCTGAAAACTCAGTGCCATAGGTGAGGAGTGAAGCGGAACCAACCCCGAATATTTAAATGGAAAAAACATACAAAAAATGTGAGAGTTGTAGCAGAGAAAAACTCGAGGACTACCAACACTTAACATGAAGTAACAAATATGAAGATGGCCACAGAGGAGGAGCTGCGGGGAACTGTCTAATTGGCTGTGGGCATTATGATCCAAAATTACTCTAAAGTGACAAGCAGTTTCTAAAGTTTAAAGGTCAACTACTTTAATGTAACAGAGGATTCCCAGCCTGATGACGGGGAATATTCAAAGAGCATGTGAATCCATGAAAGATACAATGCTGGATAATGTGCACATCTAGTACGGTGCTGGAGTAACCGCTTATTCTGTAGATTATGATCTTGTATGCATTTGCACGCTAAGAAACAGTCCCAAAACTGATTATCGAAACAGACGGAGGCCCCCTGGTAGGGGCCTTGTGCACAACAGAATTTCCTGACCACATTTAACCAAGGTAAGTTCCAATCCTTGAGTTAATATTTAGTCAATCATCCTCCCAGTTTGTGTGCAACACTTTTCACATGCCCTCACAAATAGCCTAAAGTAACAGAGATGGTTCAAAGATTGTTATTAATATGTGTTACCGTATGCTAAGGGTTGTCCCAATCTCTCTGGTCTATGTGAAGCAGTTCTCTCTCTGAAACCCAGGTGTTCTTATTCCTCAGGTTAGTGCCTAGGGCTTATTGACCCCCACTATCTACACTATCTTTCTGTTGTGACGAACCCCTGGGTATTGTCACTGCTTCCAAGAGGGAATCCCCTTCCCATGAGCCCAGGGAGGCAGGGTCACTACCTGATAGTCCCCGTAGGGGCGGTACTCAACGGGTGGGTCTCATGGGGAGGGAAGCCCTCCATGGGACCAATGATGATCATCTTGGGAGAACATTGTATTCATCCCCTTCATTCATGTCCCCTCATAATTTTCACCCCAATCCCACCTCTATGTATCTCTGTAGAGTAGAGGATTTCATTCACACAGATCATACTGGGATGAGGAAGAGTGAGGCTTACCCAGGTGAGTGCATAAAATCACTGACACGAAGAAGATCAAACAAGGAGGCAAAAGCCCACTGTGGAACCAACATATGTGGTGCAGTCTGCTAAAAACCACTCCGGCGATAAAAAGCAAAGAAGGACTGTGTACATTGTCAAGCAAGCCCTGGAGCAGCGAGTAAACAGATCCTAGTTCTGTGGCAAGAGACCCGAAGAGAAGCGAGAAATGTCGTTGAGGAGGGACGAGTGTCTTCAGTAGATCCATGGAGCAGGAACCTGTCCGGTGACGGGGAAAGAGGAAACCCGACCGGCGGAGCCAAAGCAAGGGAAAGACAAGCAGCTGAGAACGCGAGAGAGAGCTAACTGCTGCAGAACCGCCAAGGGCAGTAGGCCGAATGGGGAAGCAGTGGAGAAGCCCCGCTCTACTCACAGGACAAGCCAGAGACTGGGACAATATTTCCTGAAGGTAGGGAAAGGGTCGGTGCCAGCTGGTGGGAAGCAAAGGTATCAAATAAGTTAAAAAGACACGTGCCAATATGCAGAGAGGCAAAAAGGGATAACGAACCAACTGTAAAAGCTGGAATGAACTTTACAAAATATTCTATGTGGAACAGTACCTGGCAGGAGAGTACCCCAGGTCTGTTCAGTTGAACGTTGAGTGAAGCACGGTTAGAGAACCTGAAAAAATAGAACACCAGGCTCTGGGATGGAAATAGGTTTGGACACAGGATGGTGGACACTTTACTTTTACAAGATATCCTGACAAAGTCCTTAGCATTTTTGTTGAGGTAGGGCAAGCCCTCATAGAAATATGGTGAGAAAGGTTTTCCTTTTCTTTACTTTTATAAAAAATAAATGTCTTTGCCAACAAGCATGCCAACACATCTGCACCCTTACACTGTTAGTGAGGGCCTAAAGGAAATCACTTATCTACCAAAGTTCCCTCCGGGACTTAAGAGATGGGGAGAAAAGCAATCCAGCGTTGCAACAGATGGGAGACATGCAGATTAAAGTTCTATCTGTTTAGCTATATCCCCCACAGAGAGACCTAAAGTGTGTACACTGGGTTGAGAGCATTCTTATGGTGGCCGTGTAAGAAAGCTTTTTTTCTTGAGACATTTTGAGGAGAACGACAGGGGAGGGTTGGTTTCACCAACTTCGAACTGTGCAATGCAGCCAGCATGCTGAATATGCTCTGTAACTGACTGACTCCAGAAGAGACTAAAACATGGCAGGAACTAGCAAGGAGCCTGGTAGGTCTGATCATCATAAAGGGATGGCATAATGGGGAAGATTAAAAAAGGACCTTCCTTGATCCATCAGGGAACACGTGATATACGGGAGAAGGTTTGCGACTTCACAGGACCAAGACAATGCCATTTTTAGCCATTGAACACTTTGGAATAGCTCCTTTTGACACGATCAAGGAAGAACCATAACCAGGATCAGGGACAAGATACCCCCACAAAATACAAAGGGGTGATCCTGCTGAAGATCATCAATTATTCCGTTCTAATTCAAGTTCTTATTTGAACTTATCAATTCAATTGAACCTTTGGAGCTGTATACATTGTTCTCATTTGAAAAGAAGGCAGTTTAATGTATTATGTAGCTGTATTGGTCTAAACAATTTATAAGCACTGAGATTTATTTTATTACTCCCTGCAATACTACAAATATATATAAATAAATATTTTAATCATAAAATGTACCTTTTACAAAAAAATATTTATCATACATACTAAGAACAAACAGATAAAAACAAGCAGCAAACCTGTTTCTCAAAGTGCAAATAGTGCAGCCATATAACAATGCAAAATCAGACAATAACATACCATGTGCACAATTATATAGAAAAAGAGAGAAATTGGCTTATAAGTGGTATAGGACTAATTATTATGGTCAGTTTTGCCCATCAGCAATCATTTTGCTTGTAAATAATATTTTAGCAAGTGGACACTTCATCAAATAAATGAGCTTTCACCTTGTAAATGGTCACCATGCACGTTTCTGTTTATAGATCAATAAAACATCTTTATCCTGACCAACTACTTGTAACCAAAAGCTAGCTCATGGAACTTGCACTAGGAAGTTGCCAGCACTAGAGTCAATCATCTCACAATCAGTAAGGACCAAAAGGTGGGCAGGGCCAACAAAGGAAATTTGGAAATAAAAGCATTTATGCAATGTTAAGGAGATGAAGCATGGGATAATTTCACATCAAGAAGATACTGGTGTAGACACGTTTGATTTGGTAATTTAAAGATTACCTGCATAGTGGTATCCTAATGTTATGTTGTGTTTGATAAGCATAAGTTCTCACGTAGTAAATTGCATTGAAAGTAATAGCTCAACAGTCCTTGCAGATCTTGCCTTGTTGAAAGACTCATCAAGTTTTGTATCAGTTCTGATTGAGAACTACCACCACAAGGGAACACCCGAGTTGACTTGATGGAACACCAAGAACACGGAAGCCACTTTTGTGTACTGGAAGTCCAATTTACTACGTTTTTCATTTAGTATGTCAATGCTCTTTCTTTGGCATTATTAGATGAAGACATCCTAGTCAGATAAGGAGTTACTGGGCTACCTTATGGAGTTTGATGAGCCGGAAGACTGGAGCGAAAGTTCTAAATACTTTTTAGGGATTTAGAAATTTAGGAATCCACTAATGAGCTTAGGGTTAGTTTTTGGTTTATATTATAACTGTTAAAGGGTAGTGTTTTACTGGAAATCATGTAAACAATCAGTGGCAAGACTTGGTTACTGTTTATGAAAACCTGGCTGATTACCAATTCTATATAGTTTAGAGTTTTGAAGGTTACAGCTCAGTCATTTAATTTTTGTCAGAGAAACGTTTTACATTTTGTAATGATTTTTAGATTAAAAGAACAACTGCCTGTCAGGAGGCAACCAAACGACGCCAGTACAAAAGCTTGAACTCCAGTGGTTTTATTCTGAAGTTGCCATTAACCACCATTATAACAATTGAATGTTAGATGTCCCATTGTGAACAACGGGGCAAGAGCAGGACTTTATCATTGCAAAAAAGGCCCTCCTCTTGCCCAACAGCCAACGTTCCACTTTTTCTTTGTGGTGTCTGCCGGCACTGCTGCACACTTCCTTTGGTTTCTTTTTTTTTACCCAAACCCTCCTTCCCTGCTTTCCTTCTCTCTTCCTGTCCTCCTCCCCTCATCATATTATCACTCTGATTGCCCTGCTGCTGCTAGTCTGTCTGGGCCTGCCCTACACCATGCCATCTCCAGGGTCACTCCTTACCATCCTGTCTCCAGGGCGCAGACACCTCTGCACTAGAATCCCTGTCTCTCCTCCTTTGCCCACTCAATGATCTCCCAGTCTCTGCTTGTGTAGTTTATCTTTGCACTTCCTGGCATGCCTCGTAGCCCCAGCAGGATATCGCCGCCCTCCTCTTCCTCGCCACCTTCTGCCCCATCGACCATCATACCCTCGTCACGTTTATCACTCGACTCCTCTGTTCTCTTCCTGGCAGGCACCGTCTCACCTCCATTTCACAGGGCCACAAGCATCTGCATCTCTGCTTTTCTGCTCTCCACCAAAGGCTTCTGCGTTTTTGATCCCCTCCAGTACATGTTTCAATCTCGGGAGGATAGCCGCAAGACCTAGGTACGTGTTGAAGGGAGGCCAGGAGGGCAAGTGCAAGGGATTGCATAGGTGCATAGAGAAAGGGTCCGCATGTTAAGTGTGAGGAGGGGGTGGACTGGGCAAGGAGGACCAGGAGCCCTGTAGAACTCAGAGGATCTCAGAGGCAGCCAGTCACTCAGGCAAAGGGGGGAATCTTAGCAGGGGGGATATTAGCAGGGGCGGGAAAGAGAGAAGGAAGAAGAGAAAAGGAGGGTCTTGAGAACCTTCCAGAATTTAAGGTGATCCGGCTCAAGCCTGAGAGGGGCAGGGAGACCGTTTCAGAGGGAGGATCCTGCGGAGGACAGAGATCTACTCCCCACTCTCTGCTTAGCGAAGCGTCTGATCTGCAGAGAGTTGGAGCTAGAAGACCGAAGGGCTCTAGCAGAGAGGTATTTAGGAACAGAGTTGAATGTAGCGGGTCTGAGGCCCCAGAAAGCCTTGTGGATGATGCAGAGGGTCTTGAACTTGATCCTAGTAGCAACCGGGAGCCACTGGAAACATTTTAGGGCTGGAGTGATGTGGTCCCTGGGCTTGAGGCCAGGGATAAATCTTGCAGTCTTATTCTGGATTAGTTGAAAGGGCGAAGGGAGGATAAAGGAAGATTGAGGAAGAGGCTGTTGCAGTATTCCAGCCTAGAGAGGACAAGAGCTGTGGAGACGTTTAATTTGTGAGGAAAGGAAGAATGCTTGTGAGGAGGTGCAGCTGATAGTGGACCTTCTTGGCAAGGTCTACAATGTGAGGAGAGAGAGGAGTCTAAGATTACACAGAGGTGTTTTGCCTCCCAAGAGGATGAGGGAAGGGGACCCATAGAAGGTGGCCAGGGGGAAGGAGGGAGATGGGGTCCCAATGAGAAGGATCCCTGTCTTACTGGCATTAAGGCAGAGATCATTAGGAGCAGACCATGCCTGAATAGCTGTCAGACAGGCAGGGATGAGAGTGGAGGAAGTGGAGGGAAGTTTGAAGGAGAGCTGCATGTTGTCTGCAAAACAATGGAAGTGAGGAGAGAAGGAGGAGATCAGATGGGACAGAGGGGCAAGGTAGAGGTTGAAGAGCCATGGCGAGAGGATAGAGCCTTGAAGAATGCCGCAGATGGAGAGTGTGATTGGGGAGAGAAAAGGGTCCAGTTGAACCTGGGAAGGACGGTCAGAGAGGAACGAGGTCAGCCAGTCCAGTGTCAGGCATGTGATGCCAAGTGTCTCACAGAGCCGATTAATTAGGGTGCCATGATTGACCGTGCCAAAGAAAGAGGAAAGATCCAAAAGGATAAGAACAGAAGGAGAGTTGGAGTCGAGATTTGAGAGCAAGTCTTCACAGGTGTTCAGAAGAGCAGTTTCCATGCCTCTGGCTGCTCTGAAGCTAGACTTGTGATCGTGGAGACAACCAACAGATTCAATGTGTTGGATTAGTTGGGAGATGTCCAGCTTCTCCAGGGTTTGCCAAGGAAGGGGGTAATGGAGATAGGACGGTAGTTAGCCAGGCAGGAGGGGTCAGCAGAGGGCTTTTTGAGGAGAGGGTGCACAGGGGAGTGCATGAGTGGCAAAGGAGTGATTACAGAAATCACCCAAGACAGGTGCACGGGAGGCAATGTTGTCCTTGATAGTTCTGGAGGACCAGGGGAGCACCTGTTTGGAGGAGACCTCATCCGCTGCTATGGGCGAGAAAGAGGGGAGTAAAAAGGGCGGGGGCAATGGAGGATCGAGAGCTGGGGAGGGAGCAGAGAGGGTAGTAGAGGGAAGTGAAGACAGGATGTCTACAGTTTTGGATAAGAAGTGAGAGGCCAGTGAAGTACAGAGGGTCAGTGAAGGCAGAGGCGAAGTGGAGACTGCAGCAGGATTGGGGAGTTCCTTGCAGATTTTAAACTGCTTGACAGAGTTGGAAGTGGCCCCAGAGATACAGGCTTGGAAATTGACCCTCTTCATCGGGCAGATGGTGTGGTTAGTGCCTTTGGAGCAGGCGGTAGGCCAGTCTGTCAGAGGATGTGTCTGATGCCCGCCACTTCTGCTCAGCCACTCAGAGAGGGTAGGTCGGAATCATACCAAGAGTTGTGCTTGGAGGCAGGCTTCATGTTGATCCTCATGACAAGGGCAAGGATGTCCAGAGTGATGGTGATAGAGAGATGAAGTTTAGCAAGTGCAGAGTTAGTGTGGGAGTCAGTGGCAGGAGTGAAAGAGGGAATGAAATTGGCAGCAAAAGCAGAAACTGACACTTGCTTCATCGGTCAAATGACAGGGAAGGAGACTAAGTGTGGGCAGGGACTTAGCTGAGGGACATAGAAGATCCAGGTGAGAGGACAGGAGCGCATGGTCAGACCAGGAGAGAAGTGTTGGAGATGGGGAGGTCTGCAGAGATGAGAGCATCCAAGGTATGTCCGGCTGAGTGAGTCAGATCAGAGGGATGAATGGTGAGGGAACGAGTCACAAGGGCTGTGGAAGAGACCGGTAGATGAATCAGGAGTGTTGAGGTGAATATTGAAATTTGGAGGTGGAAGCAAGAGGAGAAGATTTGAGGTCAGACCATTCCGAGAGGAAGAGGGAGATCGGACCAGGGGCCCTATAGGTGGTGGCGAAAGTCAAAGAGAGGGTAGGAGAGGCACCAAGTCTGCAGATGAGGCATTCGAAGGAAGAGTAGGACTGAGTGGGGATGATAGTAGCAGACACCCATTCAGGGAATATCAAGGCCACTCCACCTCCTGACCGTTTAGGCCTGGGCTTAGCGAAGATTGTGTAGCCCTCAGGGAGAAGTGTGTAAAAAGCAGTGACAGAGCTGGCAGTGGACCATGTCTCAGTGAGAGTGAGAACATCAAGTTCAAAGGCTTCAAGGAGGAGGCAGATCTCAGAAGAGTCACTTAACAGCAGAGCGAGAGTTGAGAGTAGCTAGGTGAAGCTGGATGCCACCTTTGAAGGTGGTCTGAGGCGGGGTACAGGGATGTGGTATGCCCTTCGGAGGAGAGGATGCATGAGGGGTGCCAGACAGAGGAGAGGCAAGAGAGGAGAGGAAGTTGACGAGAGACAGAAGACGCCTATAACGAAGAAGGAAGTTGGGCTGAGAGCCTTGGACATGACAGTGCGATTCGGATATATATTAATGATGCACCTAGAGGACGAGAAGCATGCCAAGAGAACTTCCCATCTGGTGTCACCATTAATGGACGAAGAAGAGTATGGGGAGAGGACAGAGACCATGTGGGGAGTCCATAGGTCAGACGAAGGAACGACAAAAAGAATGTCTGTGACAGTCTGCCTGGAACAAGCGTTGACGTAGGTCAGCAATGGGCAAGCCTAGATTGGAGATCAAGAGATACTTTTTGTAATTCTTTCTTCCAGGCTTTGAGAGGGAGGAGGGAATAGGTGATAGAGCAGCAGGTAGAATAAATAGGAGATACAGAGAGACCCATTGAGGGAGAGGGCAGAGAGGAGGAGGAGGATAGAGAGAGACGGAGCAACCGCCCAAAAAGGGGAAACTGCACAATGCACAGCGAACGCACCAGGCGGCCTAGCAGCAAGATAGTTGCAGTGAGGACAAGAGCAGGGACGCCCCAGGTCGCTGAAAAAGGGGTGGGTAGCTTGATGCAAGGAGAGACTCCCCTTGTTAGAAGTTTTAAGTAGCAGAGCCTCCCAAGGCTTTCCGAAGAGGTGTGCACAGTCAGGATCACGCAACCATTAGGGACATTTCACCATGTCTGCAGCCAGCCAGACAGACTGCAAAGCCCAGCAGAAACACTGCTGTGAAATCAGGCTACCTACTCTGAACAGATTAGGAGGGGCAGCTGCCGCTCCTGTGGCACCAGAAAGGTATATGCTGGTGAACTTGCACACTCTGACCAAACCAGGGAAGATTATACAGTGGAATTGCATGGTAAGCTTGCACCCTCTGACCAATGAGGGGCAGATGGGGCACAATTCACCTAGTCAGTCGCCTGCTGATGCTTCTTCAGATAGGGCACACCTGTGACAGCCCTGCCCTTACTCCCCAGCACTGGCTAGTGATAACTCTCACCTTCAACACCCTTTCTGATCATGCAGCACCCTATGAAGCCACAGGGCTCTCCCCAAGCCGGTTCTGGTTGCTGGTTGCTAGCCCGCAATGTTGGAACTCATGCTCTGTAATATTGCGGGTCCCCAGCAGGATCATTCAGCCCTTTCTCTGCCCGACACCAAGCCCACCAAGATCCTCCTCACAGGGCAGGTCTATCCTACACATTCTTCCACAGATGCTGCAGCTTCCCCTCAGATAATAATCATGCTAAATATACTTGGCACAGAACCTCTATTTTTCTGCGCTATCCACACAGACAGTCCGGCAGGGCACACACAGACTGTGGTCACACGGCGCTCACCACCATATTGGATCTGGTGATGCCCATGGGGATCCTCATCTCAACATGGGTTTGCCCCCTTCAGATCAGGGTCCATCCTTAATGTGGGCAGAGTACCCTCTCATCCTTATTCACATCAACTTTCTCCCACAACTTTACTCTACCCTCTTCTTGATGCCTCCACCCACCGACTACTTATTCTTCATCTTATATCCCCAGCTTCTTCCCCTCACTCCTTTGTCTCAACCAATTCCTGCCAATTCTGCTGATTCTTTGGCATTGAGTGGGAAGATTTACCTCCAGGGTTTCGCTGGAGGTAAATCCTCCACTGAAAACCAAAAATCATGATTTGGCGTAGTGGTAAAATTGGCGGTAACTCAGTTACCGCCAATTTTACCACTTACCGCCTAACTCGTAATGAGGCCCATTGTTTTGTTTGAACTATTAGCCAGTTGTGGACAAAGGACATTTGTTATTTCTTCAAGAAAGACTCTGTGGTTGGAAAATACTTTTCTATTTCTTTGAACAGAATTTTGTTTAAAATGAATTATAATTTGAGTATTCCTGAATTGATCGAGGGGAAGGGAATACAACCCGGCTCACAAGGAGTGCTTCCAAAACATACTTGTGTTCGTGTTGCAAAAAATCTTTTTGTTGAATCAAAAGTCAGCCATATTTTCCTTGTATAATTTGATGGTTTGTATTAGTTTGAGGGACAGAAGGATTTTGGACACTAGGTCGGTTTACTTTAGTTTTAGTTTGCTAGACTGGGATATCTCTGTTAGGTTAGGGTGAAGTGTATCAGAACCCTTTTTACTTTGAATAAATGGCAAACTTTGAGATAACTTTTCCTTTGTGCCCGTCTCGCATTTCTGACCGCTCACATTACTCTCTAAAGAAGGATTAAATGATGGTGAACAAAGTAAAAGCACTTTTGGACTTGATGCTAGTTCTACAATGTTTTCTTTGGTCTCACATTGCATGGAAATGAACACTATGTCAATTTGTTAAACAGGCTTGAGTGCCATATACAAATCTGGTGTTCCTCTGATGTATGCTCACTATGTGAGTGTCACAGGCAGATTAGTGAGCTATGATGTATGCATCGACTAACTTCACAAGTGCCATAGGAAAATGTGGTAGGACTAATATACTAGGGGGTCTCCACAACCAGTGTTGAGTGGCTTAGGATTCACTACATATTTTTCTTCAGTCTCAGAGCTTCGCTCCCTTAAAGGCAGTGTCTACGTGTTCTGGTCGACTATGTTTTACTAGCATTCAATTTGATTGTGCACCATTACTCGATATGCTTTTGGTAACATTTCTTATTTCTTTTCACTGGGGGAACCCCCCCCTCCCCCCCAACAAAAACACACCTCTACCCTGCTACCCCCACAAATATATACCAAAAACAAAAGTCGACCAAAAGCATAAAGTGCCCAAATAAAGTGCTCATGAGTAACACAGAATTGACAATAGCATGTGTTACAGCGTAAAACGTTATCTACTCTGTGAAAGCATAAAGTGCCTGTTGTTTGGGGACAAAGGAAACCGTTCAACCCTCATTCCATTAGTTTTCTGGTCCCCAAATGTGAGAGCTATGGCCAATAAAAAGGCATTGTTTCAAGATGCTTCATGTGAAGGTCCTCTGCCCTAGGTCAGGGACTGATTGGGGTGACAAGAGGATCGTCCTCATACCAGCGAATGGCCCATTATTCACTAGCTTGGGGTGTAGCCGTGCACCATTATGGTCAGCACTCTACATGATGCCCAAATTAGGCAGGGGACTTAGTCATAAGATGTATTTTGGACTGACTAATGTAAAGCTTCAAGTAGACAAGAGCTAATTATCCATTGTACCCATATATGGAGTTCCATGGCTAGTACTCCGTGCAGTTTGCATTCTTTATACAGCATGGGTCTTTGCAACAGTAGAGCATCTGCATAGTGCAGAGGATTCTGAATTGAGCTCTAAACTAATTGTAGAAGTCTCATGGCAAGTTTCATGTGATCACAGCTGCTCAGATTAAGGCAAGAAACATTATAGGCTGATTTGGATTATGTTAAAATAGTCCAGCGCCAGGATGTCTGCCAGTTGCACTCAATGATTAATTGGTATGAAGAAGGCGAGTTTGAAGGTAGCGCCACTGATGGCATTATTTAGAGCAACAAGGTGGGTAGATTAAAAAAATAGTGTCCATTGTTTTTGGTTCGGGGTCTGGTTAACTCCAAAGTGATATTCTCAGTCTCTGCATTGTTCACACCATGATCACAAATTAATTGGTGCTATGCGTCCTACTAATGCTAGCCTGATTCCCAAAATCAATCACTAGGTAGATATTATACAACATGCCCTCTGCATACACCTGAAACTGCAGCTGGTGGAGTTAGATTACTTGGATGACCAGCAGCATTTATAAAGAACCCTGTGGTGTCCCTTAAGTGACACTGCAACACGCAAATTAAGGCGAGCCACTCTATTTCAGGGTTATTGTTCTCGAGGCTCGATGCAAGTGTTGTTTACGGTGTTCCCAGGGCTAGAGGAGTTTGTGTGGGAGAGAAAAGGCACACTGCCCTCAATAATTTCTTTTCACTGCTTACTCCAGCAGTGACAGATCCATCTACAAATAAAGACTTTGCAGTTGGATCTGGTACATGTCACTGGATTCCAAACCACAGCTGCAGCTTCTGTGCGTTTTCATGTGGAACAACTCCCCCCAGAAACCAGCCTTCTATGACACCCAAATCACCCAACTACAGAATTATATAATTTAACATATACTGGAACCCTGCACACCCTGGAAAAATACTGCAAAAAAGGTGGAGAAACACTGTTTCACTAAATGTGGTGAAACCGCTATGGCGAGTTGGGCCAGTAGCATCCACTAGCACCAAGTTACTGTGTCACGTAACAGCTTTGTATCCCCATTAATCGTTTTAATGTAGCACTTCCCAACATTGTGCAGTGCATTTCAAAGTGTTCCTGAAGATCACATGACTTCAAAGCACATTTGCCCATACAGGTATTGTAAGGAAGGCATGGTATAAAAGTAAGAGACACAAGTGACAACAGTTCAAGGGTGTTTATTGAACTTTATCAAGGGGGGGATGGAGGGGGGTGATAAACGCCTATCTAAACCTAAATCTAAGATGGCAGCAAGCTACAACCAGCAAAATAATAATAATACAGTCCTAGTGGAGTCATCAGAATAAAAGGGCCAATACTAAAAAAAACTATTGCCAATCCTTACTGCTAAGTAACAAATAGTGTAGGGTACTATTCATGGAAAAGAAAGAAGTGTTCACAAAAATAATAAGTCAGGATGTTCAGGCCATTGGCCTGCCTGCCCATGTTTTCAGCACGGGACAAGGTGGTTCACTCAAACATACCACAGTCCTGGGCTTCTTTGGCACGTGGGCACAGTTCTATTACACGCATCAGGGCCTTCTATGCCCAAGTCGGTTATCAAAGGTCTCCTGATCCCTAGGGCCTGATGTATCAAACAAACGAAAAATGTTCCCCTCCCAGTATTCAAGTAGGGCGATTCACTCTTCACCCTGGATCCCCCCCCCTCTTCTGGGCTCAGATCCTCTTCTCCAATGCTAAAAGAATATCTTTTCGCTGGGAACTCGTGGTTCCCCCCGGATACCCCTCAGCTGGGCTCAGATCCCTTTAACACAATTAGTCTCCCTCAGCCAGACTCAGACCAATTACAGTTTGTATTTAGCAATCGAAGACTTTCGAATGTGCACAGGGTTTGGCTTGACCCGTTGCAAGACCAATTCGATTTCATAGTTCACAATTTTACACTTTCAGTTGGATGTCTAACAGAGTCCTTTGAATGAGCACCCACTCTGTACATGGCATCTACCTTGGTTACAAAAGTTCAATCACTCCTGGATATTCAATTATATTCCTGTCGCTCATCACATACGCCTTACACTCTGTTCTTTGCAGATTTCTTCATACAATGTTGCCGCTTGCAACCTTGGTTCTAACAGACCGATCTGCTATCACTCTCCCCGACTCACTGCTTGTGCTTACTTCACTGGAGCGGCTTTGTTGTAGGAGCCAAGGACAGTACCACAGCGGCAATCGCTCTTCCATGCCTCGGCTATCGATGCAGGAGAGCCCCAGGTACCCTCAACACACAATGCACCTTTCTGCAGCTTTAATTCCCGGTCTTATGTTTCTTATTCTCGAGGGTCAGTGAAAGTAGCGATTTTGTTTCTTTGAAAAGGCCAAGGGCAATTCCATCCTTGCAACCCTTGGTGGGTGAACTTCTAGGTATCCTACCTGGTACGATGGGGAAGGGGATACCATCTCACACCCTCCGGTGCACAACTACCACTCCTTGAAGGCCTCTCATGCAATCCTCCCGTACAGGTCCACCCCCAGAAACCGGATCGAATAGCGATGGCCGTGTCCTGGCCAACTGGATGACAGATCACTGGGGACTAGCAGGGGAGACGCCTTCAGGTGTCTCACAGTATGCTGGTTCTTCAGGTGTTACAGTGTTCAATCTCTCCCTTGCTATGTACATTCCTGTCATTACTGTATGTCCTTCCTTCACTTCTTATTTCCATTTTACCTTTATCTCTCGTATCCGTCTTTACTCTCAGCTCCCTCCTATGTCTATTTCCTGTCACCTTTATCTTTCGCTTCTTTCCCTCGGATCTCATCCATTATTTCCTATCCTCAAATCTGTAGTAGACCACCAAAACATGTGATACAAAGTACACATTCATAAAAGCGTTCTTTTTAGGGTGAGGTTGGAAAAAACACCTAGTGGTTTATCTACGACTAAAAAGGGTGTTCCAAGCTTGTGAAGGTCTAAACAAAGAATGCTCACAGGAGTTAACCTACAGGGTGTTGGGATACTGACCCCACCTGCCCTTCTGGATCTGTACTACACTACACCAGTTCAGAGATATAGCACCCAGCATACTGCATTGCCCGATCACATTGACATAGCACCTAACCCACTTCTTGGCCACAGTCACAGGGTTATAGTGCACAATTTTCTTCTTGACCCAGTCACAAGGGTATAGTGCATAGCTCACTTTTCAGCAGCCTCAGGCCTTCCAGCCTCACAGGCCTCTCAGCTCTGGGGGATCTGGAAACATGTAACGAAGTGCAGAGTAAGTGGGTGCCATATACCTAGCGCTTGATGCTATGTCTCTGAAAGGCAGAATGCAAGTGGCACTTGGTGGAATTTGGCTAATGATCTGGGCACTATGTCCCTGGAGGCAAGAGTGAGCTGGACACTCTATACCTGAGCGCTGGAAACATAATTAGCTGGGCATTATATACCAGGATACAAGAGTGTGATGGGGACAATATCCCTGGTTGTAATGCCAAGCATGCTGGCTGCTGTCATCCAGAGACGGAGAAGAAAACAAGCCTCCTTGGCCCATTATCCCTGTGGCTTGTGAAGAAGTGTGTTGGGTACTATATCCCTACTGGGTGGAGGATCTCTGGGAGGAGCGATATTTACCGGAAATCGAAATGACTTGAATAGTAGCACTTTATGATTCTAGAACCATAACAAAGAATGAACTGTCTGTTATGTTCCCAGACTTGATGTAGTAGCTAGTGGGGTACTGGTTCCCTAGGAGGAGAGGAATTCCATAGGTCTCATTAGGTGGCCCATATCTTAAGACCAGATAATTTAGGCAAGTGACACATATGTGATTTCTGGGACGCCAAAAGGCACCTTTACAAGTTGCCAATTACCCTGAGGCATTTTATGGAGTTAGTGGAGAAATTGTGGCTGTAGAACCAGCAACTTGAGAAGGGATGTGGTTTGTCCAAGTCTAATCTACTCACACACCCAAGCATGGTATTGCCATGTACTGCTTTGAAAGGACAGCACTTGCCAGTGACAACTCAATGTTCATCTGCATGTGGGAAACTTGCAGAGTATGGCCACTGACTGACTTTGTGATGTCCAATGCCGCCAGTCATGTTCCATATTAATGGTCTACCTTCCACACTTATGATGGAAGGGTGTAAATACTTAAACTTATCATGCAAAGCAGAATTACTTACACAATGTATCTCGGTTCACCACATAAATTCACAAACATGCAACTATGAACATTTAATAGGAAGGTGCCTTCTTTCTTAATAAAAATGTTTTAAATCCAGCCAGATGTTTAGAAATGGCAAGGCTATTTATGCGAAAATCTATCATTCAAATGTAATGAACGCCCACAAATATGCATATCAAAACACTGAATGGAATGTAAAATGCAAATATAACATTATGCAATGCATTCATGTTGCAAACCTGTCATTAGCGCGCATTAAAGCTATTACTAATTCAACAAAATACTGCAGACTTTTTAAAACATTGTGCTTCACATTCGAACAACAAACCCTAAGAAGATGGCAAAGAAACCAATAAAGCTTTCTTTGTAAGAGTCTAATTTTTTTTGCAATTGACTTCAAAGTCAAAAAGATGCTTCCAAATTCCTTTTCATGTGAACTACTAACAGTTCCAAATGCACGGTGCTTTCAACTAAAATCCATCTGAACTCCGTGTTCCTCTGCAAAAGAGCACGCGGATGCTTTCATCGCCATCCACTAACTGACCTTAGCACCAAATGCATATTCGCACAACAGGCGGAGGGGGCCTGTATCTGGTGTCGTTTGCGTTATCTTCAATCATTCTAGTTGGTCATCTTCAGGACTGTAACTAGAATGAAAACTTCACCTGGAAAGACTAACACCACCAGCCAAAGAAACAGCATTGTTAGTTTAGCAATAACGGGAAGCTGCTAAGCAAACCTCAAGAAAGAATGTATTTCAGATCTATGGGAGACCAACATATTTCTGTAATCAACTCATCCCAGATGTGGTGCAAAATTGCATGTTAATCTAGTTATTAATCCATCCTGTAGATGCAACTCTTGGTCTCCCTCAGAATAGGTGCCTATATCCAGTTTTACATATTGTGTGGTAAATCAGAATCAGGAGACAGACAACTCATTGTGTTTTGTACTGAAAGACTTATTTTGGTGCACAACGCTTGTCTGATCCTACAACTCTGGTCTGAATGCTGAAAGAAAAGTCCAAAACGGTACACGTAAGGTTGTGCGCCCTGAGGCGCGTAACAAGAAGTAAAATAAATAAATAAATAAATAAATAAATAAATAAATAAATGTCATACAAAAGTAAAGCTGTCCAGCATCCAGAAACCTACATGGCCTAATCCTAACCCTATCACTACAAAGTAACAAGGACTACAAATTTAAAATACTCAAGGGCCCTTTTGCCCAGTTGCGGGACGGATATCAGCCACTGTACTGTCCCGGCTTGTCATCAACCAATGTCTTACAGTTCCAGCACATAGGTTTCCTTAAGGCTTACTGCCCGTGGCGTAAGGGAAAAGTGAATGCCTCTAGGCCTGCTGCTCAGTTCTATCCACAAAAAAAGACTCTTCAATTGTCATTGGATAGCCAGACTTGATTTGGAACCCTTTCGGTTCCTACCCCTCCCTGAGGTCTTGGGCTTCATCCCCCTCCCCCACGGAGTATCCACTCTCTAAGCCACACTTGAGCTGTTTGCTCTCAGTCGCTCTTGTGGCTCTCAGTCCCTTGTGCTTTTTAGTCTCCCTTCTGCCGTGGGGTATTCAGATTCTCATGCTGTGTTGTGCAACCTGTTGCCTCAGCCCTTCGAGGTTTCTTTGCCTTCTCACCTCGGCATAAGGTAAATGAATTCTCACCCCTTCAGCTATCCGATGCCTTAGCCCCTCTTAGGCCTTTCACTTTCTTACTCCAGCTTGTGGTATGTAGGTTCTCGCCCCGCCTCTGGTTGTCGGATACCTTAGTCCTTCTTGTGCCTATTGCTTTCTCACCATGCTTAGGGTACATGTCTCAGGCTATTGGATGCCCCAGCCCCTCTTGGACAAGTCACCTGCTCACCCTGGATTGGGGTATGGGTGGGCTGGTCCACCATCCTCCCAGTTCCCTGAACATACTGAAAACCTGGCTTGTTGCGGTGATGTTCCTCCAGAGAGGCGACAGCGTGGATCTGGCTTCGCTCTTGAATTCTGCGTCAGGGCATGGGCCTCAGTGTTTCCTGTCAGTTCCTGATAGGACTTTGGAGTCGGATCCAACAGGCACCAGTCAACCACGCTTTTGCTAGTTGCGGCTCTTCTCTGCGTGGGGGGCCGAGCTTCTCCAGCTCTCAGCCTGGTTGCAGGGAGCAGCGCTCCATGGGTTTTCTCTCTCCACTGCACTCCATGCCATCTTCTTTGGGTTGCTTCCGGACTCCGACACAAAGGGGAATAAGCACTCCTCTGCATCTTAGCTTTGCAGTCTTGCGTGTTGCACTCCAGCTCGCTGTATGGCTCTCCTTCGTGTCACGTTCAAGGGCCCTGTATATCCATCCCTGAAAGGAGATGGAACACTCCATTGTTTTTTGAGATGGCAAGAGTACAGGGCAGGAAACCAAACCAGGTAAAACATTCAGGTGTTTGCTGCATTGTAAAAAAAAAAACGAACCTTGCCAAAAAGGTTAGTTTCCTGGACTAACCTGCTACTGGCACTGCGAGTGTTTAGAAACTCTTGCCAGCTCGTTGCTACTTCCTGGAGGAGGAGGGACCCAGCGTTGGTCACTTGAGCTGTCACGTGACATCATCTTACCTACAAAATCCACCCCAGCCACCCTTGCGGCATTAAGCCCGACTGCGGAGTAAAGGGCACTGCATTTTTAACGTGATGAGCTGTTTTGCTGCTGTTTGGCGGATGGTGGCGACTTAGTTATACAGCATCAGGTATTGCTGAAAATCGCAGAATAGCATAACTTTGCTATCTTGTGCAGAGGTTTTGCCTGCTTGTTTGCAACTAACATATTTATTACAACTTTGCAAGCATACTAGTGTGTTGTATTGGATATTCCTGAAAGGAAAGGTTTTAGTCATCTTTAATAACCTTTTATGTGCATCGGCGCAAGTCCCTGTTAAGTCCCGCTATTCCGCTTCGCCGTGCTTGTCGCTGTGAGTGGCGAGGTTTATTGCTTGTTTTATCAATATTGTAAATAACTTATTTGCATTATTCCATTTCTCACCTGGTTATTTTTTACTTGTGAAAATGAAACGGGGTATTAACACATTAAAGACAGGGATGCCCCCTGTTTCGGCCTCTCATTATTCTAATGGTGAGAACTCACTTGTAAATTTGTCATCTGCTATAATCAAAAAACCTCGATTAAGTTCCACTCCGCGTATGAATCATACCAAATTAAAGCCTAAAACAAAAGCGGACATACTGTTAGGGATGGACATTCGACCTTTTTGCTCTGAAGCAACTCTTGTGAACCCTTCTGAATTTAACAATGGATTTAACACAGCAACTCCACTTGGCTGTGTGGATCAAATATTGGCTGCACAAAAAAAGGACTCATATGGACAATTAGCTAAGAGGATCGCAGTGGAGGAGGGAATTACTGATGAAATAGCAAAAACCATCCCATTAGTTACTGCTACAGTCACTTTTGCCAAGGAGAATGTCTCGCTCACAGACAGTATTTTGTTAAATAACGTGTTGACTGGTACTGTTGTGCCCCCTGTTAATACCCCAAATAGTTCTGTTATATCCATAAGGGGTCCTTCGAATTCGAAAATATCATCTATCCCTAATGTCGGGGGTATTCCTGCTATCGCTGTTATTGATCTTGACATAAACGCCACTATCCTTTCAGCACACACTCTTTCTGAAAATCTGTCTAAAACTCCTAATTTGTACACAAATATTAGTGCTGCTAATTCTGTAGCTAATCTGTCTTTTATTGCACCAACTCCACGTAAAAGAACTATACACAATTTTCAAGAGTCTTGTTTTGCAGAAATTCAAAATGTAAATGCTGGGATAGCTCTTAATTCAATGAACACTGCTATCCTAGCTTTAGCCAAATTGTTTGAGGTCTTAGTTACAAAGGCTGATGTGCATTCTAATCAACTGAACCAGCTATTGGCTGAGCAACTCACGCTGGCCACAAAACTGGAAAGTTTGAGACAAGCTGATATTTCATCTACTAGTAGGAAGTCAGTCATTTCTCAGAGCTCTCAGACATCCTACCAGCACGAATCTTCATCACAAGCTTATCAGTCCATTCCGTGTATTCCAAATCCCATAATAGATCTAATGAGTGTTGCACATGAAACCCCATTGGATCTGCAAAAAAAACAAACATACCCACTGTTTGATGTTAATATAAATCCATTTGATGCCGTTAAGTTAGGATTCAAAAAAGCTGTCCCCACTAAAAAAATCTAAAAACATTAAAACAGTGGCAAACGCACTACTCAAATCAAATCCTTTGTTAAGAATCTTTCAATACCTGCTGCAACCACTGCAGCTGCGCCCAAAGTAATTGCAATAAAATGCACTCTACAGTCGCACAAGAGGAAAGTAAAGATAACACCAGTGTTAGTTGAACCGGTTGTTGATCATAGCCCTTTAAATAATTTGATACGTGTGGCTACTGATATGTCTAAAAATACACTTAAGTCAGACATCCAATGGCTTTTAATTTAAATCCGCTCTATCGATGGGAGCCGTGGATAAGGAAATGCGTCAAAAAGAGTTAAGGCATGCTATTGATGAATATATGGTACCTAAATCTGTTTCCAAAAACTTGACTTTTGCGGAAACAGCTTTTATACATACAGCATCTGTGCCGGTTGCACAATTACCGCAAACATCTATACAAGGTATTATTAAGGCTGTGCCTGATCAAATTGTCTCTCAAAAGCCAGTTCAGAACAAATTGAATGTCTTTGTTTCTGAGACTGTTGTTGCTGAAGACATGGAAAGTTTGATCCAGTCCTCATTAGCCAGGTTTTTGGAGTCCTCTGCTTTTTCACAATCAAAGACATGCTCTGTAGATCAACAAAACCAAAATGCCCCGCCTTTGTCAGTAAGCCAAAAACGTGTGACTGCAGGCCCAAAGCGCCCGGCAGTACATACATTGACACTTAGTTGCATGCCTGCTCCAGCTAAACAATACAATCTTAATCGTGCTTCTGTTCTTGCAATATTTAGCGAGGTGCCAGAACTTGACGATATCGGTACCCTTGACATCGAGCTTGTGGAATTTATTAAGCCATTAAATTGGACATCTGTAAATCTTTGGATTAATTCAAAGCTTGTGGTAAATACAATCTGGGCTGTGAAATCTCAACTCCTTGAATTGGGTTTCACCCTTCATACCCAGTCTGACTCACTAGTTTCTTCAGTACACTGTCAACAGGCTTCACACTCAAATCAGAGAAATAAAAAACAAGCACTGATTTCTCATACATGCTCCTGTGATCCCAAGAAAAGTCAATACTAGCATCATGAATCAGTAGAATGTGTTGTGTCTGTCATCAGTTGGAACTCTAGAGGGAATAGACATTTGTTGAATAATAGGAGTGCATCACTATTGGATCGTGATGTAATTTTTTTGCAGGAATCCTGGTTCACTAGTGTTCCATCGTTGAACAATTATGAAGTCCTTTTGATACCAGCATTCAAAGGATCTTGGAGACGTCCTACATCTGGTTTGATGACGGCTGTTAAACAGTCGTCATATTTAAAAATTGCACCATGGTTTTCCCCAAATGCCTTTTTACAAATGACTAAAATTTGGGGGAAAAAGGCATCCCAGACATTTGGGCGGATATACTTCTCATTTTTACAAATGGCAAAAATGTGGGGGAAAAAGGTCTCATTTGCTGCTATTAATGTCTATTGGAATCCTCAGGGTATCTCTGATGACTGTTTTTTGGATTCTGTCTCAAAGGCCTTTGATCTTGTCACTCTTGAGGGCCATACTGATCTTATTCTCTTAGCTGGTGATTTAAACCTGCACTGCTTGGGTCCTTCATGTCAAGCCGAAAGAAATCGAATTGAGAAATGGACAAGTTTCGTTGAATCTCGAAGCTTGTTCATCTTAAACGGCGCCTTTCCTCAGGACATACCACCTAGACCCACTTGGCATTGTGCTAGTAGCGTGGGAATCATTGACTTTATGTATGTAAATGCACAGACGTTAAACAATGTAACAGCATTTAAAATAATTGACTCAAAACTGAGTGACCATAATGTGTTACACATGACCTGGAGTTTTAACTCTTTTGTTGCCAAGGTAAAACCTAACGATTTGATGGGCTCCTATAAGGTAAATCCAGCCAGGAATAGATTGTGATGGACTGAGACATCCCTAGCTGCTTTCAGGACTTGTTATTATAATGAATTGAATAGTGGAGAGCTGAGCCTGTGTTCTGCAGATGTAGTTTATCATGATTTAATGCAATTGTTTCAACCAGGCTCAATTATACATAAACAAAAGCGAACACCTCATTTGCATATATTTGATCATGAAATTAGATTGAGGAAAGCCATGGTTCGGGCAGATAGGAGGGCAGCTCTTAAGCGCCCACAAAACATGCGATCAATCGTCCTCTCCCGTATTAAGACCAAGTATAGAAACTGGGTAAGAGGCCTGAAGGCCAAGCTATATCAAACTGATGGCAATAATACGTTGAAATCCTTGGCTTCTAAGAACACTGCTCAGTCATGGAATATCATAAACCAAGTAACATCAGGTTGCTGTCCGAACTAACGATGTCACGGAGGCGATGTGGATTCAGCACTATTCTGCTTTACTTGCTGCACCCCCTGTCACATCCAAACATTCCCATGCCTGAGACCTTGCCTCTGTTCCATATATGTTTTGACAGAGACGATATTTTGTACTTTATAAAACAAGCAAATAATTCCAGAGCACCTGTGCCGGATGGTTTGTCCAATATACATCTTAAACAGTTCCCAGACATTTGGGAGGATATACTTCTTCTCATGTTTGATTCTATTAATGCCTCTCAGAGGATCCTAAGTTCCTGGAAACAATCGATTGTCATCCCCATTTATAAGAAGGGTGATGGGGCAAACCCAGTCAGTTATAGACCCATCTGCCTCCTTGATGTGCCTGGAAAGATTTATTCTCGTTTAATTTTGAGAGAGCTCAAAAAGTGGACCAAAAACTGCTGTAAGATAGATCCTCTGCAATCAGGCTTTGTCAGTGGCCTTGGCACACTTCCTAATATGATCACATTGAACATGCTCAAATCACAATATGCGTTTAGGAAACAATCTTTACATTTTGCTTTCATTGATTTTCGTTCAGCCTTTGATTCCATAAATCGTAATTTGTTATTTCATAAGTTAAAATCTTATGGTTGTCCATCCTCCCTTTTGTCAGTAATTATTCAGCTACACACAGATACTTCTATGCGTGTTAGACTCTCTTTTGAAGGTCTCCTTTCTTCATCTTTTGCCACATTTTTGGGACTTAAACAGGGGTGTACTTTGGCCTCATTACTGTTTAATTTGTTCATTTTTGATATGGGTCTTTTCTTTTTTCGAACTTTGTCGGATGCCCCCGAATTGGGTGGCCAGCGTATACCATGGCTGCTTTACGCTGACGATCTTGTATTAGTATCCCAAACTCCAAAAGGTCTGCAGAATCTGTTATCTGCCCTGTCTGATTATGCCATGGAGAACCAACTAATAGTTAATCTGGAAAAATCGCAGATTCTGGTCTGTAGACCTAAAGGGAGTTCCAAGATCCATAATGCAGTATGGCGCCTGCAACAAGAACCAATGAAATTGTTTTGGAATATAAATATTTAGGTCTATTTATTCAGAATACTGTGGGCGATTCTCGATATCCGATTATGCAACAGTCAAAGCTTTTGACACTGATGTCACAGGCAAAAATACTTGTGTATAAGTATGGAAAATTCACTTTAAAGCATTTGTTCATGTTTTATGAACAAAAAGTTATCCCCATTTTATTATATGGTGTTGAATCGAAGCTGTACTCTAATGATCAATCCTGGGATAAATTGTAGGCCGCGTTTTGGAGAAAGATCCTACATTTACCAAACTGTTTGCCCTTGCCTATATTGCGTTTTGAATTGGGTGTGAACTCATTATTTAGCAGGGTCAAATGGAGAATGTGCTCCTTTTTGCATAAATGTTTGCTTGGTGCGGTCAACAACAATATACTGAGTACGCTTGCCCACTATTTGACCTCTTCCACTTTGGCGTTCCCTTTAAAATGGCAAAATCTTGTCCTGAATATTTTAGCGGAAGCTGATATATCTTTACAGTTTCTAATTGAAAATCCAACACGTGCTAAAGCAAAATACTTTCAATGGGATTGGATCCAGAACTATGATCTTTGCACGAAGTATAGTGATTTTAATGCAAACATTTTTGGTATTAAACGCATGGGTCAAGTGCCTGGCTACCTATTGAAATGTCCCTCGGCTAAAATTCGGAATAAGTTCTTACGTTTAAGGATGAACCTATGGCCGACGAGAGAAGTGCTGGTGAGGCGTATGATAATTCCTTCTGATGCTAATTTTTGTTGGTTCTGTGAATTTCATAGTGTGACAGAAACTTTGCAACATCTGATAGCATCTTGCCCGAAGTTGAAGGATATTCGAGCCAAACATTTTACAAATCTGTTGAATTTGCATTTGAAACGTGATGAAATTGAGGCATGAAGCATTTTATTAATTAGTCCCAGATTTTCGGTCATTAAGGCCCTCGTACATTTTTTGGAAACCATTTTACCTACTGAAAACCATTTATAATCATTTTGAACCTTGAAAACATTTGTTAAATCTGCTTATGAACATGGGAAATCATTTTGTATTAGATCTCAAGATCTATAATTCTGCAGATCTTTTTATCTTTTCTTCCTTTTTTAAAAACTTGCTCTTTTGTCTTTGTTGTCTTGTGTAATGTTCCGTATTGTGCAATGTTTCAAAATGCAATTTTTTCAAAAATGTTATTGTATTGTTCATTTTTGCTATTATGTAATTTTGAAAAGTTGATTGATTTCAGCAATATCAAAATAAAAAAAATAAAAATAAAAAAATAAAAAACATTCCCATAGTGGTTTGGCACAATTCCCAAATAGCCAATGAAGACATTGGCTTCCTGAGACTTAGGGAGGGTGACATATATCCTTGCTAACGGATAGTATGTCGTCTGAGGGGGTGTGGAGGGGTCAACCCTGTTGGGATCCCGCTTTCCCTGTCCCCTAGGTGGTTTTAGGTGCATTAGAATCCCCTCCATAGTCCCAAAGGGGGTGGCTCCCCCTTGAGGAGAGGGATGAATTCCCCGGATTCATCACAAAAGCTTCAACAATGACTAAACACACACACACCATGCTTTTCTCACTAGATGTTTGGGCCTACAACTTCCCATTGCCCCTAGCGAGCACAGTCAATGGTGAAGCATCCAGGGAGATCTGGAGAGCCATACGTTGCAGACCCCTTAATCGTATGGTCCATGGCAAGAGCAAAGGTTTGTATTATACATAATTCAATGCTTTTTACTTTTAACTATCTCAACAGTTGCAAAAAATGGGTCCAGGTACCTCACTTATTTCCTGCACAGACTACACTTTCTTAGCTGCTAGAAGAGAAGAAGCCTTTTATTTTCCTTATCTCTGCATTCCCACATATATTATTAGCAACATTGAATTGTAAATGTTAAAGTTATGGTCTATGCTGGTAGGATAGTGATATAATTGATAGTTTAATTTTCAGGGACTCAGGTTACCCCAGTGTTACGAGAAAAGCCCACTCAAGGAACCAAATAACTCTTTGTGCAGAGGAACTCCATGGGAATGAGACCACTCTACCAGGCTGCATACGAAATTAAAGGACCACTTACCTTTGTGGCAACTGATTTCTTTTTGGCAAGATGCTTGAGATGGCCAGAGGGGACTGTGGTATGTCAGAATCAAGAGACGGACAACTCATTGTATTTTTTCAACACTACTTTATTGAGTAATAAAGAAAACCTGTCTAGTCCCTACAGCTATGGTACTTATACTAAAGGAAAGGAAAGGAAAGGTTTCAAAGGGTGCTCGTCAGGATGCCATCCAAAAGAAACTGTCAACCGTTCGATAATCTATCTTAGCCTGAACTCTAGATCTACCACTAAAAGGAAAACAAGAACCTAAAAGAAAGCTATCCTTAGGACCTTTTACCCGGAGGATAAAATTACAGCTGGTTTCTGAACCCCATTGTGAGCTTTGTAGACTACATGGCTTTTCCTCCAAGGCACCATTCAGATCAGGTCACCAGCAAATGTCTCTGGGCTTCTTGCCCTCATTTCAAAACGGCTCCTTGCCTGATATAAAGTTTTAAAAAAAAAATCAATAGGAAAATGTAAGACCTCAATGCCCGTATTAGCATTCTCTCTAGGCCCCATCTGGGCCCTTTTGATCTTCTCTGTCCGGTACTGGGATGTTGGGCAGTATGCCCCTCTGGAGAGTTCTCCTTCCCTTTGTCCACTCCGAGTGCTTCTGGCTCTCACCCCACCCCAGGGTTTTGGATTGCACACCCCTCATGGGGTTGCGTCTCTCTCTGCCCTCTCTGCCTTTCTGATGCTTGCCCTGCTCTCAGGTGGCCCCCCATCTTTTGGGGTTCCCTTTCCCTTGCTCAACTTTTGTCCCTTCTGATCCCCACCGGACTCAGAGATTTCTCTCCCTTGTGCAGTGGCCTTTCTCTCGGCCCTGCAAATTCTCACCTTGCCCTGGGGTCTCGGATGGCCCTCCCCCTCGTGGGCTTGCCTTTTTCTTAGCCCACTCTCAGCCTTTCTGATTCTCACCCCACTCTGGGTGTTGGGTGGCCCATCCCCTCGTGTGGATGCCTTTCCCTCAGCCATTTCTTGGCCCTTCCGATTCTTACCCCAGCCTGTGGTCTCGGCTGGCATGCCTCATAGTGGGGTTGCCTTTCTTCTCTCTCTTCATTCTGATTATCACACTGCGTTGGGGCCTCAGATGGCACTCCTCCTTGTGGAGGTGCCTTTCTCTCAGCCCACTCTCAGACCTGCCCTGGGGTCTTGGTGGCCGTTTTGTCCTCTTCCTGGCTTGAAGGAGCAACCACGTACCTGGTCTCCTTCTGCAGTGTTCTTGCGGGTAGGCCTTCGACTCTGCCAACATGGCTCTTTTCCTCGGGTACCCTCTGTGTCTGTAGGTGTAGCGGTTCCTCTTCTGCTTCACGTAAGCAGATTCTTCAGCTTTGACAAAACAGGGTTCCGCCCAGCTCCTTCTCCAGTGTAGGCTGCTGTGAATGTCTCCCAGACCAGCCCCTGATGATCTAGCTCCCGGCAAATGAGCTGGGAGGTCCATGGTGTCTCCCCACACACCAACTGCATGTGTGTGCTACACCCTCTACACACTCCCTTGTAGTATGGTCTTTCCTCCTCCTCGTCTGGCGAGTGCCCTTGCACTCATTAGCACTGCAGGCTTCTCTCCCATCTTCCTTCTCCGAGTTATTGCCTTTTATCCTCAGAGTAGCGAGGGGATGGAAATTCCTCGCATACTCTGCCCTGTGTAAGCTATGATGCCCAAGAGGGGTCAGAAACCATACCAGCTTTCAGTGGAATATCACGCAAGTCGTTACATGCATTAGCCCCCATGTAACAAACATAACCATGGGATAAGGGAGGGAGATACTATTCCCTTGTTAGGGATGTCCTGTCCTCAAAGGGGGAGTTGCCCCCAATGGGATCACACTTGACCTATTCCCTAGGGGATGTTAAGCAGAGCGGGCTCACCTCCCTAGTCTCAAAGGGGGTGGCTGGTGTACAGTTAGCATGTTAATATAAATTTGGAAAAGGAGGTGGGGCAAGAGACTAAGATCCAATGTGCTCCTCAGTGGAAGGCCACAATAATGCAATTGGAAAGGGTTCTTTTTCCAATATTCTCTGACTGGAAGTGGTCAGCTGCAGGTGGTCACGTCTAGGTGAACTCTTTGCCCCAAGAGTCCCAAATATAACAATTTAATAGGTGCATAACCACCCTGCGCTGTTTCTAGTTTTGAACAATACAACCCATTTGATTGATGATACAACATGTTTGTTTAATCACAACAAAGGACAGCCGACAAGTTTCAATCACAGGTCTTTTTCCTACAAATGTGGGTCATGTACCATGTGTCAATATGCATTAAACAGGACTGTTCAAGTTTGGGACACGAGGCACACAGAATATTGAGAAATTCATTAACCAACACTGAGTTTGTTATTTACTGTATTATGTGTCTGTGGTCTACTCTATATCGGCAGCACAAACCGGGAATTGAAAATAAGGATCCGTGAGTATCTAAGTACCATATCCAGCCAAGACTCAAAATACCTGCTGGCAATGCAGCCATCCTCAATTGAACAATGTCAAGAAACTTTGGTTTGTGTGTTTGATGAAAGTAACACTGCCACGGAGAGGGGGAAACTGAGAACTTAAATTAAGACAATTAGCAGCATGCCTTATTTGCAAATATAGGACCGTGCATTATGGCCTTAACAAAGACCACGAGTTTGCTGTTTTTCTTTAGTGGGCATTGTAACAATAAGGCTTCCAACAGAGGTTAATCAGCTACAGAAATCGTGCTTCTAGATGCATAAGATCAAATTCATAACCAATATCTTAAGATTGCTTCAGTAACAGTAAGACCAAGCTTGGATTCGCAAATACAGCCATATGCAGGCCCTTCTGTATGTCCATGTGTATTCAGGCAATGTCTACATTAAGATCAGTCAGCTCTGAGAAGCATTTGCTACTAATGATATTTCTCTGCAACTAGCATATATTTTATTAATCGTACATAAGATACTCCGAATAGCTTATTTGGGAAACATCAGAGCCAAGCGTGTGAGCAGAACGAGTAACAGTCTACAATCGTAAGGATACATTGCTTAATGGCATGTTTCGGAATTACATTAATGCCATAACAGCATTACACTTATAACGCATGGACAGAAGTATACATAAAGTCTCAATTTTACATGGACTAGGCTTACAGTGAATTTGTCACAACTCTGGTTTGGATATATTGGGCCTCATTACACGGAAGGCGGTAATCCAGGGTGCTATTAGCACCCTGGACCATGCCGGTAAATTACCGGCACCGCCTTGGCGGAAAGGGGATTTACCGCCCCATTCCAAGGTTGGAGGGGCGGTAAATCCCCTTTCCGCCATTGCCCTTCCCCATTCCCATTTCTGCCCCATAGGGCTCTATGGGAATGGGGAAGGCGCTAATTACGGCACCGCAATTTTGCGGTGCCGTAATTAGCTCCGAGGTCCCTTAGCGGGTTGGTACTTAACGCCTGCAAGAAGCAGGCGTTAATTCCTCCAACCCGCAAAGGGACCTCGTAGTACGGCGGTAAGGGTTAACGGTCACCGTTGCCATTAACGGTGACCGTTAACCCTTACCGCCGTCCGTGTAATGAGGCCCATTGACTTAACTATTTTGACATGCAATGCGAGTATGGTTTAGTTAACTCATTGATTTTACCAAGCAGCAATTTCATTGTATAGTCGCAAATGGTGTTCTCTTTCAAGTTGGCGGCTCCATTTGCCGTCTCATCCGGTTCTGGGTGTTTTCGGCATCCTAATATAATGGCCACACTCAGCACGATCGGTTCACAGAGAATTTTGTGGAGCCAACAGGCTATTCAGTATAAGTGTGTCTTCTATGTGCCGCTCCAGGTTAACCCAAAATCATAGTTCTTATGTCAATATAGTGCATACGGTCAATTGTAGGTGCCAACGATATGCATTGCCTCTTCCTCTACAGTTTACATTCCATTCTGCAGTGGTGGGTATATTACTTCTATGCAGGGTGTATGTTTCATATAGATGTATTTCACCATGGCGTACGTGTAGTATATATATCACAGGCACGGGCTACTTCATTGAGCATCAGCTTAACATTACTTCAATACTTCTCTAAGAGATGCAGCTACTCTAAACGACCTGAATCAGGGTTATTCATTAAGAATCCTTTTAAGGTACGCTGCATGTGGTGTCATGAGTAAGACGCTGGGCATCACACACTGCGAATGGGGCTTGCGTGATATCAGGTCCCTCGCAATAATTATTTTTCAGTCACTAATGGTGTGCGCACCAGCACTTTTAGATCCCTCAGACCAGTACCTTATTTGAGACAATGCAGGAAGATATCAGGCACTCACATGCATGTTTACGCATGCCTAAGGTTCAAGCTTGGCTCAGCTGTCACCCAAAGTTAAGGATGTGATGCACTGAATATATATATTCAATGCTGTGTTCAGAAGAATGCTAATGTAATTGACTTAGTGAAGCGAGATATAAAGTGACTGATTTTTTTCTTTTATTCTTTTTTGTCCTTTCAATGTCTTCTTTTACTTCTACCCCCCATTATTTGGTACGTACTTGCTTTATGGATTGGGCTACTATGTCATATCTATTTTATTTCCAACGGTTCCTGTTATTATGATTTTGATTGTTTTCCGAACTCTTGTGCCCGATGGCTGTGCCTGGTGTATTGTTATTATTTCACACAAATTTTCCGAATTGACTATTGACTCAATCAATTTATTTTATTTTTGTATTGTTTTATATTATGATACTGCTTTACAGCCTGGAAAAAAGACTTGTGGTCGAAACAGGTGTCGGCTGTCCTCTGTTTTGATTAAACAAACGTATTGTATCATCAATCAAACGTGTTGTATTGTTAAAGACTAGTCAGTGCAATGTGGTTGTGCACCCTTGGCATGTTAATATAAACCTCCAGGACCCAAAATAAGAACAATCTATTCAAATACATTTTCTAAACTGTGCGATTGATTTACCCCAACATTGTGTCTAGAACTTTATTTTTGAAGGAAGATTACTAAGAGCTTTATGATGTAGTTATGTATGAGAGTTACATTAGCATACAATCCGTCCGTGTGGGAAGGTTGATGACAAATCTACCGTAGCCAATCCAGCAGTTAATCGAAAGCCAGCCTCCATGCTGGCACAAAATGACTGAACAGCCGTTTCTTAAAAAATAAAGGAATATTCAGTACCTGTCAGTAGGTCTTGTGGGAACTCTAAAGCCAAGATGTTGAGGTTTTTTACGATGCACTGCTGCTTTAAATGTGAATGTAGGGTATCTATATGTAGAAAACACAGACCGTCATGGGTACATCTGAACCAAGTGTTGCCAACCTTCCTATTTTAGTAATTAACCCGGGTCCCAAACCACAGCTCAAAAAACTGCATTTCATGGAAAAACAAGAACAAAAGCAGATACACATTAATCTAAAACATAATTTCAAGACTGACCTATTGTGTTACTAACATTCATTCGTGACTGCTATGTGAGACAAAACATTTGAGAAACAAGTGTGGAGTATACTCTCTTTCTTCCGTTGTATTAAAAGCCATGGCCATTTAATCTCAGTGAAAAAAGTAAGTAATGTACATAGGAAAATGGGCTGTCCCCATGTAGAGCAGGAGGATGTTGCTGCAAGGCCGTGGGTACTGGGACTGAGCAGTTACCCGAAGCATATGTTCTCAAAGGTGTGGGCATCTATCACGGTGGCAAAGCTGGAGGGCACCTTTGTATATCTGCATGCACTAAGAACCAGCAGAAGCCCCGACCACCCTCCAGCATTGCAACTGAAAACTGTTTAAAGTCCACCCACGGTGTAGTGTGAGAGACCACAGGCAGAAAATGGATGAAGCCCGGATGAATGCCCGTCAGCAGACCAGAATGGGCCCCTCTTCAAACTTTGCCCTCCACTGACCAAACCTCAAGATCTTTCCTGCTGTTGGGGTGACTGAATGTGCTTTTTACAAACGGGACCTGAAGCCTCAAATCTGCATGGTCTGAGTTTCTGTAATGACTGTACTGTGGCACTCCCATGCTCTTTGCACAGCTAACCTCTGTACAGACTGGTTTCTCTTGCATTTTGGCCTGTGTGTACATTTTGCATACTTGCACAACTATATTCATATTATTTGCCCAGTTCAAACAATGTTAAATCCGATAGAAGCTTATCCTACACATGCTATCCATTGGGTTTGCACTAAAAACATCTGAGCCCAGACTGCATTACTCTAGGATTGACCTGTGTTAGGAGGCTTCAAGAGGGAGTAGAATAGAGGTGGTCTTGGGCACAGGGTCTGCCCTGTTCTATTAGATCACCAACCGAGGTCTTTGCAAATGCTACTGTATTAGATCACCAACCTAGGTCTTTGCAAATGCTACCGTTTTCTTCTATTTTATAGCTATTTCTAAGCCCCAATCAAAGCTGGACCAGAAGAAACTGTGTGTACTGCAAGACTCAGCTTTAAGCAATAATATGAGGTGATGGAAAAAATGGTGGCTCAGAAATCAATATTGTGGCAGGTAGTGCGGTTCAATTTTAACACCATTCTGATTGACAAAGACATTCAAAGAACACCTTGTGGTGAACTGTGTTAAGCATTATAAATTAATGAGGTGGGCAAGTAGGGAAAGTTCCTTTACAAAATGATGCCTGATGTCAAGGAGGGGGATTCTGTTCTGCGTGAGGGTCTAAATCCTGATTTATTAAAGCAGACAAGGGTGCCATTTTCATATGAGCTCTGTAGTAATTGGACAGCCATTGTTTTTGCACTAATGTTCTGCTCCAAATGACCCTTTCGAAAACATTTAAAAAACCTACATTTGAATGTTCAGAAACATGCGACCAGACATAAACAGACCCCTTTTCTAAGAACCTAGTATCCACTCTAACCTTAATGGCATCTACTCACGGCTATAGATTGCAGTTGCATACTATTGATATGGATTCTTGGAAATGAAAAGGCACAATAACTTCACTTAGTCTATATTGCACTCTCCCCATGCAATTACCCCTCCAAGGTCACCCCATGATGCAGATGTTGAAGTTGCAAATTCCCTTCATCAGACAAGACTGAGGGGCATTTGTGATCGGGCAATGGCTGACAGAAGCAATTAGTAAAATGCCATCTGTGAGAAGTGCATTATTTTAAAGATGTATGCCATTTACTTATAACATTTCCCCATCAAATACATTCTAATGTATACAAATGAGCTTTTGGATGAGATGGTCTTTCGTGTGGTCTTTCTTTATTTGTGTTGCACCTGTGTTTAAACCCTTAGCGCTGTGGGGTAATCCATGTTGTATTATTATTCAGAAAAAGGTGGCTTGAGCATTTTGTACTGGGCTGCCATTGTGAGATCTGACCAGACCCATGGGTGAATACATATTCTCCTCTCTAAAAGGTACTGAGAATCAGAACATGATTTGAGATTCTCCACAAATGGGCCACAGCCAGGAGAACAGGACATTGCAGCTTTTGTTAATTCTTGCTTTAGAGTTTCTCATATTTTTTGTTTTTATCTAATGTATGTTAAGGAAGAAGCTCCTTCCTGGAAGAAAGGGGTTAGCTACCTTGCCTGGGTGAAATCTTCAATTGTAAGGGTTACCACCTTAGCCAAAATGACCAGTGGCATTTGCCATCTCATTATTTGGAAGCTGCGCACTGATCAGATAAGCTATAGTAATAGGCAAGGCAAAGAGCGCCAGAAGGTCTCCGAACCCGAAGCAGAGGACAAGACAGCTGCCTGCAACACACTTCCAAGCTTAGGGCCGTCTGTCTTAAAGGACAGCCGCCTTAAAGGTCAACTGACTGCAATGCTGACTGCTGTTAAGCCTTGGAGCTACTGCCGTCAAGACGCAATCCCTGAAAGAAACCGGAGACGTCTTGACCAGTGCTTCAGAACTGCCGATCAGCATTGAGACAACGATTCCTGACCCTGAGTCAGTGTAAAGGCCAGCTTGCAGCCGTTTGTCAAGCTTCGCTCACGAACAGTTTTGCCACCTGAAATCCGCAGCTGACTCCAGTCTCAAATTCTGTCGCAGAAGCCTGAAAAGCGGTTTAAACCGACTCAACCTTGTTGAGCACCAAGAGCAAAAGGTACATTGTGTCTATGTCTCCCTGGTCCATCTGAGAAGGCCCCTAGAGACATTTTAATGTGTAAAGTGTGGAGGACGAGTATGCTCATCCGATTTACAGAGACATGCATAATAGCCCAGCAGTTAAGGGGTTAAGACCCTTTCTCCTTTTTCGCTGCAGCCAAGAGGCCTTTAAAAACGTTTGTGGTTTTTAAAGGCTACCTGCCTGTCAGTATCCAGAGTGCCTCCATTTCATTTGTAGAAACTAACTGTCCTCTGCATTCTTGTAAAGGGTGGGTTGTAATTTAGTAGTGTTGTTAGACTACTTGTTTTCAGAATATTATAGTATATATTTTTATACAACCTCGACTGGACACT
The DNA here is from genome assembly GCF_040938575.1 of Ambystoma mexicanum. Classification (NCBI taxonomy): domain Eukaryota; kingdom Metazoa; phylum Chordata; class Amphibia; order Caudata; family Ambystomatidae; genus Ambystoma; species Ambystoma mexicanum. Next base: position 1,004,326,558 of record NC_090922.1, on the reverse strand, counting down.
CCTTTTATCAATGGGTAATAATTGTATTGTCGCTATGTTGCAACTAACCAACGATTCACAACCTTTAGAGGAGATAAGCCTGCCATTCTGTCAACGTTACCAAAATTGGACAAGGAGGTTTATCATTTTAATTGCATGCTTGCTTATTGCAATCTGTTCGGATCCATTCTGGTGTATGAGTTGTGGACTGTTGGGCAGAATTATATGCAGTACCCTTTGGGAACACTATACACAATTAGGACTACAAGTGACAGTACAAATTCACCTTTGGTACAAGCCTGTACTACACAGTAAAGTGGTAGCGATGGCTGAGCAGCCAGACTTATCTCAAGATTAAAGTGAGCAGTATCAATAGTTACACAAAGGACAGCAGTTACTATGATTCAAACAAACACGGTTGATGAGTAAAAGAATATACACTTATTTACACATCAGTTATTAAACATTTCACTATTATCAAGCAGTTGAAAAATCACGTTGCTAATACACTACACCGCACCCAATAGATTCTGGACAAGTTAGGCTCAAAATGAAGTGTGAGCAAAATGGCACTCCAGTAATTCAAAAGGGAGGGAAAGACAAAGTTAGGCAGAAATTGAGCAGCACCAACAAGTAAGTAAGCAGTGCAATCTAGAAATAGGAACTACAGTGAGGAAATCAAATTCAAGGGGCCTGGCCCAAAGTCATTGGACCAAAGTCTTTGCAGAGGATCACACAGTTCAGGGTAGTTCGCGTTTATATCTTTGCCAAGAGTTCAGAACGAAGTTGGTCGGACGAAAAGTTACTTAAAAGAATAAAGAAGGACAAGCCCTCGATATGGCGAAAGGTTTCACACACTTTCACAGCAGCTGGGAGAAACGAACAACCGTGTTAGCACAGTACCTTAAAAGCAGGAGAATGCTAGCTGAGACAGACGTTCCTGGCAGGTCCTGCAGGCTCACGGTTCCTAAAGCGACTGTCAGACTGATAAGAAGGAGGAAGACTGGAGGGTGCACTGCTCAGGGAAGAAACCAGCAGCGGAGCAAAACGATGAATAAAAGGTGCGCTCCTTAAACCCAAGCAGGGTCCGTTCCTTCTGGCTATCCGGTTCACTGTAGCTCTGTACAGCAAATTCAACCAGAGAAGGGAGGCCTGGCTTGCAGTTTGGCGAACTGTTTGGTCCCACCAGCTCAAGGGGAGAAGATTCCTTGCAGATCTTCCCTGTCGGCGAAGTTTGGAGATTCGGACCTGCAGCAGGGCTTCACCAGGCGGTTCAGTCCTGTTAAAGGTCATCTTCTTCCAGCTTCTCTTCGGTTCTCTCGTTCCAGTGGCGACTCGGACTTCCAACCCCAAGAGACCTGCTTTTTATGCAGTTTTTCCCCATTCACACAGCCTAGCTGTCAATCACACAGTAGGGTGGCTGTCCCGCCAGGACAGTCACCACAGCCAATCATATCAGAGTGTGCATGGATCTCCAAGGAGACCCTGTGCAGGGAGTCTCAACCACCTTACTCACATCCTGTCCCCCTCAGACATTCAGGTGCCTAAGGAGGGCTTCTGTGCAGAAGCCCGCCAAAGGTCGACGAACAAAGGAGTCAAACCTGGTTTGGCACGTAGAGAAAAACTTTTACAAAAAGAAATGGCGAATAAACCCAGCTGGAACCGTACAAAAATCTAGATGGACTAGCGGGTTTAAGTTCGAGGCTACTAAGATAGCCTAAAACACTACCAGGGCTATTTAAGATAACCGCAGTAGGAAAAGTATGGTAGTTAACACTGCCACCAGCCAAATCTTAAGGAAAAGGGAATGAAACAATGTTCCATGAGAAACAGACAAAAAGGGATAACTATTAACCCTTTCTAGAATTCTATGTAAGATAGATTGTACTGGGTCTGTGGGTTTAAAAAGACTAATAAAGTCAATGGCAACTTTACATGTTTTCGGGGAGACAGTAGTCAGTCCCAGGAAATGGAGTCGGAGTTGGGAAGTCCGAAAAAGACAACCCTGTGTCACTGCACTGAAGGTGCTGTGTAACACACAGTAAAAAGATGATGCCTATGGATTAGGTGAAGCTCCACAGTCTATGAACACAAAAATGTAAAACACACACACAGCAAAACACATGTAAGAGTGGGGAAAAAAGGCTCACACTTTTACCAGGTGAAAAAAAAATCCTAGAAATCCAGCAAATCTGCTGAGGAGCTCAGTAGGTAAAGGAAATTAGCCATTCTGGAGAATTCTCCCTAACACTCGCACCCTCCAGACTAAGGGACAGGAGGATTTAATCCACTCCTGGATGAATCTCTTCACTCTCGTCTGTTAAAAACATCCTAGAGAGACCATCAGCATTTTGGTGGTGACATTCTGCTCTGTGCTCAATGGTGAAATCAAACCCTTGCAGGCAGATTGACCATCTTAGAAGTTTTGGGTTCTCCCCTTTCATTTGCATTAACAATCTCAAGGGTTGGTGGTCAGTTTGAATAACAAAAGTCGATCCATACCATTATGGTCTAAACTTCTTCAAAGACCACAAAAACATTCACGCTCAATGGTTGCCCACCTTGTCTCTGGTTCCTTCAGTTTACTACTGATGAAGCAAATGGGGTGCTCCCTACCTTTCTCATCCAGTTTGTTTATTTATAGGGCACCCAACCCCCTTGGACCCCTGGGCGCACAAGATGACAAGAATACTTAGAGCTTGGTTACAGGTATAGACAGGTGCAGAGAATACTTACAGGCACAGTTACAAAATTAACAGGTACAGGTAAGAGGCAAGACACGAGAACAGACAGCTATGGTCATTAGTCTAGTGGTCTTTGTGGCATAGCCAGGCGCGGGTATTGCGTCTAAAACCATCATAAAATGGATCCCTTCTTAGCTCAACTGGTATGTGTTCCATTGCTGAGCTGCTTTTACAGGGAAGCTGTTGCCTCCTGTTTTTTTAGTCAGAATCTAGGTACGTGTAGGCAGTAGGAATTGGCTGTCCTAGTCGATCGTGGGGGGGCTGCGTGGGCTGTGTTGTTTAGGGATTTGAAGGTTAATGTAACAGTTTTAAAGAGGATCATATCGCTGATTTTCAGCCAATTATGGTTTCTCCTGGCATTACGTATGTGCCCTCTAGTAGAGAGGTTCAGGGGCTTTCTGAGCGCATTATATTGCAATGTTTGTAATTTGTTCATGATGTATTTATGGGCTCCTATATACAGTGCATTGCAGTAGTCCAATTTTGATAGGATGAGGGCATTGGATAGGATAATGCAGCTTGCTGGTGAGAGGAAGGGTCTGCATGCTTTAAGAGTTTGCCAGTGTAGGCTGTGGATGAGTCCAGGGAGTTTACCTGTTTTTTTAGGGATAGCGTGGATACCAGATAGAAGCCAAGAGTCTTCACTTCTTTGGCAAATGTGATTATATTACCGACAATGTTGAAGGCGCTATAATTGGTGTCAAGTTTTTTAGGTTGTTGGCCGAGCCAAGGATCAGGCTCTCCGTTTTATCATTGTTCAGGCAGAGGCCATGGGTTGCCATCCATGCCTGAATGAGGATGTACATTTCGTTTACTAAGGATGAATACGAGGTGAAATTGCCCAAAAGGGGAAGGAGGATCTGGGTGTCATCTGCATAGTTTGTGTAGGTGACACCCAGTCTGTCCAATTTGTCGAATAAAGGCTTAGTAAAGATATTATACATAGTTGGTGAGACACATGAACCCTGGGGGACTCCATATGTTGTTTGAATTAGGTCTGCAGATGCTGAGGTGGAGAAGACTTGCGTGCTTCTGTTGTCAAGAAAGGACTGGACCCAGGCTATAGCTTCACTTGAAAATTGGGCAGCTGATGCTAGGTGTTTGCATAATAATGCATGGTCCACCAAGTCGAATGCTGCCGACAGATCAAGGAGGAATAGCATAGCGGTGTTTCCTTTGTCGTTAAGCTCATCGAGTTGGGCTTTTAGGTCTATTAATGCAGTCGCTGTGCCGTGCTGAGGTCTGAACCCCTATTGGAGGGAGCCTAAGAGTTGGTTGGTCTCGAGATGCTTTTGAATTTGAAGATCGGCCACTCAATCCATTATCTTCAGGAGGATTGGGACTATCGTTATAGGCCTGTAGTTTGTGGGGATGGAGGGGTCTAAAGTTAGTTTTTTGAGAAGGGGGAGAACCCAGGATTCTTTTAAACTGCTTGGGACAGTATTGGATAAAAAGGAGGCGTTAATGAGTTTCGAGATAAAGGGAGCCAAGTCTCTGACTACATCCTTAATTATTTGGGCTGGGCAGTTATCCCCTTTGAAAAAATTATTGCCTCCCTAAAGCCATCAAACTGCAGTTTCCTGAATGGAGACTTTGGTGAATTTTAAATGTAGCCAAGTTGGCCTTGTTAATGGGAGTGGTAATAATTGGCGTTTCCATGGGTGGATGCAAGGCTTTTTTTATTGCAATTTTGGTTTGTAGTGTTTTGATTTTATTTGCTAGGGCATTTTGGATGTTAGTACACCATTGCTTGTCGTTAGGTACATTATCCGATGGAGGTATGGATGATTCCAATTCTCGCAGGATCACAAATAATTCCTTAGTATTGGAACATGCTTTGGTGATTCTTTCATTGTAGACTTTTTTGGTTTGCATAATTTCTTTCTTGTAGTTGGTGGCATAGCGTTTGAGTTTTTGTTTATTTTCTTCCGTTGGGGTATGTTGCCATATGGTTTCTAACTTCCTTTTTTCCAGTCTAAGATCTTTTAGGTGAGGGGCGAACTAGGTATTTACTCTTGCAAGTCTTAAGTGGGGGAATGGTATTCAAGTACCTTGACTATAGTATCATTATAGGAGTCCACCAGCGTATCTGGATCAGAATTGCTTGGCAGGGCATTAATCAGTGGAAGGAGAAGAGGTAAGATCTTGTCTGGTGTAATATCTTTCCTTGATCTTGTGGGGAGAGAAGGTGCCATTGTTTTTTCTTTGTTTACTTCTTGTTGAGTGTTAAGCTGAAGTCAATTAGGAAATGGTCAGTCTAAGGTTGGGGTGTAATTTTGGTGATCGTAGTTGGACAGTTTGAGGTGACTACCCAGTCTAGTGTCCTGCCTTTATCATGGGTAGGGGTGGGGACTTTTTGGGTGAGACCATGTTCATCATGGTGGCTATTATTGGAGCTTGTTTGTCATCTGGGTCGTTAAGTCCTAAGTTGAGGCCGCCTAGGATCATGATCTGTGATGACTCTTTTGTATTGTTAGCTAAGAGACTAGATGAGATGAGTCCTCTTCAAAAGAGCCTAAGGGCCCTGGTGGCCTATATATAAGGTAAATGGTTAGAGTGTGACTTGGGGATATAGGCAGTTCACAAGATTTTAGTGGGGGTAGCATGGATAGTCTTAAGTCCAGGTTGGTTTTAGCAATGATAGCTAAGCCACCTCCTCTAGCGTTAGGTCTGTCCATTCTTAGGAGTCGATACTCTTTAGGAATCGCTAAGGAGAGGGCTGGACCTGCTGCCTCATGTAGCCAGGTTTCTGTGACCGCTAGTAGGTCGAGGTTATCTGATGTTAGGCTATCAGCTATTTTGGTGGCATGGGCAACGACAGGTCTAGCATTGATCAGTGCTCCCGCTAATGTAGTCGTTTTAGGCAGACTTTGGGTATTCAAAGTTACTGGTATAAATTCTTTCAATTTAGCATCTGCAGTGGTTTGTAGATATGATTGCGCCAAATTCCGAGTAGTATTTTCAGGGTTGGTGCGGCGGTTTAAGTGGGTATTGCTGGTCAATCTAGGAGGAATGTCTAGCACAAAGCCTAGTATTTCTATTCATAACAGGGCAAAGTGCATATTTAATTTGGTCCATGGTTATCGTGATTAATTGTATGAGCAGCAGGGGTCGGATAACAGCAGAGTTGTGCTGACATGCATCACATGGCGGTTAGTGCCGGTTACAGAAAATAGGGTAAGGTGGTCTAAGGCTGGGGCTTGGTTGGCAGGAGTGAGGTCATGTAGTGATCAGACTAGGAGTAGTTGGCTGTAATGGTTTAGGATCAAGTTTGGCACAGTGGTTCTAAGTTGAAGTATTTGCTAGAATCAATGTGGTCACATAGGGGGCTGAGTTCAGTGTATTCACAAATGACTAAAATCAACACTTTCACAGTAGGCTGAATTAGGCATAAACTGGCATCAGCGTAGACACAGAGCGGCTAAAATCAACATTTCACAGTAGGCTGAAATAGGCATAAACTGGCATCAGTGTAGACACAGAGCGGCTAAAATCAACATTTCACAGTGGGCTGAAATAGGCATAAACTGGCATCAGTGTAGACACAGAGCGGCTAAAATCAACATTTCACAGTGGGCTGAAATAGGCATAAACTGACATCAGTGTGGTCACTGAGGGGCTAAGATCAATGTATTTGCGATGGCTAGACAGTATGATAGAGGAAAGGCAGGACTTCCATGAACCGAAAGACACACGTGCCGAGGCAGGGCATTGGATTGCGAATACAATTGTTTATTGATTAGGCTCTATATGGCAGTGTTACAGGTATGTACGGCAGTGACCAAGTCATAGCGAAGTTATGCTGTATGGGACGGGGTGGTGTCTTGGGGGGGTCGTTGCATCAGGGCCCACGGAGATCACGTAATGCGAGTGTTCTGGTAGGCGCAGTTTCAGAGAAGGTGTAAGGCAGCAGCTCTTACCAGATATCTGCTGGATGAAGGGCGATGCTGACGGAGTAGCGTGGTGCCTGGCCCACTGCCCATACGGCTCCAGACAGGCTCACAACTGGTGCTTTGGTGAGTGCCTTTGTGTGGGCAGGCTCGAGTCTGCCGGCTCACAATAGGATGTAGAAGAGGGGCTGTTGGCCAATTGTGAGGGGCGATTGGGTAGGAGGTGTGCTTCACAGCCAGGAAAGCGATGCAACATTACAGGCGGCCATATTGGACTGGTTGCTACCTCGTGGCAGCTAATGGCGATTTTGCACAAGGGTGTAAATGTGGGCTATTTGCAGCAATCTGGCAAGTGAAAGGGCTATCCACGGGGTTAGAACAAATTGTGGATGGCTCCCAATAAATTTCAGGAATATTACCGCATCAAGCAGCTGACTTCCAAATGCTGCAGAATTAAGCAGACAGCCTAATATCAATCGTGGTGCGCATCCAAGGGCACCTCTAGGCAGGCACTGCTCCTGCCATGGGGGGGGAGCTCCTCCTGGGGACAAGGCAGCACTGTGAGACCAGTTGACTAAGGACTGCACCTATACCTGTATTGGATGCATCCGTCTGCACAATGAGGGGTTGGTGATAATCAGGAGCTCTTAGGACTGGAGCTTGACAAAGGGCTTTCAAAGGCTTGAGTGCACTCCTCATTCCATCTAACCTTTTTAGGGAATTTTGGAGAGGAGATGACATTCAAGGGAGAAGCAATGGTCCCATAGTTCTCTATGATATGAAATTCCTGTAATACCCAGTGAGACCTAGGAAGGCTCTCACTTGGGGTTGAGTAGTAGGGGTGGCCCAGTTTTGTACAGCTTGTACTTTGCTAGGCAATGGCCTTATTTCACCTCCTCCTACCTCATGACCAAGGTAGACCACTTTACTCTGACCAATTTGACATTTGCTTGCCTTTGTGGTCAAATGGGCCGGCTCAAGAGCCTGATAAACATATCCTAAGTGATCAACATGTTCTTTCCAAGTCGGGCTGAACACTGCAATGTCATCCAAGTATGCCATGCAGAAGTCCTCCATTCCATTCAGAACTTGATTGACCATCCTTTGGAATGTAGCAGGTGCATTATTTAGTCCAAAAGGCATAACCTTAAACTGGTAGAGGCCTGCTGGGGTTGAGAATGCAGTTTTCTCCTTGGCATGGTCTGTCAGGGCTATTTGCCAATGGCCTGACGTCAGATCAAATGTACTGAATAATTTGGCTGAACCAAGTCTATCCACCAGTTCTTCTGTCCTTGGCAAAGGATGGGCATCAGTCTTAGTGACTGCATTTAGAGCTCTATAGTCCACACAGTCAACTCCTTGTATCCTGCCTTTGGTACTAGAACAACTGGACTAGACCATGGACTTGTAGAGGGCTCTATAACCACAGGGATCAAGCATCTTGTTGACCTCTCCTTTGATGTGGGATCTCACATGTTCTGACATTCTGTAACCTCTGTTTTTCACAGGTAAACAGTCACCAGTGCGAATATCATGATGGGCCCAAGGGGTCAAGTCTGGTGAAAGTGAAAACAGGGAGGCAAACTGGTTTAGCAGAACTTTGCACTCCTGCTGCTGTTCAGATATCAGTTTAGAAGCGAGATTGACTCCTATGTTCTCATCCAAAGGTTGGCCTCTGAGGAGATCAGGTAGAGGTTCACTCAACTCCGCCTCTTCAGCTGAAGCTAGAAGTAAAGCTCCTACTTCTAGTCTCGAGACATATGCCTTTAAACGGTTGGTGTGAAAGACTCTGGGAGCCTCCTTAGGTCTACCTAAGTCTGCCAAATAGTTCACCTCTCCAAGTTTACCCACAACCTTGAAGGGTCCTATCCATTTGTCCTGCAAGGCCCTCTGCCTTGTTGGCACCATAACTAGTACACGCTGGTCTTGAGTAAACTCAACCATGCTGGCCTTCTGGTCATGCCAATGTTTGACCAGAGCCTGACCTGTTTTTAAGTTATCACTAGCTTCTGCCATCATGTGTGACATTCTTCACCGGATAAATAGCACATAGTCAGTCACTCTGACTGGCTTGAGGGAAGGAGCACTCTCCAACCCCTCCTTAATCAGGGCCTAGGGGCCTCGGACCGGATGGCCATAGAGAAGTTCAAAGGGACTGTAACCAACTCCCTCCTGAGGGACCTCTCTATAAGCAAAGAGAAGACATGGCAGTAGAAGGTCCCACTTTCTTTTAAGGGGTTCCTCTAAAGCACCCATCATGTTCTTCATAGTACGATTACACCTCTCTACCAGTCCATTTATCTGGGGATGATAGGCTGTAGAGAACTTGTAAGTGACACCACAGTTTTTCCACATGGCTTGCATGTAGTGGGATATAAAATTGGATCCCCTGTCGGATATCACTTCCTTAGGAAACCCTACTCTGGTAAAAATACCATGTAGAGCCTTAGCTCCAGCCTGAGCCCTAACAGTCCTCATAGGTATTTCTTCAGGATACCTAGTAGCATGGTCTAGTACAACCAGGATAAACCTGTTTCCTGAAGATGTGAGAGGGTCAACAATGTCAATGCCCACCCTCTCAAAAGGAACTCCCACCACTGGGAGAGGCACCAGACAGCTCCTACAGAATTTGTCAACTTCTGAGCCCATTTTAGGGTAGTAGAAGTATAAGGAGAGCCTTTCCTTGGTCTTTTTGAAACTCAAATTACCAGCCAAAGGTATCTCATGGACCAACTGTAGGAACTGGAGTGTTTGCTTGGGGCACTACAAGTCCTTTGCAGTCCCCAGGGATAGACTCAGTCAGGTCACTGTAGAATATTCCCAGCTCAACCTATGCTTTCCAACTTCTTGCTCATCAAGTTGAGAAGCAGCCTGTTATCGAAGACCTTCGAGAGTAGGACACTCTTTGTCCTCTGCTGAAGTCTGCCCTGCTGGGTCTACCTTCTGCCAGTAAAGACTGCAGCTCCGGATGGTCAACAGGGTCAAGATCACCAACCAAAACAGTGTCTTCCTCCAGATCTGACTCTTCAGAAACTGGATCAACCACACAGGGTTGTACCTCACACTCTGCCTCAGCAGGTGGAGGATTCACAGGTGTGACTTTGTACAATCTTGGGGATATCCTTGTTGGTAGCACAGGGGTGCCATCTGTTTTTTTACTTGAGGTCTTGGGTTTCCCCTTTGCCTCTTTCTTTGCAGAAATAACAGTGAGCAACTCCTGTGGAGTGGGAGTGATAGTTTCTTCTCTCAACTCTCTGGAGAGCCTCTCAAAGTCCTCTCCTTTGCAGGCCTAGTGAGCTCCCGTTTCCTTTTACTGGGAGGCCTGGGGGTACTAGACACAACTCCAAGAGTTTTCAGGTCATTACCCAGGCACTTCACTCTGCACACTAACAGGTATCTTTACAATCATATCATTACACTGGATGAGAGCTGGTAACTGAGGAAGCATTTGCACAGGGTCTCCAGCTAACTTGGTGAGGCGTTTGGGTGCCTTAGCAACATCCTCCACCTTGAAAAATGATTCATCCACCACAGCTATGCAGGCTCCAGTGTCTCTGATGGCAGGGGTCTCCTGGCCATTCACAAGAACACTATCTTTATAATACTCTTTAGTATTATCTGGAATGGAATTATAGACATCTAAATTATGTTGTTCGCACAAGCCCAGGGACACTAAAGAAACACTAGCTGAGACTCATGGGTTCATCAGCCAGTAGGCGAAAGTTTCCACTTGTCATAGGTACTTCTACCTCTGGGGAGAAGGCTAAGGAGACAGTGTGGACACCTGAAGGATTACCCTTACATCTGGGAGCCCCTTTCACATGGTCAGTTGACCCACAAACATAACATTTCCCAAATGTTTTGATGAATGTGGGTTTGTTCTGACCTCCATCTGGTTTGGGTCCAGATAGTGCACTAGCCTGATTCAGTTTTTCCTTTGCTTTACCCTTATGTTGCGGTTTGTGGCCCTCCTTTGGATTGGAGGTATTAGAATTCTCCTTGTTATCTTTCTTTGGCTGCTTTCCCTCATCCTTCTTCTGAGTGGCCCCAGAATCATTTTGAGTAGCCCTGTTGGCAACCCACAAGTCAGCAGCCTTAGCTAACTTCTTTGGATCTATCTCCTTAGAATCATCCAAGTGCTGTCTGAGCTCAGGAGAGCAGTGTAACGCCGACCTGATTCCCGTAGAGGCGCCGGTCTTGACTGGGCGTATACCGTATCTTCAAAGGTGATGTGTAACACACGGCTGGCTCTTTGGGCTGGACCTCTGTGCACTGTATGTCTGACTCGAAGGGTAAGATGTCTGCAGATAGAAAATATGGGATTAAGGAACTGGGTTATTGAATGTCTCTCTCTTCTTCCCTTTCTCTTCTCCAGTAGAACCCCAAAGGTTAACGCTCTCACCTTAGGTAAGTGAACGCCGTGCTCTCCATCTGCCTCGGGGCAGGGTGCTGTAACCAGTTTCTTCACTGGATAAGGGGAGCAGGCCTCTTGACTTCAGAGGACTGCTGTCCGTCGTTTACTGCACGAACGGTAAGTTTCGAGTAATTCTAATGTCTTTAAAGTCTTTAGTAATGATGTTTCTTGTTTTGCAGGGTTCCGGCGATGGCGGATGACGGGCTGAAGTGAGTTGAAGATGGAGCCCGTGTGATGAATAGAAGCGCCTGGAAGCACGTAAGTAAGCGCTTGTTGCCTGCTTCACGATGCGCTCTAACTGTCTTTTTATTTTGCAGTTACAAGTTGGGAGCGGCTGCAGGGTGCCGGAATACCCACTGGGTTAGATGTGGAAAGGAGTAATGGCACGTGAGTATTAAAGTTCCCCAATGTCTTTAAACGCACCTTGTTTTGTCTTTCAGATGCGGGATGCAGCGCCGAAGGCCTCTGGAGCGTGCGAAGAGTTGGTAAGCTTTTGTCTTTCAGATGCCGGAATGCAGCGCGAGGCGTTGGTGACAGCCGATGGACCAGGTAAGTGAAGAGCTGTCACTGAAGACCGTAATGCTAACCTGTTCTTTCTTGTCTTTATAGGTGTTGCTGAAGACTGGATTCAGGATGGTAAGCCTTTTTCCTTAGGCCCAGGATCAGATGCAGAAGACACGATGAGCGTTCTGCTGCAGAGGATGCAGAATAACGCAAAGCAAGATTCATCCATCGGGTGTGGTTTAAATAGCCTCCTGTAGTGCTTAGGGGTCTCCTTCCACAGCCACGCCTAGGTAAGAAAAGAGTTCCTGCTTTCCAGAAGAGTTCCAGTGTTCTGAATCTAGGGAGTGGCTCCTGCCCCACCCAACAGGAAAAGTAGTTCCAAACAGAAGAGGATCAGAGGCTCAACTGGCAGGCAAGTAAGCAGCATGGTCTGCTGCAGGTAAGTCCACCCAAGCATTATGAGCCCGGCGCTTCCAGCGCTGGGACTGGGCATATTTATGAGCCTGGTGCCACTGGCGCCAGGACTGGGTCCAAAAGGTCCCAATTGGGACTGGTTGGCACTCGGAACCTGGGTTATGGATCTGCTTCCAAGGGAGTTGGGAAAACCCTGACCTTTTGGAAGCAGAGATCATGACAGTACCCCCCCTCAAGGCCCCTCCCAAAACGGGCTTCTCCGGGGGTTTTGGCTTGTCAGGAAATGTTCGGTGACATCTTTTGATTAGGCGAGGAGCGTGGACATATTCAGCAGGTTCCCAGGATCTCTCTTGGGGGCCGTAGCCTTTCCAGTCAATTAGGTAAAATAGTTTAGATTTGGAGATCTTGGAGTCCAGAATGCTTTTGACTTCAAACTCGAGTTCTCCATCAACTAGGATAGGTTTTGGAGATTTAGTTAGTCGGGTTTGAGGTTGCACGGGTTTTAATAGAGAGACGTGGAAGACCGGATGTATCTTCATGTGCGGGGGCAAGTCCAACTTGACCGCTACTGGGTTTACTATGGTAGTGATGGAATAGGGACCAAGGTATCTTGGGTTGAATGTGCGTGGCCCTTTTAGAGGTAGATATTTGGTGGATAACCAGACTTGATCCCCTACTTGATATTGAGGGGCTTCCTTCCGATGTTGATCTGCTCCTTTCTTGTATTCTTCTTTAGCCCTTTGAAGGTGAGAAACAGCTTCCTTAAAAGCTTGGGTGATTGTAGAATGCAGGTAGTCTACTGCTGGTGTTTCAAGATCTTGGAGGGGATCCAACTCCGATGTTCGAGGGTGACTGCCATACAAAAGAAAAAACGGGGTTTTCCCAGTTCCCGAATGGACAGAGTTATTGTAGGCATATTCGGCTATCCAAAGGATGTCTTTCCAAGTTTTTTCAGTTTGTTGCAGCATGCAACGTAAATACTGTTCCAGAGTTTGATTGGTCCTCTCGGTTTGTCCGTCGGTCTGAGGGTGGTGACTGGTCGATAGTCTCACATCAATTTGAGCCGACCGACAGCAACTTCGCCAAAAATGAGAAATAAATTGACTACCTCGATCCGAAATTAGAACCGAAGGAAAACCGTGCAGTCGGACGATGTTTTCGAGAAATTCTCGGGCCAGAGTTGCTGCTGTTGGCAAGCCTTTGAGCGGAATGAAATGCGCCATCTTGGAGAATAAGTCCACGATTACTAGAATCGTATTGTATCCGGAGCATGGAGGTAGATCGGTGATGAAGTCCATAGAAAGCGTATGCCAAGGGCGAGGTGGGATGTCAATAGGGCGTAAGAGGCCTGCTGGCGCATACTCCACAGGACATTATAAAGTCTCTGATATCTTTTTTCCAAGACGGCCACCAGAAGGAGCGCTTGATCTTTTCTGAGGTCTTGGCCATACCGGGATGTCCTTCCATTAAAGAATCGTGATAACAAGAGATTACTTTTTTCTGTAAATCTGTGCTGGGTAGGTATAATCGTTCTTGGAAATACAATAAGTTGTCCTTTACTGCAAAGTCCTTTCCCTGCAGATGCCAATTATGTATGTCTGCTGGAGTTACAAGTTGCCTGGCTTTATCCTTAACTTCCTCTATGGATTCTGTGGCGATTACACCCAGAATTCTTTGTTCGGGAATGATTGGTACAGGTTTAGGGTTGATCAAGTGTTCTTCCACTCCCATCCGAGAAAGGGCATCAGCTTTACCGTTCTTTGTACCAGGTCGATAGGTAATTATGAAGTCAAACTCGGCAAAGAATAATGCCCAACGGAGTTGTCTAGAGGATTGGGCTTTCGCGGTTTTCAAATATTGCAGGTTTCGGTGATCCGTAATCACAGTAACGGTGTGTCGGGCCCCCAGCAGATAATGCCGCCAAGCCTTAAAGTCAGACTTGATAGCCAGAAGTTCCTTGTCAGTAATCGTGTAATTGATTTCAGGAGGCGAGAATTTGCGGGACCAAAATGCCACGGGATGAAACTGATTGGTTACCGGGTCCTTTTGTCTTTCAGATGCCGGAATGCAGTGTGAAGACATCCGGAGCGCACGAAGAGTAGGTAAGCCTTTGTCTTTCAGATGCCGGAATGCAGCGCGAGGCGTTGGTGACAGCCGATGGACCAGGTAAGTGAAGAGCTGTCACTGAAGACCGTAATGCTAACCTGTTCTTTCTTGTCTTTATAGGTGTTGCTGAAGACTGGATTCAGGATGGTAAGCCTTTTTCCTTAGGCCCAGGTTCAGATGCAGAAGACACGATGAGCGTTCTGCTGCAGAGGATGCAGAATAACGCAAAGCAAGATTCATCCATCGGGTGTGGTTTAAATAGCCTCCTTTAGTGCTTAGGTGTTTCCTTCCACAGCCACGCCTAGGTAAGAAAAGAGTTCCTGCTTTCCAGAAGAGTTCCAGTGTTCTGAATCTAGGGAGTGACTCCTGCCCCACCCAACAGGAAAAGTAGTTCCAAACAGAAGAGGATCAGAGGCTCAACTGGCAGGCAAGTAAGCAGCATGGTCTGCTGCAGGTAAGTCCACCCAAGCATTATGAGCCCGGCGCTTCCAGCGCTGGGACTGGGCATATTTATGAGCCTGGTGCCACTGGCGCCAGGACTGGGTCCAAAAGGTCCCAATTGGGACTGGTTGGCACTCGGAACCTGGGTTATGGATCTGCTTCCAAGGGAGTTGGGAAAACCCTGACCTTTTGGAAGCAGAGATCATGACAAGCAGGCATTATAAATGGACTCCAATATAAAAAGAGTTCTCATTCCGTCATTCCGTCATAAGTGTTCACTCTGTAACCCTTAACCCAACCATCTAAGTTCTTGAAACATTCACATACCCAGGTAGCCCAAGGGGTACCATCATGCTTTTTGAGGGTTTGTAACGCTCATCTGCTATCCACAGGGACGCCACTCAGCCTGATTGGATCACTCGCGATCTAAAACCCCTCCCTTGGAATCCGTTTGACCGAGGATTGGGCCTTGTTTGCTTGTATTGTGCGCTCTCCGTCCTGCTTCTCGTTGCAGGGGTGCGTTGTTGATGTGGGCACGGCGGCGCGACTTTTTTCACTGGTGCGGGCCCTATGAGTCCGGACTTGCTGTAACTCCAGTCCGACAAGGTAGGTTTGTTGGTTTTGATGAGCTATCCTTTTCTTTTCTCTTACCCCTAATAATGTCTCCTCTTCTCCCTTTAGGTGCTGGAAGAGATTGTTGATGGTGTCGTGCTGTTTGGGGGGCTCTGCACGAAGCGGTGAGTGAAAGCGCAATGCACAGCGCTATTCGTCTTTTTCTTGTGCTGACCTATGTCTCTCTTTTCCCTTGCAGGCCGTTGCAATGTCCCAGAATGGCTTCGGGCTGTGAGAGTAATGGGGGCACGAAGTGGTGAGTGAAAGCGTAATGCGTGGCGCCTTCTTGTCTTTTCATGTGCTAACCTGTGTTTTTTCTCCTTTGTATGGCGATGGTATGGCTCCGGAACTGATGTGACCAAGAGCGGCTCGAGTCCAGGTAAGCGTGTGATTATTCTTGCTGTTTTCAGAATCGGGATATAAGAACGCCTACTAATGTCTTTTTTCCTTCTTTCTTTTCTTCCCAGGATGCGGCATCCCGCAATTGGAGTTGGCGCCGCCGAGATGCTGTTCTCTGGACCAGAGGGGCGATGGATGGAGGTAGGATTCTACTCAAGGTAAGTGTTGTGATAATGTTGTTCTTGTTCTTTCAGGTATGCGGTTCTAGGAAGGCAGGCAAGGATCTCAGGAGACCGATCTGAGCATGGTGAGTGTCACGCTGCAGGCGGAAGAGTAACGCGAAGCGTGTTTCTCTGCTCGGGCGTGGTTTATATAGCCTCCAGGTATCCCAGGTATCCCTAGGCCTAACCACACCGAACAAGCTAAACCCCATAGCACACCAAAGTCCATTACCAAGTCCAGTTCTCAAGTCTTTCCTCTGAGCATGTATGAGCCTGGAGCCACTGACTCCAAGAGGGTCTCAGATCAGATGGGGAAGCCTTTAAGGCCAATATGGAGGATCCTAGCCTAGCTCCAGTGTTTTGCCTAAGAGGGTTAGGGACAGGGATCAAAACAGGGTCCTAAACCCCTTAAGGTACTGGGAAGGGGTCTTCCCACATCTAGCAATTAAAGCTAGCTTCGAGCACTCATAATCCACCCTATCCACCTCCCCCAACTCCATCACAACATCAGATGCAACAGTGGTTAGCCTAGAGAAAAGCCAAGGAAGCAACTGATTCGCTGTAATGTCTTGAACCCCATGGTTATATTCAAACATTGCCAACCAATCCAAAATATCAAGCTTAACATCATACATACCCACAATTTCCTTAGGCATACTGGGTCTCTTAGGACTGGAAGACCTAGAAGACTCTGGGAGAGAAGCATTTTCCAAAGACAACTTTTTCATTTCTAAGGCATGGTTCATCTCCATTTCTCTGAGCTTAAGTTCTTGATGCTTTTGTTCAGTTGGAGCATTTAAACGTTTAAATTCCAATTCAAGCCTCATCTTTTATAGAGCAATGAATTCAGGGCTGAGTGTAGGACCTGGTGGGGTCCCAGTGGACAACGGATGAGGTTGTTGAGCAGGTAAAGGAGCAGTGAGCCCTACATTGGGGGGGCACATCTGTTTCATTTAACTCATCAATACTAGACACATTATCATCCTCTTCATTTCCCACATTTGCTGATGGGTGAGGTATTTCAGACCCACCCTCCAGACTTTGTTTCTCTAACAACCTTTCAATTAATTCCGACTTTTTGCCTTTAACAGAGAGATTCCTTTCTCTACACAGATTTTTCAGATAATCCACAGTGTAACTAAGAAGGGTCTCCTGGCTGTAGCTTTCCTTAACAGACACGATTAATATAGCATTTTAGTGATGTTTAGCCTTGTGGTTAGTTGATCCAAGGTAATTTAGCAGCACTCCAAGTGTAATCACTATACTTGATCCTCACTGCTGTACACCAGTGTTAGGCAGAATTATATGCAGTACCCTTTGGGAACACCACACAAAATTAGGACTACAAGTGACAGTAGAAATTCACCTTTGGTACAAGCCTGTACTACACAGTAAAGTGGTAGCGATGGCTGAGCAGCCAGACTTACCTCAAGAGTAAAGTAAGCAGTATCAATAGTTACACAAAGGACAGCAGTTACTTAGATTCAAACAAACACTGACTCAAGGTTTCTGAGTAAAAGAATATACATTTATTTACACATCAGTTATTAAACATTTCACTATTATCAAGCAGTTGACAAATCACGTTGCTAGTACACTACACCACACCCAATAGATTCTGGACAAGTTAGGCTCAAAATGAAGTGTGAGCAAAATGGCACTCCAGTAATTCAAAAGGGAGGGAAAGACAAAGTTAGGCAGAAATTGAGCAGCACCAACAAGTAAGTAAGCAGGGCAATCTAGAAAAAGGAACTAGTGAGGAAATCAAATTCAAGGGGCCTGGCCCAAAGTCAGTGGACAAAAGTCTTTGCAGAGCATCACACAGTTCAGGGTAGTTTGCGGTTAAGTCTTTGCCAAGAGTTCAGAACGAAGTTGGTCGGACGAAAAGTTACTTAAAAGAGTAAAGAAGGACAAGCCCTCGGTTTGGCGAAAGGTTTCATACACTTTCACCGCGGCTGGACGAAACGAACAACCGGGTTAGCACAGTACCTTAAAAGCAGAAGAATGCTGTAGCTGAGGCAGACGTTCCTGGCAGGTTCTGCAGGCTCACGGTTCCTGAAGCGACTGTCGGACTGACAAGAAGGAGGAAGACTGGGGGATCCTGCACTGCTCAGGGAAGAAACCAGCAGCGGAGAAAAATGACTAATAAAAACTGTGCTCCTTAAAACCCAAGCAGGGTCCGTTCCTTCTGGCTATCCGGTTCACTGTAGCTCTGTACAGCAAATTCGACCAGAGGAGGGAGGACTGGCTTGCAGTTTGGCGAACTGGTTGGTCCCACCAGCTCAAGGGAAGAAGATTCCTTGCAGATATTCCCTGTCGACTAAGTTTGGAGATTCGGACCTGCAGCAGGGCTTCACCGGGAGGTTCAGTCGTGGTAAGGGTCCTCTTCTTCCAGCTTCTCTTCGGTTCTGTCGTTCCAGTGGCGACTCGACTTCCAATCCCAAGAGACCTGCTTTTTATGCAGTTTTCCCCCATTCACACAGCCTAGCTATCAATCACACAGCAGGGTGGCTGTCCCGCCAGGACAGTCACCACATCCAATCATATCAGAGTGCGACATGGGTATCCAAGGAGACCCTGTGCACGGAGTATCAAACCCCTCCCTCACATGCTGTTCCCCTCAGACATTCAGGCGCCTAAGGAGGGCTCCTGTGCAGAAGCCCGCCAAAGGTTGGCGAACAAAGGAATTAAACCTGGTTTGGCACGTAGAGAAAAACACAAGAAAGACTTTTACAAAAAGAAATGGCGAATAAACCCAGCCGGAACCATACAAAAATCTAGATGGACCAGCGGGTTTAAGTTCGAGGCTACTAAGATAGCCTAATACACTACCAGGGCTATTTAAGATAAACGCGGTAGGAAAAGTAGGGTAGTTACCACGGCCACCAGCCAAATCTTAATGAAAAGGGAACGAAACAATGTTCCATGAGAAACAGACAAAAAGGGATAACTGTTAACCATTTACAGAACTCTCTGTAATATAGTTCGTACTGGGTCTGTGAGTTTAAAAAGACTAACAAAGTCAATGGCAACTTCTGGGAGACAGTCAGTCCTAGAAAATGGAGTCAGAGTTGGGAAGTCCGAAAAAGACAAGCCTGTGTCACTGCACTGAAGGTGCTGTGTAACAGACAGTAAAAAGATGACTATGGAGTAGGTGAAGCGCCACAGTCTAAAAACACAAAAAAGTAAAACGCACACAGCAAAACACATTTAAGAGTGGGAAAAAAGGCTCACACTCTTAACAGGTGAGAAAAAAAAAATCTACAAATCCAGCAAAGCTGCTGAGGGACTCAGGAGGTAAGGGAAATTAGCCATTCTGGAGAATTCTCCCTAACATGGACTATTGGTACCCCGGAATTTGATTAATCACATACACCCCATTTCTGAAGGACTTAGGCACTACTTCCACTTTCAAGCATTCCTATTGAAATCGTCAAATCTATCATCCCTAGGCTCAATCCCACAACTTGTGCAGGGGACCCATGTCCGACCAAGGCCATTACAGATTGACCAGACTCACTTGGACCAAACATTACTAAATTTGTTATTGCTTCATTCTGAGATGGGGTTTGTGCCCGATAATCTAAAACGTGTATGGGTCACACCTCTATTAAAGAAGCCGAATATAGACACCAATGACGGCTAACTATCGCTCAATCTCCAATTCCCAGTTCTTAAAAGTGCTGGAAAAGGTATCAACTATTCAATTGCAGGTTTTTAAAAAAACAAATCTTTTGCTGGCATATCGTCCATCTGGCTACTGCCCTCAAAGAGGAACAGAAAGTACACTCCTTGATGTAAAGGACTAGCTGCTGGGCATCATGGACCAAGGCTATCATGTCCTCCTGATGCTTTCGGATTTCTCCGAAGCATTCGACGCCTTGTTCCAATAAAATACAAAATCCCCTTCAAGAAATATTTAAAAATATGCATCAAATTTTGACCCGGGATATGACCAACTTTATCGATATAAAAAATGGCATGGTAATGATTCCCAAAAAGTTAAAGCTGCATTGCCTAGCACAATGTAAAATGCAGACAGTGTTTATTTTGACAATATTAATCATAAAACGATATTGAGCATATATTTCACATATACAATAATAAAATCAGTGAAACAACATATATGATACAGGTTATATTTAACATAAGACATATATACCTTTATATATCAAGCTGAGTGTGTGAGTCAGGCTATACAATATATGATACAGGTTATATTTAACCTAAGACATACATCGATACAAACCTTAAATATCAAGGTGTAGGTGTGTGCGTGTGTCTCTATATATATATATATACAAATCCACACCGTTGAAGCCACTGCATGGATTACTCATTTGTCTGGGCATGTAGTCTATGTTTGGATGCAAAAAATGTACTCCGTAGACACCCTCATTTACTGATGCTCACCCCGATTCACTACAGTAGGTGGCAACATTTGGAAAAGTGTCTGAAGCAAAATGTTCAATATGTTGCTTAATCCTTTAAACTGTATTACTACTGTATACAGCCGAAAGTGTTTATTAAAGTATTTTTAAAAGGGAATAAAAAAAATGTTTTTAACATTTGTTTTATCACGCCACTCCAAATAAGGGAAATGGCAATGTTACAGTTTACTTAATTTCATTCTCGAGAAGAGAGCACAATCAATCTTTTACGGATATTTTCTCAAATGTGCTGAAGTCATTAAGTAACAAACATTTTGCACAAAAAAACGAACATCACTTGGAAAAGCTCCATCTGATGAAAAGCGAAAATCAATATCAAGAACTTCTGAAACACAACAACAAACAGCTGCACGGGTTGCCGACCAGAGGACAAGAGCAACTTTCTCCATGGCACATGCAACACCAGAGAAAACTGATGCAAGACTTGCTGACATGAGGACAAGAGCAGCATCCTCCAGCGCACATGAGACACCAGAGCAAACTGAAGCAAGACTTGCAGACAAGAGCAACATCCTACACAACACATAAGACACCACTCCATCAGGGCATGGGCAACTCCGGGTACCCCAGCTAGTAAAAAATAAATCAAAAAGCAGGTGTAAACACATTCCTAAATTCAAGACACATTAATTAAATGCACTGATGAGAGCACAAATGTTCGTTGAGATATCATAGATTAATACTAAATCGCCCGGGCGGGACCCTAATTTATTTACATGAGTGTACACTGCACAGTGTAAACAGGCCTGAGAGGGAAAATGCACACCAATGTGTAAAAAGGCCACATACACAGGCCAACTAGACGTCCCAAAGGTGCTAAAGATGCAAATGATGACACACACAGCCACCAAGCCTCAGTGGTCTGGAGCTCAACAATCACTGACGACTAACACGTTTTGTCTGAAGAGTCTTCCTCAGGGCCAAAAGTCCTGTATTCCTACGTAAAGACCAAGTGGGGGATGAATGCTGGACTGTGTGATTTAAATGTAATGTTCCCCAAGATATTGCCAATTGAAAACAAATAATAACATATGAGCTCTCACAACGAACCAAACGACTATGTTTAACACCAACATGCTCCAGGTAGACCAATACAGGTGTAGACTGGCCTCTAGGGAGATTTCACGGTGGACCTCTGGACCCTGGGCCTCTTTTGTGCAGAATCCTATTTTATTTCCATGTTCTCTCATAGGAAAAGGATTGGATTTGGTGAAAATGTGGAATATGGGGCAATTATTTCAAGGGCCTCTTTTGGTTCTGTGAGGAACTCATGATGGCAACATGTAAGTGTTAGGGGGAATTCTCAAGAATGTGCTGATTTCCCTTACCTTTTGAGACCTCCAACAACCCTTGCTGGATTTCTAGGATTTGATTTTTTACCTGGGAAGAGTGTGAGCCTTTTTTCCTCACGCTTCCATGTATTTTCAGATGTGTTTTACTTTTGTGTTCTTTGGTTATGGAGTTTTAAAACAACTCCATGGCTTTCATCTTTTTCTGTGTGTCACACAGCAACTTCAGTGCAGTGGCACAGGGATGTCTTTTAGGACTTGCCAAGGTTTAAATACCTTCTGTGGGACTGACTACTGTCTCCCAGAGCATGTAAAGCTAAATTAACTTTACTAGTCTCTTTAAATTTACAGACCCAGCAAACACTATCTTCCTATAGAGTGCTGGAGGGGTTGCCTAGCTTCCCCTGAGTCAAAACACACTTAACAGTCAAATGTTACCCTTTCCTACTTGAAATGACTGGTGGCAGTGGTTTAGATCAAACTACCATGATTTTTCCCGACCGCGAACAATGGAAGCTAATAATCAGGTCAGCCATGTTTTTCAATATGGCGCCCAAGACCTATCTGTAAAAACAGACTCTGGTCAACTTTTTTCGCCATTTCTATTTGGAAATATCCTTCTTGTGTTAGTCTCTACGCGCCATACCAGGCTTGGTCCCTTTGTTCGTTGGCTTTTGGCAGGCTTCAGTGCTGAAGCCCTCGTCTGGCGCCGGAGTGTCTGGAGTGGACAGGATGTGAGGGAGGTGACCGAAACTCCCTGTGCTAAGTCTCCTAGGAGACCTGAATGCCCTCTGGCGTGATTGGCAGGCTGGTTGTCTGGCAAGGACAGACAGGCTGCTGTGTGAATGACAGCCAGGCTGGAATGAATGGGGGAAAACTGTTTAAAAGCAGGTCTCTGGGACTTGGAAAGCAGAGTCGACCACTGGAACGAAAGAACCGAAGACAAGCTGAAGGAAGATGACTGCTGCAACTCCTGGAGAACCGGAGAAGCCCTGCTGCAGGTCAAAATAGCCTGAAACTCCATCGACAGAGAAGCTCTTCAAGGTTAACTTCTTCCCTTGAGTTCGGTGGGAACAACCAACTCGTAAGCCGTCTGGACAAGGTCCCCTCCTGGTTGAATTTACTGCAGAGTGCTGTGGAAAACCAGATAGCCAGTGGGAAGGATACCAGTTTGTGGTCTTTATTGCACTCACACCTTAAACCAACATTCTGCCAACCTTGTGGCCTCTTCCCTGGGCAGTGCAGAAACCTCGCGACATCCTTCTTCTTGTCCCCACGACTGAAGCGGAGGAACAGCGAGATCTGCTCGAACTGCCAGAACAACTGCCTCAGCTACAGCTCTTCTTCACTTTAAAAGGTACTGTGCAAACGCGGTCCGGAAATCTTTCGGCCACAGTGAAAGTTTGTGAAACTTTCCCGACTTCGAAGGCTTGTCCTTCCCTAAACCAACATCTAACTTTTTGTCTGACCCAATTCTTCTAAGATCCGTGGCAAAGACTTAACCGTTTACTACCAGAACTGTGCTGTCCTATACAAAGACTCTGAACCATTGACTTTGGCCCAGGCCTATGAACTGAATTGCTGGTTGTAGTTAACTGAAACCCTTTGCCCTGCCTATAAAAGTATGTGTGCTTCATTTCTTATAACCTTGTCTTTTTACCCCTTTTTAAAGTAACTGAAGTGCCCTACTTCAGGGGAGCAGAACTTGTTCAGTAACTTATTGGTTGTGTATTTGTAGTATATTAGTATATGCTAGTGTAATGTGTTCTAAATGACTGTGTAAATAAATGCATATTCTTTTAGCAAGAAACCTTGAGACAGTGTTTGTTTGAGTCACTGTATTTGTTGGTCCTTTGTGTGACTTCACTTTACTCTTGAGATAAGTCTGACTGCTCAGCCGTGTAGTACAGGCATGTAGTGTTCCCCAAGGGTACTGCATGTGATGCTGCCTAACAGTAATACAGACATGTGATTACAGTTCAAGGGTGTTTATTGAACAATGAATGCTGTATGAAGGTTGGGAAAATGCCCAATCTAAACCTACATCTAAGAAGGGAGCAAGCATCGACCATCAAATGAAAAATACGGCAGTCCTAGTGGCGCTGTGTCAAAATAAAAAGGGCCTATACTAAGAAACCTATTGGTAAACCACACACAACTAATACAAAAAGGGGCGTGGAATAGTTCTCAAGAAAAGAAAGAAGTGTTCTCAACTAATATGTCAGAATGCGGTAGCCTGGATCGCCCTTCCCCACGTTTTGGACACAGGGTAAGATGGGAGCTTGGAGCACAGTACAGTCTCGGGCTTCTCCAGCACGAGACAACAGTTCTAATGGCAGCTCTCAGGACATACTCTCAAGCTTTCAGCTGTCCGTGCTGTCGATGGCCAAGTCTTGTTTCACTTGAAAGTCTCTTGCCTTCGAGGACCTGATGTGTTCAAATAACAAAACAAATGTTCCTTTAACAAATAAAAAGTTTGTTTCCAATGTTCGCTGGGTGATCATTTCACCCCTGGTCCCCCTCTTCTGGGCGCGGACCCTTCTGGTATCGTATTTCACAAATCTGTTACGCTCACCTGGTCTCCACAGGGGCGCCGAACGGGACTGCCAGGTCTGCTGTTAGATGGCTCACGTGTCTTCTCTGAATCTGTGCCCCCACGATGGTGCGCCTAAAGGGTTAAATGAAGCGTTACCCAACTGTGAGGCGGAAGACCCACACCCGCCTCCCGTGGTCTTCTGAAAGCCCCTCTGCTATGTCTCACCTTTGCTTTAAGGATGGCAGGCTCTCCGTCCTGCAGCTTTATGCAGGGACGCATAGAGTTCTAGGATACAGTTACTTCACTGATCCCGTCGAGTCTAAGACAACGTTGACTCAATGAGTAAGTCTTTACCATTAAAATGGTTAGCTCAAGAGTTCAAATTGTTCGGGTTTTCCCTTTGTTGTCTTTCCTTTGTAGGTTTCTTACTGATGCGAAAGTTTGTAGAACGTAAAGTTGTTTTTCCAAGAAAAGGTAAGTTCGCACTAGCGTTCTGTGATAAGTCTGTATATGCGCTATGACTCTTCTGTGTGACTGACCTGCTGCTCTCTTATTTTGCAGGTGCTGTATGACCGCGTGATGAAGATCAGCGAATCGATATCGTCCGAAAGGTGCGGTGACTCCGGCGTGATGGGCGAACGATGGAGCGGTCGCAGGATGGAGGTTCATTGGTTCACCGGGAAGAGCACCTCTCAGGTAGGTACGAACGAGGCGCTGGGTAGGGATGTGGATCCTTGGTCAGCACGGCTAACCTGATGCCTTTTCTTCCTTTGCAGGTTGCTCGAGAAGGAACTGGACTGGAGTTGTAGCTGAAGGTAACAGACACGGTGAGCGTTACGCTGCAGGAGTGCAGAATAACGCAAAGCGTGTTCTGTACTAAAGGCGTGGTTTATATAGCTTCAGAAAAGTAGTCCCCAGGTAAAGTAGTCCCAGCAACCACACCCAGTAAATAGTTCCCTAGGCAAGTAGTCCCTTCAGCCTGCCTCAGATTGGCCCACACGTGCTTTACCTTGTTTGAAACTTTCCATGTTGGTAATGGCAGCATGAGCCTGCCGCCAACGGCGCCAGGACCAAGTCCAGGAGGCCCCTGAGAGAGTCTTTGGGGCCTTGAAGGCCCTCATGGAAGTCGAAGTCCTGGGCAGGTTGGTCTGCACCTGATGTGTGGGGAAATGGACCGTGACAGCACTCCCCCTCAAGGCTCCTCTCCTCTTGGACATGTTGATCTCAGGATCGAAGGTATGTGTGGACTGTTTAGCAGACCTTAAATTAGTCTTGCCCCTCCTCCTACCAGATCTAAAAGCACCATAAACCAACGTTAAATTTCGTCCTGAACTCACAATGTTAAATTGGAATTAGAGTTTTGCATTTCAAGCCTCAGAATGTTATATTCCATCCAAACCCCTGCTCATACGACTCTAGATGCAACGCAAGACTGCATTATCGCTGACCACTCTGCAGCAAATTTTTACTAAGCTAATCCTTTCTGTCAGTATATTATTACAACACACATACTCCAGAGTTGCTCTCCTTGTTCCAGCAGACCAGGTGGGCTCTGCCAGAATATCCCCTTTAGTTCTCCCATTTAGGATCACCACCTCCCACAAAAAGGCGCAGCCACTTTATACCCCTGGCACTGAAATCTTTCAATACCATGTTGCTGTCCGGAATTACAGTACAGAATTTAAGTGGTCACCACATCTTGCATTGAGATCACCCCACAGGAGTATGCCATTCTCGTCTGGAACCTTAACCAAGTTTGTAATCAACATGTCCACAACCGAATATATCATCAATCCCTGTTCCTCCAGGAGAGTTCTAACTACATATTCTGTGCGTTTTCCTCAGGGGTGGGTTTTATGAGGTGTTTTTCAATTTTGATATTTTTGCAGATGGTTGAATTAAAAAATATATATTTTTATAGTGCCTTGATTGGACGTTCCCTTTATTTTGGGGTATTGATGTTTGGGTTGCTACTGAATCACATGTAGACCCCTCTAAAGTATATAACCTTCCCTCAGCCCACGTTATCACAAAAGGCGAAGGAGATATATCACTTAGCAGTGCCTGTGTTACCTTTATAACTGGGATCTCTTGGTTTGCAGCAGTTTGAGGGTGGAGTATGCGCTTTAGCCGCTATTCAACCTCTTGCTCCTATAGGGCAAAAGTCATTTTATCACATGTCTCAACTGTGATGTGAAGGCTTCCAGCACCCGATCAAAAATGGGTTGCTAGTGACTCTCCAGGTCTTAACTGCCTCTATCTGAAGGGACAACATTTATGAGACTATCCATGAGGAAAAAATGGCTCATTTAGCATCTCTGTGCATGGCAATAAAAGGTTATGAACTAACACTTCAACTGCACCAGCATTGGAGGCTCTTGTTCATCCTGCATATTCCAAATGAAGGCTTGATCTCCAGTTTCTGCCTGACTGAGAATTGAGGATGTCTTTGAGAGCTTCTGCGACAGTGCAGGGGATCACATGCTCTGGGATTGTACAGCAGTGACCCTCCCAGAAGGCCGGATATGTTTTGGTCCTGTATCTCCTGGCTCCTGCTCTAGGACTGCAGCATGCCATCAGGCGACAATACCTTATGAGTATTACTCGCACTGATTTGACTGCTGGATTGTGCCCTGGATAGATAAAGAGGACTTCTAGATAAGTAACTGAGGGTTAAGCAGATTTTCTATCTTGAATGGCCAGGTTGGAAGGTCACAGCAAAAAAGAAGGCAAGGGGAAAAAGAAATGTATGATTTTGTCACTTCCCTGTGGGATTCACAGAACTCTGATGCTAGATCTTGGACCCGATGCCACATCCTTTGTGAATAAAGCAGAGTTTCAGGGTGGGACCCTCAAAGTCAGTTTCAGATGGGAAAACAGGCGTTCCAGGATGCGAGTCAGTCTACGGAGGGTAGACAGAGGGACTTTGCTACTATTAGGAAAAAGATTGAGAAATTGGGGGCTATGGCTGATATTCTCTTTTGGGCAAAACTTAAGGTTACTATTAAGGATAAGATGTACATCTTCTTTTGGGACTGTGCTAAAGTGAAGAACCTATAGATCTTTAGGGTAAACAGGTGAGCTGGCATGCCAGCAAGAAGAACGATGAGATGATGGTAATTTCCTTAAGGGGGTGGGCTTAGAAGTAGTTGGACCAAGTTTCGTTGAAGGTGGGAACGGAACCAGAGCTACGAGGTGGAATGGTTCCTATGAAGAGAATAAGGGTGTGATTGGAGGGAGTCCAAAACCATGATATTATGTCAAGCTATATATTCCTTCTTTGTCTTAGCTTGCTTTAGTTTTCCAACCTCCTCCATATTTTCTAAAATGGAGAACATTTTTGCCTACAAAATTCTCAACTTAATCCAGCAATTGTTCCTTATGGTCAGTGGGATATTTGGAGGTTTGAATTTAGATGCTGTACAATCCATGAAACTTAATTAAACAGATTTTCACAAAAGAGGCAAACGTGCACAACACACAAATGGCAATATCAAACAGAAAGAAATTAGATACCTCAGATTAGAAAACAAATCCTCCCTTAAGAATCTTTTCAAAGGGCTAACATTTCCCCACTAAAAGTTAGTTAGTTCAATGCATGTTTTCTGTAGAATGTGAACCAGGCATTTTGAAAAGTATGAGAGGGATAAACAGTTAACTGAGTCCAAACATAATTATACACAGCCCTAGGCATGCAGCCATAACATATCTGCGTGTAATAAAGATTGTTAAATAAAACAATCCATTATAAAACCTTTACAATAGTTCACCAAAGCATACCAGAATGACACAACTTTGAGCTCGTTGTGCATTGCGCATCTTGGACCCTGTATATGCATTGACTGGGAGATAAGAGTGAGCAAACAATTAAGATGCATTTTTTTTATTGATTTTGAAAATAATTCTAATAGTCCTCGTCAGAAATAGAAGTGGAAAGAAAGAAGAGTGTATGTGCTGTGGGCAACACTTCAGAGAAACAGTACATCAGATCCAAAACCATGCACGATTGGTATTGATAAAGAGGTATATATTTTTCTTTTATATTAGTGCATTTGAAAAACATTGTCAACCTTTTACACTACAAATTATTCATAATACAAAACACACTAAGAGGTACTTATTTTGCAAACATATATGACGTCTCAGTAGTGTACAAACATTGCATTGGTTACGAAGAACAACCTTTGCCAGAATCTAGAACACTACAAGCATAATGAACATACATTAAACATCATCTGATAGGATTTTAATAGAATGAATTTAGTTAGATATGTAAAAACATCATGCATGCTTATCTTTGGCAGGTATTTTCAAAGGAAAATATAGAAGTACAATAAAAAGGTCTCTAAGCATCATAACTGTTTCAATTGCACATTAATACTTTGTTAAGAAAAATGTAGTCAATCAAGCAAAAATATTCTCAAAAACTGATTCATGTCCATATAACGGACGAGAAAAGCTTACAGAAGAAAAATTCTGTCTTACCAGGTCATTCATATTCGCCTGGCTAGCAGGGTTGATCTCTTCTAAAAATTCCAGGACGTAAAACGTGTATCTATCCATGAGGTGTACACCAATTCCAAGGTCAGGCTGATGCTAAATATAAAGGGTTTAGCAATTACATTAAAGAAAATGTTGAATGCATAAACCAAAACCAACCATACAAAAGAAATTAAATGAACCCCCATAAAAATTGGTGCTCACAATATTTGCAAGTGCGTACAGTAAATTCAAAGACTTTCCAAACTTTCTCCAGAAGGATTTTGGTATGAAATGGAAGAAGAGTTTCACAGAGTGAAGTGGGTCTTAGGCTATTTCAAGTTAACATTTAGATGTTATAACAACTGGGTCATCTGGAAATACAAAACATATACTAAACTTTCATCAAGCCTAAATGTTGAAGTAAATTCAACGTCCTACTGTCACTATTTTCTGAATTTCGTCGCTGCATAATATTATGAAATTAATAGCCATTAGTCATTTTGCAGGAATGGATCCGAATTTCATTTTGGAGCCGGGCTCTTTCTAGTTTTGTCTCCATTTATTTTCTCCTGCTTCTTCTGTTATGTTCTGCTTTGTCTCAGTTTGCTTACCAGATCGTTTTTTTTGTTTTCAATTTAGGTACATGCACCCTCTCCTGTGCTTCCTATCTGTGGTGAATTATTTTGCTATTTTGTTCAGGTGAGTCTCAGTCTCTACTTTCAGTGCACCCTTTTCTAAATCTTCCTTTTCTTATACTTTTATTGTTTGGTAAGGTATAGTGAGGAACAAGTTACATACCCAGCATGGGTGTGGCACGGATTCACATGCTCACGAATATTCCCCGTAATCAAGCTGGGAATCCTCAGTAAAAAAAAAAGAATTCAGTTTTGCTTTAGACTGAAAACTGCAGTTCTCCTCTCTTAACCAATCACTGTCCTTTGGGTCATACTGCCCCAAGCCAATGATAGTAGTCCTCCTAAACTCCACCCCTAGTGGTCATATTCAGATTTGGTAGAGCACATTAAGTGGCAGCATGAACCAATATGATGGGAAGGAGGGAGGGTTTACATGTGAATCCATGCTGTAGAACAGGAGTTACAGGTAAGTAAGGTGTTCCTTTTCCAGCATGGGGTCTGGCCTGGATTCACATGATCATGATTGCGTATACACAGAAGTATGAGCGTAGAGCTCTTTGGATAGTGTGCACGCAATGGATGGCAATGCAGAATAACTGACACCAAATAATCAAACCAATTCAGGAAGATGGCAAAGGTTGCTGTTTTATTAACAATGATCTAAAACAGGGAGTAACAACAGACATCAACAGATGTTCTCTCAAGCTCACAATATATTTCACACAAAAACAACCTTTATACAAAAAATATGTCAGACATGAAGTCATTCTGCGTGGCAAATGAGAAAAACCTACGAGGGATTGTGATAGGATTGTGATATGGTCAAGGGAAACAGCTAAGCATACTTTCAATAAGTGGTGGGATTGTGATTGGATAGCTACTGTCAGGTGGACAACTTATGCCTGCCTCTAAAACATGTGATCTTCAACACTATTAAGTACACAGTATGTCATTGGTCTTCAAAATATAAGGCCCTTTGTTATACGGCCCTCTGTAATTGGTTGGCACGCTCGTGCCATGTCTGGAAAATTCGGTTCACTTAGCAGCACTTAAGCTCAGACCCAGGTGCCAGGAGGTGGACATGACTTTACCTCCTGACCCAATTAGCCCATCATCTCTCATCACCCATGCCTTCTGCCATGAAGATTGTCTTTGAACTTGGCCTTGCTGAGTATCCTGGTCTCTGAGAATATATGGGAAAGCGACCATGCACTATAGGTGTACTAGGACTTCAAGATCAACTCTATTTCCATCCTTGGCTTACATGACAGGAGACCACGATTTGGTCCATTTTGTAGCATTTAAATGTCTTAAAGGAATAAAACTTATCACGCTTGGTGTATTTTCTTTGCACCTTCACATGGGATGATTCAGCTCCACACGATTACTGCCTTTGAGAATAGACAACCAACATTCTTTGCCACAATCTCAGATAATTCTTGCTGCGACACAGTTCTCTGCCTTTCCTCTCCATGGGTCCGGGCTTACTAATTTCAGGACACTGATGTCCACCTACAAGTGCATATATGCAACCACGGGAGGTGGCAAGGCTCAACAGAAGCAACACACTTACCCCTGGAACAAACTACC
This sequence comes from Ambystoma mexicanum, assembly GCF_040938575.1. Classification (NCBI taxonomy): domain Eukaryota; kingdom Metazoa; phylum Chordata; class Amphibia; order Caudata; family Ambystomatidae; genus Ambystoma; species Ambystoma mexicanum. The sequence continues at coordinate 1,004,295,911 of NC_090922.1, read as the reverse complement.
TCAAGCAAACAGGTTGCTTAGCCCTAGAATCCCTGTCAACGCAGTAGAATCTTGTTAAGGTGTGGGTGTACATCCACATAGCAGCTCTGCAGATGTCAAGCAGGGGAACACCAGAGAGAAAGGCCGTCATTGCTGCGATGGCTCTGGTGTAATGGGGTCTAGGCCGGCCTGGAAGAGGTTTGTTGGCCAGACGATGCCAGTGCATGATAGAGCAGAAGAGCTGTTCGGGGCGCCCCTGTAAAAGTGATGAGACTCCTTTGCAGACTTGCGCCGGCACCTCTGGCACCCAGAGAGCAAGAAGGCGAGGGTCCGAAATGAGGCAGATTGAGCCAGATATGCAGTCACAATGATCCTTGGTTGCGTCTGTATACGAATGAATTGCGTCTTGAGAGACGAGCTGATTGATCAGGTGAGTCGTGCCCTGATTCTTAAACAGCCATGATATTGGTTAAGAGTTGCTCTTGCAAGATCAAACGCCCAGGGTAAGGTACGAATAAGATCAAACATGTCTGGGAAACGGTCTTCCTGTCTAGTGGGATTTTTCCACTGCAGTAGACAATCTTTGGAAACCGGCCAGGCTGCGCCACCCGTAGGAACGCCAGCATTTGAGATGTATGTGAAGTATGGAATAGGGGCAAAATTGTTTTGTGAAATTTGGCATAGGCAAACCAAACACGTAGAAGATTTGCAATGGCCAAAGGATGGTAGTTTTCAGATGCCGCGAATAGAGCATTTGGAATCAATATTGCTGCGTAAGAAAGCACGCCCTGCAACATTTGGTGTCATCAGAGACTGGAGGAAGGAAGCTAACCTCCATTTAAGAAGTAGAGAGAAACATGCGCGTAGGCACAAATCTAATGCAGGCAGAGCGCTACAACAGGAAGAAAAACAATGGGATGAGGATATCAGAAGGGCAGATAGGAGTCTTCAATTAGGCATAGAAAAAATATATCCTCAACAAGAGTTGCATGCATCAGATGAACTAATCAATAAGATTTTAAATGAAAAAAGGCAAGAACGCCCCAAAAGTAAAATTGACACAATCGCATCAGCGCCCATTGCTAAACCGTAGCCCATGTTGCCACCCATTCTTCCAGTTCCATCTGCGCCAGCCCCTCCTGAACACGTGATCCCATTTCCCCCTCCACCTACCGAGCTTGAATCAGCTGCCATCAGAGAAGGCAGCACTGGAGAGGCGGGGCCTGCCCAGAGGGGGAGCCTTAGAATAACCCCTAGTAGGGTTAGTAGGGAGAGGAAGAGAGAACTGAAAGAACAGGCAGAAATGTACATTGAAGGCAATGACGAGGGATCGACGCTGGGTTCAATGTATGATTATAAGAAGCTCAGCGAAAAACAGGTACTGTTGGAATGCATGGGAGAGTATCTTATGGAAAGGTGGAAGCAATTAACTGGTATGGTCACACCGCAGAAGTTGCGGGATTTGAATGCCTTCTCACGATTAAGGGAAAGTGAGTCATAAATGAAGGAGCATGTGGACAGGTTATTTGAGTTTAAAGATGAACTTGATGAATTATATTCAGCTATGATTTCTGCTCCTGGGTTTCGGTACAAAGAGGTAAAAAGAGGGAGACAAGGGTCGGCAACATATGTACAACAGCGATTTTTCCCGGCATCAAAACCGGTTAGCGAAGAAATGAAAATATGTACGCGAGAAGCGCTTAGATGGATTATGGATGCTAGTATTCCTATAATGGAGGTGTATGATACGTTTGAACTGTATACGATAGATGTGCAAAGAAAAGTATTGCAAGTAATGGTTGAATATTTGCAAGATAAAGATGTTGAGAGAAATGACTGCTGTCCCTCTGAATTAATGACAGTAATTATCCAAAACTGGAAAGACTGCTCTATCCCTTGATCTAGCTATAGTGCTTAATAAGAGAGAGAAAGGAGAGAGAGCCAGTGCGATATTTCCGATGAGAGAAGTCCCTCCCACTTTTGTGCCGAAAACAGAAATTCCTGGTGTTGATGGAGCTCCAGCACAAGTAACAGCAACACATTACACAGCACAATATGTACATGTCCCTTTTTCTAGACAAGAGGTGAATAATAAAAAACAAACAATCCCTGATATAAGAAAGAATCCGGCAGAATCATATTTGAAGTCGTCCATTTTTAATATGAGCGATATTGACCTATTATTCCCTGTAATTCTCCCAGCAGACATATGGAAGCAAATTAGGAATGTAGATGATCATGAAAGTTTGGGTGCGACTTGGGAACATTTAATCTAAGAAGATACAGACAGATCAGCAGGTGAAAAACCATCGTCGTTAGCATTACCGGCACGTATAGTACAGAAATTAAAGGTCATAGTACCTGAAAGAAGAATTATATGGGACAAACTAACTGCAAGCACACAGAGACAATAGGGAGTTAAACTCTACCAATCCTGTATTTCAGGCCCAGTCTCCAGTCGAGTAGACTCGAGGGAAGGGTTCGAGGTCGTAAGAGGTCAGAACAGGCCGAGTGACGTCCCTGTGGATACCAGGTGAGCGTTACACTGCCCCAGGCTCCTCGACTGAGGATATCTTCTGGCAAACCTCTGGCACGTGGAATTGGACGTTGTTGCAAAGAGGTCCATCTGGCGCTGACCCCACTTGCTGAAGAGACAAAATACTTGTGGCCAGCTGAAGTTCCCACTCGTGTCAGGACCGCAGCTCCCTGCTGAGCGCGTCCATGATGGTGTTCTTGGTGTCCGCAGATGATGGGGAACAAGAAACCTGTCCTAAAGCATGGCCCAGTGACACAGAGACTGGGCTTCAAGAGAGTGTCCCGCCTTTTCTCCGGATGTTACACATGGTGGTGGTACTGTCCATGAAGATATGCACCACCTTCACCTGCAGCTGAGGTTGAACCAAGTTGAGGGCTCTGTAGACTGCTCAGAAATCCAGGACATTTATGTGCAGGTCCTTCTCCTCTGGGAGCCAGAGGCCTCTGGCGTGAGATTGTCTTGTGTGGGTCCCCCAATCTTCCAGGGAGGCATCTATGGTGACCATAGCCTGGTAAGGGGGGAGGTGTTTGAAAGGGAGCTCCTTGAGTGAGGTGTGGGTGCATCCCGCACCATCGTAGAGCTTGCCAGAACTCCTGATTGAGGGCGATCTTGTCCGTCCACGCGCCCGTGACCTGTAGCCATCTGGCATTGAGAAAGTATTAGAGAAGCCTAATTTGAAGCCTGCAAAATGGGGCGAGATGGATGCAATCAGACATCATGCCAAACAGTGACTTGATGGAACATACCGTTGCGACGGACACTGCTGACAGCTGCTGAACCTTCCCTGGGATGGACTTCACCCTCTCCTCCTAGGGGGTTGCCAGGCATACGACCATGTTGAGGCTAGCACCCAGGAACAGACGGTCTGCAATGGCACCACGCCGTCAGAAGGTGAATGTCTCTGTCGTGTGCTGGGTCATCAGGAGGTGCGACCGGGATCGAAGGAGCCAGACGTCCAGATAAGGGTACACGTGGATGCCCCTGCAGCATAGATGTGCCACAACTGAGGCCAAGCACTTTGTGAACACCCTTGGATCTGATTTTAGGCCAAAAGGCACGGCCTTGAACTGATAGTGGTGCCCCTGGACCACATAACGCAGGTTTCTGGTGAATGGGATGTGAAAGTATGCACCCTCCAGTCCAGAGTTGCTAGAAAGTTAGTCTCTGTGAGTCAAACCAGGTTTGGTCTCTTTGTTCATTCGCCTTTGGTGGGCTTCAGGAGTGAAGACTGCCTCTGGCGCCCGAGTGTCTGGGGTGGGCAGGAAGTAAGGGAGGTGCCCCAAACTCCCTGTTCTTAGTATCCTAGAATACCCAAATGCACTCTGTGGTGATTGACTGGCTGTCCGTAAAGGACAGCCACCCTGCTGGGTGAGTGACAGCTAGGCTGGAATGAACGAGAGAGAACTAAATAAAAGGTGGGCCTCTTGGCTTGGAAGGCAGCGTCAACCACTGCAACGAAAGAACCGTAAACGAGCTTGAAGAGGACAGCTGCTGCAACGTTGGTTTGCCCGGTGAAGCCCTACTGCAGGTCTGAAACGCAAAGTTCACCTCAACAGAGAAGCCCGGCAAGGACAACATCTCCCTTTGAGTTGGTGGGACCAATCAACTTAACAGTAAGCCACCAGGACACACATATCGGAGCTGGTTGCATTTTCCTCAGAGTGCTGCAGAAAACCGTATAACCAGAGAGAGGGACACCAGCTTGTGTGCAGTACTTGCAGCCACTGGAATTGAGGTTTGCCAGTTGTGAGCTTTTTGACCAGAACCAGTGCAGTGCAGAAGTCACCCGACATCTTCCCTCTTGTCCCCACGACTGAGGCCCAGGAACAGCGAGATCTGCAGGAACTGCCAGGAACAGAAGTCACCAGCTGCATCTTTTTCTTCATTGAAAGGTACTGTGAATCGAGACAGAGTACTTGCCTCTCGCGGTGAAAGTGTTCTGAACTTTTGCAACTTGCAGGCCTCATCAGCTCGTCACCCAACATATGTTTCTTCTTTTTACAAACTACTTCTGAGAACTAGTGCATAGACTTTACTGTTTACTTAACAAAACCGCTTTTTCCTATCCAAGACGTTAGCCCATTGACTTTGGCCTAGACTATTGAATTGAATTGACTCTTCTGGTAAACTCCAAGTATTTGCACTATCTAAGAATAATTGTAACCTTTCATGTTCTAATAATCTTTGCCTTTTACTCCTCTTGAAAAGTATTCTGAAATAGTATTGAAGTATATTTGTGTGTTATATAATTGCCTCCTTCTTATGAATGACAGATGAATAAATTAATAATTATTTATCAAAGAAACCTTGAGAGTAAGAGTTTATTTGAATACCTCTGATTGTAGACCTCTGTGTAACATCATTACTGCTCACATTCCCCTCTTGAGATAAGCCTGGCTGCTCAGCTCCACTACCAAAACCGTGTAGTACAGACTTATAGCAAAGGTTGGTTTGCTTACACCTGTAGTCATAGTTGTGTGTAGTGGTCCCAGAGGCTACTGCATACAAATTCTGCCTAACAATTGGCTGAAGCTAAGGCTTGCCTGTCACCATGGTAGCTGTTGGAATTCTTCCCAAGGCATTCTTTAGGGAATTTGATCCCCTTCAGTATGGGCTTGCTGAGGAGTGACTCGTTTTCACTTCACAGCCTCTAATGCTGCCATCATTAAGATGTATACCTCTTTTCCCTCCCCCTTCTATTTGCTTGTGAATAGTTACCGAGCAAGGGAGGTGCGAACCTCCTTTTTAAGTTGCTTTCCACTGTTTTTGTATTTCCTTGTTTTCATTTCTGTTACGTAACTTCCAATTTAACATCTGCTTACTTTTGTGAGAAGGCATATTTCATTCCTCCTCCCAATTAAAGTAGGGGGTAAATAACTTACTAGCATGGTATATGTCTCTACCTTTTCAGTTCCAAACAAAACGTCTTCCCCTTTACCTTCTATTAGGTTATCCATCTTAGTAATTTACCTCTTATTTTCTGAAAGCTTGCTTCCTTACAACCATATCCCTCAAAGGCTTGTCCTTCCTTATGCTCCTCACTGAGATGTTTGGGAGCTTTGTGTACGTTTCCTCCTTGAATGTCTCTTTTACCAAACAGCTTGATGCTGCTACGAATGCCCTTTCAAAAAACAGGGTTGGAAACTAGCATTGTGCAACCAGGCCAGTCTCCAGACAGATGTGTCTGGCACAAATGCCAATTGTAATAACTGCACCAAGCCCCTACCCAACTTACCCAGGATTCTAATTTTTCCCCATGTTCCTTTTGCACTGAGTTTCCTCCCAACCATTCGCTTCACTCATTTAACAGCATTTAAGATACATTGGCCCTAGGCAATGTCTTGAACGTCATCCTTAGCCCTTTAGCAAACTGCATCCCTCTGCCTTTTGAATCGTTTACCATGCTTTCTCGTGCTGTTCATAGCTTGATAGCATTATCACCTCCTTATTGAACCCATTTGCATCATTAGGCTCTATTAAGGTCACTACATTTTGTTGTGACAGTGCCCACATTTTCCAACATTTTCAATTTATTGGACCCTTACCTACTGCAATTTCACACAATATTATTTGGATTTGTAGGTCTTAATGAGACAATGCAATTCTTGGGGCATAAAGGGGACAAACGCAAAGTGCATTTTCTCAGCCCTAGGGAAGGATCTAGTGAGATTATTTGTCAGCTTCACCTTAAACATTTGAAAGGATCTTTAATCTCAAAGAACGCTAAGAACCTCATTCAAAAACAGAGTGGAGCACCTGAGGGGAGACAAAATAAGATACTTAGTGGGAGTAATCCTAACCTTTGACGGTGATACAAAAGTTCAGAATATGTGCTCAGTGAACCATATAACATTCTACTCTGGTGGATATCAAGAATGGCACTGCCAGAAGGGAACGAGACAGATACTGAAACACATTACAGTATTGTGACACTGTGGCAGTGAAGAATCAAAAGTACCTAGTTTGTGGTCATGAGATCAGACTGAGAATTTCTTTTTTTTGATTGTTTAATGGTAAAAATGTGTTGAACCTTAAAAATTACATTAAAACAATGCAAAGACAAGAATAGGCAGGTAATTTGTTTCAGCAATCACATTTTAAGTTACTAATTGTTAAATGGTGTTCCTCCAAACTGGTAAGGGCTCAGACGAGTACAATAAAAGCTGCCCACCTCTCTTCCTCCTCTTCAGTGGCTCTCACAAAAACCCTGAGATGACATTCTAACCTAAACACTAATCATGGAGCAGTGATATGTATCCTCTACATTAGAACATGAAATACAAGACTAATCATGATGGTCAATGAGGGTTCCATAGAGAAAGTACCAAATCATTTCACATAGTTGTACCTGCTATAGACGTTTATGAACTGTAGCTACTACAAGTTATAGGTGAATAAGACAAGCAGGTCATGCATAATAATCAGCCGTAGTTACAACTGCTGCCAAACACACTTACCGAAAGGGAGTCTTCTCCAACTTGGCTACTGGCAAGAGCCATGAGATTTGGTGAATAGAAGCGTTCATACATAGAAGCTCCTTGGCAGGTGTCAATGATGAACAATAATTCATTGTATCTGAAATACAGCAAAGTATGACCATCAAATTAATATTCATGTGAATTATAACCCCAAATAAAGAAAGTGGCAATCACACTATAAGATAATATCTTGATACCAGCTTTTTGCCAGCACTTGCCGCTTCACCTTGTTATGTTAAAAAATGATTTTTTTAAAAAGAATTCTGTTGAAAGAGATAAGTTATAGGGCAGTGAGCTGCTAAGTTGGATTCTAATGTCCTGAAGCTGGCCAGGAGAAGATAAATACAGGTAAATTGAGAATCCAATTTTGTTGCGCTTTCACTACATGTAATAGTGTTGCCTGGGACAGTTGGTGTGAATAATGACAGTATACACAGTAGTAGTATATATGAATGAGAACTCCAGGACTCAACGCCATTAAGTATATATATATATGCTTCGTTTTAATGGTCAAGCAAAAAATGCCCTCTTCATGATGATTACACGTGTTTCGGCTCGTCTGAGCCTTTTTTAAATCTAGGCTATTAGTATGCACAAAAATATATTAAATTAACAAATTAACAAAGTGATCCATGATACACATAGAAGAAAGAAAAATGAAACAATTCATGTAAATAATGATCGATTGTAAAATCATTATAACATCATACCCCAAATTAAGGCAGCAGTACAAACAATAAAATGGAAGACAGAAAAATGATGGTTGACGAAGGGGAGGATTGGATGGGATCAAGAAAACAAGTCCAATAATATTACAATACGAGAAACACAGGAGAAAGAACATAAAAAGAAAAAAAAAAATAGTTCAATTGTTGATGTATACAGTTCTCAAATCTATGCACAGCCTAACGTATATAACAAGAACCAACAGGTTTGCTTAACCAAAAATAACATGAGAAATCCATACAACTGTTGTCAGATAAGTAATACCGGGGGCAGATCCCCAAATCCAATAATCTGTAATAAGAATGTTTTGCATATTGCTATATTAACAGATGTACCTAAATACCATATTGATGTACTCTATAAAATCCATAGAATCCTCAAAGTTGAAACCACTTGCTATTCTCAAAATGGATATGTTGTTAAACGAAAGTCCATATATATAAATCATCCGGAACATGGTAGGGTGTAAAGAACCTTCGAACAGCTAGTAATCAGCCAGCATGCTATTATAAAGCACAATCACTACATGTAGTCTGTGTTTACATCTCAAACTTAAATGTACTGCGGATCGCTATTCTCTGTCAAAAAACAATAATACAAAGCTATGTTTAGCTACTACAATCATACCTAATTGCTGCATAGAATCCAGGCTAGGATTGCTAATAAAATAAGTGAACTTACCCTTCTGTTTAAGATCGCGCACATCAACTGAACACGAGTTCCCGTCAGCCGACGCCATTTTAGAAACTAGGTTGTTGTATGGTCACCATGGCAACGTGGTTACGCGTTACCATGGTGCACACATACATCCAAGCACCCAGTTACTGAAATAAAAGGCTGCCATTACTAAATGGTGACTATGCCATTCTGATCTTATGATCACTCATATTATTTTTTCCGAACAACAGTTACATTACAAGATTCAACCTCTAATACCTCAAACTGAAGCATAAAAAATGTGACTGTTGCGGTGCTGAAATAAAATTCTTTAAACAATACGCGCATTTGCGTTTGGATGTCCTCTAATTGATCCTGATAAGCCGCTCGTACTTCTAATGGCAACGATGCCTGAACACCAATTAATTACAGTACAAGAATATATTATATTGCGGTCTACTGTCACATAGCTCTCCAACTGAATTTCTCCACACACGACCGCATGTATATTGGCAATTTGAATAATAAAATTCTGTAATAATAAATATACTGATTGCAAATAAATAAGTATCGAACCTCAATTAAATTAAATAGATGAATCTAAGCCTGTAAACAGAATGTGTCCTCATGACATGTATGGTTATTATAACTGTAATTATCTAGTGCTCAAAGGTGCTTGCACCCTACATCATTACAATATGAAAATTAAGTTCAGTTGAGCTGTGTTTGCACCACAGCTCTCGTTCCATGGCCCTGCATGAAAATTGAAAGTGTTCAATCCATATGAGGACATATATAAAAATTGAAAGACTTCAATCCACATGAGAAAATATAATGGTTGTATACACCCTGGTGTGTGATTAATCAGCCAGGAGGTTGAATTCCTGCACGGTTTTGAATAAAAAGCGTGTTAATAAGAAGGCTACGGTTCACTACCCCTACAGGAATGACACCATCTCATTATCGCTATTGAGACCGGTTATAGTTGTATTAAAGAAAGAGATGGCACGTGCTTCGGCCTATCTTAATGCTTTTAACCTGTCACCTCCTCTTTTGTTAAGAGTGACAAGTTGGAGACCTATAGATCTCATCTCAGATTTGTTATGCATTTGGTGGAAGGTTTGCCAATGTTCAGCTTATGGCAACGATGGATCTTGACTACCAATTTTGGCGAGATGTTCATGTATTCTTACTCTTAATTCCCTTTTAGTACTGCCAATGTAAACCTTTTTACATACAGAAATGATACCATAAATGACAAATTTTGTTCTGCAATTAATTCCCCGTTTTATCGTCCAAAGTTTCTGTGTGGGAGTGGCAGGGCCAATCGGGGCCACCCCCTCACTCATTCAGTGTAGGGTATATGCCACTTGCTCAACCAACAGTGGGGGGATGACTCGTTTCTGCCCCTGTGTACATAACCAGTCCCTGTGCTGATGACGAGGCAGTAGGGGCTGTTGTAGAGGCACTCGGCATCCATCTTGGACACCTCTGATTCAAACTTTGGATTAGGCCTCACCGCAATGCTACGAAAAAGCTTCTCTCCCCCCTGGAGTGCCACGCAGAGCGCTCTCAAAAGTCCCCCACCTTTTTCTCCCTGTCTCTGAAGGCTCTGCAGCCCTGTTCTCACGCCTGAGCCGGAGGAAATTGCAACAATATAAATGTAATAGCTCACCCTTCCTCTGAGATCACTGTCCTGCGCGTGAACTGGCTCGAACCATGCCTTGCAAACACATCTATCTCCACAAAACCCGCCTATGTCCCCCTCATCCTCAGCACTGGAACATTACTGCCAACGCAACCCCATGGCCCCGATAGGTATTCGCTTGATGTGCCAGACATGTAACCCCAGTGCAATGCCCACCCCAGTGTGCCACGACTAATAAAAGCCAACCTCTGTCACAGTATATTGCACCTCAATACTAACAAATGTCAGCATGGTCCCTAGTCTCTTTGATGCGTTTAGACCTACCCTATGATCAATGATCCCACCTGGACCGAGCCTTCCCGAGTTGTGATAACCCCCCTAATACTCCAGTAAATAATGATGTTGTAATCTTAGAATTTATAGAGTATAATGATTAGCTCAAAGGAGCCTCAGTAACTGGTATTTAGTGCATGTCTAAAATAATATGTTATGTTAGATTAGTTAGGATCTGCCCTGCTGCATCGTGACCTGACCCTCACCCCGCCCAGACACAGGCAACTGGACCTCGTGGGACAAACCCTCCCGCCAACTGAACGACCAATCAAGCGGAAGCAACATTACATGATATATATGTATCTAATTGCAGCCTGTCCTCCTGATCTCATTCCCCACGGGGGTTTGTCTTATTTCTTTATATTTTGTGCATATAAGCCGGGGAGTGGGCCTACATTTTGGAAACCCCGCGACATGATTAGAAAGGTGCCCTGAGGCCCCCGTGCAGTGCGGTGATATCCGGGACGCCCCCTTCAAAACCATCGCCTCCACGGTCGACCAGTTTGTGCGCACAAAAGAGCATTTCCAAGGGTTCCCACTTGCCAAATACCAAACTAAAAACTGCTCACCAGGGCGTGCCACGGCTTGGGTGGGGTGCGGACCAGATTGTGGTGAAGATAGAGCGTGAAGATAGAGCGTGAACGGTGGCTCTTGGACCACCCAAGTGAACACGTGAGTACTGGCTGCGAGACTTTGCAGGGGGAAGAAAGATTGGTGTAGAGGGGAACCAGGGAACGGCTTGGGGTAAAAGTACAAAACAGTGGGGGACCAGGTACAGGGTCTGTGTGAATGTTACTGTGAGAATGGCCTTTAATACATGAATGATACTCAGAGCCAATACGTAGGTTGTTTGGATTACGAGAATCCAATTCTTTTATTAATGTAATATTTACTTTCTTTCTTTTAGGTACTGAAAAGGATACAACTTCTCTTGATGACTTCCAGCTTCATGTGGACGGAGGTTTTTGTCAGCAGATCAGGTAAGAGTCTATAGTTTTCTTCTTTATAAAGTTTCAAACTTCAGTCACAAACATATAATTCTCCTTCTCAAGGTTTCCCTTTTCTTCTTTCTCTTTAGGATCTCTACTTTTGCGTTGTTCTTCTCTCCTTTCTCTGTCTTGGTTTCTAACTATTTATCTTTCCTTTTCTCTCTCTTTCTCAACTTCACACTCTTTTATTTGTATGCGTCTCTTCTTGTTCATGAGCTCTGATGTCGCCTCTGACTGTAGTGCGATTCAGCTTCCTTTTGTTACTCAGCGTTTCTCAGATGGGAATATTCTTTCCCCCTTCCATAACGAATCACTTTATATTTTAAATGTATACTCTTCTAGTAAACCTTGTATTGCCTGGATGCTAATTTTTTCTTCACTGGTATAGACTTAAACCTTTTCTTTTCTTAACAGTTCCCAAACGCTGATTGCGCAACGGCGCGTATTTAAACTTATAAAATACTTTCAACTTGGTTGATCATACTAATGTCTCTAGCAAAAGCGCAACGGCGCTAACTTCCTTATGGTCTTTCGAGCGACAACGGTCGCCTTTTCTGTACTCAATCTGCTTCTCAGTAAAGCGGTAGAGTTTTCTTTTCTCTCTCTCTTTCGCTCACTCACCTCCGACTGCGTAGTTTCCGTCCGACTCGATTACACAGCCGACGGCCGCAACTGACGTCGCACCAGGTTCGGCTGAATGTTTACCTTGTCACTTTCCCTTTTCTCGTTTACATACGGCCTTGGTTGTCAGGGAACAGCGCTCCTGAATAAAATGGTGATAACACGCTACGACCAGCTTCACACTCTGGGGTCTTCTCACATATACCGCACAGGCCCGCTTCCGACTCCCCTCTTCAGGTCTCTCCTCTCCACTCTTCAGTACGCCCAGGATAAACCGTCCGTCTCGCTCCCGTCCTCCCGCTCTCTCATCTCCTAGGCGATCAACAACAAAGATTTTCAGGCATTAGAGGAAAGGCCATACAGTAGGGACTTCCTGGTTCTCAATATCATCACAACTCGGGATAAGTGTCTATATAAGTTACATCAGAACGCCACATAAGTTACATCAGAACGTCACACCCCCTCTACTAAACCCTTACGTTCGGGAAGGGTTTGTGCCCTGGATAAATAATCGGCTTGTGACATCAGCTTCCCAGGATGGTGAACAGTTTTAAAAGAGAAGGGCTGGAGGGAAAGGAACCACCTTAGTACTCTTTGATTTGAGTCCTTGTTACGTGCTAACCATACCAACGGTGCATGATCCGTTATTAGAGTAAATTCACGTCCCAGCAGATAGTATCTAAGAGCATCAATGGCCCACTTAACAGCTAAGCATTCCTTTTCTATTGTTGGGTAGTTAAGTTCGTGAGGTAATCATTTACGACTGATGAACAGCACAGGTCTTTCGCCGTTCCCTTGATTCTGGAGAAGGACTGCCCCAAGTCCCGTTCCTGAAGCATCTGTCTGAAGAACAAATGGGGATTCAAAATCAGGACATTGTAACATTGCCTTACTGGTAAGAGCTTCCTTTAAAGCATTAAAGGCTTCCATAGCTTCAGTATTCTGCCACTCCTTCTTTGGTAAGGAGGGTTTTCTCAACAGATTTGTTAGTGGAGTAGTCAAAGTAGAAAAGTGTGGAATAAACCTTCTGTAATACCCCACAAAACCAAGGAAGGCCCGTATTTGTTTTAGATTTTCCGGGAACTTCAGCTCTTTGATGGCCTTTACTTTCTCCTCTTGGGGTTTAATTATCCCTTGTCCAACATAATACCCTAAATACTTCGTATGGAACTCAGCCATATGTGTTTTCTTAGGATTTATATGTAAACCAGCACCTTTCAGTGTTCCGAGCATCTTTCTTAGATGAATCATATGTTCTTGCCAGGTGTTACTATATATAATGATGTCGTCCAAATATGCACCCACATATCCTTCATGTCCTTTTATCAAATGATTCATCAATCTTTGAAAGGTTGCTGGTGCGCCATGTAGGCCAAAGGGTAATACCGTAAACTGGTAAAGTCCGGTCGGAGTAGCAAAGGCTGTTTTCTCTTTGTCGGCCGCTGATAACGGTACCTGCCAATAGCCCTTGGTCAGATCGATGGTAGTCAGGAACTTGGCTTTCCCTAGGTTATTCAAGAGATTGTCGATGCGTGGCATCGGATAGGCGTCAAATTTAGAAATTTCATTCAATTTCCGAAAGTCCATACAGAATCTTACACTACCATCTGGCTTCGGGACCAGGACTACTGGGGAACTCCAGTCGCTAAATGATGGTTCGATGATCCCTAAATCTAGCATCTCTCGCACTTCCTGGTTGATGGCTTTTACTTTTGACTCAGGTATCCGATAGGGTCTGAGTCTTACTATAGACCCTGGTTTAGTTTCTATACGATGGTAGGTTAGACTAGTTCTGCCTGGAAGGGAAGAGAATATGTCATCAAAATCTTGTAAAAGATGAGACAACTCAGATTTCTGCAGCGTCGTTAACTCCATGTTGATATTTAACCCTTCGACACCTATTTTCTCTTTTATCTGGGGAAAATTTCCTTCTAACGGTACATCGTTAGTGATCATAGCAACGTTCCGTATTGGTGGAATCCACTTCTTAAGCAAATTCACGTGATACGTCTGACACAGTAGTCTACTACCGGGTTAGTTCACTTGATAGGTTAATGGTCCCAAAACCTCTTGGATCTCGAACGGTCCCTTCCAACTGGCTAACATCGTGTTGTCTGATGTGGGCATTAAGATTAGAACCTGATCTCCTTTCTTAAAAGGTACGAAGTTGGGCTTTCTGGTTGTAATACTTCTCTTGGTTCAACTGAGCTTGGAGAAGATTGTCTCTTGCTACAATCCTTAGTTTTTCTATTTGTTCCTGCAGCTGTGAGGCATATTCAGTTAGGGACAACTCCTGTTCTGGTTGTTCCTCCCAATTCTCTTTCAACACGTCTAACAAACTCCTCACGGGTCTTCCAAACAATAATTCGAAGGGTGAAAAGCATGTGGAAGATTGTGGAGTATTTCTGAGGGTCAGTAGTATCCATGGTAATATTCGGTCCCAGTCTTTGTCTTCTGGTGAGGTTGTTTTCCGAATCATCTGCTTGATAGTCTGGTTATAGCGTTCTACTAATCCATCCGTTTGTGGATGGTATACTGCGGTCTTCAGATGTTCTATCTTTAATGTATTGCAGACTTGTTTCATCACACTGGACATAAAGTTGGTTCCTCGGTCTGTAACAATTTCTCTTGGAATCCCTACTCGACCTATAAAAGGAATTAGTACGTCACATATCTGTTGTATATTAGTGGCCTTTAAGGGGAAAGTTTCTGGGTAGCGAGTGGCATAGTCTACCACAACGAGGATGTATTTATGACCTCTTCTTGTGGGATCAATAGGTCCGACAATATCGATACCAATTCTGCTGAATGGTTCTTGTACTAGGGGCATTGGTTGTAGTGGAGCTTTCTTTATGTTTGCTCTATTCTTCTTCTGACAGTCCTCACAGGCTTGACAAAATCTAAATACTTGTTGGTAAACCCCTGGCCAGTAAAATCTGTCCAAAATTTTCTTAGTAGTTTTCTCTGTTCCGAGGTGTCCCTCCCCAACTTGCACGTGAGCGACTTCTAGTACTGTTGGATAATATTTCTGAGGGACTACAAGTTGCTTCAACTCATCCCCAGTCCGGGATTTACTCACTCGGTATAACAACCCTTTCTCTTTGATAAAATGTGGACCTTGACCTTTGTGATCTTCCAAAGCTCGTTCCCGGGCATACTGAAGTAAGGGGTCTAGATCTCGAGCAGCCCTGAAACTGTCACCATCTTCCTCTATCTTCCAGTCCACTGCTATGGGCAGTACATTCTTGCTATTCCATTCTTCTTTCTGAAGTTTCTTTAACTTCTTACTCTTAAATGCTTTATTGGTTGGTGGGTCGATTTCTTCTTCAAAGAAAGGGGCACTTTCCCACCAGCTCTTCTCAATTTCATGTATTAATTTAGGCAACTCAGGTATGTCGGACCCGACTAATAATGGCTTCGGTAGATTGGGGAGAACAGCTGCTTTCACCCCCATGGTCTCCCCGCCTAACTTAATCTGGATATTCTTTGATGGGTAAGACTTTACATCCCCATGTACACAGCGTATTGGAATTTCTCCAGAAGAACGATAAGCTTCACCTACCAACTCTTGTGTTATAGCGGTCTGTAGACTCCCGGAGTCGATCAATGCAGTTGTCAGCTTTCCATCCACTTCTGCATCACAAGTATACAGGTATTGGGGTTGTTTTCCAGGTAGATGTTCCAAATTTGCACTTTCTTTCAAGGAGTCGAAGGCCCCGACATCCATTGGTTCCGTTTTTGTTTTCTTTGGACAGAACCTAGCAAGGTGACCCCATTCACCGCAATCAAAACATTGAGGCCCTCGAACTGTGGATGTAAAAGGACGATAATTGCTAGGGCCCTCACTGTTTGGTCGGGCACGTAAAACTTCTCCTTCAGGTTTCTTCAACATAGAATGTGGCCATCTGGATTGAGGCATAGCTTTATTCACAGGGTGTTGTAACTTGTTAGCTGTTGGATATGTCATTATCCGACCCTGTCCAGCTTTTTGATAGGCCGAAGCCACATCTACTGCTTCCCTTAAAGATAGTCTATGATGCTGTTTAACCCATCTCTGAACAGGTCCGGGAAGAGCCTCAATGAATTGTTCTAATATCACTTTCTCCGTTATTTCATTTGGAGAGGACACAGTGGGCTGTAACCATTTCTCTGCCAGTTCTTTAACTCGGTAGTACAATTGCCTAGGAGTTTCCTCTCCACCCAACTTGATGTCTCTGAATTTGAGGCGATACGTTTCTTCATCGTGTCCCATCCTCTCTAACACTACTTTCTTCATATCTCCATACGTGGTGTCTCCTGTTGGATTGGCTGTTTGATAAGCTGCCTGCATTTCCCCGGTCATCAATGGGGCAATGTAATGGCAACATCTCTCGGCTGGCCACTGTGCATTTCGAGCAACTCTTTCAAAAGTCACAAAAAAATGTGCAGGGTCTTCTCCTGTTGAGTATTTTTGTAACACAGAGGTAGGTACTGGAGCGTTGTTCCTGGCAGTGGTAACCTCAAGCAGTTGTGCTTGCTGCATTTGTAAGGCTTGTTGAAATGCTAGTCTGTCTGCTTGGGCCTGCTGAGTCTGTAATTGTAATGCTTGTTGTAATAATTGTTGTCCCTCACTTAGGGTTTTAATAAGGTCCTCCATAGCGTTCTCCTATCCCACTTCTGACACCAATTGTGAGAATGGCCTTTAATACATGAATGATACTCAGAGCCAATACGTAGGTTGTTTGGATTACAACGAGAATCCAATTCTTTTATTAATGTAATATTTACTTTCTTTCTTTTAGGTACTGAAAAGGATACAACTTCTCTTGATGACTTCCAGCTTCATGTGGACGGAGGTTTTTGTCAGCAGATCAGGTAAGAGTCTATAGTTTTCTTCTTTATAAAGTTTCAAACTTCAGTCACAAACATATAATTCTCCTTCTCAAGGTTTCCCTTTTCTTCTTTCTCTTTAGGATCTCTACTTTTGCGTTGTTCTTCTCTCCTTTCTCTGTCTTGGATTCTAACTATTTATCTTTCCTTTTCTCTCTCTTTCTCAACTTCACACTCTTATTTGTATGCGTCTCTTCTTGTTCATGAGCTCTGATGTCGCCTTTGACTGTAATGCGATTCAGCTTCCTTTTGTTACTCAGCGTTTCTCAGATGGGAATATTCTTTCCCCCTTCCATAACGAATCACTTTATATTTTAAATGTATACTCTTCTAGTAAACCTTGTATTGCTGGTATAGACTTAAACCTTTTCTTTTCTTAACAGTTCCCAAACGCTGATTGCGCAACGGCGCGTATTTAAACTTATAAAATACTTTCAACTTGGTTGATCATACTAATGTCTCGCGCAACGGCGCTAACTTCCTTATGGTCTTTCGAGCGACAACGGTCGCCTTTTCTGTACTCAATCTGCTTCTGAGTAAAGCGGTAGAGTTTTCTTTTCTCTCTCTCTCTCTTTCGCTCACTCACCTCCGACTGCGTAGTTTCCGTCCGACTCGATTACACAGCCGACGGCCGCAACTGACGTCGCACCAGGTTCGGCTGAATGTTTACCTTGTCACTTTCCCTTTTCTCGTTTACATACGGCCTTGGTTGTCAGGGAACAGCGCTCCTGAATAAAATGGTGATAACACGCTACGACCAGCTTCACACTCTGGGGTCTTCTCACATATACCGCACAGGCCCGCTTCCGACTCCCCTCTTCAGGTCTCTCCTCTCCACTCTTCAGTACGCCCAGGATAAACCGTCCGTCTCGCTCCCGTCCTCCCGCTCTCTCATCTCCTAGGCGATCAACAACAAAGATTTTCAGGCATTAGAGGAAAGGCCATACAGTAGGGACTTCCTGGTTCTCAATATCATCACAACTCGGGATAAGTGTCTATATAAGTTACATCAGAACGCCACATAAGTTACATCAGAACGTCACAGTTACTGAAACTTTTTTCTCATCTATCCTTTATATGGCCATTAGGTTTTTATGGTAAAGAGAAGTAAAAGGGGAGTACGAAAGCCTAGCCCGAACGGGGTAGAAGGCGGCGCCGCATAGCATTGTCTCGTCCAGTGCAGGGAACAAGTGGAGATAAAAAAGAAGAAAAAAGTATGAGTCTCAGATATTGAGCAGGCTCGGAGTAACAATTTGGATTTTTTCTGTTTCCGTGTGAAGATAATTTTTGAAGAGGTAGCCCGAGGGGGCTTAAAGACTGGAAGTGCGTGAGAGAACAGGAGTAGGGGATGATAGTAATATAAAAACAAAAAGGCGAACAACGAAAAGTCAGTCCATGTTACATGTACGTTGTGTTTTGTTACATGTTTGTTTGTCAGTAAATGTCAGTGCATTTGTGATTTGACAAATATATTGTTTAATGTGGAAGGGTGCTGAAAAAATGTGTGATTCAGGATCAAAGGAGCTTTTTCATATATATATTGGAGAATTGTTGAAATTTTCTTTGGGTAAACAGAATTGAAAAAAGTAAATTGAGAACGTACATTTGACCCGGGGAGGGGAAGGAGAAGAGGACCAAAAAAAAAAAAAAAAAAGAAGGAGGGGTGCCAGACACGAGCCAAGGTAACACAAACGCCACTATCGACACACCTACTAGCAAAATATACTGCAAGCAGTTGCAAAACTAAAGGGAGGTACTAGATCTGTGGCGCATGTTCGAGGAGGTAACACCTAGCAGTGAGGTGAGTAAAGACATGGTAGGAAACAAAGAAGAAATACAGGAGGGAGGAGAGGAGTGAGTAGGGGGAGAGTGTTCAACACCACCAAAAGAGAGTGAGTCGACTAAAAAATGTACCGGTTGCTGGCGAGGCCTACAGTGGGGTACAACGAGCCCCTGTATGTTCCCGCATGCACCACTGCAACACCAATGGCAGGAGCATCTCCCACCGCCCCGCCCCCCCTATGAGACAGGAGGGATGGATGGACCAACTATCGTACCCCCGGTAAGCATAACACGACCAACGGGGGACTTAGACAGCTCGCACATGCACAGATGGAGATAACAAGGTTAAGAGCATTGTGTGACAGGAACCAAAGGTCGCAAGGGGGGGAAATGCCACCATTGACCACTGGTGGACTCACACCACCATCGAGTATTGCAGGATCAAGTATCGGTGGAGAAAGTGTTGTAGGGGAGACACCACCAGCACCTGTGCAGATATCAAGGGGACGAGAGCAAGAGTGTCAGTCTGGAACATTCCTATTCCATCTAAATGGCAAACCGGTGAGGATAATACGACCATCAACACCAGACAGCCAACATGGGGAAGGACAGGGGGAAAGGGAGTCAGAAGAAGAGGCAGAGGAAGTGTGGAGTGATTTAGAGGAATACGCAGGAGGAGCAGCAGCAGGAACAACACTGCCATTCCACTTTGATCAAGGAGATGTTAGATCTCCACCAAGATGGCAAGGGAGGTTGAGACAGAGTAGGAAGCATGCCGGTAAGTAAAACAAAGAAGGGAATGGTAAGTAAAAAGGGAGGAAAGACAAAACTTCAAATGCCTCTAATGCACAAGGGGGCATGGAGGCCCAACTACATACCATGGGCACAAATGGATAAGAACAACTTGTTGAAGCTCCTCCCCCCACTCTCAGGTGGGGCGGGGAAGTGGATACACACGCTTGAAAAACATACGGCAGGGGTCCCTTTAGCAATAGGGGATGTAAAGAGCTTGTTGGTATCAGCGGTGAGAGATCAATCAGATACGGTATGGGTAAAAGCGGGATTCCCAGGAGTAACTATGAGCAGTGACAGCCATGACGGGTCAGCATTTAACAATGTCAGGGCGATGGTGTGGGATGCATTAAGGAGGACGTTTCCTGATACTCCAGATTTACACTTAGTGATGCAGTGCACTATGGGAGAGGAGGAGGAGCCTACGCAATTCATCCTCCGGGTGCAAGACCTGTGGAGAAGTGAAACTGGTACGCCCTGGGCCCAATCAACAGCATTGTTTTATTTTATAATAAAGAAGGGGCTCCCGAAGGAGGTTCAGAAGGCCTTGGATAAAATAGCTGGAATAGAAGCCAATGGTTGGCCAGAGATTCAAAGCATAATTGTACACCACTGTAGGAGGATCAAAGAAAGAGAAAAGGAGATAGTCCAGCGAAGGTTGGCAGACGAGGCAAAGTTGGTACAGAATAAATTGGTGAAGGTTGCAGCTATGAATGCTACAACATCAACAGCCAGGCAAGAGGAAGGAGAAGAGAGGCAGTGGCCCAATAAAAATGGCAGCAACATGGAAACGGGCAGGAGTAATGGGCTGGAGAGGAGCAATACAGAGGACAACATTGCCATGGAAGGACACCGAGAGGACGAGGTGGGTACAGAGGACCAAGAGGGCGGTTCGGAGGAATGGGCAATAGAGGATTTGGAGGGCCTGGCGCAAGGGGAGGGCCGCAAGGGACATGCTGGAATTGTGGAAGATGTGGGGCATTACTCACGGGAATGTAGAATGAGACCCATGGGATACTATCAAGGACAGCCCCCCATGGGAAATAATTCGGCCACCCACACCCAGGCAGTCCCTACAGGTTACCCATGGGTGGGAATGGACAACAAGAACAGTGGTACAACGAGCAACAAATGCAACAGAGACAGCCACCACAGCAGCATATACAGCAGAGAGGTATGCCGCAGCAAACGGCAAGACAAAACACTATGGCGAACGTAAACAACAACACTTTTGCAACATCTGCAAACGGTGCACCAGCACCTTTCCGAGGTGTAGCAGTGGTAGGGGAAAATGTATTCTCTGTTCCAGGAACAGAGACATATGCAGATTAGGGCAACCCACAGAAAGCACTTGCGTGTCTAGTCCTATCCACCACCCTACGTGCAGAAGAGGAACCACTAGTGGGGGCAGAGATAGGCAAGAAACAGTTCATCTTTATGGTGGACTCGGGGGCTGAAAAATCGTGCCTCATGGAAGGCTGGTTCCCGCTCTCGGGCAGAAATTTGGGAATGCAGGATTTCTCTGGGGCTATTTTAAAAGTTCCTTACACAAAAGACCTTGACATAACACTGGGGTGAAAAACAGTGCGAGCACCCCTATTGTATCATGAAGACTCGCCAATACATTTGCTGGGAAGGGACCTCCTGAGTAAGTTCAATATGACCATTTCCTTCACTGAGCAGGGAATAGTTTGCTCCACCCCGGGAGTGTGTCCCTATGCAGGCAATGTTGATGATCAGCACGATGACAAATGAAATTGTGGTCAGAGGGATACCCATAGATATGGACATGTTTATTTATGGTATCAGAGTGCTGGCACGGGTGGTGCCTGAGATAACAAGAAAGGAATGGAAGGTGCCTTCAGATTTTGTTTTCCGCCCAATTGTAAATACAGAGATTGTCCTTGGGACGATTTTGTCCATTGATTTGGAAGCAGTACAAGTGTCAAGTAAACGTATTGCGGTGATAGGATTGGACACACATGGGTGCGAGTGGCGAACAGTGCTATGCATAGATCCAAGTATGTTGTTGCGCAATTTAACTGACGAGGAGCGGTTTACTGATAATGAATGTGATGGGGAGATACTAATGGAAATTAGTGTGCCATGTGACATCATGATACAACACAGAGATACACAACCTCTTTATGGCCAATGTCAATATACCTCCTACGATATTTGAAAAGGACATGGAAAAGGAATCACCAGAGATTTGGACAGCAGGCCCACACGATGTAGGATTACTGCAAGAAGTGACACCAATCAGGATAAAATTGAAACCAGGTGCCCTCCTGCCTAGAGTGAAACAGTACCCTCTATCACGAGAGGCTGAGGAAGGGATAAAAGAAACTATAAATGCATTACTTGAACAAGGAATCATAGTGCCATCAAATTCACCATGCAACAGGGCGATTTTCTCAATCAAAAAAGCAAAGGGCGGGGCTTGGAGGATGATCCAGGACCTGCGCCCACTCAATGATGTCATACAGAAAGAGTTTCCACGAGTTCCCAATCCAGCATCAATATTGTGCAGCATACCAAAAGACGCTGCATGTTTCACAGTGGTAGACTTGAAAAATGCCTTTTTCTCGATACCACTCGACACGAACTCCAGATACCTCACAGCATTCACACTGGGAGATAACAGATACAAGCACTGTAGAATGCCACATGGGTATTGTGAAAGTCTGAGTATTTACAATAGGATACTACATGAAGATTTTGGTAACATTACCGTGGAGAGCACGATAATACAATACGTAGACAATTTACTCGCCTGCAGTAACGGTGAGGAACAGTGCCGAGCCGACTCGATAGCACTACTAAATTTGTTGACAAGAAAAGGGCACAAGGTAGACAAAGGAAAATTGCAATATTGCCTAGCAGAGGTCCTTTACTTAGGGCAATTGATTTCAAAAGATGGCAAAACAATTTTGCCGGATAGAGCGGCAGCAATACATCACATGGTCATACCCAAGACTGTAAAAGAGATGCAAAAATTTCTCGCCATATGTAATTACTGCCACGCATGGATTTTGGATTACGCAGCTTACACAAGGCCACTGTTGCAGGCACTAAAAGACGTGCAAAAGAATAATGTCCCAATAAAGTGGTCGCATGAGATGAGGACACCATTTTTTAAGTTACAAGAGCTCATTGGCAATGCCCAGTATTAGCGAACCCCAATTATGATCGGGAATTTTATCTCTTTTCACACAGTAATGGTGTACTAATGACTGCAGTGCTCATGCAAACAACATCATTGGGCCACAAACCATTGGCCTATTACAGCAGTACACTAGATTCTGTGATGCAGGGTCACTTTGCATGCGAACAAAGTCTTGCTGCAGCGACCTTTGCAATAGAAAAAAGCGCCACCATTGTAATGGGATGCTCAGTAACAATATATGCTGAACACTCACTGTTTGCAATACTAGAGAGATCAAAAACAACACTGACAACCCAAAGAGCAACAGCATATGAAATAATAATCTCCAGTCTGAATGTCCATGTGGTCAGATGTAAAACGGTAAACCCCGCCACGTTCATCACAGAGTCATGCACAGTGGAGGACATTAAAACACACGACTGTGCAACATATGAAGGGCAAGGGGATGACATACCGAAGGCCAGCGAAAACGCATTACAGGAGGGGGAGATCTACTTTGTTGATGGGTCTGCATCAATAGACAGTGAAACAGTAGAAAAATGTGTAGGAGCAGCAGTGGTACGATTGGAAGAGGAAGAATATGAGATAATTGTACAGAAGCGACTATTGTCCTATTACACTGCGCAAGCAGCAGAACTAATTGCATTAATTGAAGCACTGCGCACTGTTAAGGGATGCGCAGTAACAATATATTCTGATTCAGCATATGCCACAACAACAGTACATTCAGGACTATCACGATGGAGACGCAGCAGGTTTTGGAGGGCAGACGGTTCACCGGTGCAACATTCCACCCTATTGAATGAATTGATAGATGCATTGGCAGAACCGTCAGTAATAGCATTGGTAAAATGTCAGGCACATACAGCCAATGCAGATTTCATCTCATTGGCAAACGCGGCAGCATTCGCTGCAGCGAAAGATGCCGCATATTTCAATATGCCACAAGCAATAGAGTGCATCATTAAAACACCAACTGCAGAGACACTAGGGGAAGGGTAGAACAATACATCAACCTCCCAAGTAATAGAGCTCCAAAGGCGGGCACCAACAGAAGAGAGAGTTGTGGACCAAAAGAGGGTGAAAACAATCAGCTACTGATTTGATATGGTGACAGGAGTTAACCGGAAAAGTAGTGATGCCATTAGAGCAACTAGAAATTGCATTCCAGCAGCTGCATTTTCCAACACATGTAACAAAACAACACGTTGCAGCAGACATACAGGAACACTGGTTTATTCCCAACTTACAAGAGTAATTGTCAAAATTCACAATACAATGTACAACATGTCAAACATACAGTTCAGGCATGACTATACGGACATTAAGGGGAACATTGACACAACCAATAGGACCGTTCAGAGAACTGCATATTGATCATGCAGATATGGGAGAAAGATGTAATAGAATGAGGTACTTAATTGTCATTGTGTGCCCATTTCCAAGGTGGGTTGAGGCTGGACCGTGCGCTCACCCCGATGCCAAATGCGCTGCAAAATTCTTAGTGCGGGAGGTCTTTTCAAGGTGGGGCATCTGTGAGGTGATACGATCAGATAATGCCACACACTTTGTGAATGACCTCTTCAAAGAAGTGACGACACTGCTGGGGGTCAAGCACAAACTGTGTTCGATTTATCATTCGATGGCCAACAGAGTGGTGGAAAAGATAAACGGCCTATTGAAAAGTAAATTATCAAAACTATGCAACACGTTGAAGAAAAACTGGTTTTACTGCCTGCCCCTGGCACTGTTTCAGCTCAGAACGCAACCAAGCAAGGACCACAATTTGAGCCTGTACGAAATAGTGACGGGCAGACGCACTCACACACCACTATCCCCCATAAGAGCAGCTTTGGATGCACACAGATCTGCCACAGTGCTCGAGACGAGTTTAAGGAATATCTCACTAACTTAACTCGTGTAGTACGTAGCATAGCAAGACAAGTTGCACCAGCATTCACAAGTAATGAAGCAACAGATACTGCCATGCCAGCGAATGATAGCCCAAAGGGCCAGATCATGCCAGGGGAAAACGTATATTTTGGAGCTTTGTGCGGAGATGGAATTCTCTGAGGTTTCATGGCCCATATGAAGTTATCTATTGCACACCCACAGCTGTTAAAGTTCAAGGATTTAAATATTGGGTTCCTTTGTCAGAAGTGAGAAAGGCACACGATAGTGCAATCACTGAAAATGAACATGATGCCAGCAACAAAGTTGCAAGCGGTTAATAGAAGTACAAAATAGAACACCATGAGTATAAGAAAATGCAGAATTGATGAAAATATGTATAGGTAACAGAAATGATTTACAAAAAAGGGCACCTGGTTGATGGCTTACTCTGCCCAGGCGGGTAACATTGTGAGTATAACAAAGTTGAGTAAGGACATGGGAGTCTTACTGCTGAAGACCAGATGAACCCACTCCTAAATAAAAACCACCTATGAGTGGTGGTATTAATCTAGTATCAATAGTTGTGGTAAATATTTGACAAAACAGTTATGTGGGCTGCAATAGCGTTTCAATTAGATTGCAGCGGGTGTTTTCAATACACGTAAATCTGGGTCAAAAGATACAACAGCCAGTGTACATTTTCAAGGTTGAGTAACCAGTTTGCAGGGTACAAATGCTAAATATTTGTGGTATCAATCTGTTGCTTCCATGTCCACTAGGGTATCCTTGGGAAGGAGACCAGCGGACTTAGTGATGTGATAGCACATTTATCGGTGGACAACTTGTCAGAATAATGTGGGGTTGAACAAAGACAACACAAAAAATACAAAAAGTCAACACAACAGTGTTTCGGCCAGGTGAGCTAAGTGAGCTCTTGTGGAATGGCCTTCATCAGGACAAGATGATTTCGGGGGCGGCGGTATCTGAAGAGGTCTGTTGGAGTAAACAGACAGGATGGTATTAGGAGTGAGAACAAGAAGGTAGAATCTAGCAGTGAGAAAGTGACACGAGTCACAGGAGGAAAAGCCGGTGCTTACCGGGTCTTGGGAGCACAGTGGCTCGGTGGAGGCAGTGTCACTGTACACTAAGAGGAGTTCGAAGTCCTAGGTGTGCCCGTTCCTGTAGAGAATAGGAAGGACAGGTGGCATGTAATTGCCAGTTTCTGCTGCTTAATTGTAATGCAGTTTAGTAGGTAGGGACTTACCTAAAGGTGACCTGAGGCTGGATGTAGCGTCAGCTAAGCATTGAGTAACGCTGTGTCTGTCCGCCAGGGTGGAAGACTAGGGATAAAATGAACACGAGGTTCATTCAAAAACTGTGTGCCAGGGTCTTGTGGATGACTAGGCGCCACACAATGTGGTGAAACAGGCATAATGGGAGTTGGTTAAGTCTAGCCTGTGTTGCCGCATGCTTGCTATACAGTGAATCCAAATAAACAAAGCTGCTAGCATGTGCAACCATAAAAAGCTGGTCAGTGGACTGATCAATGGGGGTGTTACTTGTGCGTTGATTTAGACTGGTGCCAAAAGTGCTGGTGCCGGGGTCTGTAGGGATAGTAAAATATCATAAAAATGCCTGCATGAGTCGTATTATGGGGGGGACCTCAGGATAATAACGTGGAACGTCAGGGGCCTTAACAGTTATCTGAAAAGTAACAAAATCATGATGTATCTGAAAAGGCAGAAAATAGATATCGCACTACTACAGGAGACGTCCTTGATGTGAGAGAAGTTGAACCTGGTTAAGAGAAAGTGGAGAGGGACTGTAGTGGGCTCACCATACTCTGCAACTTAAAACCAGATATTCATTACCAAGTGTTATGCATGTTTATGTTACACTTCTACCTGACTGCATTTAATAGTATTTTGCTCAATTACTTTTCATTGGCAGGGATCCAAGCCATAGGTAGTCCGAGTCAAGTCAGCGGTTAATGTGGTAAACATGGAAATAGATTAATTACCATATTTCTTGAGCATCACTCCAGATAATTGAGGTAAACTAATTGTAGCCAAATATATTACATTTTCACATGACACTGGTGATACGTCTCTTTACCTTCTCTTCTGCCACATTTGCTCGAAAGCATCAGCAAGTTCCACGTTGGTGATTTCTTCAGAATCCTGAAATTTCAAGAAACCATTTCCACCATGACCTGGATGGGAAAGCCCAAAACACAGTTGATGATTAGTGTAGCTTAAATGTGTCAGGGAAAAGCATGGTTTCAAAATGAATGATGTGGTTGAGGACATAACATGACTCCATTTAAATTCATGCTACCTACCATGTACACAATAATTAAAATCCTATCACAATATTAAACATTTATAGTTGTAACAGTACTAAGGAACAAGTTACTTACCTGTAACTGTTCTCCAGCATGGGTCTGGTATGGATTCACATGCTCATGGGGTCTGGCATGGATTCAGATGCTCATGAATATTCCCCGTCGTCAGGCTGGGAGTCCTCGGTAAAAGAAAAAACGTTTCAGTTTCATTTCTAAACTGTCTTTCTCCTAAAAACGAATCACTGAGCTCTGGGTCATTCTGCCCCCAACCAATACCTGCCCTCTACCTAAGTCCCGCCTCTGGCAGCCATCTTCAGATTTGGTAGCACATAAGGTGGCAGTAAGACCAAGAGAAGAGCCACAGAGGGGCAGGCAGAAGGGTTTGCACGTGAATCCATGCCAGACCCATGCTGCTGGAGAACAACAGTTACAGGTAAGTAACTTGTTCCTTCTCCAGCACGGGGTCGGTCATGGATTCACATGCTCATGAATAAAGAATACATAGCAGTACACACAAGCACAACCACGGGAGGTGGCAAGGCTAAATAGAAGCAATCTCTTACCTTCTCACCACGCTCACCTTCAAGCAAACGGGTTGTGCAGCACTGTTTGGCCAACTCGGGACTCTCACTGGAATCCCTGTCAACGCAGTAGAATTTCTTAAAGGTGTGCGTCGACCTCCACGTAGCAGCCATGCAAATGTCCGGCAGAGGCACACCAGACAGGAACGCAGTTGTCGCAGTGATCGCTCTGGCAGAATGGGCTCTCGGACAGCCAGGCAGCGGTGTTACGCTCACCTGGACCCCACAGGGGTGTCGATCGGACCCGGACAGCTGCGGTCTCCGTCAACGTGATGCGTAGTGCAGAGATGACTATCTGGACTGGCCCGCCTAGTCTTGTCTGCTGGACCCGATGAAGTATTTTCCTGCAAGTGGCGAGAGGGATTAGCCACCTGTGGGTTTTAGTGATGGCCTCCCAACTGTTCTCGCTCTCCCCCACTAATCACCTCCGATATCCCCTTAGTAACCTCACCTTATGTTTGTAAAAGATGAGCTCTCCATCCTGCGTGTCTTGCAGGGGCACGTAGATACCAGTTACTTCACTGGTTTGAAGGCGTTGGGAGAGTTCCGGTAAGCATTGACTCTGAAGTCCCAGGCGGGATTGGTAAGTATCAAGTTCAAAGAGTTCAATGTGCCCAATGTTCACTCTTGTCCCCTTCCTTCCTTAAGTTGCAACTGAGTTCGTGAGAAGAAGGTCTCAGAGCTGCTGCTGGCGTTCAGGTAAGAGTCTGTGTTACCCAACGCTGTCTGGTAACTATTGCATGCGTTAACGTGTTGTTTTTCTCCCTCTTTACAGATGCGGCATATGAAGATATGGAGAATAATACCACCGGTGGTAAATCATGTAAGTCTATGGTGGTAAGAGGTATTTGTTGATTCCCTTGGCTCACCTTGTTATTCTTGTGCCCTTAGGTGCCGGAGTTCAGCGAAGAAATGATGGAGACAGTGCCGGATCGAAAGATGCTGTGAGAACTGGAGAGTATGGCGCCGTGCTGGAGCTGGCGAAGCGACGCGACGCGTGCAGGACTGATGTACTTTCCAGGTCGGGAGATGAAATGGATCCGGAATCAGGTGAGGAATTTGAAATAAGTTCATTTTCTAACCTTGTCCTTTTCTTCCTCTTTATTCTAGGAGCTCCGGTTTCGAGGCAGGCATGGCAGAAGACTGGATGCTGGCTGCAGGCACGCGGGCGTGGCAGAAGACTGGATTCTGGCTGCAGGCACGGTGAGGGTCACGCTGCTGGATGCAGAATAACACGAAGCATGTGCTCCTGTTCGGGCGTGGTTTAAATAGCCTCCAAAGTAGTCCCAGGAAAGAAGTTCCCCAGGACCACACCCGAGTAAAAAAATAGTCCCTGTAGTAAAATAGTCCCATCCAGGCCTCACGTTGGCTTGGATCTATTTGCAGCATGGTCTGAATGAGGTAAGTAATGTCTATGAGCCTGGCGCCTACGGCGCCAGGACTGAACCCAGACAGCCCCTAGGCTGCTGGGACTGCTGGGGTTTTTGTAAATGTCTGGATGCCTGCTCCCGGGGCTGATGGGCTTGATCCGGATGCCCGGGGGTAGGCATCATGACAAGCGGTCAGTTTGCCAACCGGTGACAGTGAGTGAAACAGTCGCAGAGCAACCTGGAAATGGAATTGGAAAGGGCCTTCCCATGGTTCACAGGACCAAAGTTCACAAAAAGCTGAGAGGTTTTCCAGAAACTCTTCGCGTGGGCCACATAAAACTTCAGCGCTCTAGCCACATCAGGGGAGTGCAAAATCCTTTCAGCCGGCGACGAAGGCTTTGGAAAAATCACAGGTAACACCAAGGGCTCGGTGAGATGAAATTCTGACGGAACCTTGGGCATGGAGGAGGGGTGCATTTGCAGCAGCACCACCCTCGTCTCGTGAAAAGTCAAGTAAGGCTGCTTGCATGACATGGCCTGGATCTCACCCACTTGTCTTGCAGAGGTGATGGCCATGAGGAACGCTGTCTTCCAAGACAAACTTGAGTGTAGCTGAATGCATACTTTCTAATGGAGCCCCCATGAGCCGAGTCAGCACCACATTGAGTTCCCATGCCTGGGCCGGAGCCTGCACCGGCGGGAACGAGCAGAACAGTCGCTTGATGAACTCCTTAACTAGACGGTGCGACCACAGTGAAGACCGTCCCGGAGATCTGGTGTAGCGGGAGATAGCCGCCAGATGTACCTTGATGGAGGTGTGAGCCAGCCACTATTTAGCCAATGACAGTAAATATGCAAGTTCTTGAGGGGCCGTGACCCTCAGATGGTTGATCTTCTACGAACTGTACCAAATCACGAAGCGCTTCCATTTGTGTCTGTAGCACTTCAAAGTAGATGACACCCTGGCTTTGGTGAGTACCTCCTTGCAGTCTG
The DNA here is from genome assembly GCF_040938575.1 of Ambystoma mexicanum. Taxonomy (NCBI): domain Eukaryota; kingdom Metazoa; phylum Chordata; class Amphibia; order Caudata; family Ambystomatidae; genus Ambystoma; species Ambystoma mexicanum. The sequence goes on along the minus strand of NC_090922.1, from coordinate 1,004,266,151 downwards.
CCGGATGATCGTAGTCACCAAACTCTAATGCTGCAGGAGCCAGGCCTTCAGGTTCAGAGACCCGGGTCGTTCAGAGACCCGGGTGGTTCAGAGACCCGGGTCGTGGTGCAGAATTGCACCTCCTTCCCAGGCAAGAAGATCCGCGACCACTAGCAGCTTCTCTGGAGGGGAGGCTGACATGCTGAGAAGGTCTGGGTACCAGATATGCCTAGGCCACTCTGGTGCAACCAGCATCATCCTGTACCTGTACCATCAGAGTTGATTGATGACTCTAAGAAGTAACGGCAATGGACAGAATGCATACAGAAACAGGCCTTCGCAAGGGAATGAGAATGCATCCACCATGATCCCCGGCTGGGGGAATCTGCTAGCGAACCTCCGGCACTTGGTGTTCGTCGCCGTCGCAAACAGGTCGATTTGGCGCCTGCCCCATTTGAAGAAAATGTTGTCCACTTGGTCCTGCTAACGCTCCCACTCATGGCAAGAGCATAGCTCCCTGCTGAGAGAGTCAGCGACGGTGTTCTTTACTCCTGCCAGGTGAAACGGTATGGGGGAACATCCCCTGGGTGACGGCCCAGTGCCATGAGTCCTGCACCTCTTTGGAGAGCGCTGGGGATCTGGTGCCCCCCTGCTTCCGGATGTAAAACATTGTGGTGGTATTGTCCATGAAGACCCTCACCACCGTGCCCTTGGGGGATGGTAGAAACGACTTGAGTGCCCAAAACACTGTCCGTAGTTCCAGAACGTTGATGTGTAGCATCTTCTCCTCCAGCAGTCACATGCCTCTGGTGTGAAGACGTCCGTTGTGGGCTCCCCATCCTTTCAGGGAAGCGTCCATCGTGACAGTCTGCTGGTACGGGGGGCCTCTGGAAATCCGTTCTGCCAGCGATATTGGAGTGCACGCCCCACCACCTTAAAGCTCGGCGGAACTCCTCATCCAGCACGATCCTGTCCTGGAAGCTTCCGGACACCTGGATCCAAAGGGCATCGAGGAACTCCAGTAGAGGGCGCATCCGCAACCTGCACAGCCGAATAAGGTACATGCATGACGACATCATGCGGAGTAGAGACTTGATGGTCCTCACTGTGACAACCCTCAGTGCTAACAGCCGTTACACTTTGCCTAGGATGGCCGATATCCTCTCCTCCGTCTGTGACGCCAAGCATGACACAGTGTCGGGTCTGGATCCCAGCAACAGCGCATCCTGCAATGGAGTCAAGAAGGACTTTGCATAATTCACTGAGAACCCCAGTTCCGTCAGCAGGCGGACAGTCTTCGCCCTGTGGTGGTCGGTGATGTCCCTTGAACTGGCCCGGATGAGCCAGTCATCCAGGTAAGGGTACATGTGGATCCTTTGCGGTCATAGATGGGCCTCCATAGGAGCCAGGCACTTGGTGAAGACTCTGGGTGCTGACTTCAGTCCGAAAGAAAGAGCCTTGAACTGGTAATGCTTCCCTTGAACGATGAAGCGCAGAAACTTGTGGTGTCCTTTGTGTATAGGACGTGGAAGTATGCGTCCTCTAGCTCCAACGGCGGCAGAAAGTCTCCCTCCTCCATCTAGCCGAGCACATGCTGCAGCTTGACCATCCTGAACTTCTGGGACTTTTATGTACTTGTTAAGTCGTAGGTCGAAAATGTGCCTCCATCCCCCAGTCTTCTTTCTTACGAGAAAGTACCTTGAGTAAACTCTGGAGCACCGGAGTCGCTTTGGAACCAGCTCGATTGCCCCTTTCTTTAACATGGCCTGAACCTCCAGCAGCAGCTGAGGTATGTGTTGTTCTTGTCGGGCCACCAGTGGTATTCAGGGATACATTAGCTGAAACTCTAAGGTGTTTCTCTGGCCGAGAGCCTCCAGCACCCATCGGTCGGTGAAGATGTTCTCCCACACGCTGATGGAAGTTCGCAAGCCGGCCTCCATCCGGGTTGCAGCATTGGGGGCCCGAATTCTTGGCCATTTCAGTCCTGCTTGGTGGTCCGGGTGCCACCATGGGAGCCTTGACGACGACGGCAGCCACCCCCAAAGGCCTTGGAGCCACCCCTGTTGGCTTCCTGGGTGGAGGAGCGGGAGGGATGGCGGCAAGAGGATGATCCCCGCCGAAACCCTTTTGAAGACCTGCTAGACTGTCCCCCTGAGGAACAAAAGGATGGCCTGTGTTGTTGCAGGGTGACCAAGGCACGAGCTGTCTCAGTGTCGGCCTTGATGGCCTGGAGGGATTCATCGACAGTCTTCCTGCACAGCATGTCCAGGACCCTCGTCTGGACCTCCTGCCGAAGTTGGTGGCCTTGTGTTAGCCACGACGGCGAAGGCCACCCTGTTACCCATCTGGCAGAAACCTGTGTACGCAATGTCCAGTGCCACCGTGATGGCGTGGTCCGACACCACCGCGCCTTCTTGGAGGATCTCCAGATCCTCAAGCGGTTTGCAATCGGGGAGTAAATCCAGGAGTGGAGCCATCTTGAACCAAAGCTACTGATCGCATCTGGCCACGATCGCCAAGGCATTGGCCACTTTCACCGTTGTCGCTGCCCAAAGAAGATGACCTTTCTACCCATGGATTCCAATTTCTTCCCCTTGTTGTCCGGGATTAGGATAAAGAGGACGGAAAACTCGACGACTGCTACCTGGCGTCCTCAAGGTCACTAAATCCGGCAATGGTTGAGACCGAGGACACTTGGGTGCAGACTCCAGCACCCGGTACTTTTTCTGAAGCCGGTCTCTCTTCGCTGGAGTTGATGCAGGATTCTTCAGCAGCGCTAGCTCCAAATCTCCTCAATGTTCCCATTGTCGATGTGACCACCGTAGATGGTGTGGACGGAACGTATCTCCTCCTTGTCAGATGAAGAAATGTATGTGCCCTGGAGTTCTTCTCCCCCTACCCCTTTCTTCGGGTCCTGAGGGGTCGGTCTCGGATTGAGGTCCGGCATCCTCTTCTCTGGGGTCTTTACTATCAGCTTGAATAAAGACTCTCTCCTGGCCGGGAGAGACACTCTGGCTACCGCCGGGGCACCATGAACGGGGTCAGTCCCTTTTGCCTTTGAAAGGGAAGCCACCACTGCATCGATCGAGGGGGATGATTTGGAGTGGACCACCTGGGCCTTTCACAGGCAGGTCCAGTCATCTTGGTCTTCTCCTTCACGGGCAGCTCGGACACCTTGTCTGCTTGGCCTTCTCCTTCACGTGCGGTTCAGACACCTTACCCTTTTGCCGCAACTTCCCTGGGGTATCTGACTTCCTCTTTTATGAAGAGCTGGAGAGGTGGCTGGAGATTGAAGCAGATGGAGACGAACGCTCCCTGACTGTCGCAGGACCCGCTGGAGCGACGACCCCAACAAAGCAGACTTGCAGTGCTTGGCCTGTGCTCAGAAGAGGCATGCCCCTGAGAATCACCAGGGGTAGAGGGGTAGAGGCCCTGGTCTGGAACCACGCCACCAACCGGACGTGTCGATCCTTCATTGTGCGCTTGGTGAATCCGCTGCAGATCTCAAAATCTTCTTTATGTGCCGGGTGTAGACAATACAGGCACTGGAAATGCTCGTCATCCAAATAAACATTCCGCAAACCGCAGCTGGTGTATACCTTGAAGAGGGAAGCTCCGTCCTTCTCCTCTGACATGATCCAGCGCGGTGTAAGCCTGAAGAACTTCTGGAAGCTTCCAAAAAGAACACTCAATGATTTCCGCCCTTGAGGGGCGATGA